>NC_135482.1:178593307-179247807 GCF_052094955.1 Ictidomys tridecemlineatus | reverse complement strand
TACAAAAAAGTTATTTTTAAATATATGGAGCACTTCAATGTTAATTAATTAACAATTTTTATTTTGGTTATAATGATCAAAACAGATAAAAAATCTTTCCTTTTTAAACTCAAATGATTCTTTATTAAGTAAATATTTCCTTCACACAGTAATAAAATACATGGATAGAGTATTTTCATTTTATTAAAGGAAAGAACAAAGAAATAAGCCAAGAAACTAAACAGATAAATAAACTAAGAAAATAAAGAAATAAAAATCGTCTCTCTTCAGATACAACTTAATAAAAAACAAATCATCAATTTGAATATCCATTTCACAATTTAGATAAGTAATTTTCTCAATTTCTTAAAAATAAATGATGCTGATTTTTTTCTTAATTTAATAAAGTGATCTATTCTTGTAAGTTTAATGCCATTTTGAATTGATTTTCTTATTCATCAGATTTATAATATTTTGACATATTTTTGCAAACGTCTTTCTTCCACAACTTTAAAAATTATTGTAGGTAATGATGATTACCTTAATAATGTTTACAAAATATTGTTAGTAATTGATTTCAGAATTTCAAAATTTTATGATTTTCAATTTGAGGTAAATTCAGCACCTGGTATTTTCTCAGTTTATTTGCACATATTATCAATCAAGAAAATCAATATCAGTATTACTTATCCTTTAAAGATATTCATTGCAAATTGATGTGAAACCTTCATTTTAATTTTTCTTTCTCCTGGGTACTGCTAAAACCGGAATAAAAAATATATATATATATATATACATATATATATATATATATATATATATATGTATATATATATAATATAAGCCAGATTTCGGCTTCTAATTGCTACACTTTTTATATAAGAAGTTTATATTCATATATTCTTCATTTTAAAGCATTGTTTATTAATATAAAAAACTGATATGATTAAAGGTAAGCTCTCTCTTCAAAAAACTTAGACTAATAAAGAGACAGAGTTAAAAATAAAATAAGTTCATAAACATTGTGTACTGTGAAAAAACATTGGAAAATGTTATGTTGTATTGATGGTGTGATCAGATTTGGCTATTGGGTAGATTGATATTGTCAAGATATCCAAAATACATCAGATACAAGTTAAAATACAGAAGACTAATTCACAGTGTGTTAAAGTAATTCCTACAAATAATGACAGGGGCCTGAACTGGGAAATTTCTGGAAATTCTTTGGACTAAATTGATTAAGGAACTATTGAGAAGATTAAATTCAAAAAATGTGATTCAAAAAATACAAATATGAATATGAGAGTCATCAAGAACTACTACCAGATTTCTGACCAGGACAGAAGTATAAGGAAAAAAATGTACTTTTTTTGGAGGGGGGAAATCAATTCAGTTTATATAATTTAATTTATTTTGGCTACAGGATATACAAGTGAACATATCCTAGAAAAATTAAATAAAGCAATGTGTAGGATAGTATTTTGGTTTAGATTTATGAAAACAAACCTTAGATATTCTGATTTAGGCACATTTAAGTCTATGTCTTTTTTTAGCACATATCACTGAACCTATTCATTTTTTAGTTTCTTCATTTATATTGTAGCAACATCATGGAGGAAAAATTTTAGTTTTATTATTTTAATTTAAAGTGCTTGAAATAGTTCTTGGTATGTAAATGGTCATTGAATGTTAGCTAAGATAACCAATAAAAAAATGATGTCTCTATTTACATATCATCTGAGGTGAAATTTTGTTCTAACAAAGTTTATCTGGAGCCAGATGGTCTTGAAGGGTTGTGCAACAGCTTGTAAGGAGGAGATAGAAAAATTATCATAAATTTAGGTGGCTTGCAAGAAGACAAAGTTCTGGGCTCAACTGATGAGAGAGAGTAATTCAACAAGTGAATCGAATTCCAAAAATAAACCATCCAAAATCTATTTCTCCATACTTCTTAGTAAATTTTAATTATAAGTTAATCCAACTGTGTGACACTTATGAACCAGCAAATTTATGGAACTCAGATATTGCTATACTCTTTATTCTGTTCCATTGATCTTATCTTATGTCAATTCCAGACTATCTTGATTATTTTAGATTTAGAGATCCCCTACGTAGTTTTTCTAAAAATTCAAAAAAAAGAACTTTGTATGTTCTTAATACAATTTAAGTTATATCTAAAATTATATACATATAATTTTATACATATATATTTATAGCAGTGAATATATATATTCACTGTTATAAATAACAAAATTTTTTGGCCTGCATAATTGTGTGGAACCATGCAGCCATAAAGAACATTTTATGATTTTCTATCTTATTGTTAAGTTAGAGTAAGATATTAATGTCATCACATGATAGGACAGTGTAACAAGGAGACAAGAAACAAGTTATAAATTACATTTGTCATTTAATCAGTGTTCTTCCACATGTATGTTTTAACACAAAATATATGGTTTTAGGAATGCAGATAAACAATGTGTCTGGACCACAAAAGTCAAAATCTAGTAGACAGAGGCACAAGGAAAAATGTAGCTAATTGAAATACTAGTAAATATTCTAAAGTAATAAAATTGGGTGGTACAAAAGGAAAAATGGAAGGGGAACATTTTATTCAAGTGATTAGAGAATTCTAGACAAGAACAAAGGTGCTGAGCTAGGAGAACATTGGATCAATATGAGAAACATAAACCTTATGGACTTGCAGAATACGATGAGATAGCAAATGTGAGAGGAAATGCATCTGGAAATGTAGTTTCAGGTCAAGTAAAAAAGGGTCTCTTAGGCTCCAGCAATTATTCTGGGTTTGTGTTTGTTTTTTAATTTATTAGGAAATCTTTGGAGGTTTATAAGAAAAAAAAAGTATATATAATTAGAGTTCTTTTTAGCTAACAGAACACATAAAGTATTTGGCATAAAGAATAGCGTTTTCGGACTGGGGATGTGGCTCAAGTGGTAGTGCGCTCGCCTGGCATGCGTGCTGCCCGGGTTCGATCCTCAGCACCACATACAAACAAAGATGTTGTGTCCGCCGAAAACTAAAAAATAAATAAAATAAATATTTAAAAATTCTAAAAAAAAAAAAAAAAAGAATAGCATTTTCTTTGGCCCAGTAATCTGAAATTTGGTGAAATGAAGGTTTATTTTGCTATATACTATCATCTGGGTCAGACTAACTAGTAGCTAGAGGATCCAATATAGAAGTGGATCTCATATATTGGTGCTAGCAAGTGTTAGCATCCTACTGGAAACCCAACTGGTGCTGAGGGTCAGGGGTCTCTGTCACTCTCCATGTGAATATCTCCAGATGGACTTCCTCACTGGGCTGCCCCAGTTTCCTCACAACGTGACAACTCGGCATAAGGTGAACATTCCAAGAGACTGAAAGTGGAAAATACCAACTCTTTTTTAGACTTATTTCAGAAACGGACACATCGTTTCTGTGATATTATATCAGATGAGTGTATAGCATCCAGGTGTCATGGTAAGATATTGTCTGTCTAGGGAGGAAGAGTATCAAAGAATTTTGTTACCTCATTTTTTCCCCTTCTGACCAGTGATTATTTACATTCCTCCCACATGTAATATAGAGTCACACTACCCAAGAAATTACATAATTTTTATTCCATCACAGCATTAGGAACAAGGTCAAGCACTAAGATCTCATCATCTAATTCACATATAGATACTTTCCCTGGTTATATTTCTGCAACGGTAACTCTTCTTCCCATAAAGCCCTAGCAAAGGAAGAGGTAAGCTATCTGCCTCCAATGAACCCAATATTACTTGGTTAGGTATGAAGTAATTCTTGAAGAGGGCAGGGTGGATAAGAGACACAGTTTAGTCACTGTCCATAAGTAGTCTTAAAACCAGCTGGAAAGATGTTGCTAGTTTATTTACTGGATCACAGTGCTATTTCCTAGGAATGAATCTTTAAGGCTTGTGACTTCTCCCTTTTTCTTTTTTGTTTGTTCCTTCGAAATATCCTTCACTTTCCATAAGATGTAGCTCATGTTTGTTACTAGGGAGCTTTTCCTCACCCTGTTCTCTGAGCATCTAAGTTCAAGAGATGAAGGTCTGTTTTCATTTTGTACTTTCTCTGTTACTTTCAATGTAATCCAACAGGGCTTCCACCAGAAAAGAAAATTATCATCATTTTGCAATTTTTATTGCTCTTTATTCCATCAGATAGAAGCCATACCACAAATCTCACTGAGATAAACTTTACTATCCCTTGAAATCATTGTGAAGTTGCTATAAAGCAAGGACAATTAACTGAGCTTGGGATTTATCATGCACTGACATTCAGATGCTTGAAGAAGAGGTGGGTTAGGGCTGGCATATCCTTGTTATTGCACTGTAAGGGTCTCCTCAGTGTGATCTCTCCACGTGGGTTAGTTTTGGCTTTGTTATATCATGGAAACTGGGTTCCAAGTTTGAGTAGCCCAATAGAACCATGGGTAATTTTACAACCTAGTCCTGGACTTTACAAGGAATCATTTTCCTCATAGATAAAAGGCTTCTAGGATTAATGGAAAGGCAACAGATGCGCCATCTGTTATGAGGATTATCAAGACCATATTGCCAGAGAGCATGCAGAATAAGACAGTGTTGTGGTCATTTTGGAAAAAAAAATCTATCTGCTTCAGATTTAAACTAAATGATTAAAACAAAAGATAAAATACACAACAGGTTTTTAAAAAGGTAAAAGTTTTTCTTTAATTTGTTAATTTTTAATTTTGTCTCATTTTAACAATTCAGATAGGTGGGCCTGACCTGACACCAAGATGAAGGCATTCTCAAAAGTTGGCTGTTATCTCTGGGATTCTCTAGAAGATGCTATATTCCTGAAGGTAGGTAAAGGTCCAGAGCATGCATGTCACGTGCCTTCTAAGGGACACACTATACTTCATTCCTCCTTTATTCCTAAAACACTAGGTCAGGTACTACTGAGGTTCAGGAAAGGTGGGACACAGTCCTCAATTGGACAACCACGTGTCTTGCACAAGCCTAAGTGTTTATGTTATTATTGAAGATAAAAGTTGATATTGCTGGAAAGCTAGTAGTTTCTTCACAAGTAGCGTAATCCGCTGGTTATTTCAAATTATAAACTTGATCCTACTGGAAGACTATGCTGAAAAGTGTTAGTAAGGGTAGAAACAGAGGCCATATTAGAAGCACATTGCATCCATGGAGGAACCAGTTCATGTAGGCTTGAAATGGGTGGTAACCATAGAACCTGGGTATAGATTTTTGGATTGACTATTAAGATGTACGTTGGTATTATTACTGAGAACAATGTTTCTTGAGGGATGGTATTGAAATTGAGATTTTCATTTTCTTATGTATTAATATTCTGGTAATTCTTTGAGTGGAAATGGCAAGTTAAAATTTTGTTAAATTGATATAGGAGTCATAGGGAAAATCATGGACAAAATTTTAATGAGAGATCAGTAATATGCAGATATTTTCTATTGAAGTATTGAAAATTAAATGGGTGGAATTGGGAAATATCATGTTAAGTAAAATAAGTCAGTCCCTCAAAACCAAAGGCTGAATGTTCTCTCTGATAAATGTATGCTGACTTAAAATAAGTGGGTTTGGGGGTGGGGAGGAAGAAGAGAAGTCCATTGGATTAGACAAAGGGGAATGAAGGGAATGGAGGGAGGATGGGAACATGAAAGACAGTGGACTGAATTGGACATAACTTTCCTGTGTTCATATATGAATACATGACCAGGGTAACTCCTCCACATCTTGTACAACTATAAGAATGGAAGTTATACACCATGTATATAATATGTCAAATTGCACTCTACTGTTATGTATATCTAAAAAGAATAAATAAAAAATAAATTAAAAAAGAAATTTTAAAGACTATAAATTTTCCTTGGTCAGCTTTACATACCAGGAAATCACTTATGCAGAAATTGATGGAGAAAAATTAGGAGGGTAATGTGGCTCTTGGTGTAGACCATGGGAAGCCACCTGAGAGGATCAAAGAAGAAAGGAAGATTGAGGCTGCTAAACTCTGTTCCTAGGGATTTAGGTGTGTGCTCATTACAGCAAAGAATGCCAGGATATTATTTGTTCAAGATAGTGGAAAAGTCTTGATTAAATTTCTTCTCCCATTTGCATTTCTATGTCCTTGCTTGATGCTCATTTTAAATATCTCTTTCTCAAAGAGAATCATACATATTACCAAACATTAAAAAAGTTATTCTTTTCTCTTACAGAATCTATTTATTTTGTATAATACTTAGATAATTTATCTATCTATCTATTTATTTGAAGTACTGGTGATTGAACCCATGTTCTTTAATCATGAGCTACAACCACAGCCCTTTTTTAAAAAAACAAAATATTTTTAAAAAAAATTTGGAACAGGGTCTCACTAAATTGCTGAGGGTCTCACTAAATTGCTGAGGCTGGCCTTGAACTTGAATCCTCCTATCTCTCAGCTTTCTGAGTTACTGGGATTAGAGATGTGCACCCCACTTACCCCATTTTTCAATTTGAATGTTTAACATTCAAAATGTCTGTTTTACCTAGCACATTACATCGCAGAGTATGGAATTTCTACTTTGAATACAATTGGGAATCCATTGACAATTGGGTTTGGACCACTGGGTACATTGTTTGGAGTTTCTTCTTTGTAAATTTCTTTCTACAGACTGCAGCTACCTAATGAAAGGAAGGGACCCTGTCCCAAGAATATTGAGAACATGTGACTCAGTCGTTTGAGATGCTATGTGTTACTAAGACATTGATTTTGTCTTTTATCTTTGGAGAATTTTTCTTTAGACATAGCCATCTATGCTGTTTCTTCACCACTGAAGTCATAGAATATGAAGAAGCACGAATAGACCAAAGGGCAGTGGAAAAGGGGCCAAGAAACAAATTAGTGTAGCTTTTAGTGTTCTTACGCTTGCTAGTGGTCTAGACAAAGGGAGGTCTGAAAGCTTTATATAGACTAACCTAACACATGAATCCACTGGGATTTGGACCAAAGTCATAGCTATTAATAAAATCTGCGCATTACTTGCTTGTATTCTCCAGGTAATCTCCTTTTTGCCTGTATGGCTCTAGAAAATGGGTGTTAGAGGCATCTGATATTTTATGTATAAAATATACATTTAATATTTATAAACCAAACGTATTTGCAGTTGTGAAGATAACATACATATGTGAAAGTTACAACAAATCCTAGAACATCAGGATTATTCTCCACATCTTGATATTTTGAAAGAGTCTGAATTGATTGACATATGTAAACTAAGGAGACTAGCAAGTAGAAAAACAAGAATTGGGATTCCAGGTCATTTGTAATACAAAAATGTCTGATCTACACATTTTATTAATGTGCTTTTAATTTGAGGTCAGTGATTCTAATGATAGCATTTATAACAGCATCTCCTTTTTTATTCCAAGTTTTTAGTTATACTGGTTTTGCCCTGAGAAATAAGAACTGTGGGAGGTACTTATTTGTAACAGATGGGATTTAGATATAAGAAGGAAAGAAAGATGGACGTTCAAGGTGCTAGGTATAAAAGGGCAAGTTAAGCCTTATGTTCCCCAACTGCCACTGAAGAAGAATATAGGTTGAAATTGAGTCAAAAGTGCAATGAGTCCAGTTATCTTTCAAGTTTGCATAATATTGTAGCAAAATTTAATCATTAATGTCAGGAAAACTCAAATATTTTCCTAGACTGACTTGACATGTCAATTACAGCCCTCCCTTTTCCCCCTTTCTGAGAAAATAATTGCTTATAGTAAATGTTCTTTTGAAGTTTTATTTTAGGATACCCCTTGATACATTTGTCACAAGTTACAAAGATACACATCCAGATTATTATGAAAACAAGAAGCCCAGATTCTTGTAGACTTAAACTTTTTTTTAGCCATTTATTTCATTTTCAGACTTCTCAAGATTTATGAGCTTTTCTCTCTTGAAGTGAACTCTCTATACCTCTCTTCACAAATCAAGTCTGTGAAGAACAGAATTCTCTGCAACTTGCCTAAAGTGTAATAAAATCGACCAGAAGAAAGGCAAAAGTTCACTTCTGCAAGATATGAATAATGTTACAGAAGAGAATAACATTCATCGTAGCTCTCCTTCTTACAAATGCCCCTAAAAGAATTTATGGCTCCAGTGAATGACTAGTCTAGTGGGATGCAGCTTCCTGGCCTAAGATGTAAAATATCCTAAAAACATTTATTACTGCTTGACTGAGCCTGAGCCTTTTCAAACTATAGACCTGCAAATTAGAGATATCATGTTGGAAAATAATAAGAAGACAATTTAAAATAAAATTAAGCTATTGAATTATCATTTGTTCTTTTATCTGATCTACTTCATTTCCTCTGTGAATTCATGAGTAGATTTCAGCTAGACACACACTGACCCCAACAAAGGCATTAAACTGAGAATAGTATCATTTGGTTAGGCTGTTATAACAAAGCTTTTTAGACAAGTTGCATTGACCACATACGTTAGCAACTTGTTCATCTCTGTGTCTTTTCCATTTTTGTTACAGAGGTTCAAATGCATGAAACAAAGAAAAAATGAGAGGTTAATACCACTTGTATATATTTCTTCAAGCTATTTTTAAAACAAATGTTAAAACTCTACACAAATGTATGTATTAACCAGTTATACAACTAACTTTTAGACTTGAAAGCACAGATAGTTTGAATTTGATTTATGTCCATAAATTACATATTTTTCCACATTTCATTTCCATATGAATTGTTCAGTGTTAACTTCCTTACATTTTCTATTGAAATCTAGATTTGGGCGAATAGCTTCAATTTCTTTAAGAGATGTGTGTTTTGTTTTCAATTCACAGTACAGACAGATCAATATTTTTTAACCCCAAGGTCAAACCAAAGATTAACAATATTAGTTATACAAAACAGTTATGAACTCATATGTATGTCCAAGTAGGGAGGCATTTAATACAGGAAAAGATAACTATGTAAGAAGAAAAGTGAATGCCAATAAAACCATCAACTTTTATAACAATGAGATATCATTTTATATGTATCATATTAATGTTTATAGAATTATAAGTTGCATTTATGAGATATCATTTTATATGTATCATATTAATGTTTATAGAATTATAAGTTGCATATTCTAAGCATTCTTGACAATAATCATATTTATTGTAGTGGAAGGAACTAACACAGATATATTTGCATGATGTCCTTTTTTTTCTTTATGCATTTAAGCAAGCTACTTAAACTAGGTCTTGGTTTCTTAAGACAGTTAAATTGAAATAATGGTATCTACTTACTAGAACTATTTCATGGAGTAAGAACACCAGGAATATTCTTTGTGTAATGCCTACATGTTGGAAGTAGCCATTAAATAGTTTAATTATATCTTCTAGAATGAAATAGTGTAGTAAACCTAGTAATGAAGCTATAAAATGTTCATATCTTTGGTTCAATAATTCTGTTGGTAGGAATTTATCCTAAGGAAACAATCACACACACACACACACACACACACACAATTAATATCAAATTCTATTATAAAATTATACTAAGCTTGTAAAAATATATACCAACAGAAGAATTTTAAATACTTTATGGGTGGATAGGTTTTTATTGAAACTAGTTTTGGTATATTTTTAATGGTTAAAAAAGTTTGGTATAGATTTCAGGAAATTTACAACCCTTGGGAACCTGGGGGAACATGACAGTTTTGTTTTCTTGGCCAGTGGCACCACCCCTCACCTTTGGGCATAGCGGCAACTCTAGATGCCTAAGTACCTCATTTCTGTCTCCTTCATTCTCAGAAGCCTCCCAGTTGTTAAGGAAACTTACAATGTATCTTGTTTTTGTGATAGTTTAGGGTGGGTATAAGCTTTAATATATTTTTCTCTTTTTAAAAAATTAGATAGAACTTTTATTCCCAACAGAAAAACAAAAGATTTAATATTTTAAATATTCCTGTATAATAGGAAAAATAAATATTTAGTAAAATTGTATTTTACATTTAAACCACAATTTCAGGTAGAAGGCTAACTTGCTATTTCCTTATTTACAAAAGGGACTTGGGGGAGCTGGGACATTGGATACTTTGTTATTTGTTTAGTGTATTTTGACATATTATATATCCCCATGGAGTATAACTTATTCTAATTAGGATCCCATTCTTGTGGTTGTACATGATGTGGAGTTTTACTGGTCATGTATCATGTATGAATACAGGAAAGTTATATCTGTTTCATTCTACTATCTTTTTTATCAAAGTATTTTTATTCCTTCTCTCTTTTACTACAAATATGGATGTTATTATATGTTCAGAAAATTACAAGGAATAATACAGTGATCAGTCAAATACTTAAAATGTACATTCAAAAATTATCTTTTTATATTTGCTTCACTAACAATGCTTATTTATATTTTAAAGTACAATATGGATGACTTCACGGTTCTTTCCTCGATATATCAATATCTCCAAAAATAAAATAAAAATTTCCTTATTTTACTACAGTGCCACTATCACAACTAGAAAGACTGAGAAATGTTTAGTAATATTACTAAATATTAATTATATATTAGAGTATTTCAGATATTAAAAAATATCCTTTATAGTTGGTTTGCTAACAACACCTGGTCTCAATCATGGATCACAAACTGTATTTGATTAAAGCTTTGGATCTTAAGTATCCTAATCTTGAAAAATGCAAGTATCATTTTATGATATAGCAAATCTATCAGCAGTAACTATACATTTTCAAAGTTATAACAGAATTGATATCCTTTTCTTGTCTGAAACATATTCCATTATGATGACATATAGCCACTTTCTCAATTTACTCAATAACTATATATTGAATACTGAGCGTGTGTCAGCCATTGGACACTTTAAGCTATGGCAGCAAAAAAGAGCGAATGATTCCTTTCTCTTCTTCCCTAGATAGTTTTCTATTTCTCTTCATAATGCTAATCCCTCAAAATAGCTGTTTGAACTTTTAAGGACTGTTATTTACTAAATTATATTCATGTGCTTTTTTTTCCACCTTAAGAACAGAAGGTCAGTAAATGCTCAAAAACGGAAACAGATATAGTGGGTACATTTCTATGACATTGAATTGCATTCCAAACACCTCCTATTATATTTGCAAACAACACTTTTTGAGTGAAGATAAGGCATAAGCTTCTCAGAACATCAGCCATAGAAAGGTGGCTGCTCACCAGCAATTTTATATGAGGCAAAGAATGGGTATTTGCAGGGTGTGTGTCTGCCTTGCCACAGATAAACAAGAAAGGCATCTGTGAAAATTATCTCAGTCACATATGAAGGGTGGTTCTTTGCAGTAAGCCATTCCCTGAAACACAAGAGGTTTGGGCAATTTCTTAGCCTCCCCTCTTTTCTATGAGCAATTCTTTATTGTCAGGAGTTGCCATAGTGATTAGAATAATAAACAGATAAAACTATTCTCAATGAAGATGATGTCGGTATCTAGAAGCAACATTTCCATAAAATTACATTTCTCTCTTGAAAAAAAAAATAGAGAGTTTTTCAGAGAAATGATGACAGGGTCAAGAAGAAACAGGACTTTTAAGAGATTGAGATGTCGATGAAGCACAGGTCTGAGATGGTAGTTTCTCCCCCCACACCCTTTTTTAATATTTATTTTTTAGTTGTAGTTGGACATAATACCTTTGTTTTATTTATTTATTTTTATGTTTTGCTGAGGATCGAACCCAGGGCCTCAACGTGCTAGGCGAGCGCTCTACTGCTGAGCCACAACCCCAGCCTCTGAGATGATAGTTTCTTGAGCATAAGCATAAGCACGCGAGGAAAAAAAAATCCGTAGAGTTTAACCAAAATGGAAATATACAAAGCAGGACATTTGCAAAGGTATGGAGTTCCTTCAAAGTTCCTAGAATCAACAGCCAATAAAAAGTGAATTATTCTGTGAATGTAACTTTACTTTAACACACAGTTTGGTATGATCTGTTGGGTATCAGTTACAGTCATGTAGAAAATCTCCTACCCGAAGCACACTGAGACTGAGATGAAAGGAAACAAACCAACACAAAAAACAAAGAATGTTCCATCTTGACCTTAAGGCATACAGGAGAATTGAGGTAATAGGACCCATAATGTTAGAATTCCATCATGTTATACCCATAGCTATCTATACTGTTATATGGTAATGGTAAACTTTTTTTTTCTTACTGAAATTAGGAAAAAAGGAAAAAATACCATACATACTTGAGATGAGTGAAAGAACAAAATTTCCCTAATGATTCCCTCAAATGTCTAATGATAAAATAGAATGTGTTGTTTCTCTTTAATTTTTGGCTAAAATATTAACTCAGTAATAGATAACAAATTTTAGGCTAATTGGAGATATCACCATTAAGGAAAAACAAGATGCGTAGCTTTGCATGTAAATAAGTCATGATTTAGAATTAGTGAAATAAAATCGTTAACATCCCAACTATCCAAACAGAGTCCCTTTTAACATCCCTACTTCAATAATTAAATCTACTTTCCTCTAGCACCTACATTCAAAATTAATTAAGAAATATCCATTCAAATATTATTCTTGAGTTATTTAATTATTGTTACTGCAATCTGTAGAGAAACTTCTGTGGAGGAAAATACATAATTTATATTTGTGTACTGAAATGAAAATAGTGAACTTAGTGAAGTAACTACTCTTTTTATTGAAAATACAAAGATTTTTACCTTAATTCTAAGATAAAGTAAATTGTGTTGTAAAGGTCTGGGTGCAAAGCTATAGTTTCACCATGCTCAAAAACAAATAAACAAAACAAAAACAACAAACATTCAGGCTGGGTGCAGTGGCACACACCTGTAATTCCAAGGGCTCAAGAGGTTGAGCCAGGAGGATTGTAAGGTTCAAAGCCAGCTTCAGCAACTTAGCAAGGCCCTGAGCAACTTAGTGAGACCCTCTCTCAAAATAAAAAAAAAAATAAAAAGGGCTAAGGGTGTGGATCAGTGGTTAAGCACCTCTGGGTTCAATCTCTGGTACCCTATTCCCACTCATAAAAGCATTCAAATTTCTAATTTATCAACTTCCAAATGATTTGTGGTAAAGTTAAAGTAGTTACTAAAATGCTGCCTGTGTGAAAAATACCATATTTTTTTGCATGTCTACTAGATAGTGCTTCTCACACTTAAAACTATACATATAAAGGTCTGTGGATATATTATTTTAGGGTTCAAAATTGACTGGAATTTTATGTTTCCATTTTGATAATAATATTATGATAATTATATCTAAGCATATTCTTTATCATTTGTATAAGGTCTATTATTTCAGTTTTATAATTGCCTTTGAGTGTGTGATTTTATTGGTTCTAAATAGCACTTGACAAGTTAATGAATGAGTGATATAGAAATAGCTACATATATGGTGTGTTTTTTTAAAATTTTTTATTTTAATTTTTTATATGTGACACCGGAACACATTACAATTCATATTACACATATAGAGGACAATATTTCATATCTCTGGTTGTATAAAAATTATATTCACACTATTTGTGTCTTCATACATGTACTTAGGTTAAAGATATACATCTCATTCCACCATCTTTTTATCCCCATGCCGCTCCCTTCCCCTCCCAGCCCTTTGCCTTATGTACAGTTCCTCTAATCCTCCCATGTTCCCCCTCCCAATCTCATTGTGAATCAGCCTCCTTATATCAGAGAAAACATTTGGCATTTGGTTTATTGGGATTGGTTAACTTCACTAAGCATTATATTCTCCAACTCTGTCCATTTATCTGTAAATTTCATGATTTTATTAAAACTATTTTTTAAAAAAACTAATTTTAAAAAAAATTAGTTTTCATTGCTGAGTAATATTTCATTGTTTACATATACCACGTTTTCTTTATCCATTCATCTACTGAAGGGCATCTAGGTTGGTTCCACAGTTTAGCAATTTGAATTGCGTTGCTATAAACATTGATGTGGCTGTTTCCCTGTAGTGTGCTGCTTTTAAGTCCTTTGCATATAGACTAAGGAGTGGGTAACTGGGTCAAATAGTGGTTCATTCCTAGTTTTCTAAGGAATCTTCACACTGCTTTCCATATGGGCTGCACCAATTTGCAATCCCACCATCAATGTATGAGTGTGCCTTTCCCCCCACATCCTTGCCACCAACATTTATTGTTGTTTGTATTCTTAATAGCTGCCATTCTGATTGGAGTGAGATGAAATCTTAGAGTGCTTTTGATTTGCATTTCTTCAATTGCTAGAGATGTTCAATGCTTTTTCCTATATTTGTTGATTGATTGTATATCCTTTTCTAAGACGTGTCTGTTCAGTTCCTTGGCTCATTTATTGATTGGGTTAATTGTTTTTTGGGTGTTTAGCTTTCTGAGTTCTTTATATACCCTTTGTATACTCTACCTGATGTGCAAGTGATAAAAATTCGCTCCCAAGCTGTGGGCTCTCTCTTCACCTCACTGACTGTTTCTTTTGCTGAGAAGAAGCTTTTGAATTTGAATTCATCCCATTTATTGATTCTTGATTTTAATTCTTGTTCTATAGGAGTCTTATTAAGGAAGTTGGGGCCTAATTCAACATGATGGAGATTTGGGCCTGCTTTTCTTCTAATAGGTACACTGTCTCTGGTTTAATTCCTAGGTCCTTGATCCACTTGGAGTTGCATTTTGTGCATGGGAGATAGGGGTTTAATCTCATTTTGTTCCATATGAATTTCCAGTTTTTTCCAGCACCATTTGTTGAAGAGGCTATCTTTTCTCCAATGTATGTTTTTGGAACCTTTGATAACAGAAGATAACTGTAATTATGTGGGTTAGTCTCTGTGTCCTCTATTCTGTACCACTGGTCTATCAGTCTATTTTTGTGCCAATATCATGCTGTTTTTGTTACTATTGCTCTAGTAGAGTTTAAGGTCTGGTATAGTGATGCCACCTGCTTCACTCTTTGTGCAGAGGATTTCTTCAGCTATTCTTGGTCTCTTAGTTTTTCCAGATGAATTTCATGATTGCTTTTTCTATTTCTATGAGGAATGTAATTAGGATTTTTAATGGAATTTTATTGAATCCGTATAATGCTGTTGGTTGTATGGTCATTTTGACAATATTATTTCTGCCTATCCAAGAACAAGGGAGATCTTTCCATATTCTAAGGTCTTCTTTCCTTTCTTTTTTTAGCATTCTGTAGTTTTCATTGTAGAGGTATTTTACCTCTTTTGTTAGGTTGATTCCCAAGTATTTTAATTTTATGTATTTTTAATTTTTTGAGGCTATTGTAAATGAGGTAATTTTCCTCATTTCCCTTTTAGAGCATTTGACACAGATATACAGAAATGTTTTTTATTTATAGGTGTTGATGTTGTATCCTGCTAATTTCTGAATTCATTTTCTAGTTCTAGAAATTTTCTGGTAGAATTTTTTGGAATTTCTAGGTATAAAAATCATACCGTTGGCTAATAGTGCTAATTTGAGTTCTTCTTTTCCTATCTGTATCCCTTTAATTTCATTCATCTGTCTAATTGTTCTGTCAGTGTTTCAAGACCTATGTTAAATAGAAGTGGTGAAAGAGGGCATCCCTGTCTTGTTCCAGTTTTTAGAGGGAATGCCTTCAATTTTTCTCCATTTAGAATGATGTGGCCCTGAGGCTTAGCATAGATAGCTTTTATGATGTTGAGATATGTTCTTGTTATTCCTAGTTTTTCTAGTGTTTTGAATGTGAATGGATACTGCATTTTTTCAAATGCTTTTTCTGTGTCTATTGAGATAATCATATGATTCTTATCTTTAAGTCTACTGATGTGATGAGTTATATTTATTGATTTTTGTATGTTGAGCCAACCTTGCATCCCTGGGATGAACCCCACTTGATCATGGTGCACTGTCTTTTTGATATGTTTTTGTATCTGATTTTCCAGAATTTTATTAAGAATTTTTGTATCAAAGGTCATTAGAGATATTGGTCTAAAGTTTTCTTTCTTTGATGTGTATTTTCCTGGTCTTGGAATCTGGGTGATATTGGCCTCCTAGAATGAGTTTGGAAGTGCTCCCTCTTTTTCTATTTCATGAAATAATTTGAAGAGTATAAGTATTAGTTGTTCTTTATAGGTCTTATAGAACTCAGCTGTGTATCCTTCTGGTCCTGGGCTTTTTCTTGGTTGGTAGTCTTCTGATGGCATCTTCTGTTTCAATGCTTGAAATTGATCTGCTTGAATTGTGTATGTAATCTATATAATCCTTATACAATTTTGGCAAATCACATGACTCTAGAAATTTATTGATGCTTTCAATATTGTATATTTTATTGGAGTACAAATTTTCAAAATAATTTCTAATTATCTTCTGTATTTATGCAGTGTCTGTTGTGATATTTCCTTTTTCATCACATATATTAGTAATTTGAGTTTTTTTCTTCTCTTTGTTAGCATGTTGAAGGGTTTGTCCATATTTTTGTTTTTTGAAGAACCAATTTTTTTGTTTTGTCAATTTTTTCAATTGTTTCTTTTGTTAAATTTCATTGATTTCAACTCTTATATTAATTATTCCCTGTCTTCTGCTGCTTTGGTATTGATTTGTTCTTCTTTTTCTAGAACTTTGAGCTGTAAAGTTAGGTCATTTATTTGTTGACTTTTTCTTCTTTTAAGGAATGAACTTCATGCAATGAACTTACTTTTTAATAATGCCTTCATAATGTCCCAGAGATTTTGATATGTTGTATCAGTATTCTCATTTACCCCTAAGAATTTTTTAAAATCTCCTCTCTGATGTCTTTTGCAACCCATTGTTCATTCAGTAGCATAGTACTTAGTCTCTGGAAATTGGAGTAGTTTTTATTTTTTATTTTATCATTGATTTCTAATTTCATTCCATTGTGATCTGAAAGAGTGCAAGGGTAGTATCTCTACTTTTTTGTATTTGTTAAGAGTTGCTCTGTGGCATAATATATCGTCTGTTTTAGAGAAGGATCCATGTGCTGCTGAGAAGAAAGTGTACTTGCTTGTTGAAACATGAAATATTCTATTTCATGTTTTTTAAAGGTCAGTTAAGTCCAAGATATTGATTGTATTATTGAGTTCCTTCAGCTTTTGTTTCAAATATCTATCCAGTGGTGAAAGAGGTATGTTAAAGTCACCCAGAGTTATTGTGTTGTGGTCAGTTTGACTCTTACACTTGAGAAGAGTTTGTTTGATGAACACAGATGCTCTATTTTGGGGGGAATGTATAATTGTTATGTCTTGTTGGTGTGTGGTTCCATTGAGCAGTGTGAAATGTCCTTCTTTATCCCTTTTAATTAAGATTAGCTTAAAGTCTACTTTATTTGATACAAGAATGGAAATCCTTGTTTGCTTCCGCAGTCCATGTGAGTGGTATGATTTTTCCCAACCTTTCACCTGTAGTCTGCATATGTTTTTTACTATGTGATGAGTCTCCAGGAGGCAGCATATTATTGGGTCTTTTTTTAAAAAAAAAAAAAAAAACAATCATCTAGCCTATGTATTTTGATTGGTGTGTTTAGGCCATTAACATTCAGGGTTATTATTGAGACATGATTTGTATTCCCAGTCATTTTTGTTTACTTTTGTTATTTAATTTGACTTAGTTTCTCCTTTGATTTGTTTTTCCTTTAGTGTAATACCTCCCTGTGTTGATTTTATTCATTGTTTTTCATTTTCTCTTCATGGAATATTTTGCCACGGAAGTTCTGTAGTGCAGGATTTCTAGCTGTAAATTCTTTAACTTTTGTTTATCATGGAAGGTCTTTATTTTATTATCAAATATAAAGCTTGATTTTGCCGGATATAAGATTTTTGGTTGGCACCCATTTTCTTTCAGAGCTTGATATATGTTGTTTCAGAATCTTCTAGCTTTCAGGGTCTGGGTTGAAAAATCTGCATATAACCTAATTTGTTTTTCCTTATATGTAATCTGATTCCTTGCTCTAGTGGCTTTTAACATTCTCTCCTTTTTCTGTATGTTAGACATTTTCATTGTAAAGTGCCTTTGTTTGGATCTGTTGTGATTTTATACATTTTGTGTCCTATAAGTCTCTTGGATTTGGTTTTCCAATTCGTTCTTCATATTTGGAAAATTTTCTGATATTATTTCATTGAATAGAATGCTCATTCCTTTGGTTTGGAACTCTTATGTCTTCCTCTATCCCAATAACTCTTAAATTTCGTCCTCTTATGCTATCCCATATTTCTTGAATGTTCTGCTCATGGTTTCTTACCATTTTCACTGTGTGGTCTGCATTCTTTTCAAGATTATATATCTTGTCTTCATTGTCTGAGGTCCCATCTGCCAAGTGGTCTAATCTGTTGGTGATGCTTTCAATTGAACTTTTAATTTGGGTTAATTGTTCCTCTTATTTCAAGGATTTCTGTTTGGTTTTTCTTTAGAACCTCTGTCTCCCTATTGAGATAACCCTTTGCTTTCTGTATTTGTTTATGTAGCTCTTTGTTGAAATAATATTTTGCTGCCTTTATTTGCTCTCATATATCATCCTTTAATTCACAGAACATTTTAAAATTAAGTACATCCTGAATACACTCTCTGTCATTTCTTCTGTTATGCTGGCCGTGGATTCTAATAATGTGGTATCTTGATTTATTTGGGGCACTTTCTTCCCTTGTCTTTTCATGTTGCTCTTTTGTCTTCTCGTCTAATCATTGTGGATCCAAGCTGTTACCGTTTTCACCCTATAGGATTATGGTGCTCCTGCAGGCTTCCAATACCTCTCCTTTGAGGGGTAGGACAACCTTAACAGATCTCAATATAAACACTACAGCATCTGAAAACAAACAGTTGCTAATAGACATTAACAATTTGGCCACAATGTACAAAAATGGTGAATTCAATTATTATCTACAATATAATCAGTAGGTTTGTAAAGAAGTTTACAGTTTCTAATGGTGGACAAATAACCAGGGGTGAGATGTAGGAAGATATGCTGAGGAGGTAGAAGGTGAGGATATAGAGTTATTATATCTTAGGAAATGTGAAAGAGGAATCTGAAGAAGAAGGTTAGTGGCAGAAGAATAGAGAAGAAGTAATCTAGGGTAGACAAGTAAGAGGAAAGCCAGTAGAGTACATAAAACAAACACATATATATTAAGAAAAATAAAAAAATGTTAAAATAGTAAAAATTAGACAAAAAGAAAAATAGAAAATATATAACACAACTGTAATACTATTCAGTTGTCTCAGACCTCAAAATCCTAATTCATGCAAAGTTCTTGTTTTCACATACGTTGGGGATATGAGGGCGGGAGAATACAGAAGGAGAAGAAAAGAAAAAAAAATCTCAAAGGAAGAAACAAGATTATTTTGGTTGGAGATCAGTATCTTTCATGCTTCCCTTCTCATCCAATAGGTGAGTTTGTCTGTTGTTTGCTGGTATCTCCACCCTCATGATGCTGAAGGTCACCAGGGAGAGAGAATTGGTCCTGGGTGGAGCCCACCTGGAAGTGGGGTGTGGCACTCCCAGTCCCTGAAGGGAGACTGCACTTTAGGGATCTCTTTTTGGGCCTGCTCCTGTGATGTGAGTGCCTGGTCCTATTTTATTTTATTTATTTTTTTAATCTCGCTTGAAGACCTCCCAGTTCCTGGTCTCTGTTAGTCTCTAAACTATATCACTCTCACCCTCTCCTTTACTGCTTTCTAATAAGGGACCATTCTCTCCAGGGCTCTTGTGTGTGGTGCTTTGGGGCAAGCTCTGGACCTGCCCCAATGAGAGCTGTTTTTCGTTGGGCAGTCACTGTGCCCGGTTGGCTGATTCTGGGGAGAGGTGGAAGTTAGAGATGGGGTGTTTGGCCAGCCAGAGTTCCAAACTGGGAGTTGCCCCCACTAAAGATGGTGATGAAGGTGACCCAAGATGGAGGAATTTGCTTTCAGTGATGGGGTGTCAGGTCTGGTGGGGGAGTCAGGTGATGGTTTTGGATGATGAGTTCAGAGACTGGGTCTGTGGCAAGCAGTGTGTGGCTGTGGCTGTCTTCAGAGCCTGTGTGAAGTTCCCTGGTGCAGGCAGGCTACAACACATAGCGGACTATCTCCATTGCTGCAGAGTCCCAAGATGGAGGTGACAGGGTGATCCCCAAGTTGGTTGATGGGGGTCCACACAGGAGTGGCAGCTGGAGATCCTGCACGTGGGTAGCTGCCAGGTGTCTTGTGTGGGAGCGGCAGGCATCCTGTATTTCTGCTTGGTGGGTGGTGGAAAGTTTTACACAGGTGCTGATGGTCCTGCTCCAGTACTTGATAGTCCTGTGTGGGCAAGTATTTGGGAGGCTTACTCTGACACTGAGGCCTGGAGCCCTGCATGGGCACGGTGGCTATGATTCCTGTGATGAAGCAGGAATATCCCTTGCAGAGAAGCAGTATTCTCACTTCTTGAGTCCCAGGTCACAAAGTGACACAGAATGCTGCCTCTCTCTGGCCCGCCATCTTGGATCTCCCTGTATGGTATATTTGTACAAGTGAAGTCCAAATAATGTGCCTATGACACTAGAGAAACAAAACTTTCATAGCATCTTAAGGTGTAATGAAGGGGAAATTGAACCATTACATGTCTCAGGTTTGAGTAGGCTTTGAGACTCAAGAAATTTCTACCAGAAAATTCATGTCATACATAAATTGAAGTTGGAAATATACTGTTAACATAACATGACCTATTACCTCAAATTTATGTTGTTAATTTCAATTTAATGGGTTTTGTAATTTGCTATACTTAATTTATAAAATCCCTTTGGCTTTGTGGTTTCAAAACCCAAGTATAACTTTCATTTTATCCCAAGATTTACATTTTTAAGTGTCTAATTAGTACCATAAGTAATTTAATTTGATAATGGGATCAGTTAGATTTTTCTTTTAATATAAAAAGTGTTCCATACATTCTTCAAGCTAGAGGAACTGTTAACTGGAGACTTTCCCTTTAAAATGGCAAGATGAAGGAAGAAAGAAAATTCATTAAATTAGAACATTGTGTGCAAGAATGGAGTTTAGAGTATTTATCAGCATTTTCATACAATGCATTTTTATGAGCTCTTATAATCTCAACACTTGCCACTCAAGAAATATATTAGAAATTGATAACAGAAACAAAACAACAAAACAAAATAAGAACCAAGAACAGGCACACTCACATACATACTAAGGAAAGGAAGCATTTGCTCCTTTTATGCCAAACACTTCACTGGCACTAAAAGGTAAATAATTTGCTACCAAAGAGGAATTATACCACTTCTGGAAATTAGTTTTAGTGAAGACAAAACCAAGGAGAAATGAATTTACTACTTTGAATTATTTTAATTTGTTGCCATGACAACAAGGTAGACTGTTTTTCTTTCTCCTTTAAAGTCTTTTAACATTTATTGAATCAAGCATTTGCTGTGTGCTCAAGGTACAAAATAGAACAGAACATCTTTAGCCTGTAGAATTTTTTTTTCTATTTGGGGCTGAGGACAATTTTATATATGTAATATTTCTTGAATTGACTATTTAAAATGCTCTAAAAGCTAAATTGTTAAATCTCTGATCATTATTTTAAATTAATTTATGGTGTTTCATAGTTATACATACTTTTCAACATCTTAAGTTGTGGTTAATAGAAAAAAAATTATCATTAAGTAATAAGTAGATATGTTTTGTGAAATAAGGATATAATACATACCTCTAACAGTTTAAAGGCATTTGACCAAAAATTTTGCCTCTGAGATTCCAATAAGAGAATGGATTAAAAATATAAAAACAAGGATTCTGCACTAACTGTAGGAGAAATACTTTAAAAATCTGTAAAGAAAAACATATGTCATACTCCTTCATGAACCTGAATTCATTTATAAGATGCCATTTCCATGATCCCCCACCTGCCTCTTCCCTGTCAGGGTTTCCTGTCTGGAGAAGAGGTCTTGTTCTTCCTGAGCAAGAACAAGTTCCTTGAAATATTATTATATTCAAAATTATTCCTATGATTTCCTAGTTGGAAGCTATGCCATGTAGGAAATTATTTAATGTAACTTTCCTGCCAGAGATATAAATTGCCAAATCATCTTAAATGTTGAAATATCAGGTTGGGCAGTGGGTGGATAATATTATTTTATTAAATTTTATTTATTTATTTTTTTAGTTATCAAGGACCTTTATTTTATTTATTTATATGTGGTGTTGAGAATTTAACCCAGGGCTTCACACATGCTAGGCAAGCACTCTGCTGCTGAACCACAACCCCAGCCCCTTGATAATATTCTTGAATGAGGGTTATACTTGTAGTGATAACACCATTTTCTTAAGAGGGCTGCCTTCCAGGTATTGGGCTTCCATTTTTTTTGGTAAGAATATATCATACAATGAAAACTTTATATTCTTGATATCCTATTAATAGAATTATAATTGCTGGAGTCTTCAACAGAACTTCAAATCAAATATATATATCAAATATATACATATCAAATAAATATATATATATCAAATATATCAAATAAATATACCAAAAATATTTATATATGCATATATATTCATGTAATCTCTTTGTACATGTATGTACATACAAATATGTATGTAATTCCCTCCTTGAGTCATCTAGCTAAGGTCTCAGAACTGAATTGTAGATGCAGATTTATTTATTGATTATTCTATTTAGGCAGTCATTAAATAAATCTTTCTGGCCTTCATCTTAGTTTGAGATGGCTATTTTTCCTTTCATCTTATTTTTTTGTTTTAAGTTACTTATGCATATTTGTTACATATATATGTGCTAACTTTATAAGATAGGTAGTATAAAATATAATTAATAAATATAATATCAAAACTTTTTATTTGAAATTTGAGATGCTTTATTTATTGAAAATACATTATTACATGTGAAGAGAGCCTCCTGAAAATTTTAACATTTAAATACCCAGCTCAATATGAAATGTGAAATTATTTTCTTCTCCTGTGTGTTTAAATTTCAACCAAAGAACAAAAAGGAAACCTAAATTATATGTGGAGTTGATGGGCCCTGTGATTCTTATCAATAGAAATACCAATTATCCTTTCTACTTATAAATAGTATACCCACTTTGGGACTGTAATAAGTTTATTCAGGTAAATATGCAAATAAAATGAGTTAGTGATAGGAAAACCTCCATTTCATGCTGCCTAGACTCAAAATAGATCTAAAAATCAATCCAAATTAAAAAAAAAAGAATATTGAAAATTTTAAGTCTATAAAACCGTTCTTTAGAAAAATATTTATATTATGACATGGAGTAAAATGAACAAGATTAAACATTCAAGATATTGAATATAATATACTGAGCTATAATAATCCCTGTTAGTTCAGTTTCCAAATTATATGGAAAGCCTTTTAATCTTCACAAACATAAATTATGGAGATTATCATTTCCTCTTATTTAAGTCTAGCCATCTTTCTAGGAACTTTTATGAAGTATAAATATACTATCATATAAAGTTAAGTATGATTTTATAAGTATGTGAGCTACCATTTTCTGAGCAAAAGTTCCAGATGTATCATCTATCATTTTCCCTGTTTAGAACAAGTAGTGTAAGTTTGTGAGCTCCACTGAATTATCCATCATTTCCTTTATGCAAACGGAGCTTAAAAGATCCTACTTAAAGTAGCCATGGCCATGTAATGGGTAGTTTACATGGATTCCAGCTCAGTGAGGACAATTCCAAGTTCATTTCACCACCCAAAATTCCTTAGGAAACAAACAAACAAACAAATAAACATGAAGCAATTGGACTAGATTCCTACCTTTAATACCAATGCATTTTACAGTGTTCTTGAGACCTTATGTACTTTACTTTCAAACTAGGAATATTTGTTTGACTTGAATAGCTAATGTGGATAGTCCTCCCCCTAAATTGTGTGGACCATAATTTTTTATTCTATTTTGCATTTCTTATTTATAATTGGTAAGAATAGCACCTGTATGGTAACACATGTCACAATGTTATTTGAGGCTCTTTGGAGACCACAAGACTCTTAGCATGTCTGAGAGTTTCTTCATTTTTTTTTCTAATTATTAATCTGAACATCTATGGATTTTCCACATACAATTAAACCAAACTTTGTATCACCATAGATTGGATACACTAACATGGAAAATTCAGCTGTCTTTTATTAAGCCACACATTAGAGAGATTCACAAAAATATATAGCAACACTGCTCTTCCCACTAAACTTACTTTCACTGTAAGAATACTTTATTCCTCATAAAATTTGATGCTTTTGTTAACATATGTATTAATGAAAATTGTTAGCAAAATCAGTAGTTATTCAAAAAGGCTATGGTTTAATTTTTAATACAGTATTATCAGTTGATAGAACCACATAGACACAAAACAAAGCTCTTTGGAATCTTCCATAATGTTAATAGTGTAAGGAATCCCAAGGTAGAGCAGTTTGAAGACCACAGCTGCACTTAACTGTGACCTAAATCCTTCATTTTCACTCTCATGTTGATAATTGTCTTTCTTTTCTTTTTTATTTCAGATTAGGGATTGAACTCAGGGTTGCTCTACCACTAAGTTACATCTCCATCCACCCCCACCTCATTATTTAAAACTTTTGAGACATGGTCTAGTAGCTAAGTTGACAGGGCTGCCCCTAATTGTGAATCTCTTGCCTCAGCCTCAAAGCAGTTGTTGAATTACAGGAGTGTTTCTGTGCCTTAGGGATAATTATTCTTTATATAGTTAATTTTTAGATATAAGATTTTTTGAGTATAATGCTGGTTAATTTATTTATGAGTGTGTGTGATGTTATGATTTCCACATAATTGTTACTTAAGATATTTTTGGAAGTTGTAAATTGTTAGTTATCTTCTTTACATAGGTAAATTCTGAGCAAAGATTAAAATGAAGACTTCTAAATTATTGCGAATCATAGCTAAAAAACAAAATCTGTCTCCAAAGCACAAGCATTTTCCATTTTAGCAAGGAAATTATTTCCCCTTAGTAGAAAATTCCACTGCCCTCCTGGTTTGTTTCCTATTTGCTTTGTAGCATAAATATAGAGAAAAATTGTACACTATTTAAAGGGATAAAATTTTCTTTATTTTAAAGTTGAATATATTTTAAAAATATGAGCTTTTACCAATATGGAAAGCAGTATGGAGATTCCTTGGAAAACTGGGGATGGAACCACCGTTTGAATCAGCTATCTATTTCCTCACTCTATACCCAAAGGACTTAGAAACATCATACTACAGGTAGGACACAGCCACATCAATGTTTACAGCAGCACAATTCACAATAGCTAAACTATGGAACCCACCTAGATGCCCTTCAGTAGATGAATGGATTAAAAATGTGTGATATATGTAAACAATGAAAAATTACCCAGCAATAAAAGAGAGTAAAATCATAGCATTTGCAGGTAAATGGATGGAGTTGGAGAAGATAATGCTAAGTGAAGTTAGTCAACCCCACCCCCCTAAAAACCCCAAAAAACAAACAAAAAAAAAACAAATGCTGAATGTTTTCTCTGATATAAGGTGACTGACTCATAGTAGGGTAGGGAGGGGGAGCGTGGGAAGAATAGAAAAACTCTAGATAGGGCAGAGAGGTTGGAGGGGAAGGGAAAGGACAGGGGGTTAGTAATGAAGGTGGAATGTGATGGACATCATTATCCAAAGTACATGTATGAAGACAAGAATTGGTGTGAACATACTTCATATACAACCAGAGGGATGAAAAATTGTGCTCTATATGTGTAATATTAACTGTAATGCATTTGGCTATCACTTATTTTAAAAAATTAAAAATATGAGCTCTTAAATGTATATTCTTAGGTTCTTGCTAAAAGAAAATAACATTTAATGTAAGTATAGTGGTGAATACAGCAGGATTCCATTTTTAACAGCATGTTTAAACTTCTCAGTAAATGGGGAGCCTTCTCAGTCTTTACCTCAATCTTTTGGAATCTTATATTGCTTTATTTGCGGATTTCCCCACCTCCTCATTGTAGATGGCTGTCCAGTGTCAACATGTGGCCCCTTAGTGCATCCCCTAACTGATCATTAAATCCTCAAATTTTGGTAGGTACACCTTCACAGATCAATTGTGCATAATTTAGTATGTCACTATCTTCATTCCAAACTCCACAGAGAAAAACCTAATTGACCTGTGTCATCATCCACTGTTCACAGAATTCTCTGAGGGAATGTTGGTTTTGTGACGGTGGGTTGAGAAGGGTGTGTGTTGTTTACCATGGAATGTTAGGTGAACTTTATGTCTTTTATGAAGAAAGGGAAAGAAACTGATGTATGGGAAAGATGTTTACCTTCAGGACTCCAAATAGTTGGATCTTTCAAAAGATGTAGACCTTTAGATAAAGTGATGGAAAGTCTCTACTGATTAATTAAAATACCCATTCTAAAATTACATAAACTTTTGCTTTAATGATTTTTACATAAGTTGTCATAAGGAGCCTGGAAATTTTGATCAAAAATAAAAATGCTATTATACCTAGAGTAGCAAGTCATACATAATGCCTAAATGACAGTTTTATTTGGTTGCCTTCAAAAATAACATCACTATTCTACATAGATAAGTTCATTGGTTTTGAAATGAGGTAAATGGGACTATGTTTTTTTTTTTTTTTTTTAAAGTCAGTGTATCTGCATATACACTGAAACCTTTCAGGACATGCTTCCTGCAAATTTGTTCTATCTTTATATAATGCATAACAGGGAGATCAAAGTAAGGAATTTTCAAATAAGCTCTTAATAGCATTATATTATGTTTTTTATAGAAAAGAAGTTATCTAGAGGCACAGGAGTTGCAGTCTGCTCTAGTTCCCTGTGTACAATTTCTGATTTGTTTTCCCCTAAGTTTTGTGCCCTGAAGTTACATAACAGCTAAGAAGGAGCTTAGGAGGAAGGATCTAAAACAAATTATTCTAGTGGCTACAGGTTGTCAGTATAATATTCTCCAAGAATTCACAGATCTAGTACCCTGCAATGTAGCTATTGCTAACAATTTTTGTATGTAAACAAACCATTCAATAAGAAGAAATAATCTTAAACAATTATGCTTTTAATATTATCCTCAATAAATGTTCATGAAACAAATTATCTAATTCCTTATACTATGGTTAAGTAACTAAATATAAGATCAGCTATACAACATTGGATATTGATTCTGTTCACTATTAAAAATTCAGCTTAATATAGAAAAAGAATATAGAGACCAATTAGCATGTTGTAATTGTTACAGCCCTTGTGTGTCCTTCTCATTATGTATTGTCCTAGCTTGAATAGTAATGGTTACAGTATTACATATTTTTAAAGTATAGATTGTTAATGGAAAAACTCAAGCATTCCCCTCTTTCTCTGTGAAAGATTAGGAGGCTGAGTGGACAATGGAAAGTGCTGTAAACATTAGCTGAGTCCTGAAGGACAAGGTGATCCTTGTGTTCCTCAGTACTCAATTACCCCTAATAGAGATTGCCACAGGGTTTACTTTAATACTGCATCGGAGAACTCTAAGTAGTTTAAACCTTTGATTTATTTGGTGAAACCTAAACTCTTTTTAAGGAAACAGTTTTGTTTTTTCAGAGAGAGAGAGAGAGAGAGAGAGAGAGAGAGAGAGAGAGAGAGAGAGAAACTTTTAAAAACCAATTAATTGCTATAGGTACAAGAGAAAAACCCAAAACTCAACAACTATGTGTGAGGGAAACTGAGGATCAGGCTGGGACATAGAAGGGAAGTGAAGGATAGGTAATGGTTCTCTGTAAAACTTACTTGGATGAAGAGAGAAAACTTGTTTGTTTATTTATTTTCTCTGCTCAAGTATGTGCTGTGTGATCTACACATACTTAAAATCTAAGTTTAACTTGCCAGAGTAGGTTGGGTATGGTGAAGATTGCTTTGTAAACTATTATTTGTAAACCATTGCTCTG
This sequence comes from Ictidomys tridecemlineatus, assembly GCF_052094955.1. Classification (NCBI taxonomy): domain Eukaryota; kingdom Metazoa; phylum Chordata; class Mammalia; order Rodentia; family Sciuridae; genus Ictidomys; species Ictidomys tridecemlineatus. The sequence goes on along the minus strand of NC_135482.1, from coordinate 179,219,921 downwards.
GGTCTGGTTGGGTCAAACAAACACCTTTTCTCTCATTTTGTTTGAATTCTCATTCATGTCCCAGTTCTCTGTATTTTCTAATTATGAATATCACCACTATATGAGTAAAAGTAAACTGCACCTTGTTGTAAGGAAAAAGACCTAAACAATTACAGTGCACTGTATTTTTAGAATAATTTTTCTCTTTTCTATTTATATTGATAATGCCTACTTAATCATAAATATACACAGACTACCATATCCTTCTAGAGTATTTGTTTGGATACATGTTTTTTTTTGTCAGTGTTTATATTTGTGATACATTAATGAGATGAGTCATTAATTTAGGAAACTATTTCCTAACATCTGATCAGACATGGTGGAAATGGTCATCAATGCAATTGATGTGATCTTCACTGTTAGAATTCATTGTGTCACAGGAGATATTAGATATTAAACAAATAAGTGTAAATTTTTTTAAGTGTGAACCACAGTATAACTTAATATTCTTTTGTATATTAGAAGATAGCATGTTCTAAAAGAATATTGGAGACTTGAAAGTGAAGGAAATAATTTTCATGAGCTGAAAGAAATCCATAATGCATGGAATAGGTAAAAGAGAGTGTCTCTTTGGAAAGATAGGAAGATTAAGACAAATGTACTTCTTTTAAAGTCATGCTAATAGAGCTAGCATGAAATATAAATAGTCACCAATAAGAATTGTGGACTGGGTAGGTGTAGAATTTGAAAAAGAAAAGGCTAATATGGTTTCTAAAATTTTTCTCCTTCAGCATTGAAAGTACAATAATTTACTGATGTGGAAAAGACTGCAGGAGAATAAATTTTAAGGGGAAAACTAGAAAAGTGGTCTTTTTTTTTTTTTGTACCAGAGAGTGAACCCAGAGACCTTAATCATTGAGCCACATCCCCAGCCCTTTTTTATATTTTATTTAGAGACAGGCTCTCACTGTGTCACTTAGTGCCTCACTAAATTACTAAGGTTGGTTTTGAACTTGTGATCCTCTTGCCTCAGCCTACTGAGCCCCTGGGATTACAGGAGTGCACACGGCACTTGGCAGGAACAAGATTTTGGACAAGTTGAAAGGGCTTATTAATTATCCCAAATGCAGATCTCATTCAGACATTTAGAAACAGAAGTCTGCTGAGAAGGAGGTCTTGGGGTAGAAGCTGATTAGAAACATAAACTGGAAAATCTTGACCCTTGATTATTTAAACTAAGTAGCTGGGATGAGCTTGCTGAGGAGGGTGAGTATATATAGAAGGGGTGAGATCCATGCTGGAGAGAATGTGACGGCACATCTTTTGGAACTCATACTAGCTCAGGTCCCTTAGCTATATAACTATTTCAAATCATTTCCAAACTTTTCTACAAACTTTTTAGATTTCGGGATCTGAAATTTGTGTTCACATAAATGAGTTCATACTCTATATATTGGTCTGGAATTTGTTTTGTCCCTAAATGATGAAATAAGGCACACTGTAAATTCTTATAATTTTACAGGACTATTTTGAATAGCTTCATATTGGTATACCACAGTTTATTTAACATTACTTTTCCTTATGTAAGTTGCATTTGTTAATTTCTGGGGTGAGGATTTACTTGAGCACAGAAGAGGTTAAATGAATAGAAAAGGCCGAACTAGTTTATTATAGATAACACTGGCCACTATTTAATTAATTTGCATATGCTTTGATGTGAATATGAGTTGAATACAGTTTCTCACTGGGTCCCACATCTTATTTTTCTACTAAGCACATATTGTGACTATGATGAGTAGGATTTTGGTGTCTGTAGGTGAGTTTTTAGTATCACAGGATTTCCAAATCCTACAGCACTACTTCATTTGGTGATAATGGAATACAAAACTGGCTGTTTAAAGCCAAAGGGAAATATGATTTCTGAGGAACTTAGAGTTGCCATATGAGACTTTAACTGAAATCCTCATTGAGATAGTTTTCAAATAATGCAGTTATTACTCAAAATTCATATCATGGGTTACTCTTTAACCTTAAGCCCTGCTTATACAAGATGCCACACTACTCCACAAATAATAACATGACCAACATTTATGGTAAATACTAAATACTGTACACAGGAAAATTTTTGTGTGGAATACAATTTTTATGTTTTTTATTAGTGTTTTAGTTATACATGGTAGTGGGATTCATTTTGACATATTCAAAAATGCCTGTAGTATGATTTGCTCCATTTAATTCTCAGTACTACCCCGTTTTTTCTCCTCCTCATTGCCCCTGATACCCTTTCTCTATTTTAATGGTCTTCCCTGTATTTATTTATTTGCCTTTAAAATTAGTACATCATACATAAATGTGAAATTCCCTGTGATATACTCATATATGCACATAGCTTAATTTGGCCAATTTCATTCCACAGTTCTATGCTTTTCCCACTCTTCCCCATCTCCTCCCTCTACTCCACTGATCTCCCTTCTATTTTCATGAGATCTCCCCTTTTTATTCCTTATTTCTTTCTAGCTTCTGCATATGAGAGAAAACATTTGACCTTGACTTTCTGAGTCTGGTTTATTTCACTTAGCCCGATGTTCTCGATGTTCTCCAGTTCCACCCATTTACCATGAAACGACATAATTTCATTATTTATGACTAAATAGAACTCCATTTTGTATATACACCACATTTTCTTTATCTATTCGTCTGTTGATGGACACCTAAGTTGGTTCTACAACTTGGTGATTATGAACTACACTGATACATTTTTTAAAATAGAAATGTGGTCTATAAGAGTTTTCATTTTTAAAATTTGTATTGAACTGCCAAATTGATTTTGGAAAATAAGAAAATATACACTGCTTCCAACATCAAATGAGCATTCCAGTTCCTACCCCCTTTATTACTTGGGTAACATAAATCTTTAAAGTTTTTGCCAATATTATCATTATTATTTTAATTTTTCTTATGCTTATTTCTACAAAGATTTAGTACCTCTTCTTATAGTTTACTATGTGAATTTTTAAAATATCTGGGTTTTTCTTTGTCCATTTAAGTGCTTAGCTTTTCTTTGTAATGTTTTATAGTTTATAAAGAATCTGTATTAATGCTTTATATTAAATCCATATTATTTTTTTGTTTCATTCAACTACATGAAACCACTACTACTTACATATATTTTAATTTGTTTGAAGTTTAGCTTAAATGTGTGCTATAGTGAAATCTCATTTTTACTGTATTTAAGTATATTTTGATTAGTGCTAGTCCAGTAAAATGAGGTTGGAATCTTTCCAATATTGTTTTATATACTAGAATATCGTTAAAAAATATAAGAAGCCTGGGGTTGAAGCTCCATGGTAGAGCACTGACCTAGCATGTGAGAGGCCCTGGAATCAATTCGAAGCACCACCACAATACAAAGTAATAATGAAAGCAAACAAAAAATCAAGGCCCCTCCTAATTACCTAATCTTTGAGTCAAGATACCCTTGACCCCTTGTTTTGCAGTGGAACTCAGCTTTTCTTCTTATTGGCTTATCCAGATCAGCAGGAATACTTAACTGGGTCTTTTAAAATTTTATTTATTTATTTTTCAGTTGTATGTTGTTACAGACGATTTGCTCAATCATGGGGTCCTTTTTTTCCCCTCTCAGCTAGAGAGAAATATCAAGAACACGTATGAACTTTATGGTGATTGCAAAGGGTTTTCTTGTCCTCCGGTATATTTCACATGTATCATGCTTCCACTCCGACTGGTAGGCTCTCCCTGAATTAGAATTTAACTGAGTGCATGTTTTCTTCTCTTTTGAATAGATAACTAGGTGGAAACATTTTAAGACTGATTTAAAGTGATGACTGCAAAACTTGGTAAATTTACCACAACATTATTGAATTATATACTTAATATGGGTGAATTAAATGGTATGTAATTTATGGCACAGTTAAATAAAAAACAGATTACTTTTTTTGTGGGGGGAGTATCAAAAATTGAACTCAGGGGCACTCGACCACTGAGCCACACCTCAGCCCTATTTTGTATTTTATTTAGAGACAGGGTCTCACTGAATTGCTTAGCACCTTGCTTTTGCTGAGACTGGCTTTGAACTCAAGATCCCCCTGCTTCAGCCTCCTGAGCTGCTGGAATTACAGGTGTGTGCCACCATGCCTCAAGATTACTTTTCTTTCTTTTTTATTGTAGTTTTAACTGCCAGCCCAAGGTCTGGCCCACAAAATATTTGGGGACCTACTATTCTACCAATACTTGTCATTTTCCCCATCTTTTTACTTAAATTTTATTTTCTACTTATTACTCCTTTATTTATAGAAGAATATAGATACTTTATCTCTAATTTGGTAGATTTTTTGTTATCACTGTGTCACATAAGACTGAAATACAATTCCTTGGAGATACTTATTAAGTATTCGCTATGCATTTTTCATTTCCCCATGGTTTGTTTTCTTGAAAATAAATTTTTCATGTCTAAGATAAAACTTTCTCTAATGAAGTTTACAAAATTCCATGATATAGGCCTTTCCTGAAAGATTAATAATATAGACTAGCTACTATATATATTTTAAGAATCCTGAGTCATGAAATCTTTAAATCAGTGTCTTAGTTGGCTATCTTTATAATACTACATTTTGTGAAAAGCCAAAATTGTAGTGGTTTGCATTAGACATATTTTTTTTCAAGTCTGAAGGCCTGACAGATATGGATCTAGTTGTTTTTATTCATCATTATTTTTGGACCCATATGAAGCAGCAAAATCAGCCCTGGCAGGTTATTTTCATAGGGAATGACAGGAGACAAGAGATGAGGCTAAACCACAAACACATGCACCAAGGCTCTGCTTCCGTGTGGCATATTTTATGCTCATGAATTAGAGTCCTATGTCAATGGTTTGAGAAAATATACCTTATGCATAGTGACACCAGAGCAAGGAAGAGAATGGAACAAAGATGTGTGACTTTGAAAGGAATTTTCTCAACTTCTTTAAGTGAAACTCACTTTCCCCTGCTTTGTTACAAGTTGTTTTTTTTTTTTTAACAGTAAGACACTTCTTTCTTTTTTTTTTTATTGGTTTTGTTTTTTAAATACATGACCGCGGAATGCCCCGCAATTCTTATTACACATATAGAACAATTTTTCATACCTCTGTTTGTATATAAAGTATGTTCACACCAATTCATGTCTACATACATGTACTTTGGATAATGATGTCTAACACATTCCACCATCCTTGCTAATCCCCTGCCCCCTCCCTTTTCTTCCCACCTCTCTGCCCTGTCTAGAGTTCATCTATTCCTCCCATGCTCCCTCTCCCTACCCCACTATGAATTAGCCTCCTTATATCAGAGAAAACATTTGGCATTTGTTTTTTGGGGATTGGCTAACTTCACTTAGCATTATCTTCTCCAATACCATCCATTTACCTGCAAATGTCATGATTTTATTCTCTCTTATTGCTGAGTAATATTCCATTGTGTGTGTGTGTGTGTGTGTGTGTGTGTGTGTGTGTGTGTATATATATATATATATATATATATACCACATTTTTTATCTACCAAAGGATATCTAGGTTGGCTCCATAGCTTAGCTATTGTTAATTGTGCTGCTATAAACATTGATGTAGCTGTGTCCCTGTAGTATGCTGTTTTTAAGTCCTTTGGGTATATTCCAAGGAGAGGGTTAGCAGGATAAAATGATGATTCCATCCCCAGATTTCCAAGGAATCTCCCTACTGCTTTCCATATTGGCTGTACCAATTTGATGTCCCACCAGCAATGTATGAGTGTGCCATTTTCCCCCACATTCACCAACACTTATTGTTGTTTGTCTTTATAATAGCTGCCATTCTGAGTGGAGTGAGATGATATCTTAGAGTAGTTTTGATTTGTATTTCTCTAATTATGAGAGATGATGAACATTTTTTTGAATATATTTATTGATTGATTGAGTATCCTCTTCTGAGAAGTGTCTGTTCATGCTCTTGGCACATTTATTGATTGGGTTATTTGGTTTTTTGGTGTTTAGCTTTTCAAGTTCTTTAGATACCTTAGAGATTAGTGCTCTATCAGATGTGTGAGGGTTAAAATTTTTTTCCCAAGATGGATACTCTCTATTCACCTCACAGATTATTTCTTTTGCTGAGAAGAAACTTTTTGAGTCCATCCTATTTATTGATTCTTGATTTTAATTCTTGCACTATAGGAGTCTTATTAAGGAAGTTGGGACCTAATCCCATATGGTGGAGATTAGGACCAACTTTTTATTCTATTTTATGCAGGGTCTCTGGTTGTATTCCTAAGTCCTTGATCCATTTTGAATTGAGTTTTGTGCATGGTAAGAGATAGAGGTTTAATTATATTTTGTTGCATATGGATTTCCAGTTTTCCCAGCATCATTTGTTGAAGAAGCTCTTTTCTCCAATGCATGTTTTTGGTGCCTTTGTGTAATATAAAATTATCATATTTCTGTGTCCTTTATTCTGTACCATTTGTCTACCAGTCTGTTTTGGTGCCAATAGCATGCTGGTTTTGTTACTATTGCTCTATAGTATAGTTTAAGTTCTAGTATAGTGATGCCACCTGCTTCACTCTCCCTGCTTGCTTCTGCAGTCCTTGTGAGTGGTATGATTTGTCCCAAACTTTCAGCTTCAGTCTGTGTATATCTTTACCTATCAGTGAGTCTCCTGGAGGTAGCATATTATTGTGTGTGTGTGTGTTTTTTTTTTTAATCTAAACTGCTAGTCTATGTCTTTTGATTGGTGAGTTTAACCCATTAACATCAGCGTTACTATTGAGACATGGTTTGTATTCACAGCCATATTTGTTTATTTTTATTATTTATCTTGACTTGATTTTCTTCTTTGATTAGTTTTTCCTTTAGGGTACTACCTCCCTCTTCTGAGTTTCATTGTTGTTTTTTGTTTCCTCTTCATGGAATATTTTTTCAAAGATGTTTTGTAGTGTCAGTTTTCTAGCTATAAATTCTTTTAAATTTGGACAATAAGCTGGGGACCGGCTTAGGATGATATGTTAGGAGGCAGGGTGTGAGGATATAGAGTTAATGTATCTTAGGAAGTATGAAGGAGAAATCTAGTGAAGAGGGTTAGTAGCAAGAGAATAGACAGGACGTAATTTAGGGTAGGCACATACGTGGGATGACAGTAGAGTACAAAAAGCAAACACACATATGTATTTAGAAAAATACAGATGTTAAAACAGCAAAATTTGGAGGGGGAAAGAAAAATGAAAAAAGAAAAAGAAAAGGAAAAAAGGGACATATATAACAATTCTATATTATATTACTCAGATGACTCAGTCCTCAAAGTCCTATTTCATGCAAAGTTCTTGGTTCACATATGTTGGGGATGTGAGGGCTGGAGGATAGAGAGGTAGAAGAGAAAAAAGCAAGCAAGCAACCAACCAACAGACAAAAAAGTCAGAAGAAGCCAGGGTTGTAGCCAACTTTAGAGGTCTGTATCTTTCCTGCTTCTCTTCTCATCCAGTAGGTGGTGCCATCTGTTGTAACCTGGTGTCTCTGCTCTCAGGATGGTGGAGGTAACCAGGGTAGGAAGACTGGTCCTGGCGCAGGGCGCCTGGATGCAGGGAGTGGCACCCACCAGTTCCCCTGCAGAAAGAGTGGTCTCTTTTTGGGATCCCTCACTTGTATGATGTGAGTGCCTGGTACTATCGCCCTCTCTGGCCTGGAGATTTCCCAGTTCCTGGTCTCTCCCTCTCCCCTAGCAGTTCCCAATTGAGGAAACTCTCACCCCGGGACTCCTGTGGGTGGCTCCCTGGTCACACTGAACACCTGTGTTGGGCAACTACTGTGCTGGGTTATTGCTGCTGGGGAGGGGGCAAGGTTGGAAATCTGGTACCTGGCTGCTAGACTGGGCACTGCCCCCAGGTAAGTGGCCAGAATGTTGAGTCAAGATGGCGGCGATCTGCATTCAGTGCTGGGGAGCCTGGGGAGGTGGAGGGAGCCTGGTGAGGTGGAGGGAGCCTGGGGAGGTGGAGGGAGCCTGGGGAGGTGGAGGGAGCCTGGGGAGGTGGAGGGAGCCTGGGGAGGTGGAGGGAGCCTGGGGAGGTGGGGGGAACTGGGGGGAGCTGGGCGATGGTGTTGTGATGTGGGTAAGTAGCAGCTGAGTGACTTGCTTGGGAGCTAAGCGACCTCTTGGCGATCTGTATATGTGTTGACAGGTGATTCTGCAAAGGCACTCGGGGAGTCTTGCATGGACTGGAACTTCTGGCTTTAGGTCCTGCTCCAACTCAGGGTGTCTTACTGAACCGGTGAGGCCCAGAGCCCCACCTGGGGTCACAGAGGTGGTGATTTCTGTGGAAAGCAGCTGGATTGGGGTCCTCTAACACTCTCAGAGATGGAGTATTCCTACTAGGCGGGATCTTTGGGACTGGCATCCTGGGGCAAGGGGCGGCTCCCTCCCTTCTTGCCACCATGTTTTTTCTCTCAAGCACAAATTTACAATTTCAAATACATCAACAATATTTTAGGAAATAATGACAATATAAAATTATAATCTTCAACTTTGGCTGTACATTAAAATCACATGGGATGTTTTTAAAAAACATTGAGTGCCATATTCAACCTGACCAATTGGAAGAATTTTGGGGAATGTTTTCCTGGCATTTCTATTTAAGTTTTCTTCTTTTGATCCCTGCATGTATAAAGGAAGGTTGAATATTACTGTTGGGGGAAATGGAATATTGCAGAATAATTTCCATATTCCTCCTTTGAACATTTTCAACTAGAGCTCAGTATTTATTTCTGTATCTTTAAGGTTTAGTACATTTTATTTCAAGTGTATTGAAACTTTGTCTTCCAGTTACAGAAAAAAGTTTACATATGGAGTATTATTCTAGCCTTATTAAGATTTTATATTTTATTCTCCTTAGGGTAAATTTGTGAAAGATTAGGAATTCTTTTATGCAATTTTAAGTGCCTTATCTTTCTTTGGTATAGTAGTTGCTGGGGATTGAACCCAGGGCCCCATGCAAGGTTAAGCAGATGTTCTATAGACAAGATACACCCACCTCAGGTATATTCTTGTGTAGAAGAGGGAATATATTTTGAATCACAGAAATCACATGATTTAGCATTATGTCTGCCAGGAGGAATACCAAAGCACAATTTGTTCTCAATGATCTTTGTTTTCTTAGTTCTCAAAATGTATATGTATAACCAAGGAATTGAAATATTGTTTCAGAAAACACACAACATGTTAAATCTTTCTGCCCTCACACGTTTTGGTCACCTTATAGAAAACTCCTGTTTTTGACATAAAATAAGCTTCTACTATTTGGTTTGAAATATACATTTTTTTTTCTGAAAATTAATTTTAAAAGATATATGTATACATAATTTATAGCTTTATATAACTAAAGCTAATTTAAAAAGCTATATACATACATACCTATATAATTTTAAAAGCCATGTACATTGCTTTTAAAATTAATTTTCAAATATTTCCAACATTATTATTATGTTTAATAAGTTAGAAACATTCCATTGATTTATCACTTCATTCATTCTTATGATTTGAAATTCTTATGTGCTAATATGTAACATAACAATTCAGAGTATGGAATAAGGAAGAAATGAAGAATTCTAAATCATATCAAGCATATTAGCAATAAAAGGCAAGAATCAATACAAGAGAAAAGTATAGTACATAAAACAGGATAAAGTAATCAATAGCAGTGGATTATAGTATACAATTGCAGATGATTACGGGGAAATCCACTTGAGTTACACAGTGATACTAAAGAGGTTCAACAAATGTCCACTACATATTGGCTTCACACAAAGGATAAAGGAAATTGCAAAAGTGAAATAGAGAGTTTCAAAGAAAATGAACAAAAAATATTTTTAAAAAATCCTGAAAGTTTATGAGATTTTAGAAAATAATTTTTGGAAATGATTTTGCTTTCAAGCCACCAAAGGAAAAAAAAACATCCAAGTGTCTGGGCCCAAAAATACATATTCAAAAAGTTAAATAAGAGATGGCTTATTAAGTATCAATTATTTTGGAAGGAATTAATATGACTTTTTCAGTTATTTAAGGCTGCACTAACAAGTCACCACAAAATAAGTAGATAAAAAATAGTAGTTGTTTCATTATTCTCTCAAGTTTCTGAGGGCTTGTTGGTCTCAATTGAGTGGTCCCCACTCAAGGTCTTATTTTTGGCTCCAGACAAATGGTGGCTAGGGGTAGAGTGATTTCAAAGATTTTGTCTGTCACCTATCTTCTTGTGACTTCGGCTTCTTCACACGATGATTGATGAATTTCAATAAAAAGCATTTATTATTTATTTTAATAAAAAGCATCCCAAGAAGATCAGACAGAAGGTATAACAATTTTATGACATAGCTTAGTAATGCATAATATGTCACTCCCATTGTATTCCATAGATTCAAGAGGAGGACATATAAAGTCCATATTTTCTCTTGTGGTAGAGTAAATGTCACATTTTAAAAGCATAGAAAAAGAGAAATCTTTTTGCTGCTATTGAAAATAAAATCTACTACATGTATCCCAAGTCTCCTTTTGTCCTCTCAGTTGTGGACAATAAAATATTTATGTAGGCTTATATAATGTATATATAAGTGCCAATTTACTCCAATTAAAAATTTGAATGTGAACTCTGAAGTGTTTAATATCATTGGATGTGAACTGGAGTTATTCTTCCAAGACTTCTCCTAGCTGTAAGGTATGAGAAAGTTAGCTGTCACTGTCTCAGATCCCAACATTCACTGCCCTCTCCTGCTGCCTTGCAGGCTTTATTTTAGTTCCTCTGAATTTCCATGCTCGTCACCACTTCTAGGTCTCTGGTGACTTGCTTGTCTCCTGGATCTTTGCATAGTATTTTACATAGGAATGCTATAATAAAACACCATAGATTGGGTGGCTTACACAACAGAAATTTATTTCACATATTACTGGAGGGTAGAATCCAAAGCAGAGTGCTAGCAGGGTGTGGTTTGAGGGAGAGTTTTCTTCTAGTCTCCCCTTATAAGACCATCAATGAGATCATGAAGGCTGTACCCTCCTGATGTCTTCTAAACCTAATTGCCACCTAAAGTTCCCATCTCCAAATACCATCACATTTGGCGCTAGGACTTCAAAAACATTCAATGAATTTTATGTTGTGACACAGTTCTGTCCAGGACATGGGCAGTTCCTCATATGTTAACTCTGCACATATATTGGGACTTCCCTAGCCATGCTATGTACAATAATTCCGTTCCTTCAGAGGTTCTTTTCATCATATTACTGTATTTCCCTCATTACTTCTATGCTACTGCCTCTCAACTTTGCATTAGATTCAAATCTCAGTAAGGTAGATTTTTGTGTTCATTTTGGATCAATGCTTGCCACAGAGAAGCCTTCAGGAAATGGTCCATGTGTTACAGGGTAAAGGTATCCTTGGTTCTTGTGATTTCAAAGGAAACATTTCAGGGACATAGAAGCAGTCAGTTATGTAAGAAAGGAGATTTTGTAAGCAAGAAGCAAAAATCTACTTCCAACAGGTGAGAGTGCCGAGTCCCATGCAGAAATGACTGTGTTTCAGTCAGGAGACACAGAGTAGCTAGTAAATAATCACTCATTTTTATTTAACAAAATGAAAGGACACTCCAGAGAACATGGAGTGGATCCACTTAAGAAGTGGAATGGTTCCGTGGTCCCAGGATTGGGGTTCACTCTATTTTCATGTCCCGATCTGGTTCAAGTTTAGTTCCTCCTCTGCCCCTATATCACATGAGTGGCAAATGTGATGGACAGAAGGTTTTAAGTAATCAGGGAAAGGGTTCATGTGCTGTACCAGTATTCTCTGCAAAAATCCACAAGAGCAAGGAGTGGTGGTGTGGGGTCAAAACTAAAGTGCAAATGATATGACCACAGCATGATATTTGCCAAAGGTTGCTTTTGGACATGTTGCAGCTCAGTAACAGGGTCTAGGTAGGTACTAATCCGAGTGGAGTGCTGTTTCCAGAAAAGAACCTGAAGTTTTAACTGCAACTGGGCATAGCTTTTGCTTCCCTGGGTCTTTGGACCCCTCTCCTTGGTCTGCCCCAGTTTCTTTTTCCCTTCCTGCTGCCTTGTTCATGTCTGTGTTACCTAACACATGGATAAGTGAATGAATCAGTTAAAGACTAAATTGATGCATTTTTCTGGTAGTTTTAATTTAGTGATAATCAATTGTCCTTCTTAAATGGTCAATAATCAGACCACTGTTGCTTTCATGAGTTTGTCCCTATTCTGTTACTTTCAGACCACAGAGAAAATAATTAGCTTGTGCACAGCATAAAGAGGACTTCAAATATTTGAACACAGTTATTCTGTCTCATTTATATTTTCATTTTAAACATTGTGTATGTTTTCAAAAACATAATGACAGATTTCTAGTCCTTTTATCCTGATTGACACTTTTCTCTGGAAGGTTTCAGTTTTCAAATGACCCTTTGAAAGAGTGTGCTCCCAGTAGAACATAGTACTCTAGGTAAATTTTCACCAGCTGAGGATAAAATAGGTATCACTCTTTTTAGGAGCTCTGTATTTTTATTGATGCAGAATAGAACATGTTGCCTTTCCTGAGGAATCAAGATTCATAAACAATCAAACGTATATTTCCATTTTTATTTGTGTCATTGTTGCCAAAACTAAAATCAAAGGCCAGAATTTTGCCAAGTTTCAAGGATCAACAATTTTAGGGCCTTTTAAAGCTGACTTTAGAAACCAAGAAAACAAAATGTATTCTAAGTGGGTTAAGATTCCAAAATAAATCCAGAAGATTGACACAAAATGAGATCATGCTGTTTTCACATCTGAGATCAAAAGAAGCTTCCAAATAATTCATAAGACTTCTGATTTAATGCCATATGGCTGGCGTCTTGCAATCACCAGCTTGAACTTCCTATTTAAAAATTGTTAAGACCATCAGAAAAAAGGTTGAAAGCAATAAAAACTAAAAGGGATTAACAACCAATAGTTAAATTCAGTTAAATATTCAACAATTAATTTCCTTTTCAAGAGAAGGCAAGACTTTTTTTTTCTTGTATGTCCTGTGCATATTTAAAATTCAAGTTCCTTAATTTTTGGAAATTTATTAAGAATATCAGCACAGGACTCAAATTTCTAGGTACAGATAACAGATTCATTTCTTATTACTTTATTACTACTGAGGCATGTTACTTAGCATCTTAATGCCTTAGTTTCCCTTATCTGTCAAATACTAGAATCAAATCACCAATGCAGATAATTATGTAAAATATGTAAGACTCTATAAAACAAATGCTCAGTAAAAGCAGGTTATTTATATACTATTATTATGTAATAGAATATTTTTGCTTGCTTAAAGATATTAAGAAATACATAATACTACCTTCAGGGGCTTTCTTATTGGCTAAGTATTGCACATTGTCAGCACCGGAATATTGCAGCACTCTTTCTCCTAAGACAGGATTTTACTTTTGGAGGCATCTGGAGCATCATCTTCACCTTCTTCCGTATCACTTTTTTTTTTTTTTGCCTCAACCCCCAGCTTTCCAGTAGATCTTTGCTATATCAGCTAGTTTCTGTGGATTATCAGCATGAGTTCAAAATTGAGAACCTCAGGACCAATCCTGGAATACTAATTAAGAATTTGCATTTCAATAAGACCCAAGTTTACTCATCTGTTTATCATTATCTATGAAATTCTGCTTTACACTTATTTCAAAGCCACTACACTCAGCCAAAGGTCTGTTATAATAGTAGTACTGAGAGTCTGAAGAATACTTTATAACCTGAAAGTTGAGTCCACTAGCAATGGCAGGCACCTGTGGAGCCAAATACAAGAGGTACATTTCAGAGATTAACAGAGAGAAGAGAAAAATTTTGAGTGCAATCTGAGAAACCAGACTGAGACCTTTGCACCTGCTATAGAGGTCATTCAGCTCATCCTGAACAAGTTTGACTCAAAAGAAAGTTAATTTGAAGACTAAAACTGCAAGCTACAGTGATATTATACCATCTGTTTCTTGGGAGGATCAGATAGTCAGGTGGGCCAGTCCAAGATTCTTTTCTGCACCTTATGGTGACCATGCCTTAATAAACTCTTGATCTGTCCCTTTACTCTATTCCTTAGATCACTAGAGGTCAATTATTTTATCACAGAGAACTATCTGCTGTATGCTTTCCCTGAGAGCTTAAGGCAGACCATCCTGAAGTTGGAGGCAAAAGATACAGAGGAACTCATTTCCACTGATCATATTCTTTCACATGAAAGCAAAATCTTTTACATGAAAAATCTTGTAGTTACCTCGTACAAACCTCCTTATGCTTAATTTGAGGAAAATAAAGTTTTCTAAGCTCATGTATTCTATCACTAAAATGAGAATAATCATAGTCTTTAATGCACAGGGTTTTGTATTATTAAGATTAAATGAGACTACACCCACACTTTCTCAGCACACAATACCATGATATATTATTATCATTCTTTTATATAAAACACAAACTTAATGTAGCAGTTTGTGATTTAAAAAACTTCAAATTCTCTACAACTTCCTCTACGCCTACTCTATTAGATACAAATTCTTTAAGCTAACATGTAAGAAACTACATACTGTGAATTCTGATATTTCCCAAAGAAATTTGCTGTTCCCTGAATATATATAACTCAGGAAATTCACCATCAATTTTCTGAAAACATTACTGTCGTCCCTTCAATCCCCATAGCAGCAATTGAGCCTTTCAAACTTAGGTGAAATTCTATCACTTACAAATTCCCCTCTCACATAATTTGAAGAGGTATCCATTGGGTTCTCAAACGCACTTGACATATTCTGGAACTTATGTGTTCTCTTGTGGTTTTGCCAACCAATGGAGCTTCCTAAAGTCTGGATATTATCTTTTTCTCTGTCATTTTCTCTTTAATTTCACTTTTCAGTTGACTTCCACATGCATTTATTTGATGCACACATATTTCAGGCTTCTTTCCAGGTAGCAATGCTTTTTAAGAAATTTTTATTTGTTGTGAAAAGTACAACTGAACACTTTTAAAAATATAAATAGTAATTGTCAAAATCCTCTGTCTCTATTTGTCACCCAAATAGATGAAGTTCAAGTGTGGCTTCTAGATCCGGTAGTTGATATATTCATCTTCTAGCCCCAAAGCACTTTACCATTCCCTACTTCTGCCCAGCAGATGAAAGGGTAGCACATGGAAGGTACAAAAATTTGTGATTGTTGTTGACCTCAAAAGCAAATAAACAATGCAAAAAAATTAGCAAATCTACTCAGGGTCAAAACACTGAGAAGAAATACAGTTTGGCCTATTTCTAATGGCTTTCTTGAGTGTTTGAAAATAAGTTTGGAAATCATTTCCTTTGTATCTTTTGCCTCTAACTTCAAATTTCAGGGGAAGAAAAAAGCAGACACTCCTGTGTGATAAAACAGATGACCTCTGGTGATCTAGACACCAGTATAAAGGGAGAGATCAGGATTTTATTAAGGCATGGTTACCACAAGTTGCCGAAAAGAATTTTGGCCTTGCCGGCGTGGCTATTTGTTCCTTAGAATAAACATATGACATACGTTTTTTTGTTTCTAATACTCGATATGTGCAGCTTTAGTCTTCAAATGACACACCTCTTGAGTGTGTCCAAGTATGGGCTGTTGTCCTCTATATCTGGTGCAGAGGTCTTAGTCTGTTTTTCAATGCACTGGTAATTTTACTCTTCTTTATTGTTGTTATTATTCCTGTTTTCTTCATGCCATTACTTTCTTTTCCTTGGTGTATTCTCTTACCTAAAGAATGTAAGTTCCAATAACTGATAAATTACTTTTGGAGAAAAATTTATGACAATATTCAATATTTGAAAATATTCTTATTCTACCTTTATGCCTAATTTTCCGAGTATAAAATGCTTTGATTGAAAATCATTTTCTGTTAAAGTACTTTAGGTATTGCTCCATTGCCTTTTTGCTTCCACTGATGCTATTGAGAAATCTCAAGTTATTCTGATATGTGATTCTTTGCATGTGACTTATAAAATTTTCTCTAGATTCTTCTGAGTATTCTCATTATGCATAGTATTCTGGTGTTCCACATATGTAAACTTTTTGGAATGTAACTTGTATGGGTTTATTTTCATAAATTCTGGTAATCACTTTGGTGGTATCTTTTCACCTGATACAAGCCATTCTATGATTCTGGAAAATTTGTTGATAATTTTCTCTGTTTTATTTCCTCTGTGTTCTCTTTTCTCTGTAATATCCTTTTTGAAGTCCACAATCCTATATGCATGATTTTCTAATCTTATCCAATAATTTCATTAATACTTAGCCCAAATTTTTCCTTTTACTTAATTTTCTTGAATTTTTTTTACTAACCTTTTATTGAGTTCTTTCTTTAAAATTTCTTTCTTATTCCTCTTCCTCCACCTCCTCCTCCTCTTCTTCTTTTTCCTCCTCCCTTCCTCCTCTACTCCTCCTTCTTCTTCTCCTCCTCTTCTTTTTTTGTTTTTTTTTGTGTGTGTGTTGCTGAGTAATGCAACTCAGGGCCTTGTACATGGGCAAGCACTCTACCTACCGCACTCTACCACTGAGCTACATCTCCAGTCATTGAGCTTTTTTAATATCATGTTTTAAATTCTAAGAGTACTTTCTAATTTTTATAATGCTCTTTTCATTATCACATATGTGTGATGATATCTTTTCTTATATTTCTGAAGATATTAGCAATAGGTTTTAATCCCTCTCCATAATTTCTGTTTCCATCAGTTAGCTTCCTGTTTCTTTTTGCTTTATTTATTAATTTATTTTTGGATTAGAGTCTTTTTTCAGATATTTCATAAATTTTTCTTTGTTTGGTGGTACCAGGAATTGAATCTGTGTGTGCTCCACCATTGAGCTACATCCCCAGCCCTTTGTATTTTTCTTTTTATTTTGAGACACAGTCTCCCTTACTTACCAAAGTTGACCTTGAATTTGTAATCCTCCTGCCCCAGCCTTATGAGTCATTGGGTTTATATGCATGCACCACTGTGCCTGGCTATCTGACAATTATTTATTGTCAGCTTGTATGTAAATATATACCCTGACATCAAATTTTGAACATGGGATAGAGAATGATGACTTTGGAATTCAATTAGTCTGAGCTGAGTGGGATAGTAAGTGGGTAATTTCTCATTTCTGTACACTTGGTCTTTCTTCTTGACAACTGAAACATTGCATGGGAGAGTACTTCAAATTTTGGTTCAGGGTCAAGTATAGTTTCCAGAGTTGAGTCTAACCTTCCAGCAGTTTAAAGAACAGAAAGGTAGAAACAGTGTGAAGTTTCAATATTCTACCCTTATCTTCCCCTATTTTAATGATAGCTGCATCTTTAGTTATTCCAGGAATCTTCCAGACTCAAAACAGTTTCTTTCACCATTCCCAATAGCACTGAAGTAGACTGATAGGACCAGGTATATAAACATTGGCCATACTTTTTCTTACCCATTCCTCCTTATTTTAGTGGCATCTCTTCACCATGAGGTGAAGACAGGATATATTGTATCCATGACTGAAATTACATATCACAATATCAAATCTGTTACTATTATTGGTAATAAATAATAGGTTCTCTTAGGGTACACATTTGATATAATATGATTGGTTAATGGAAATAAATTTATAAATATGTGTGTGAATATATATATATATATATATATATACACACACACACACACACACATTTGTAAATTTCCACAATTATACTGCTTAATTTTATTTAGCTTTAACTTTAGAGCACAGTTAAATTGAACACATCTCATGAAAAATTAATATATAAAATGCATTTTTAAGTTGTCACAATAAGTAATAGCAATTTTGAGATATGATGATTCCCTTTTGATTTGTTGCAATTAGAACTATCAGGGTCTCTAAGACAAAAAGCACATGAATAATTGTAACTAGACTGAAAAAAATACTTCTCTTAATTGCAGTGTCTTCTCTGTCTTGAATGTAGGAGAGCTGTGAAATTGAATTGTGGAAATTTTCATTTCAAGTATACTAACAAATAGACAAAATTACAAAATTTCTGTTAATTTACAGGCCATTTGAATTCTGTGGAGTTTTAAATTTATGAAGCAAACTAAAAAAAAAAATCTGTGTAGAGAAGTTATACTGAGGTATATTAAAAATGTTTTACACTGAGTTTTAAGGGACAGAGAATGCTGATGAAACACAAGAAGCCAAACTAATCATTAGAAGTGGCAGAAAATGTTCTTGTATAAGGCATAGTTGTAACTTGCTGCAAAGGTGCAGGTGAATAAGTAGTGGAATTAAATGGAATTGAATATCTAATATACATTTCAGAGAAATAGGCATTTTAAACTGGATCATGAAATGGATTGGGAGATAAAAGGAAATCTGAGATAAATGAGAAGGCAAGCATTAGATTTAGGGTAGCATGAAATGCTACAAAAAGCTCCTGCACAATTTAGAAAACAGAAAGTTCGGGCCTGTTTATGTCATGTCAGAGCAAACAGAAAGAGGAATTTAAAGGGCAACCTGAGTTAGGAAAAAAGGCATACATTACCCAGTACTGGAAAAAATGACCACGGGCATGTTTATGGGCATGAGATGAGTGAAGATGAGCATTTTTAAGTGAAAATGGTCAAGAACAGTTGATGGATTATCAACGTGAATTAAATGAGGTCAGAAACCTGAGCTTGCAAATGTTCCAGGTCAAAAAGAAATTCTGATTTTGAAATATCTAAACATAAAATTATTTTAATGAACTATTTGGGCAATGCTACAATTTATTGGTAATGCAGAATCCTTTTAGATATGATTTATTATAATTCATATAGGTAATTCAGCAAAAAATAAATTTTATTGGAGAAATTAAAAATAATGATCAGAACTACTGTGATAAAAATGAAGCAACCGTGCACTAAAATTTTTGAATTCTCTAATGTGACTCAGAAATTTTGGGATAAAATTGCCATGAGCCTGAATTAAGTAATTGCAAGTGAAAGTGGGTGCATATAAGCAGTGTGAAAGAGGCTGAGTTGGTAAGTGGCAAAGTTCTCTCTACACATTAGAAAGAATTTAATAGGGACCTATATGCTCCTTTCTTGATTCAACTCCTTAGCTAGCTCCTGTTTCACTTTTGTTTTCTAGGATGCTCTCTCCACATAGTGGGAATGTGCATCTTCTTTCAGAATCGAGTCTTGTCTTTATGCTTAAGGAACAACTGAATGCTAAAAATGAAAGCAACCAAAGTTCCAAGTACTATCACATGAATTAGTAATTAAGGAGAAATAATCGCCTGTCCTGTTTTCTTCAGATAACCCAGTTCTCTCTCTTACTTTACCACTGGAGAGTGGTAGAAGTAAGTGCAAAATATATTCACTGACAGTTCTAAGAAACCATGCAACTGATATTGCATGGACATCAGCAATGAGCCAGATGCTCTGCTACAGGCACATCAGCAGACAGGAAAGAGAATTCTGTTCTCATAAAGCTTGTATTCTAAATAAGAGAGCAAAAAATATAAATAATAAACAACATATCTACCATATAACCTTTTATAAGGTGATATGTACTCTGCAAAAAAAAAAAAAAAAGATAAGGAGTAGAAAGGAACGGAAGAGCTTGTAAGGTTAGGCCTTAGGACATAGGGGTGTTACTGCTTTCAGTTTGGTTCCAAGGTAGGACCCACAGAGAAGAGGATGCTGAAGCAAACCTTTCATGGAGTACTGGACTAGTCATGCATGTATCTGAAGAGCAGTGTTCCTTCCAAGGCTGAGAAAGGAACTCACTGAGGTGTTAGAAGTCTAGCATGGCTATCATTGGAGAGTAAAGAAATGAGGTGAGATTGTGAATGACTTCTGATTCTGAGTTCTATTATGAGCGAATATGAAGACTTTGGAAGGTTTTGTGCAGAGGAATGATGCAATCTCATTTGTATTTTCAAAGGACCACTCTGACAATTCTGTTCAGAATAAATTGCAGCTGGGCAGAAAAGTAGGGAGATGAGTTAGGGAGACACTGAGTAATTCAGGGAAGAACTGATGCCTACAAAACTTCTGGTTCTTAAAAAAAGGATGAGAAGGCAAACACATGTCTACTAAAACATTTGGATTTCAATTTCTATTTAATTTGGATGCTATTAAATAGAACAGAGTAGTGCTGACATCTATTGGTAGGCTGTCCTCTCTTTGTTTTGATTTTGTTTATGACTGGACCAACTTCCTATTATCTAACAGTTGGGTATGTTTTTATAATAACTACAACAAAGTGCCATAAACTGGATGCTCTACCAGGAGAGAATTAATTGTCTCACAGACTGGAAGGCTGTAATTGTGAAATCTAGGTGGCGCAAAGCCATGTTCCCTCTGCAGGTTCTGGAGAAGAATCCTTCCAGCCTCTGCTATCTCTCTGTATTCCTTGGTCTGAGGCACCCCAAGTTCACTCTCTGCTCTACCTTCTTGTGGCCTTCTTCTCATGATATTCTAGTATCTCTGAATCTCCTTGTAAGTCTCTCTGTTATTGGCTCTAGGGTACACTCCAATTTCAAGATGACTTATTTTGAGGTTTTTAACTAATTTATACACTATTTATATTTCAAAGAGAGTCATTTTCTAAGGTTTCATGTGGGCATGAATTTTGAGGGGGCACTAGACAACTTAGTACACTAGGATAGTCAAAGAACAATAAAGAAATAGACTCTCACCAGAGCATTGTGATTGGGTTACTCCTACTGGCAGCTTTGCAAGGCAATCAGAGCATTTCCACTTTAAGCAATAAATTAAATATATCATTACATTTCAACAGTTCATAAAAATGGGAAATCATGTAATTAATTCATGTCAATATTTCTCAATTTTTTTTCCAGGGAGAAATTAGAATAATTTGTTAAAATTACATGTGCAGATGTAAATTTTATTTCTGTGTATGAGAACTTCATTAAGCAAATTCTATATTTATTCTAAAGACTCATAATTACAACTTTAATCATAAAAGTCATTAAGTCATTTTTAGTATGAGAAGAAAAAATGTATTCCTGTACACATAGTTTCTAAAACAATTCTGAACCTAAAACTTCAGAAATTTTTATTTTTGTAGACTCTTAGATATACTGGTAAATGATGTATACTTAACCATTAAGAATTCTACAACATAATATTTGTGATAGAAATACAAAATTATATGTACAAATATACAAGGACTTAGTCTCTGATCTTGTTAATAAGTGTTTGAATTAAAAATAATGAAATTGAAAAATTATGTGCTCTGTAATTGATTATACATTACTGGGTTTGTGTGTCTGTGTGTATGTGAATACAGATTTGGGAAATTATTTTTTAAAAAAATTTATTTGACTATGGTAATAGCCATTAATATGTAATCTATTCTCCCAAGAAAATTTTAAGGAAAAACACAGTATTATTCACTAGATTACAGTGTTATACAACACATCACTAGAATTACTTATCTATCTTATTTTCAACTTTATACCATTGTTTAGCAATGCACTATTTTCCCATCCTCCCAGTCCTAGAAAGCACTGCTGGCCTCTGATTTTGTAATATCTTGAATAGCGGAATCTTACAGGATTTGTCCTTTTGTTAGTGGCTTATTTTGCTTAGCAGGATGTCCTCCAAGTTTATCTATGTTCTCATATATTGCAGAATTTTCCTTTTACAAGAAGGAAATGACACAAAGAAATGATATGTATTATTTTTAAAAATGACAATGATGTCAGATTTTGCTAAATAATATTATGGGATTTATTTTCCAAATTTTCCTTATCCATTTATTCCTTGATTATTTGTCATATTGCTTGTGTTTCTTGATTATTTTGAATAGTTCTGCAATAAACATAGAAGTGCTAATATATCTTTAAAATTTTGGCATCAGTTCTTTGGATAAGCATTCAGAAGTAGAATTGCTGGATCATTTGGGAGTTCTATGTTTAATTTTTTGAGAAACCTTTCCATTGTTTTCCATGGAAGCTGTATCATTTTTCATTCCTACCAATGGATTTGGTAGGAATACAGGATTGCCATTTCCCACATTCTCAACAGCACTTGTTGTTCTTTGTTTTTTGATAACAGGCAGTTAACATAGGGGAGATGCTATTTCAGTGTGATTTTGATTTGTATTTTGCTGATGAGTGACATTGGTCATTATCATATTATACCTTGCTGTCATCTTGGGATCAAGACATTTGCCCATCTTTTGAGTTTTTTTTTTTTTTGTCAATGTGTTGCAGGAAGAAATTTCTGATGTATTTTTGAGATTAACACTTTATATCGCTTTATCTGATGCTTTCAATGTCTTGTCTCCACTTTTGGGGTTGACTTCTCATTCTTGATTATTTTCTTTAATTTATAGGAAGTTTGGGTTTTATGTAATTAGTGCTGTAGCTTTGTCATATATTTAAAATCACAAAGTGTGTAGCTTCCACCTTTGTCTTCTGTGTCAATATTGCTTTGGCTATTTGGGGTCTTTTGTGTTTATAGGTACGTTTTAGTATTCTTTTTTCTATTGATTTCAAATAGTGCCTTTAGGAATTTGATAGAGATTGCATTGAGTTTTTACATAAGTTTGGAAAATATAGACATTTAAAAATATTCATTCTTAACAGTCTCTGAACACACAATGTCTTTCCACTTTATTTAAGTCTTTTTTAAATTTCTTTTTTTGTGGAAAGGGGGAATCATGGATTGAACTCAGGGGCAACTGACTGTAAGTTATAATGTGAGTATCATTTACATGTTATGTGATGATCTGAATGTCTGTGTTTCCCAAAACTCATACATTGAAATTTGTTTCTTACTACAGTGCTGTTAGGAGGTGGTGCATCAGGAAAGAATGGTAATAGTGTCCTTGTAAAGAAGTGTGCATGAACTTGTTTGTTCCTTTTGCTGCGTGAGAATGTACACAACAAGGTACCAGTTGAAGGAGAGGATGAACCATCATCAGACACTAGATCTATTGATACCTTGATCTTGGAATTCTAGCCTCCATAATGAAGCAAAGTATTCCTGTTCTTTATGATTACCTAAAGTCTAAGATGTTTTGTTGAATCAGTCTGAAAAAGATGAAAGTTTATTTCTGTTATCATCAACACTGAATAGTATATAATAATGATAACAAGAGTAAATAATTAATATTAAAAGATTTAGGGGCTGGGGATGTGGCTCAAGCGGTAGCGCGCTCGCCTGGCATGCGTGCGGTCCGGGTTCGATCCTCAGCACCACATACCAACAAAGATGTTGTGTCCGCCGAGAACTAAAAAATAAATATTAAAAATCTCTCTCTCTCTCTCTCTCTCTCTCTCTCTCCTCTCTCACTCTCTCTTTAAAAAAAAGAGATTATAGGAGTGCACCACTGGGCCTGGCTGACATATGTCCATTTCTTTTGTTACTGTTACTGTTTTAAAAATCAAATGTCAGATTTAAATGAAATTTTAATTAGCTTAAGTTATTGTAATCCTTATTTATTTAGGCTAAATAAATTTTATTTAGGCTAAATAAAAAGAACAAGACTACAATCAGGCATATTTTAAATGGTTATATTTCTAACATACAACCTCAGAATACAACATTATGTTCATTATGTTCCAATTTCAATTTAAGTACATTATATTTGTGCAGATATTTAATAAGAATTTTGGTACATGGGTTATTTATATAAATTGAAACCTAAAATACTGACTAGACCTTTTTAAGATGCATGACTTCAGTTTAACTTTACTCTTTTATGTTTAAGAAAAAAAAAAAAAGAGAAACAATTGATGGATTGTAAAGCAAGTACAATATGCTTCAACATTTGCCTAAGAGCATTTGATTAGGGAGAACAAGACATTTTCTTTCAAACTTTTACAGCCTTAAGCTTCCTATAAATATGGAGGCAGTGCTTATTTAGGGGAACTAACAAAATTAAATGTTGACATTGTGGGAATTCATAACAGTAAGAATGTATAGATCGCAATTTATAAGATAAAGTAACACATACTTAACTTGCCCTGCAGTACAAAATGATTTGTAGACAGTGTTCAATATTATCTTTATTAATGATCAGACATAAGAGATAAGTAGTATATTAAACTTGAGAACATTACCATTCCTGAAAGAAAAACTAGGAAATGCAAAGAAATATAATGAAAACTAAAAGATGCATAAAAAGCAAGAGCAAAGTATGAAATTAAATTTCAAATTAAAAGTCTAAAATGGGAAAAAGAACATACATAATATGTTTGTTCCTTGTCAGTTTTAAGTCAACATGAAAAGCAATTCTTATAATTTCATGAATATAGTTTTACATCACAGAATAATTAAATGAATAGATTAATTAAGTGAATATGATTGATTTGTTTCTTTCCTTTTTCTGTTTAGCTAAATTTATTTTCCAATCCCATAGGCTTATTTGCTTTTCTCTCCTTTTCTCCTATTTCTAAACATATATAAATATTCCTATTTTAGTGGGTCTGTAGGATTTAAACTTTGATTCTGTTTCATTCTTTTTCTTTTCCTCTCTTAGGTAGGATAAACCAACTAATTTTCTTCCCCTTCCCCTCTGCCAATTTTAGATCTCTTCCAAGAAGTAGCCATTGCCTGATATCATGGAAGAGTAGAAAAGGACAGAATATTTTTCCTTTGAAAAAGTCAAGTAGAGTATATGACAGTGTGCCACATAATATGTAATTCATTAAATGTAGATTATAAACTACTGCAGACTTGCACATGGGAGAACTTTAACTATAGACTCTCTATTTGACCTATGTCCATTTCTTTTGGGGAGGGGGAGGCAGGTACTAGGGATTGAACTCAGGAACACTAGACCACCGAGCCACATCCTCATCCCCATCTTATATTTTATTTAGAGACAGAGTCTCACTGAATTACTTAGTGCCTCGCTTTTGCTAAGGCTGGCATTGTACTCATGATCCTCCTCTCTCAGTTTCCTGAGCTGCTGGGATTATAGGAGTGTACCACTGGGCCTGGCTGACATATGTCCATTTCTTTTGTTACTGTTACTGTTTTAAAAATCAAATGTCAGATTTAAATGAAATTTAAATTAGCTTAAGGTATTGTAATCCTTATTTATTGGTACACATGTATAAATACACACATTGTGAATGTGATAGATAGCTAGTTTCTTTTTCTTTCTTTCTTTTCTTTCTTTTTTTTTTTTTTTTTTGGTCCAGGGATTGAACCCAGGCCCACTTAACCACTGAGTCACCTCTCCAGCTTCTTTTATCTTTTTGTTTTGAGATGGGGCCTCGCTAAATGGCTGAGGTCGGCTGCCTTAGCCACCTGAGCTGCTGGGACACAGGCATGGGCCTGGCTAACTAGTTTCTTAATATACTGTTCAGAGTTTCTGCTTCTCTCCTCAATGGGATGGAGTAGTTTGCATCAAGTTAGCATTCTAAACCAAGAAAATTGGAAAAATCAGATGAAATAGAATGATCATCTCTTTGAAGAAATAAGAGACCAGGAGGGGCAATGACAGCTGTAGGAGCTGAAATGAAACTTCAGAAGTAAAAATAAGCTCATGGAGTGTAGCTGTCCTGCAACCACAGAGGAACATCCCCAGCCTCTTATTTATTTATTTTTAAAATTTTTTAGACATGGTCTCACTAGATAGCTTACAGTGTTGCTAAATTGCTGTGGCTAGTTTTGATCCTGCAATCCTCCTCCTGCCTCAGCCTCCTGAGCTGCTGGGATTATAGTTTTGCACCACGGAGCCCAACTGCATTCACTTTTATTCTGGAGAGCTTTGCTAATACAGAGCCTGAATAGGAGTTTGAGACCTGAGCCTTTGTGTTAACAGAATATTGGTGGAAATGAGGAGAGTAGGGTTTGGTGGGAACTTTTTCTCCAGCATTTAGGGCATGTGTCAATCTTAGGTTTAATAGGGCAGAGATCTAAACTCTAGCAGCATCCTCTTAATCTTGTGACTATTTTAGAATCAAGGAGCATTTAAGGGAGATGGATGTCCTGCCTAGACACTGTACTGAAGGTTTAAAACACCTGTGTGATAAAGTGAAAATCCTCTGTGGACACCTTTCCTAACTCTTCAATCCCTGTGGACTGAGCAAAAACCTACTTGGTTCAAGTAATAAGTATCCATTCTTCACCCAGCAGAGGAAAGTCACACCACCTTTCAAGGAAGATAACATGATGTGGGGTCTTCTAACAACACAGTATCTGCCTTTAAAACAAATTACTAAGCATACCCAAACTATATAGTCAAAACAAAGAGAAAAACTCAGTAAACTGAAATCTACAATGATCCATTTTGGGAATTAATTGGTATGTACTTGAAAATAGCTTTGATTATAAAAAAAAAAAAGGAAAGTATGGAATTTCACTGGAACACTGAGAGTTCTGAAAAAAAATCAATTAGAAAGAGGCATATAAACTATTGTAAAATAGCCAAAAACGTTGAGCAGGAACCTTATAAAACAGAGTTGTGAAATGGTCAATAACCGTGGAAATCTTTCAGTTTCTTTCTCATCAGGGAAATGCATATAAAAACCTCAGACTGCTACCATTACCCACTTACCATAATGAATATAAAGAGAAAGTAAGAAAATAGCAAGAATTGTCAAGCATGTGAAGCAACTAGTATAAAGTAGCACAACTTCTGTGTTAAGAGTGATTTGGCAGTATCTTAAGAAGTCAAACATGCACATTCAGTTTGGTTCAGAAATTCCAGAAATTCTTAGTATAGATCTAGCACATATTCAATAAAAGATGTGTACAATGTTCAAAAATTGCTCGATTCATAATATTTAAATAGTCAAAACAACAGAAAATTCTCATTTACTGTGAATTGGTACAGTATAAAATAATGATAGAATATCAAGTATTTTGAATCAGTTAATAAAAACTCTACAAATCAACATGGACGAATCTTTTAAAAATAATTTGGGCAAAGCAAACCAGTGAGAAGAGGACATATACAACATTTACATTTACACTAGGATAACATAAAGGCGAAACTGATCTAGAGTGTTTTGAGATTTGATAATTAAAATGAAGCTCAGGGGCAATTTTGGGATATTGGAAATGCTTCTGGATTTGGGTGTTAGTTATACTGGTTAACCTTTTGAAAACTAATATAACTTTATTCTTATATACATACTTTTGAAATATTCCAGGGACACATTTACATTAAAAATTTTGTTTCAAAGCCTTGCAAAATTTTAAATAACATAGGAAAATTTGTTACCAAAATAATGTTGGTCTTTAAAGTAGTCATATTTGAACTTTACACTGCATTTATCCCTTTTGATGAGCTAATACTACATAATTTGTTGTCTTTGGAATTGCTTTTGAATTCCATTTTACAGATTATTTGAAAATCACTTTTATAATGGTCATTTAATGTGTTCCATCAATATTCAATGTATTAAAAATAAGTAAATAGAAAGAAACTTTAAATTATTGTGACCAATGATAAGAGAAAACTCAGATTTCTCAGCAAGTAGAGACATATAAAAATTGTACTGCACATACAGTGTGGCATTGAAAATGACTGGTTTGCCTTCAGACAGCATCGGGATACTTATAAATCTAAAACAAAAGCAACTCAGGTTATTATGATGACATTCCCAAGGAAAAGAGAGGATGAGATAAGTGATTTTGCTCATGTGCTTTGTCCAAGAGCCTTGCTATGACAATTCTGTTGATAAAGGATGAAACCTATTCAGCAAGACTTTATTTACAATAGCTGGCTTACTCAGATATGACCACACAGGTCATAACCATGACACTTTGTGAAGTTTCATATCAATTAAGTCAGCATACCAGTTTTTGGCTGAACATAAGCACAAAACACACAGTGAGCAGGTTACTTATTTCTTACCTGTTGAAAATTGTGTTAAAGGAGAACACACAGAATTAGATGAACCATGTTTGTAGCATACTGAAGTGTATATATCTGTTGTCTTTCTCCAAGTTATGATAGCTTCACTGAAAATTAAAGAATGTATTTAAGAATCTTAAAATATCTGTGGTCTATCATTGCTCTTGAAATTTCCATCCTGTGCCATTATTTCACTTTCTATTTATTCAACTTCACACCAAAAATGGATATTGCTCCAAATGCCCTACACCTTGCATTTCCTCATCTCTCAGGTTGCTATTAGAATCACTGCCTCAGATCTTAAGGTAAGTTGTAGTTTGAGGTAAAATTTTTTTTTCAGAGCTCAGTGATCAGGAGTCCCATGTTTTCCAGTAGGGAAATTTCCCTTGTATGTCGACTGTGTTTCTCTGGGGGTAGTGGTGTTGGTGGTACCGTTTTTGTCCTCCTCCCTTTCCATGAAGTTGCCCTTGGTGAAGCAACAGGCATAGGACAATGCTCCCTATGTACTCACCACCTTGTGGTTTTTATTTTGGAGTTATTGACCAGATATGAGGGAGAAATCTGTCCTGCAGCTGGGATTGTGCTTTTTTTAATTTTTTTTCAGTTGTAGATGGAAACAATACCTTTATTTTATTTATTTTTATCTGCTGCTGGGGATCGACCAAGTGCCTCACTGCATGTTAGGCAAGAGCTCTGTCACTGAGTCACAACACCAGCCCCGGATTGTGCTTTTCCTCCTGACAAAGCTAATTGAATATTTCTGAATTGTAGCAACCAAAGTGATTTTGAGTAATGTGCTCATATTTGGCTGTTTATTTCCCATACTCATTTCACCATCTTTCGGGTTGTCTGGGCCTCTGGATAAGTGTTCCACTGCGCAATGCCCATGAAGCTACTGTGGATTTCTTAATAAGAAGATTGATTTGAGGACCCTTGTGTATTTTATTTTGTCTGGTGGGATAAGTACTTTGTGCTGTTATTGGTTGAGCTAATGACATGCTTGGCTTTCCTACCTAAATATAAATTTCATTTATTTTATTTTCACTGGCTGTGGGATTGGGGGAAAATTGTTTAAGAGCTTTAAGGGACATAGTTTTAAAAAGGAAGTATTCAGTACTATAATCCAGTGTTAGCAATTGTAAACAAGAGCTCTCAGTTCTTGTCTGGCTCCGCCGTTTCCTAGCTGTATGAAATTACAGAATTGATAGCAAAACTGTGGGTTTGACTTCCTTCCTCTTTATAATGAAATCTATATCTTAGGTTTGTTCTGAGGAATAATTGAGTTCATTAATATTCAGAATTTAGAAGAGTGTATGGCAGGTATAGCAACTACATTGGAGTTGGCTATTATCTTTTTAATGAACATGTAATGTTTGAACTTATTTATGGGGTAGAGTGTTATATTTCAATGCATTACACAATGCTTAATGATCAAATCAGGGTAATTAGCATTTCTAATTTCTCATATCTTATGATTTTTATGTGTTGGAGTCTTTCAAACACTTCTCCTCCAGTTATTTTGAAATACACAGTTAATCATGTTAGACTCTAGTTGCCTTGTTGTGTTCTGTAACATTTTAATTACTTCTTCAGTTCTACTTTCTTACCTGTTTTCCACCCTCTCTCTATACTTAATAATTCTCCCTTCCCTTCCTGTCCTCTGATGAACTCCCTTCTCTTCCAGCTTCTCTGTGATTAATGTTTTTACTTTCCACAAATGAATGAGAATACGTGATTTCTCTGCCTGGATTATTTCACTTACTATAATAATCTCCACTTCCATTCATGTTGTTGCCAATTACAGGATTTTTTTTTTCTTTTTAATGGCCTTCATATTGTTCCATTGTGAATATATGACATAACTTTTTAAAAATATCTATACCTATGAGGATAGACAAATTGACTGATTCCATACTTTGGCAATTGTGAATAGTGAAGTAATAAATATGGGTTCCTAAGTATCTTATGATATGAGTGCATTTCCTTTGTATAAACACATTCTAATGGGATACATGGATAATACAGAAGTTCAATTTTGAGTTTTCTGAGGAACCTCCTCTATACTGTTTCCATGATGGTTGTATTAATTTATATTCCCCCAGATATTGTCTAATTGTTCTCATTTCTCTGTGTCTCATCAGCATTTTTTATTTTTCATTTTTTAAAAATAATATCCATTCTAACAGGTTTGAGATGATATCTCATTTTGGTTTTGGTTTGCATTTCTCTCCTTATTAGCGATGTTGAATTTTTTTTTAAATGTTTCTTGGCCATCTGTGTGTCTTCTTTTGAGAATTGTCTATTCAGATCATTTGTTCATTTTTTTTTATCAGATTTAATTTTGCCATCTAATTGACTGAGTTCCTTATGTATTCTGGTTGTGAGCTCTTGATGAACAGTTTGCAAAAATATTCTCCCATTCTGTAGATTGTGTCACTTTCATTGTTTCTTTCTTTTGCTGTTTAGAAGCTTTTTAGTTTGATATAATATTGTGGGTCAACTTTGTTTTTGTTGGAGATGTTTTGGGGTTTTATGGAGAAAATATTTTCCTATTCCCATGTTTTGAAGCATTTCCCCTATTTCATTTAAGCAGTTTTGTCCTTTATTTATGTCTTTGATCCACTTTGAATTGATTTTATAAATTTTGAGAGGTCCGGTTATGGTTTAATTCTTCTTTCTAATTTGTACAGTTTTACCAGCAACATTTCTTGAAAAGACAGCCCTTTCTCCAAGGTATGTTCTTGAAGACTTGGTCAAATATCAGTTGGATATAAATAGGTAGATTATTTTTTGGATTTTTTTATTCTGTTAATTGGTCTACATGTGTTTTATGCCTGTGCCATACTATTTTAATTACTATAGCTTTGTAGAATGATTTAAGCTCAGCTATCATGATGTCTCCAGATTTTTAATTTTTTTTCTTAAGAATTTTTTTGGTTCTCCTGAGATTTCTGTGGTTTCATAGGAATTTTGTGATTACTTTTCCTAACTCTGTGAAGAATGTCATTGGTATTTTTGATGGTGATTACATTGACTCTGCAGATCATTTGGACATTTTAACAATATTGATTTTTTTCCTATCCATGGTCCCATGATAGCTATGTTTTCTTCATGGGATATTTTTCCTTTTTTTGTGTGTGTCTTCTTGTATTTCTTTAACTGATGCTTATGATTTTCACTATAGAAATCCTTCAACTCTATTTAGATTTATATTGTCAAAATGATCATAGTACCAAAAGTACTATACAGATTTAATGCAATTCCAATAAAAATTCCAATGACACTCCTCATAGAAATATTAAAAGCAATCATGAAATTCATTTGAAAAAATAAGAGACCCAGAATAGCCAAAGCAATCTTTAGCAATAAGAGTGAAGCAGGTAGCATCACTATACCAGATTTTAAACTATACTATACAGCAATAGTAACAAAAACAGCAAGATATTGGCACCATAATAGACTGGTAGACCAATGGTACAGAATGGAGGACACAGAGATTAACCCACATAAATACAGTTATCTCATAATAGACAAAGGTGCCAAAAACATATTGGAGACAAGATAGTCTCTTCAACAAATGGTTCTAGGAAAACTGAAAATCTATATGAAGCATAATGAAATTAAGTCCCTATCTCTCACCATACAGAAAACTCAACTCAGAGTGGATCAAGGACCTAGGAATTAAACCAGAGACCCTATGTCTAATAGAAGAAAAAGTAGGCCCAAATATCCATCATGTTGAATTAGGCTCCTACTTCCTTAACAAGACTCCTATAGCACAAGAAATATTTTTAAGTTTTGAAATTTTTTTGTGTGAAAACTGTTAGTGTAACTAATTTTTAACCTCTTTTTCAATCAATTTATTGTTGATCTATCAAAATGTTACTGATTTATTTTTATTTTCCGTAAATCTTTGTTGCTATTATACTTTATTTCTCTTTCATTTTCAGGTATTTATTTGTTGAGTGTTATGTTCTTGTTTGGCAGAATTTTGAATATATCACTCCAGTCCTTCCTGGTTTTTAATATCACTACAGAGAAATCTACTGTTAGTCTGATGGAGTATTCTTTAAATTCAAATTGTCACTTTTTGTGTGGTTTTTCAGGATTCTTTGCCTTCGACATTTGTCTGTAATATACTGAGGATAGAACCTTTTTGATGAAATTTCCTTAGAATCTTTTGTCCCTCCTTGATGTCTATGCCCATATCTTTCCCCAACTTATAGAATGTTCAGCTATTAGTTCACTGAGTAGGTTTTTCTGTGCCTTTTCCCTTCTCTTTGCCTTTTGGAATTCCCACAATTCAAATGTTGTTTATTTAATGAAGCCTCCTATGCCTTGAAGTCTTTCTTCATTGCTTTTAGTTTTATTTTTTTCTTGTCTGACTGGATTATTTCAAAGGCCTGTTTTCATGTTCAGAAATTCTTTCTTTCGCTTGATCTAATCTGTTGTTGAAACTCTCAACTGTATTATTTTACATACTGAGGTCTTCAGTTTCAAAATCTGTTTCATTCTTTTTTCATGATTTTTCTGCTGAAATTGTCATTCATATTATGAGTTGTTTGTCTAATTTCATAGAATTGTCTGTCTTTATTCCCTTGAATATCATTGGGTTTTCTTAGTATATTAGTCAGCCCCCATCACTGTAATGGAAATACCAACATAGGCTACTTACAAAGTTAAGACAGGTCTGAGTTTGCTGATCATTCTGGAAATTCAAGCTCAAGATCATCTAGACTTATTGATTTCGACTTATTGTAGAGGTGGCATTTCTTCACAGGAACCTGTGTTATAGGTATTGTCAACATCATGAGCCAGAAACCAAAGTGGGTCTGAAAAATTGAGATCCTGCAATATCCTTTCAGGGAAAATCCCCAAAGACCTAAGGACTTTCCACTAGACTCACTTGTTTAAGTTCCACAGAACCTTACAAAACTTCTACCTTAGAGATGAAGTCCTTTATACAAAGACCTTTGGGGAAACCAGACACATGAAGACCACAGCACTTAAGATCATTCTTTTGAATTCTGAATCAAGCATTTGGTCAATATCCTTTTCTGTAAGGACTGGTGTTAGAGAGTTATTCTGTTTCTTTGGAGGCATCCTGTAATCTTGTTATTCCATACTTATTCTGTCCCTAAATTGATATTTGCCCATCTGGTAGAACAGTAGACTCTGTTTTTTGTTTTAAGATAACTTTTATAGTAAAAGTTTTTTTTTTTTTTCTGAAGATTTGTTTTGGAGGGCTGGTTTGGCAGGATACTATGGCTTTGACTCTAGCAGGGCAGCAAAGTATAGTTGCTCTAAGCTTCTTTGGCTAGGATCAATGACATTAGATACCATGCACGTGAGCAGAGTCAGAAGCCCATCTGTCTCTAGGGGCTATATGATGTTGCAGGCACTTCAGTGACCTAGGCATATGTGGTACACACAAAAATGGCACTGGGAACGTGGAGCGCAGTGAAGTCTTCCTTATGCACTATGGGAACAAGCTCTTTTGTTAGTGGGGACTCTGTCAATGATAGCCCTGTTGGCAGCAGAGATGTGGAATGCATACCCTCAGCAGCAATGGTGGGAATTTGGACTACTTACCCTTAGACCCAGGAATGGAAATGGCCAGTGCATAGCCATGCATGGGAGAAAGTGGCAGTGGCGAGTGTGGGTAGATGAGCCCTACGTCCTGGGGACCAACCTCTTGATTTTTCTGGTCCTGGGGGTGATTCCCTCTCTTGCTGAGCTGAGCCACTTGTACTTTGCAGTATAAGTCTCTGTGCAAATATGGGTGCTGGGATCACAGTAGCACTGCTGTATGTAGTTGGGTTCATGAGACTGCAGCCCCCTATTCTGTTATGGTACAATGTCTTTGGGTCTCAGGAATGGAATGTGCAGAGGCTTCTGTCTTCTAAGGCATTGTGAATGTGGACAGTGACTCTTTTCAAGTAATGCTGAGTTATAGCAGCCCGGGATCTAGAGGTTGGGCAGGAAGACAATGGGAGTTCCTTCTCCAAAGTAAAACTACTGTACAGAATCTGGGTAACTTCTGTAACTGGACACCAAGGTTATGATGATTGTGGAACTCTATGGTAGCTAGAATTGGTGGTATTGCCAGTAGTAGAGTCTACTGAGAATATCCCGTTAAACCCATTTTCTGCAAAGGATAATTTCCCTGTCCTGAGAGCTGGGGTCACAGTTGCTATTGCACTTTGTTCTTTTCTATGCTGCCATCCAAAGTCTCCCTGCCTTTCAGTGTTCCTGTCTCTCTCTTGCTACTTTCCAGCATCCTCCCTTGATCACACTCTTCAAATACAGCTGGACACCCTGTTGCTTTCATTCTTCTTTATGGAGAAGGAGGCAAATGCCAGGAACCTCTATTTGGCCATCGGAGAGTCTCTATCTCTTATTATTATTATTAAAAATATTCTTCCATTATTTTTCTATGTGTCTTGCTAATTCAGAACCTCAAAGGTTAACACTTGGTATTATTGATCTTTGTGATTCCATACTAGATAACATAGTTCATTACAGAAACATAATAGTGCCTAAGGAGACCAATGACTTTGATATTAGTAGCCAATAGTTCATTTAAACAATTATTCATAAATTAAACATCTCTTAAATAACAAAGGGTTGCATTAAATACCAAAGGATTTACAAAACCCTGGTCTTCAAGCTCTACTTTCTAATAAAAAAACAGAAAAGGAATGAGAGAGAGAAAGTGCAAGAAAGTGAGTGCTTAAAAGTGTTCTGTATGGTAGTTAAGAACTGTAGCTTTGATGCCTAACTCCATTGAATTAAATTCATTTATGTGCTTATTTACTTAGTATCCCATCCATTCATTATTTTATGGCTTTACATGTTGTTAATTGATTTTCTCTCATGTAGTTATGAATAATAACTACTATTTTGCATAACAAAAACATGCTGTTAATACACTATTTACCTTTAAAGATCACTTTTTTTTAACCTTAACCCCACCCTCACAAATCAACATAAATTTTTTTAAAAAGGCACACTCTAGATGATCTGGGATATAGAAGGAAAGTATAATCACCTAAACTGTGGGTTTTATATACAGGATATTTATAGAGAATGTAGCTTATCTATATTGTCAGAGAAAATTTGCATTTGAGTTAACAGGTAAGGAAGTATTATTCAAAATTATTGCAATAGAAGTCAATACCATTGATTGCAATAGGAAAAGGGATTTAATTTAACTCCACTTAACAAAAGGAGGGACAGCTTTTTAGGGATGGGGTTAGTGGAAAAGTAAGGAGGTTGGTCAATGTCATCAGGTCATCTGTGTTCCTTGATTGGTGCTGATGGAAGTTACATTTCTATCCTTTCACAGAGATAGCAGATGTGAGCTCTATCTTCACTACTAATTGCATTTCAAAGGAATGACTTCTAGATTCATAAGAAAGACATTCATGGCTACAATACAGGCAAGCAGCAGGAGAAAATTTACATCTCAATGGGACAGAGAAATAATTTAATGTTGGAAATATTCTAAAGTAATTGCTCTAAGAGAAGTGATACCAGAGGTCTATAGTTAGGAAAATTCCATCTAAAGTTTAGCTACATTTGGGGGAACATTAGTACTTTCTTGGTTCATCTCTGATTTCAAAAAAATTAATACTTATGATTTTATGCTCCTTGCACACTCATAGTAACACTTACAAAATAAAACCTCAAAACCAACAACAAAAAAGGAAAGTTCCACCATAAACACATTGCCAAACATTTAAGAACCCTCCAATATGAGACCATGTTGCTAATTTAGTCTTGTTCTTTAATGTTTAGCAAGACTCACAAATAGTGATAATGAAACTTCACAAAAGACTAGATAGACATGCATTAAAATAGACTCATGTCTCATAGCTATAATTAAAATTGCATACACCCTACTGTTTTGGAGATCTTGAACTTGAACTTGAACCTATTGCTATGTTAATGAACAACATGATTCAAAGGTCGCTCCTATTTGTAGATTGTATTTCATTCAGTATGAACAGATGGTCTCATTTAGACAAATTGTACTTCAAAACAAAGGATTCAATTTGCTGCTTTACAGAAGATACATATTCTGTCAACTGTTTTGTCAAGTAAGCAAGATATTAGATAAATAAGAAAAAACAATTTTCATTGTGGTGAAATTTACTATCAGCAAAGGAGATTTCTTGTGGACCACATTTTCACCAATAGTTTTATAAGTCAGATATAGATTGAATTCTCTTCCTTAGATGAAACATTTTTAATGCCAGTGACATTGACATTTCAAATTTTAAATGAATATTGCTGAACTACAGAGACTTGCAATTAAACTATAAAATGGTACCAGAGAACTATATAAGACTGTACTCATTAACATCCTAACTAGCTCTAAAATATTTTAAAATACAATTCTCTTTAATTTTTAAACAATTGCTGGTAATTATTTAGTGAAGGCAAAAGAAAAAGAAGACAAGATTTTTCCAAAAGGGAACAAAAATGAGTTTGTTGCAGAATGTATGCTGTTAATTTTTCTTAACTTAAGCAAGAAAATCTGCAATCTCAATATGTGACCAACAAATAATATAATCATAGTCATCATTTTCCTATCCCCATCATTCCTGTCACCACCATTACCTGAGAAACCTGCAGATAAAAACAAACACTTCCATTAGCTCTAAATAATCCACCAAATAGTGGGTTATTTCTGTTTCTCTTGACCAATTTAAAAGCTTTCAATCTCGGCTTCTCCTCTGTCCATTAATCTTTGCTAAAATCCTCCACAGAAACTGCTCTTGTTAAAAGCATCAAGCACATGTCTTCATATGGCCAAACCCTTTTAATATCATCAATTGTCCTTTTCTCTGTAAATAAACCACTTGGTTGCTCCATCCAAAAAGTTCAGGTTATGCTTAGGTCTTTTCTCCATTATTCTATAATTAATCCCTAGAGAAGTTGTATAAATTTGCAGTTGTATCTCTCAGCATTTCTACTGCCACTTACCTGATATAAATCTTTACATCATATCTTTTTAGTTTATTAAATATATATATATATACTAAAATTATATGTATATATACAAGAAATATATATATATACACTAAACTATATATTATGTGTATATATACACACATACATATATATACAAATCAAACTGATATATATATATATATATATATATATATATACACATACACACTAAACTAAATATATATGTGTATTTGTGTACACACACACACACACACACACATATTTTGTTGTTGTTGTTGTTTTTGGATACAGGATCTTGCTTTCTTGCCCAGCCTGGCATCCAATTCACAGTCCTCCTGCTTCAGCCTCCTGAGTAATTGGGATTACAGCCCTGTGTTGCTACATCCAGCTAGACTATATTGTCTTTATTCCCACAGTTTTTCTTTAAACTTTGCACCCTCTTATTGTGTCCTTTTCCAATTAGTTCTCTACATAGAATCAAATGATATCACTCAATAATTTTCAATGGTTTCCCAGTATATTTTAATTAAAATTAAAGTTCATTTAAATAGTCCTTTCTGTTGGGGTGCCTTTTTATCTTCAGCACTATTCTTGTGTGGCTTGCCTGTCCATCATTCATTGCCTCCATCATAACCAGGACCACCATGTCTTAAGGCTTTTTCTTGTAAGTTCTTTTCCCAGATTTTTGTATTTTCTGTCCTCTAAGTATTCATTTCAAATTATCTTCTTAGAAATACTCTGCCTTATTTCTACTGTATCTTATTTTTCTCCTTTTTACCATAAATTTACACTATTAATTTTTACTCATATTCCATGAATCAATTCGTAATTGAACATTTGCTTTCTTACTTTTTGTCATAATCCATGGTGAAATTACCTGTCAGCGTTGGTAATTTCCAATGGACCACATATTTCTTATTGTAGTATAAGAGCATTTTAATATATTCTGTTCATTAACATTGAGAGACAATTTAAAAATTCTGTCTTTTAAATTGTGGCATACTGACTGAAATATATCCTCTGAGATGACAAGAACCGTGCAGGTATTGTTTACATTGTTACACTCAGTGACAAGTAAAAGATTTGGAATATAAGGCTATATGTTATATGTAAATATAATTTGAATCAATTAATAAATGGAGACATAAGGTAACAATTTACAGTTTTCTCATAAAAAAGTTTGTAAATTCCCACATATTAGCCATATGTTAGAAGATTTGCTCTTTTGTTTTCTTACCACAAGGACAAGACACTATTTTAAACCAAGAGACTGCATTTCATTATTCCACATACACAGTTTTTTTTTTTTCTTGGAGTGTAGCCTTTATTCCCAATGCATTAAGTTGATTTACATGTTTTTAAAGGAGTGGTATAAGTGAAACCTATTGCTGGAAATTTCTGTATATAATTGGTCAGATACTATCAAGAACTCCTTCCTTTAGAAAAATAGGGTAATAAATAAATAAAAGAACTTTGAAAAAGGGCTTCGTCTCATAAGTTCTCATTGAAAGAAAAGGAATATCTACCCCACTCTGTTTGAGCACAGCTGGAGCCTTGATGAATAAGAACATTGAGTTCTCCTTCAAGCAAGGTTAATTTAGAGCTTTTTGCCTTCAGAGCTATCCATAAATTAATTTCTATAACCTATAACATTTTTATTAGTTCTTTCAAGAGAAAATTTGAATGTAATATGCATAAAATTCTATAATCTCACATTGCCTGCTTTAGAATGAGAAGAAATAGCATATAGAAATGTGTTTGTGCTTTATCTTATGCCAGTTATCAGTATTATCAAAATACAAGAGTTTCATGAATGTATAAAAGACTAAATTATACACTGATTAGAAATTTTCTGCTCTGATAATTTTTTTGATATATCTTCTAGAGCCTATTTTTAATGTAAAGTTGTTTTATTCTTTATCAACTTTGTTATAATCCATTGTGAATTATTTGTCAGGGAAGTTATTTTTTTTCCATTTCTTGTTTTCTAGTGCATGATTATGTGAACTTTATCACTTATTTAACCATGCTTCCTAAATTAACCAGGTTTCCTAAGCAACAAACTGGGATTTCAACTAAAAATGATTACTGACAGATCATCTATCCTTAATAAATTTGGATTAGTCTAATTTATTCTTAAAGTATGACTAGCCTTTTTAAATCTTCTCAAATTATACAGTGATATTTAGCCAAAATGGCATTCCTTTTATGGAACTAGTTTAAAATGTACTTTAAGAGTCTTAATTTGCTTAACCACTGACAATGTGGAATCCTAGAACTTGACAATTTCAATATCATGTGAAATTGCTTCCAAAAAGAATAAATATCAATCTGTATTATCTAATATTCAACACATTCAAGAGATTTCAATAGGAGCTTATGTGATTTTGCTGCTCATGCATTGCTTAAACATGATTAAGTATAGTACAGAAGCAAAAATGCAGGATTTGTCAGTGTACATATAGATAGATAGATAGATATGTGTGTGTGTACATTCACTAATTTTACTAATGTTTTTTAATATGCATATGCTATTGGTGGTGTTTGAATGTGGACTGTCCTCTGAAGTCTCATATATTGAAAGCTCTGTTTCAGTGCAGCAAGATGGGGTTTAGGGCAAGTGATTGGGTCATGAGGACTCTGACTTCATCAATGTATTAAACCCATTGATAGTTGAATGGACCAGTAGGATGTGGTAGAAATTTAGGGAGGTGGAACCTGGTTGGAGAAAGTAGGTCACTGATGATGTGGTCTTGGGAACCATATCTTGTTTCTGACCCATTACTATCTTTCTTTCAGTCCACTCTTTTTCTACTTCCCCGATGCCAGGAGCTGAGCAGCTATTCTTAACCACATGATTTTCTAATTGGAGCCAGCAGACCATGGACTAAAATCTAAAACCATGAGCCAAAATAAAACTTTCCTCCTCTCAGTTGTTCTTTTCAGATATTTGCTACAACAAAAAAGCTTACTATCATAGTTAATAAGTAAACAAAATAGTTAATAAAATGTTATATATGAAGCATCTATGTTAGTAAAAATCTTGAACCCAGTACTCAATTAAAAAATATCTAGAAAAATATAGATATCTTTTTTAACAAGACCTGTGGAAATATGTTTCTTGTACTCAATATTATGAGATAGAGAATTATTCATTTTTAAAGACTGTTCCTATGATTGGCTTTCTTTCTTTGATGCATAGTTATAAATGACATGGACATGAAACAAAATATATAAACTTGTTCTGTGGATATATTCAGTGCTTAACTTACTCAACTTCTTAGTTCTTAGCACTATTGTACATATCTCCTGGGTATAAATGTGTTTATGGGACATTGCCTAAGGCAGAGCCTTCTAGATTTGAATTGGATAGAATGAACCTGTCTGTATTTGAGGGTGATTTTACCAATAACATGCAGCTATGCAGTCATATACAACAGGATTTTTTTCATTCATAGCATTGTGATCACTTGATGTTGTACATTCTTTTTTTATCTGTCAAGTATGGAATAGTGCCATTTAATAAACATACCCCTAAGCATTTTTAAATTTGTCACTTTTGTCTAGATGCACAGCACATTTGTGTTTTCTCTTCTATAAAATATTTGGCAAGGTTGGCTTATGTTTATACTGTTTCTTTTTTGTTCACACTTTAGCAAGCATTCCTTATATACTTTACATTATAATCTTTGAGAAAATAACTCTACTAAAATAGTTCCCCAGTTTTTATCTCCCTTTTTTCTCTCACACATTTTATGTGTTTTTAATAAGAAATGTCTTAAATTTAACAAAGTTCTGTTTATTACTTCTTTCTCTTAAAGCAAATCATTTTTAGTTTTATTTTAAAAAACACCAAAAAAAAAACCTTTTCCCTACAGAGAAACAGAAAAATCTATAAAGTAATTTATAGTATTCATTAATATATATTCAAAGGATACTCCAAATCTGTAAGATAATACACATTATTTATAAAATAGTTTTTACTAATTATATTAACTAATCTGTGTTACTTTACTCAAATTTGTTTGAGTATGGTATATTGCCACAGTCTAGCTGGGCACAAAATCACGAGCCACTCACAGCCTTGTAGATTCAAACAGCAATTCTTTATTCTCAAACTCTTACCAGCACTCTACATGCACGTTCTGGGGAAAATCCACACTTCCACTGGGCTCTGCATCCCAAAATACTCTCTGAATCCTGCGAGAACTTAACGGGAACTCAAGGAGCGGGCGGGCAACTGAGGTAGCAGGATACGCCCTATTCCCAGCAGGATACACCTTAAACCTGGAACCGCCCTAAACCCGGATCCGCCCTGGTCCTTGAGCAAGGTCACCTTTCATGCAATGTCACTGCAAATGACCTGGGTCCAAGGCAAGCCCATTTCCATAGTGGAGAGTCCTCCCTCTAAACAACATGGGGTAGGCTGACAAGGAAATTGCCATGCGTCATTCTTACATAGCTATGGCTCTCAGCATTTTCCCCCTTCTGATTAATTAAACAACAAGCAATGTGGCTTAGGGACCGTGCCTGGTAGGTTGTCCAATTCAACATATGGTTCTTACCCATCATCAGATAAACTGACCTCTAGGCGTCAGCCTCCTGTCTTAGGTTGATACCACTGCAATTGGATCATGCCTGTCACTGACTACTGGCCCAGCATATAGCCATACTAGTGGATAGGCCTGTACACCAGTGGGGAGTGAGGTTCTTTGCCTCACCTCTGTTGGCCCCCAAATTTTAGACCATCACTAGCAGAAGGGAGGAGGATATAGACATGCCAAGACACCAAGCCAATTGATGGCTCCTTAGGAAAAATTGCATCACCGGTGACACCATCAGCAAAGATATACCAGCACTACCACAATTCACTGCACCAACAGATAGTTCACAATGCATACAAGTGATACATAGTCCAGGCAAGTTCTACAAGCAGTTCAAAGTGGAGGAATCTATCAATATGTCCATTTCCTCCCAAAGTAAATCGACTCCTTGATAGAGCATTACTTGTTGAGTTATATTCATTGATGCATCAGTTTATACAGTTTACTGTGATAGCTATCATAGAAGCTGTAGTTTTGTTTTATCTTTGTCTTCACCAGCACTGGGATGAAGATAGGAATTCTGGCAATGGTACTAAAGAGACATTATCCTGAACAGAATTATTAAATATAATGAAAAAGAAAGGTGAAAGTAAACAAACAGATCTGTTAACCTCCTTTAAAAACAATCCTTAACAGCTGTTTACCTAATTTAAATTAAACCATTAAAATCACTTGAATAAAAAAAAATTCAGATCCATTTTTTCATGAGCGCTCCTCATATATGATCTATGGACATACGCACATATAGACATACAACACAAAACAGAAGTGTGCACACATGACATACAACACCTAAGACAATAGTAAAGGCCTTGTAGCTTTACCTAGGTGAAATCTCCATTGCAATGTTTAAAAACTCCACAGTCAAAAAATAAAACTAATCAGAAAAACATTAACTTAGGTCTGTATGAGCTCAAAAAATAAAATAGAACTTTATGATGTGGGAAAATGCAATAATAAAATAGATATTGAAAAAAGCACCCTGGTTAATCACTGTCCCAGATGTAAGAATAGCCAAGCTAGAGCTCTGGATATCAGCTGTTATGGATTTAAGTCAAATCATCTTCTTTTTGGTCTGTAGAAATTGCTTTGGTTAGTAGCTCTGGAATCCAAATTGGCTATTGTTCTCCCTGTGGAAACACACAAACAGAACCCCGACTCCAGACAATCACTGGGTCAGGACCATTCCATTGTCCTGTTAGAATATCTTTCCAAAGTACCTTAGGCTTATGTATATTTTTTGGATACATATGTCTTTCTGCAGCACTAAGCCCTGATGAATCCAAATTTTAAAAGTTTAGAGTAAAAAGGGTTATTTTAAGTTTATCTTTGGGGGATATATACCCCTTTCCAATTCCCTCCTTTTGCTTTAATAAGTACGTTTTAATAGTTTGATGAGCTCTTTCAACTATGCCTTGTCCCTGTGGATTGTATGGGATTCCTGTTACATGAGTAATACCAAATGATGAGCAAAATTGTTTAAAAGAGGTAGAGGTATAGCCAGGACCATTATCTGTTTTTAACTGTTTTGGAACGCCCACAGTGGCAAAATTTTGTAAGCAATGAGCTATAACATCTTTAGTTTTTTCTCCAGCATGAAGGGAGCCCATCAAAAATCTGGAAGAAGTATCAACTGTAACATGCAAATATTTTAATTTTCCAAATTCTGGCAAGTGTGTGACGTCCATCTGCCAAATATGGTTAGGCATCAATCCTCTAGGATTGACTCCAAGATTAACTTGTGGTAAAGCGGTCACACAATTTTGACATTGTTATATTATATGTCTGGCTTGTTCCTTAGTTATTTTGAAACACTTTTGTAAAGTATTAGCATTGACATGAAATCTTTTATGAAAATTTTAGCTTCTTCTAGTGTAAAGAAAATATGTATGTCATGTGTAGTTTTATCTGCTAAATCATTGCCCAAACTAAGGGCTCCAGGCCATCCTGTATGTGTCCTGATATGTCCTACAAAGAATGGATCTTTTCTGTCCCAGATTAGATTTTGTATAGTGGGAAACAAAGAGAAAACAGTAGAGGAAGGAGAAATCCTACCAGCATCTTCAAGGAATACTATAGCATTAACTATATACTGACTATCAGAAAATAAATTAAATACAGAATCTTTAAACATCACAAAAGCTTGTAATACTGCATTAAGCTCTACCTTTTGAGCTGATTGTTTGAGTACTAAAAATGTAAATGTTCGATCAGGGGTAACTACTGCTGCTGTACCATTATTTGACCCATCAGTGAATATATTTGGAGCATTCATGATAGGGGTTTTTCTTGTCAATTTTGGAAAAACTACAGGATGCTTAGACCAAAAAGACAACAAAGGATTAGATGGTAATTGATTATCAAATGAAACATTAGATTTACACATGATTATTGCCCAAGTATTTAACTCATTAGCTAACTCATCAATTTGATCCATAGTGTATGGAGTAATAATTTTATTGGGAGAAATTCCAAACACTCCCTTCGGTGCTTTTATTCCTTTAATTGTCCTACAGCCTCAGGATACCTAGTAAGAATAGTGTCAAGAGAATAAGATAAATGTGTCCACAATAATGGACCTTCTTGCCAAAATACTTCTGTAGGAATATTTTTTGATGGTAGTACAATAAATAATAAAGGCAAACTTATATCAATTCTATCCAAATGCATATTTTCCATATATGTTTCAATAATTTTAATGCCTTTCTTGCTTTAGGAGTTAACATGCGGGGTGAATTTGGATATGATGGACCTTTTAGAATATCAAATAAAGGTCCCAACTCTCCTGTTGGTATGCCTAGATAAGGCCTTATCCAGTTTATGTCTCCCAATAACTTTTCAAAATCGTTAAGTGATTTGAGTTGATCCACTTGTATTTAAATTTTTGGTGGATGGACCATGGTTGAGGATAATAGAACTCCTAAATAATTAATTGGAAAATTTAATTGTACTTTATCTATTGCTATCTCTAGATTATAATTTTTTAATAAGTCTGTAAGTGTGGCATAACATTCTAGCAATGTGTTTTTATCTTTATGTGCAAATAATACATCATCCATATAGTGAAATATTTGTAGTTCAGGATTTTGATTTCTGAGTGGCTGGATTGCTTTGTTAACATAGATTTGACACATAGTTGGACTGTTAGCCATCCCTTGAGGGAGTAATTTTCATTCATATCTCTGATCAGGACCTTTATGATTTAGTGCAGGGATAGTAAATGCAAAATGTGGACTATACTCGGGATGAATTGGAATTGAAAAGAAACAATCTTTAATATATATAGCTAAAACATGCCAGGTTTTTGGCAAAGCAGACAATTGAAGAATCCCTAATTGAGCAGGTCCCATAATAACCATCTCATTATTAATGGCTCTTAAATCTTGCAATAATCTCCATTTAACAAATTTCTTTTTGATGACAAAAATGGGAGTATTATGGGGAGATACAGAAGGTTGTATATGTCCTTCTGCTAATTGTTGTTTGACCAGATCATGGGCTACTTGTATCTTTTCTTTAGTCAGGGGCCACTGAGGAACCCACACTGGTCTTTCTGATTTCCAAGTA
Organism: Ictidomys tridecemlineatus; assembly: GCF_052094955.1. Classification (NCBI taxonomy): domain Eukaryota; kingdom Metazoa; phylum Chordata; class Mammalia; order Rodentia; family Sciuridae; genus Ictidomys; species Ictidomys tridecemlineatus. The sequence goes on along the minus strand of NC_135482.1, from coordinate 179,174,924 downwards.
ATTTTGATTGTCTCAGTGGCCCTTTCTGAAAATCCAACCCATGTCTATCTGTTTCTTGATCTATTTGAATTGGTGCTGCTATATCTTGTTCTTGTTCTCATAATCTTTTTTCTTTCCTAAAACCTTGTCTAGTCCTAATAGAGGGCACATTAGGATTGATGTTATTTGTTAACATCAAACCTAATGGATCTAGGATATCTCATCCCCATAAATTTATAGGAAGATAATCCAATACATATGGCTGTATAGTTCCTTCAAATCCTTCAGGATCCTTCCAATCTAATACCATTGCACTTCTATGGGGATTAGTCGCCACTCCTAGGCCTCGAAGTGTTTGAGTGGCTTGTTGTAATGGCCAATGTTTTGGCCATTCTTGACAAGATATGATGCTAAGGTCTGCACCTGTATCCAGTAGCCCATTAAACTCATGTCCTTGAATATTTAGTTTTATCATTGGGTGAGAATCTAAATTTAAAGACAGCATAGCCCAATCTACACCTGTGGAGCCTAATCCCCTGGAACTTCTTTTTACACTACATCTAGAAAATTTATTATGTAGGCTGGGTATTATTAACAACTGTGCTATTCTATCTCCTGGTGAAATTACTGTTATACCTTTTGGAGAACTAGCTGTAATTTTTATTTCACCTACATAATCGGGATCAATTACCCCAGGACTTATCATAAGTCCTTTTAGAGTGGAAGAACTCCATCCCAATAATAAGCCTACTGTTTCTTGGGGAAGAGGTCCTTTTACTCCTGTGGGAATGATTTGAACTCCCATCTCTGGAGTTAGTACTGCTCTGGTAGAGGCGCAGATTTCCATCCCTGCGCTCCCTCTGGTTTGTCTGATGAGGGATTTAATGGACAATGTGTCCTGGGCACTACCCTGATGGTGTTGCTGGGTTCCTCCAGTGCCCCGTATATTTGTGGTTGTGGGCCCGGGAGCATTGGGCCCCCAAGTCCATTTTTTGGCAATGGAGCCTGATGCCTTTCTCCACAATATTGTGGGTAAATACCTGATCCTTGTCTATTTTTTGATAAGGGAGTACCCTCTATGGTGGTTTGAGAATGGCATTCATTAGCCCAATGTCTCCCTCTACGGCATCGTGGGCAAATACCCGGTATTCTATTCCTTTGATACCTAGTTTTGTTAAACCCTTTTCCTATAGGGCAACTCCTTTTAAAATGTCCTGTTTGTTCACAATTGTAGCATGTTTTTGGCCTAGCATGTAAAGCCTGTTGTATTGCAGCTGCCAAGACTTGCCCTTGCTCATTAATGTCTCTACATAATTTAATATATGTGTTTAAATCTTCATGTCTCCATGGTCTAATGATCTCTCTGCAGCAATGATTTACTTGGTCATACCAGTTGTTTTATTAATGGCATTGCCTGTTCTGTATCCCCCAAAATTCTGGAAGCTGTTTGAATAAGCCTATCTACAAATTTAGTGTAAGGTTTATTAGTTCTCTGTATTACCTTAGATAGCTGACCTTGTAAATCCCCATGTCCTTGTAAAGTTTTCCATGCCCTAACTGTGTCTGCAGTAATTTGTGCATATATAGCAGGATCATATTCAATTTGTTGCCGTTGACCCTCATATGGTCCTTTTCCTAACAACATATCTAGATTTCTTTGAGGATAATCGGATGCTGCATTTCTCCTAGCTGTCTCCCTGCAAAATTCCTCATTGGCAACCTTCCATAACAAATATTATCCTTCATTTAGCACAGATTTACACATGCTAGCCCAATCTGCTGGCGTCATGTCCAATTTGGTAATGGATTTGACCATGCTTACCGTGAAGGATGCTTGGGGACCATAGGTTGTTACAGCCTCCTTTAACTGCTTCACTGTTTTGAAATCTAAAGCACTGTGAATTCGCTGCCCTCCTACCTGTTCAAGTACAGGGCCTGCTAATCTTTGAGGTCCTGTCTTATGCTCTCTGGTGATAGAATAGTGTTAGTAGCAGCCTCCTATTGTAGCCTTTTTCCTAATAACCCCTTTTCCTTTAAATTTTCTTCCTCTGTCTGACTAGCTCGAGAGACCTTCTCTTTTGCTTGATCTAAAAATGTCTTTCTCCATGGTCTGAACCTCTAACAATTTACTTAACACTCTTTCAGTTTGTTTTTTACTAATTTCTAATCTACTATAAAGATAACGCAACCCAATAAGATAACACAAAACGAAACTGAAACTGAAAGAAACAAAAATGGAATAAAAAATCGTTGCATCAATTTTCTCTTCCTCAGGGCCGACAAACTTCAGACCTTGAGCCAATCATTTTTTCCAGTTTGCCTGAGAAATTTCTAGGGATAGGCAGCTTGAAACAAAAACAAAATAAATCAAAACAAGAACACATTGTTTTTTGAAATGGTCACCCATTCTTTCGTCTTCCCTCAGGGGTGAGCAATTTCACTTACCTCCAAGTTTCAGACGGTCCCTGTCTGGGCCACCAATTTCCGCAGTCTAGCTGGGCACAAAATCACGAGCCACTCACAGCCTTGTAGATTCAAACAGCAATTCTTTATTCTCGAACTCTCACCAGCACTCTACACGCACGTTCTGGGGAAAATCCACACTTCCACTGGGCTCTGCATCCCAAAATACTCTCTGAATCCCGGAGAACTCAACCGGCACTCAAGGAGCAGGCGGGCAACTGAGGTAGCAGGATACGCCCTATTCCCAGCAGGATACACCTTAAAACTGGAACCGCCCTAAACCCGGATCCGCCCTGGTCCTTGAGCAAGGTCACCTTTCATGCAATGTCACTGCAAAAGACCTGGGTCCAAGGCAAGCCCATTTCCACAATGAAGAGTCCTCCCTCTAAGCAACATGAGGTAGGCTGACAAGGAAATTGCCATGCGTCATTCTTACTTAGCTATGGCTCTCAGCAGTATATGATAAAATACAATTTTGTTATATTTTCATAGAGAAATCCTGTTTCTCCAAATCATTTAATAATAATACATTCTTTCCCATAGAACTCAGTGGCCACTCTGTCTTATATTATTTACATATGTCAATTTCTAGTTGTCTATTCTATTCTACTTTGCACTTCTCTAATATCTATGATGGTTCTCCCCCTCATATGGTTACCCTCCTCATCACAGTTTGACTCCATCATCCTGTGTCCAAATGTCCATCACCAAACTCAAAGTCCATCTCACCCTTTTCTGGCTCTGACAGGCTGTTCCATGCTAGGCTGCCTCTATCTGCATCACCCTCTTTACTCCACAGTAAATCTGACATGGTCATTCTCTTTACACTGTTCAGGCTTCCACATCTCATGTGGGGCTGGCCCTCTGTGTGGACTCCCTCGTAAACCTGCTTGAGGCCTTTTGCATGTCCTCAGCTGCACTTAGGTCCTGGTATCCGGGCCACACTGGCCCAATATGTGGCTACTCTCCTTAAATTGCTTTGATCCTGGAACCCAGAAATGAGATATTTTTCTACGGAATATTTTCCTCAGAGTCTCTTCAGATTCAAAACTATAGAGTCAAAGTGTTTTGGTATATAAATGGTGTATTTCACATTAATACAAAAAGTTTCTCAGATAAATACAAAAATACACAGATTAAGAATAGAAAAGACTAAAATATCCTATTCTATTTTGATAAATAAATATTGCATTATGGAATATCCTAATTTTTAGGTCAAAACTTATATTTCTATTTTTTTTTTTTAGAGAGAGAGAGAGAGAATTTTTAGTATTTATTTTTTAGTTTTCGGCAGACACAACATCTTTGTTTGTATGTGGTGCTGAGGATCCAACCCGGGCCACAAGCATGCCAGGCGAGGGTGCTACTGCTTGAGCCACATCTCCAGCCCCCAAATTTATATTTATATATAGAACTATGTCTGTATATATATATGTATCTATATATCTGATTCTCATAAATAAAATAATATATAATAAGTTTTAGTAATTTTTAGCAAATAAGTGAGTGATAGTTTTTAATTAATAAATGGTTTATAAATGAGTGATTATATAAAAGATTAAAAGTAGTAGAAAAGCATCATACATTGCAATTATATAGGTGGAACTTTGTGGATTTCCATGAGCATAATTTAATTGCAATATCTTTAATGGTTTTACTTAGCTTTTGTGAATTTCATAACAGATAGTATATTCCATATATGTATGTATGTGTATGTGTGTATATGTGTGTGTGTGTGTGTGTGTGTGTGTGTTTGTGTGTATATCTGCATAACTCTCTTTACTCCATACACTATACACACACACACACACACACACACACACACACACACACACATACACACACATATATAGGTATTTAATTTCCTACTCCTCTACTATTCTTTTAGGGAATATAAAATTGTGTTTAAGACAAGTCAAAATCTGAATGGAAAAGTTTTTCAGATAAATACAAAAATGACATTTTAATAGAGCTAATAATGTATAAAAATAGAAAAGTATTAAAGGTGTGGTTCAGTAGAGAAAAATAGCACTTTGAAAAAAATTTTAGTTAAGAAATAATGAAAAATTATATGATTACATGGTTACAAAGGAATAATAGCCTGAGCAATAATAAATATTTTACTTAATATGAAATAGGGAATATTAACTGAACAAGTAACATGCTACAACAATAAGCAAAAATGTAGGGTAGTCTAAACTGAAATTAATGTAACATTAAAAAATAAAACTATGAACAATATTTAGATATCTATGCACAAGATGTTGAGAATACATGAACAAGTAGAAAAATAGCAAAAATTTTGGCAAAGACTAAATATGAGTTTGTGGTTCTAATAGCATTATGATGTTCACAAGTATTCAGGAATATTATTAAAATGGAATGTGATAAAATTAGTTTTCTCTTTTGGGTTCTTCTCAGTCTTCCAAATTCTAGCCACTGGGGGAAAAAAGTATGCTAAGATGTCTGTCTAATGTGATTTTGAAGTTCAAAATGAGATTTTAGAAGCTCAAAAATAAAATTAGCAAGTAAAATAAGTGCATATCTAATGGAACTCTAGAGACCTAATAGTCCATAATGGAATAAGATGATAATAGTTTTTTCTTGAATATTTTATGCTTTTATGTCTATTTTGAGTGTCGTATTAGAATCATGCACTTTTAGTTTCATATTATTGGGTTATTTCTACTCAATAACATAAGAGTACAGTAAACTCATTATTTTATTACTTTGAGCAAAAATTGAAGTAGATCACTTTCTAGCAGATGCTGAATTGTTTTTATTACTTTATCTCTGTACATACTTTATCACTTCTTTAACAAAGTAATATAAATTATTAATAAATTAATAAGCTCATGTGTGGACTGTATAAATTCATAAGCTGTCAGTTCATGTAGTAATTTAATAAAAACACTCGTGAAGATTGCAGACTTATCCGTCATATTTCATTTAATGTTTAGTGCTGCTAAGATAAAAATATTGATAATGCTTAACAAAAACATAGTTTATTCATGATCTAAGTAGCCCTGTATTAAAATTTATCCCCTTTGGCTGTCTATGTATAATGGCAAGGGTACTGAAAATGTTTTTATGCAACATAAAATCAAAATTTAACCTTCATATTTGGATTAAAAATAGACAACTCAGAATATGCATGACATTAAAAATATTGAAAAAATAATTGTAATAAAACACAGGGGCCTAGAGAGTACAGAAATGCATTTTGGGTCATAAGACAAACATTTAAAATTTAATTATTCATATTTATAGAAAAGTTCTAGGTATAGTGTTGTTATTTTCTGGGAAAGTCATAAAAATCTATATATATTTTCTAATAGTTTATGTCTCTTAGAAAATATTAATTAATCATATTAACTATGAGAAATTTTGAATATTTTTAATTTCTGTGGTGTTGGGAATTGAACCCAGGTCTTTATCTCTGCTAGGCAAACACTTTACCTCTGAGCTATATTTCCAGCCTGAGAGAACTTATTATAAAAATGCCAAATGCATGAAAACTTGAACATACAATTAAAGATGTATGTTGTAAAATTCATTGTCAGAAGTTTTCTTTGATATTAATCAGTCCATGTTTATCAATAGGGACATGTATGTGTTTGTAATACATGTTATATGCATATTTGAAACATGAAGTTATATGTATCTATTAACAAATCAACATTTATAACTATTGTGTTATGTGACCCTTAAAAAACTGATATTTGTGGAGTAACTATTTCTATCCTTCAACAACCCTGAAGGATAGGTATTTTAATTTATTATTTGCTTCAGATTACATACCTTTGTTGGATCTATTAATTAGGAGAGCTAGTATTGGAAGCAAGCTTGTGTGTTATAAGTTTTGCAATTAAATTATTGTCAATAAAATTTGAATAATTATTATATTTTCTTTAAAGACTATTTTTGTTGTGTAAACTACTTTTCTAAATTGCTTTTGACAAATATTAATTTTAGCCACATCTCACTTCCAATATAAAATTTCTTATTTCCATATTAATCAAACAATATCGAGTAGTTTCTATAAAATATTCTCCTATTGGCATTCTCCATTCTTGACATTCCTAATTGTTTTCCTACTTTGCATTTATTTTTATCTGAAGTATAATTTATTTTTAATCTTTTAGTACTACAACACAAAAATCTAGGAATTGACATTCTGTTACAGTGTGTGTTGTATATGCAGTGCACAGAACCTTCCCGGCCCATGGCAATGCTAGTGATTACAGTTTACTACAACTATGACTACAATTAAGGCTAATGTGTTCTAGGATCAATTTTTAGGTCTTTTTTAAATGTATAATTCATTTACTCTTTAAATTAACCCTATGATGCAGTCAGCATAATTATTCCCACATTACAGAAGAGGGAATTGGGTATAAGATCTTGCCCCAGTTCATACATTGTTAAATGTTGTAGCCAGAAGTTAGCCCTTAGCTATCATATAAGTCATGAATTCTGTTTTCTGATCAGTATCTCATGCACCTTCTTGAGATGTTAGTATAAGTTACACAAAATCATGTATTTCCAGATCTGTACAATTAAAAACATTGTAAGTTATAATAGCACTTAATTTTTGTGTCTTTTGGACCATTTTTAATTTATCATAAATGAAATTTCTCAAGTCATTTCCCTCTCTGAAATACTTAATATGTAGTAGAATGTAAAAACCAGGTAGTGCAATTTTCCTCTTCACCTTAAAAGTGTTATTCTAAATAATGAGTCTTTAACAAAAGACCTGGTAAATTTTTAATGAGTGTTTTTATTACTTTCTAATAGAAAATTATTTCTTCATAAATAATTTGAAAATGACTGTTGGATTTGCACTTGCAGTTATTTTATTGCTCCGTGTCATTTGTAAAGTATGTCTTAGGAAAAATTTTTTCAAAGCAATCCTAACATGGTTTGATATCCAATTGTAATATTACTTATAGAAGATACTTAAAATATTAATTGTTAATAATGCTGCACTTGTAAAGGGGCTGAACTGAACAATTCCTCAGTTCACTGTTTCAGTCTTTACAACTTTATTTTTAGTCATACAGCATCTTATTGATTTAACATTTTTGAGATACGCTTTCTTGATGCTCAAAATAGAAACAACTCAAAAATATACAGGAAGGTATTGCATGTCTCAAGGATCTCAACATGTAAATTCCCAAAGGCTGTGTATAATCTTCCACTCTTGGAGATGATTCTTGCCTCCTGGGACATATTGTAAACAATGTTTAGTTCTCAGAAGACATGAGAGCTGCTTTCCTGCTAGAATCAATTAGTTAAATACACCAACTTCTTGATGTGTTTAAAGGTATTGCACTCCCATCATTTTCAGAGGTGTGTATTAAATATGTATAAAAGTATAGGAACTGATATCAGAATTGCTTCAGATGAGAACTTCTGTGTTCCAGGCACAGGTCCAGAAGCTGCTGAAATCATGGGGGACTAAAGTAGAAAGAGATTCAATTCTGCCCTCTCCACATTTAGCTCTTGATTGGAGGAGACTGGGAAGAATATCTTCTATAATTAATATTGCAATTAAATTGCAAACCATATGTTAGGATTACTTTGTATACATAGATTAATTTTTTTAGAAAATGATAACTGATAAAAAGGACATTTGACTTGTTAATGCCATAAATGTGTCTGGGGAAAGTCTCTTTTTCAATGAAATAATATTTTGATCTGAGATCATGATAATGAAATAGATCCCTTCATAGACCCTATTTGTGTGGGACATTCTAAACATGAGTAGATTTTTGAGTTGTCACTGTCTGAAGCAAGTGTTGTGAAAGATCAGCAAGGAGGAAAGGTTTTGCATAATTTTTCTGAAAATTAATATAGTTTGAAAGGAAAAGGTATTGGCTATATAGTCTCTATTCTGGAAAATTAAAAAAAATACTATTGGTATAGGCTTATCCAATTAATAGACTAGTTTGGAATTGAGTCAATAGAGTGTATAATATCAGAAAGGATTACTGAAATATGATTGAAATCAGAAGCTAAAATTACTGAATAATTTATCTCACATATGAATGTATCAACAAAAGAAAGGAAGTCTGCTTGAAATCAAAACATATGAGATAAAACATTTTATAATATTTCTGTAATAGTTTAGAATTATTGCTGTAATGGACATGAATAGGTCACTATTACTTGTCAGACATGAATGTTATTCACTAAAGAATGGAAGTTAGGAAGTTTGGTTCAGAACTGCACTCAGTCTTTTATTTAAGAAAGTAATGGAAACTGTGTATTAGTTTTTTTCATCCATAAAACTGAGTAATAACAGATGTTTCTAGAGCAGCACTGTGCACATGCTCCTTGCTGTTTTGTCATTATGGTTGTGGTCTTCAGGCTTTGTTAATGACCTAATGTCCTTAAATGAATTTTAAAGCAATTTTTTCATTGAAACACAAAAATGTCCAGCTTATAAATGGACATACCCACAACTTTCCTCAAAGTGGATATAGCCATTTGCCCACTCAATTCAAGAAATAGAAAAATAGTCATTGCTTGAGAAGTCACATTATCTAGTTTCACAGTTACTTTGTTCCCAAAGGCCATCAAATTAACTTTTTTTTTTTGGGTGGGGGGATTTGGTGTTTCACAGCCTATAAAATTGAAATATTTCTCTTTTCAGTTGGAGGGGTAGGATTTCATTTACAAGTTTTCTTTTTGTGATTATTGAAAAATAAAATACATTAGCATTTAGATTCATAAACCTGTCAGTAGTAATTATGTTTCAGTTTATTCATTTTAAAGAAGTCTGGTCAATGCTGGGAACTATAATAAATTATAGCAATTGATAAGGAGAGAACTAGAACTTTGATTTTAATCATTTCACTGAGAAATATCTATATCTGTTTATAGATCTGATCTTCCTATTTACCTCTCTTTCCTTGAACATCTGCTTTCCTTTTAGATTCAGCTGTGCTGCCTAAGTAGGTTTTGGTTTCATTGGATCTTTTTCTATCTGTTTAACAGTGATCAGATGAGCATGAGGAGAACATGAGCTGGTTAGAGATTGTTCTTATTTGACACATACTAGATGAAGAAAAAAAAAAGATTCATTAGGTGAAAATTAAACAGAACCAAATACAAATGAGACAATGACAAAAATCAATGCAAAAAATAAACAAAGAAAAAACCCTTATAAACAAAACAAACCCATGAAGTTTATTACTTATTATTTAATGCATGTCTACAGCCAGTGGTGAGATGGGCCTTGACAAAGCCCTAAATGATGCTTCACAATGGTGCACACCTGTAATTCCAACAGCTTGGGAGGCTGAGGCAGGAGGATCTTGAGTTCAAGCTGGCTAGCTTCTGCAATTTATCAATGCCCTAAGCAACTCAGTGAGGACTCCCCTGTCCCCCTCTGCCCCTCACAAACACAAAGCATTTTCTAGGGAAAAAATTATTACATGTCTTAACCATCCATCCATTATGATTTAGTTCCAAGGTATTTAAGTTAACTCAATGGTAATATAATTAAATCAATATATGTAAAACTCATAATTTTTAACCTAAGAAGAGTTATTTTTTTGATTTAACAGTTTACTTTGGAAAAATATATAATTAAAGATTTGAAATCAGGATTGTGAAAATTTTAGTCTATAAGAGTTTAAAATATTATTTAAGATAATCAGCATGAAAATATTTCATCTCATGAAATACAATGTATTCCAATATGATTAAATTCACATTTAAAGAATACTTGGGTGAATTGGATACTAATATGAAAAATGATTAGTGAGTTACTTTTTAAAATGCTACATAATTTTTGGCAAGAGAATTAACTTGTCATACAGATGTTTGAGACATATACAGATGAGTAATTGCTTGGCAACATTCTTTTGTAAACATATCCCAACCTCTCCTCAATTTTCTGTGAATGAAGTCACCTGAAAATCCCAATTTCATCAAAGTCTTTTCTGCTCCCCTCTTCTAATTGTTGCAACAATACATTAGTTCAAACAAATGCCATTATTTACATTATTCTTCATTTGCACTATTTCCACTAAGACTTCTTCAGTTGCTCTTGCATATTGATTAATTTGTATGCAAGCCCTTTGCATTCAGTTTTTTTAAAATTTAATTAAATTAATTTATTTATTTATTGAACTCAGGGGTGTTTAACCACTGAACCACATCTCCAGTCCTTTTTGTGTCTTATTTAGAGACAGGGTCTCACCGAGTTGCTTAGGGCATTGCTAAATTGCTGAGGCTGGCATTGAATTCTAGATCCTCCTGCCTCAGTCTCCCAAGCGGCTGGGATAAGGCATGCACCACCATGCCCAGCTGCATTCAATTTTTAACTCATGAATGTATTCTTAGTCACAAGTTATAGTTAATTCTCCAGTGTATAATTCTGATGATATATTTTCCTCACAAAAGAACTACAAATTTTTCCCCTGTCAATAAACTGATACAATTTTTATAGAACTTTTGTCCCTCCAAAATCTAACTGCAAAACATTATTTTATTCTCCCTGATCTATACTCCAACTCCACCAGATGCTGCTTCTGTTTTTTCTGCCTTTGAGTTTCTTGCAAGTTGTCTCTTACAGAGACTTAGAATCATAGATATGGGTATTCATGGAAGACTTCAGCTTCTACACCGAGTTTGCAGTGTTGGAATATTTCTTTTTCTTGTAGTGTAGGCTTCAGATCAGCAAAAAATAGCAACATATTAGAAGATACGATCATATTGCACAAAAAAGAGAAAGTATCAGTTTCATATTGTAAAAAATATGGTAACTGTGAGGGCTGAGATGGACCTAAGGCCTTTTAAGCCTTACATTTTTTTTTTTTGCTTATGCCTTTAGAGTTAACCTACCAACAAAATACCACCCTAAAAGGTTCATTCCCGCTCAAGTCCCTCCATCAATTCTAATTAAAGTGAGAAATTTCAGTTCAGTGCCACCACATAATGGGACTTATTTCAACTTATCATTAAACTCATCATTCTTAATTTGAGATATGATGGTAAGGTGTTTTAGATCAGTGATATAAATACCATCAATGCAAAATTTTAATGGGATAAAGTATTGTGGACTATTTGCATGAAATAAATTAGTATTTATTTTTGCAATAATAAAACAAATAATTTCCATTTTTTTTACAGATGGAAGTCATAAGAGTATTTAATATTTCAAAAAATGAACACTGTAAGCCAATTCTAAAAATAATTGTATCACAGACTCCATCTGTTATAATGGCCTGTTACATGGTTATATCTACCCTTCGGTATCATAAATCAGTTAAGTTCACATTCTAATATAATTTTATCATTTCCCACAAACCTAAGCTGTTAGTTGTTATATAATCACTATAATGTTATAGCTTTTTTAGATGAAATCAATAAAATTATTTTGAATAATAAATGAACTGATCTACTAAAATAATAATAATGCATTTTGCATCATAGTATATTCTTTAAGGGAATTGTTGTACCCATGAAAATGAGTCTGTTAATTCCTAACTAAAGACAGAAAGCTATAACAAAACAAACACTTAATAAGGAATTTAATCCAGGGTTTCTCAGGTTTTACCCTAGTTTTTCCATCAAATAAATTACACATTGTAGAGAAAAAAAGTATTTGTAATGTTAAGTCATCTATTGACATAATAATCCTGTGTAACAAACTGCCAGAGCCCCAGTGGTTTGTATTGAAAGACTTTATTTTTCTTTCTCTTTGTGTGCAGTTCCCTTGAAGGAGCTCTGCTTCAGGCTGTGATTTAGGTGGACTTGGATGAGCTTGGCTCTGGTTACCTGACATTGGGATATGGGTTCAGGCCTTTTTCAAGTGTATTCAGGATTAAGGGGCCAAAGGTACACAGAACATGCCCTTTTTATAGTGGACCAATGGAGCACAAGAGAGCATAGAAAACTCCAAACTTCATTTAAAATCCCTGCTCATGTCACTTCAACACGTATTTCATTAGACAATTAGAGTTACCTACTTAAGTGGAAAATCACACCTTCAGGAAAATAAATTCTTCCTGAAGTGGGAAAGAAGTGACTATTTACTGAAGAGTCATTCACTCTATTACAGTTCAACCCCTTGTTCACAAATATACACTTTCCTCCTGCATACAAAATGCACACAACCTTCCTTGTCCAGGCCTGAGGTTTATTCTGTTTATAGCTACAGGCTGGAATTTCAAGACCTGGTGTTATGTTATGACTAATTGGACTCTACAAGATCCTGTAAGATAAAATATTAGGTAAATATACAATGGTGAAAAAGAGATGAGTGGAACAAATTTTGGAATTGCAATATTTGAAAGTGGAAAGAATCTGAGCCACACAGAATTCAGTGGTCTGTAGCTGCTCAGACATATCACTGGACAAATGTTTTCACTTCCTTCATTCTTGGCCTTAGATGGTGTGCTAGCAATAGAGAAAATTTTCAGCCCAATAACTATCATTATGCTATTGGAGACCCATGCATTTTTCTTTTATGTGTCAAATAGTTTCTATTAATTTTAATCCAGGTATGAGCTGTTATTAGCACAGCTGTCTAAAATGTGCTTGTTTTGTATGTATAATTTCTGTCAATGCTAAAGGGTACACCCACACACTTGGAGAAGGAACTTTCTTTTTGACTCTCCCTCTCTCTTTCCCTCCATCCTTTCTTTTTTTCAGTCTATAGGTTATTAGATAATATATATCCTAAATATAGGTTGCCTACTTGAGGCGCTTAATCTTCTTACAGGTCTTTGAGTTTATTTTTGTCATATTGAAATGTCTCATGGCAGCATGCTGGATTTATTCTTCTTCTAGAGGCTGCTTTTTAATGGTCAGAGCTTTTATTTACTTGGAAGCAATTTTACTTTATATCATTTTAGATTCTTGACTTTTTCTTTTCTATTTCATTGTGTTCATGAAGGGACTAGTTCTTTTCTGAGTTCATTCTTTTGCTGTTTCTGTTTCTGATGTGACTTATCCAATGTACCTCACAGCATAAACATTCTGCCTGTAAACTCATTGGATGGAAAGAAAACCAGAAGTTTATTAGATACATTTGTAAAACCTTACCAGTTAGTAAATTGGCCATTTTATCAAAAGTTTCATCTCTACATATTATAAGCTATTATCATTGTAGCCTCCTAAATGGGTTTCTTTATCTTTGATAATGATCAACATCTTATGTCTGGTATCAGTTTCTGTATTTGTTACTCTCTTAAAATAATATTGCAAAAAAATCTCATTTGAAACTGAAATGTTTAAACAATAAGTACCTATATTTTCATAATTGGTATGAACATTGGTGGAAACCTCACTGTGTGCATGTCTGGATCAACTGACGTTTGCTGGGATTGACTAAACTTGTTTCTAGGAAGCAAATCCCAGTTTATTTTCAGTTGGCTCTATGTTTGTTTTAGTACCCTCTTTGGGAAAAAAAGAGTATTTTATGATAAGTATTACAATTATTCACAATTCTCTATTTCTTGATACCATCATCTGTAAACTGAAGATATTTTTGATATTTTTGATACTTATGATTATGAAACTATTTTAGTCTGATTTTTTTTTCTGCTTTGACCAAAAGACCTCATAAGAACAATTTTACAGGAAGAAGCATTATTTTGGGGCTCATGGTTTGAGAAGTCTCAGTCTATAGATGGGTTCTTTCATTCCTCAGTGCTCAAGATAAGGCAGAACATCATGATCGAAGGCTGTGGCAGAGGAAAGCTGCTGGGGACATGGTACCAGGAACCAGAGCAAGATTCCTGTCACCAAGGATAGAATATATACACCAAAGGTATACCCCTCAATGACCCACCTCCTCTAGCCTCACCCTCACTACCTACAGTTACCACCCACTTAAACCATATCAATAGAGTAACAAACTGATAAAGTTAGGGCTCTCATAACCCAATTAGTGCATTGACTCACTCTTGAATTTTTGTACTCCTCTTGTCTAAACCATAGCAGAAACTGAACTGTGGCAAAGTCACTGAAAATTATTTATCATACCAGACACATTCACTTATTCAGTTACTACATCTGCATATCTACATTTCTATAATGAGTCAATCATTTAAATTAAATAGGCTTGTCAGAATAACCTCATGTATGTAAATTGAGAGAATAGGCACAAACATTACTCACTTTTCTCTGAAAAACTAATAAAGTAAAAATAATACATGGCCATAATTGTTAAAATAAAAATTGTTATTTTTATTGGTAATGAATTCAAAGTATTGAGGGAGTAGTGATTCAAATTAAGTAATTGAGTAATATTAGTGCTCTTTGTTATGTACTTCTCACTTATTCTAAGGAGGTATGCTTTATTTAATATTGAGTTAATTGACTTGATGACTTGCTAACTAACCATGGACTCAAACAACATGTAATTAACTTAAAATGTTGGTTGATAAAGCAAGAATAGTCAAATATGTACTTTACCAAATTCTTTAAAAGATTTTCACAAATGAGTGTTTAATATATCTGATACATTTATGATCTTGTAATTACAAAGTCACTTTTGCAAGTATACTTATTTAATACCTGCACAACTTTGTGATGTCATTGTTATGATATTTAAATTTTAACATTATCACCTGAACTGTATGTAGAATGTGAAGTATGCATATGGACTCATACAAAGTTCAGGTGATACTGCATAGTAAATTGAATTTTGTGAGATTAATTTTTCAATTTTCATCATTGAAGAAATCATCATACTGTGTTAAAGTCTCCTTTCTTATCTAATTCAAGAAAAATGTTGAACATTTGCCAAAAATAACTTTGGTATGAATTCATTATCAAGATCTCCTTAAATATTTAATAAATGTCCACAGAAGAAGCTTAATATAAATTTGTTAACATTTGTCCAAATGGCTAATGAGTCTTGTGATTAAAATATATGTAAATAGATGTAGCTTATAATTAGAAATATTACAAAAATAGAAGGCATTTGCCTTTATCTTAGTTTATTTCTGTTAATTATAGAATGTGTCTCAAACTTTATTTTGTTATAAGAATCTCAAAAAGAATACAGTCAACTTAATTAGTCATCATAAGTCATGACAGGGCTCCAAATTGTAGGAATTAAAAATAATAAATATATTTAATTAGAATTTTAGGCTTAATTTAGGTATAAAAATTTTAGGCATAAAAATTTAGGCATAATTCAGAATTATTTAAAAATTTATTTATATTTGGAGCATTGATGTATCAATCTTTACAATATTGTTGAACAATAACAAGGCATGCATATAATTGTAATTCAGACACATACATAAAAGTCATTAATATTAATTTATTAACCAGACCGAATACTATCATTTTGTAAAAAGTGATACTTTGATATTGAATGCTGTACAAAGTCAGCAAATAAATGGAAAAAATAGGTAAGATGAGTTTTATCCAAATAATTTATTACAAAGTAACAAGATAAATCAACAAAATAAATACATTCTCCTCTTTAAGAGTTACCTTTCTGCATGACAGAATTGGTGGATAAAGAATAACTAAAACATATAATTCTATCACACTGATCCATTGTCTATTAAATAATTAAGATATATTTTGTGTTCAAAGCTGGATATATTTCTATATATCACCTTTTTATATCTATTCATATGATCATTGGACTCCATTTTGAGTTAGGACTGTATTTTGCTGTAAGTAACAAAAACTAACAAAAGTAACTTAGATAAGGCAGCACATACAAGATTTGTTTCTTACATCAAGAATTGGGTCTGCAATTCAGTGATAATGAAACAATAAGAGAGGCTTTCCAATGTCTGAGAACTTTTCTCTCAGTTTATAAGGTTTATCTTTATTGTAGAAATAATACTAATAATAGTTTAGATATAAACAACAAATTTCTATTATCCATGCCTTTAACATGTTAAAATTTGATTTCATATTCAAAGTCTCATGTTATATCTTAAAATTTACCAAAACATGGTTCAATTATTGTTATATTTTGATGGAAACATAATTTCTTTAATGGAAAGAACATGCCTTATTTATATCCTTAAATCATTACTTGTCATGGTGTCTAGGAACATTTAAATATATATATATATATATTTTTTTTCTTTTCTTTTTCCCTTTGGTACTCGGGATTAAACTCAGGAGCACTCAACCACTGAGCCACATCCCCAGCCTGATTTTGTGTTTTATTTAGAGACAGGTTCTTACTCAATTGCTCAGCACCTTGCTGTTGCTGAGGCTGGCTTTGAACTTACCATCCTTTTGCTTCAGCCTCCCAAGTTTCTGGTATTACAGGCATGCACCAACATGCCCAGTGGAAAATTCAAATTTTCAAGACACAGAAATATTATGAACTAATATGGTTGCAGCAACTCTTTCATGCACCTAATCTTTATACCTATATATTATATATAATCCTTATCCTATATATTACATATAATCCCTGTTTATATGTAATATATAGGATAAGGGTCAGTACTGGATGCAGTCATTTTGAGATATATCCATGTTTCTGAATTATTTGAAAACATATTCTCTATAAATAATAATGGAAGTAGATTTGGGAGAAAGCATAGGAGAGAGGGTGGGGGGGCAGAGAGAGAGAGAGAGAGAAAGAGATTTAATTTTGTTGTCTTGACAAATTTCAACTAACCCCTATTAGTCTTATATTTATTTCTCTTAAATTCAAACTTAAATAGTAGGTGAGAAAATAAAGATCTCTATGTATTTCATATGCATATTTGGGTATGAGTGTGTGGTGTGTGTATGCATATGGCTAATTACACAGTTAACTTTGCAAATAATATTGCAATAATTTGGCCTAACAGTAAAGATAACTCAACATATCTGACTATCTGAATATAGAAACTCCCAGAAATCACCTGCATGCACCGCTAATTATGAGGTTATCAACTGTGGTTGGTAGAATTTAAAAAAAAATTGAAATAGAACATAAAAGCTATGTAACTGTGATCTTTTTCTTTTCAGATACTTTGATAAAGGTATTGATAAACTACAAACTCTGAATCCTTTCCCAATTTCTCAAAACTTGTTCCATTCTGAGTTATTTTGAGATTTTAAAGTTAAAATACCCTTCTTCTTGGGATCAATGCAAATTCCAAAAGATTTCAACAAGTCATTAAGGTAAATAACAATACAGAATAGAATTCTTTTTTATGTCAATTGTGTAATATTAGAAATATTGTTGTTTTTCTTGAATTTTCATTTATCTGAATTATTTTAAGTACTTTCAATTTTTTCACAATGACTAGTAGATACATTTTAATATGAAATGCCTCACTGAAGACATTTATTTTTACTTTTATACTACAGAGCTACATGTTATATCCTTTAATATTAAAAAGAAATTGCTTCAGTGTAGCATTTTTATTGATTATAATATAAATCTAAGGATTAACTTCTTGAAAATATTTATTTTCAGAGGAATATTTTGGCATGAATTATTCACCCTTAGTACATATAAACATAATCAAAACTTTGGATATTACTTCAGGGTTTGCATAATTTTTAATAATATTACATTCCAGTTATAAATATTATTCCATATAGTATTTCAGAGAAGGTAATGTAACTCAATATTCTTTTTTTCTTCTGTTTGTAGTACCATAAGTAAACAGAATAAACAGAAATGAGATTTCAGGCTTTCAAAAATCAAACATATTGAATAATTTGAATTGCAAACAAAATTAAGCATATATTAAAAAGGGAAACAAAAGGTTGTTTTGGAGTGAAAAATAATTCTCAGAATAAATGGAGTTTTAAAAATGACATATATAAAACTTAAATTGGAAATTAATGAAATCTAGAAATTTCACCATTACACTACCGGTACTACTTTGAAATAAATGAATTATTCATACAAATTTTAATCTATTACATATATTTAAGGAGAAGCAAAAAAGATATTAATCAAAAAACTATAAATTAAAAATTATGCAAACACATATAAATGTATAACTTTGAATAAATGATTAATGGCCTGCTGGTATTGAATTGAAATGTTGGATTATATTTTTCTCTAATCTTTAATTTTAAAATTTATTTAAAAGCTAAACATAAAACCATGAAAATGGCATATATTAATGAGAACCATCTAGTGTTTCAGTTCATGTGTACATTTCTCTTAAAATTCAAAATGTTTAAATCAGATGAAACACATCTATCTCTTCAAATATCTATAATTTATGTATTGTGAAAACATTCAAAGTCTTTTCTTCTTGCTTTTAGAAACATACAGTGCATTATTGCTTCTATGGCAACCCTATTGTACTATTACTGGTCAGCAGGGTTATCATACTTGATATCATTCTTGTTCCTATTTAACTATAACTTATCACCCACTGATAACCTCTCCCTAGCCCTTCCTTCCTTCTAAGAGGGAAGCCTCTGTTCTACTTTCAAATTCTATGAGACCAACTACTTTGGATTTCATGTGAGAGAAACTACAATGTTTATTTTTCTTAATGGGTCAGGCTTCTTTCACTTAATTTGGATCCTTCCATGTTGTCACAAAAAAAAAAAAATAACAGGATTTCACTCCTTTATATAACTAAAAAGTATTCTGGTCTAAATGTATATAACATTTTCCTTATCCTTTCATAAGTTGATGGACACCTGGTTTGTTTAGATTTCCTGGGTATTATGAATTATTTCAGCTTTTTAAAAGAAATATACAAAGGGACAAAACTAAATATCTTATTATGCACTGAATATGTGTATGTTTGTAAAGATAGATAGATAGATAGATAGAGCTTATTGGTAAACACTAAATTGTATGAACTGGGATTCCTTGATATTAGAAAAATAATGAAACTTTAATATGAGAGGCATCTTTACCGAAAAGTTAGATTAGTTAAAAATTTTACAATTTTGATTTTCTCTGATTCCTAGAAATTAAGATACAGGCTGTTTTTCAATTGTGCATTCTCAAAGAAAAAGGAAATTTTATTTTGAGAAATGTTTTGGGGTTTTCTATTTAGTCCCCAAATTTGCATGACAAAAACAATATGTAATAGTTTGGGAATTTTAAATATCTTAAAAATCTTTCAAATTCTTTCTTAGGGTAAAAAATGTATTGCATAAAATACCTTGGATTAAATACATGAAATATATTGGAGCAGAATAAAGTGGATTACAAATGGTATACATTGAAATATGGTAATCAAGTATGTGACAGTCAAATTTGCAGTTAATGTTAATGCAGCTATGTGTTTCATTATTTTTTAAATTTATTTTTAAAATTATTACTTTAATTGTACAAAATTATGTGCTACTTACTATGAGATAATTCGGTATGCATCTACTGTGGATAGTCTTCAGATCAAGGTTGTTTACATTCAATCTTTTAAAATTCTTTCAATTTTTTGACTAAAACATAATAATTCTACATATTTATGGAGTACAGTGTCATTTCAATACATGTATACAACACATATTGATCAAATTTGGGTAATTAATGTTTCTATTTATTAAATATTACTTTGTGTTTGTAGTCATTGGGCTCCTGTCTCCTAGTATTCATCAAATACATAAAATCTTATTGTAAATTGTATTCCTCTCAAGGTTTTGTAGATCCTTAGGTCTCATTTCTTTTATCTCTGGAGACCAGTTATACAATTTCCTATTTACCAACACTAACTTCTCTGGCTCCACTGATAACTGTTATACCGTTCAATCTATATCTTTTTAATATACACATATGTGAGAGAGCAGACAATATTTGTCTGACATATTTCACTTAATGTCCTAGTTCCATCCATTTTGCAACAAATATCATTCCTTTTTATGACTGGACAGCATCCCATTCCATATACATTCCATTTTCTTTACCCATTTATCTGTTGAAAGGCATCCAGGTTGATTCCATACATTAGCTAATGTGAATAGTGCTTTAACATGAATGGGAAGGCAGGTGTTCTTTGATGTACTGATCTCATTTTCTTTGGAGAATACCCAGACAGTGGAGAACTAGATCATATTGTAGATCTATTTTTACATAGAGGAATCTCCATATTCTTCTGCATACTGGTTGTATTACATTCCCATTATATTACATCCTATTACATAATTTACATTCCCATCGGCAGTGTATAAGAATTTCTTTTTCTACATTCTCATCAGCATTTATTGTTTTTGGTCTTGATAATAGTCAGCCTAACTGCAGTGAGATGATCTGTCATTGTGGCTAATAGATTAACTAAAAAGAACTAGTAAGTGTGCTGATGAGGATCACATGGCAAGTGAAATTGTGACCAAGGGTAACTGTAATAACTGTAATATATGAAAATATGTGTGAATACAATTTAGAGACAGTCAGGTAGTGATAATCCTCCTGTGTTCTGTCTGTATTTATATATATATAAAAGGAGAAGTATAGACAAGCATACTTCCATTAAAAGTTAATAAAAATAAATATGTGCTATTTTTCTCATCAAAGTTCAAGGACCCCTGAGAGCATCGGCTCAAACTTTAGTCCTATCAGCTTGGGAGACCAAGGCAGGAGGATCACAAGTTTAAGGCCAGCCTCAGAAACTTATTAGAGTGATCCTGTCTCAAAATTAAAAATCAGAAGTTCTGAGGATGTAGCTCAATATTAAAGCATCACGGGATCAGTCCCCAGTACCAGAACAAAACAAAAAGTTCAAAAATCCACTAAATTCTACTTGGAGAACATTACATACATTATAGAGACTAAGTTCTAAGTTCCTGTTATAATAGTCTACAGCATACACATATTATTTTTCTTCCTATTTTATGCCTTATTTATATTTTATTTTTAGACTTCATATTTTATTTACATTCAAAAACATGTTCACTTTCAATAAGAACATTGCACATCTTCAAAAATTAGATATCACCTTTAGATATGATAAATTTTGATTTGGAATTAATTTTGTAGCAGTAACACAAAATTTAAATGTTGCACTAAAACACTTGTGAGAAACTCCTTATAAATTCCAATCATAAAAATAAATATTTACAAAAATGATATTCATAATTTCAATGCTTTAAATATTTGAAATATTGTTTATTTGTTGTATTTTATTTAGTTCTCTCAAGAAAACCCTGTAATGTTAAAGTAAAGACATAAATGTGGAATTAATATCTTTATTACATTATTACTTTATTGAAAATAGAGGTGAAAAAATATTCAATATTAGGACATATGAATTAGCAGTTATTGTTTTCTTTTAATGTCATCAAGTGTGCATAAAAATGAATTATTGGGAATTAAATATACAAATGATAATAACAACCTTTGCAAGGCAATTCTGTGACTCCTACATTCCACTGGGGATTCAGTTATGTGGCTCTGTGCCTCTCTAGTATCAGCTCCATGAGTCTTGATGACCTTAAGTCTAGAGCTGTCTGCTCAGATTTGAATGTGTGCTTAGATGAGACCTATATAAAGCTGTTGAGCGTTTTCTTCAGTGTGTGATCTGAGATGTGCCTAAATGCTTTTTTTTTGAGAGTTACTTTATTCATTCAGACATTTTTACCAGCTATACAAGCCATGCTGTGGCTCACTTCATATCAAGAATTGATGAGAACATGGGAAGAACATTTATTTTCTTAAAAAAAAAATTCTAAGCTCTTAACACTCGCAATTGTTGAGACAGCTACACATCTTTATGTGCTCTGAGAATGCTCTTGGTACCCCAGAGATCCATGTTCTCCACGCCCCTGTCCCTCTACCAACAAGAATTCAAAGGAGCCCTAGAGTGTGGTGCCACTTGCAAAACCACTGCCCCACTCCCCTACACCCTTAGGACCGGTTTCATCACAGAACTACTCATCTTATTGGTTAGCACCGCATACCCATGGGCTTAGGACTCTTATGTCATCGTTCACAGGCAGTTAAAATGCTGTCATGTCTGATGAAAATAGTTCCAGTTTTGCTCCAGATGTCACGAAAATTTCCTCTTCCCTATTTTTCCTTATATTATTCAATAGCATCTGGAAAACACTAATTTTTTTTTAGTATTTCTTTTCTAATTTAGATTGTAAGCTCCACTAGAGAAAGGATGTTTTGTATGTTTCTGAGTCTCCAGGACCTTGACTAATGCCTGGCAGGAAGTACTCCTTTGTTCAAAAAGTAACTGAATGGGTGATAAAATGATTAAATGAGATGTCACCAACTATGACAGGTACTCCTATCAGTTTATCTTAGCATCTCATTTATAATAAAACAAATGCTTTCTCATGTCACTAGACATCTACTTATCCACATCCCATAATCGTCTTCACTTTTTCAGATAGCAAAGGGGAGGAGGGTGCAGCTAGAGAGTGAGGTCAGCCTGCCTCCAGCTCCTCTTACTTGTTGCATCTTTCCATCATTTATGACTGAGAAATGTCTAAAAATTTCTGAAAAGGGGTATTTCCCCTAAAAAGCCATGTAATTCCTCATAGTGATAGCTCTATTTTTCTTTGTTGACATATGATTGTTTAGATATAGTCATAAAAGCATATTCTAGTCTTTCTCCTTTTCCCCCTTAATATACCTTTTCTTCCTTTGGTTAGCAATCTCTAGGTTATAGCAATATCCCTATTTGTTTTCAAATAAATGTGGGCTATTATCTTCTCCTGAGTATTGTGTAGATAAACTCAGATTAGTAGTCTAAAAATCTTCAATTTGCTCCATAGTTCACCATTTTAGAAATGGGTGCCCCAAGAAATAAACAAAATTAATATTTTGTTAATATCTCCTCAATATTTCTTTAATGGTGAAAAAAACTCAAATATTTTTATTTACAAACTAAGTTCTCAATATGTACATAGAATTCAAGTGCTATGTTAATTTTCACACATAAAATAAATGCTTTCAAAGCAATACAAAGTAATTGCCTTTCCTTTTTTATTTATTTTTTAACCTACATGCAAATAATGGGAGGAATACTGTTGACTACATGTTAATTACTGCAACAAATTCATTATGTCAAGTGATTAGAAAAGTTAATAGTTATCCTCTCCCCTCCTCTGTCTTTCCTTATCTGTGTTCTTTCTGTTTCCATTTGGTGAGATGCTCATTTTCCAACCACTTTACCTTGGCATCACTAACAAACCTTACTCTTTTTTTTTTCTCCCACATCCAGGCTGTTCATGCAACACATTTCAAAATTCTGTTATTTCTTCCTGTTCCTGTCCTTAAAAGCTGTCACTTCCTCCATGTTTCTAAAGCCAAAATCCTCATCCTAATATCTTTCTCTATAGCAGCATGATCTCTTCTCCTCCAAAATAATCATGTGGTTAAATCACATAAAATAGCAAAGTTTCCGTTTTCCATTCAAGGTGATTATACATTTTACTTTAATTCTTACTCCACTGATGGAGAATTCCTTCTGACTCATCCTGAACTCCATCAAGCCCACCACTTTTGCATGGTCAAATAGAAACTCCCTTGTCCATTTTTCTTCTCCACAATTTGATTCCAGGGACAGACACAGCTTGATTGTGATTTTGTCCCATCCACATCTATGGAATACTCATTCTCTGACTGGGTACTTTTCAATCAAGCATGGTGGATAAGAATATGCTCTGGTAAGAAGGAAGCCCTAAATCTCAGTAATTCACAACAAAGGACAATTTTCCCTCAACATCAATTCCAGGTTGACTCTTAGAAGAGTGGTAGTTTCATGGTATCTTTACTTTAGGTCCAGGCTGGAGAGAGTAATATCTATGCAGAACATTGCAAGTTTGTGACATGGGAACAAGGGGCCATTTGCCTGCTCTTAAACTCTCTACTTAGCGCTAACAAAAGCCACTTCTTAACATATTATAAAATTAAGTCTCATATCAATACTCAAGTTCAGTGGAGTAGGAACACACATCTCAAAACTCAATGAGGCTAGAACACCAACCCTTTGGGGCAACAATGATATAAGCTTCCCCAACTTCGCAGTTGCTAACACTTGTCAACTGATTTTATTATAAATACTTTGTAGAAAACTCCTCTTTATGTTTACTTGAAGACTGTCTTTCTGAAATTTCTTATCTTTTTTTTATAGTTATGCACACTGCAAGTAACAAAGGCAAGTTCTGGAAACATAAAAGACATGATATGTAACCATCCCTTTGACATGAGGTTGTTAATTTGAAACAAGTCTTTGGCAGGCTGTGAGTCTGAGTGGCAGTGTGAGGGCAAATGTTTCTCAGACATATAAGTTCCAGAAAGACAGATGAGAATGTCAGAAAACTACTGGAGCTCCTTCCGTACAGTTGTATAGGCAGGCATTATTGTCAATCATATGTTATTCAAATATGAAAGGCAGTGATACAGTGTGAATGTGCTCTGCTTCAAAGACCACATAGATGAAAAGAATCAATTAGCAAATGCATTAGGCAGGGCACCATTGTTGAAAATGGTGACTTAAGTTCAGAACCCTTCTCTGAAATGTAAGACAGAAAACTGAGAGATTCAAAGATTTGCCTTTCTCAACTGAATTTACATGTTATCAAAGTGATATTTGTTATTCTAACTAAACATATAATTACATTTGAATTTAGTAATTGATTTTCACTTTGGGGAAGCCTTTTCAATTCCATATTATTTTAAATATATTATAAAAATTTTTCTAAATTCGATATAGAGTCTACAAAATACTAAGTTCATTGACTGTGTCAATAACATAATTCTAGAAGTTCATTATTGAGTAAAGTTTAACAATTCTAATTTCTTATTTGATATTAGATAATAATATCAACTGATCATAAAATCTAATTCTGTAGATGATCTTAGAAACAATCTGAAAACCCATTTTAATCTGAAAACCCACCTACTCCTGGGAAATTTCTTCAGCGTGAACTGGTAACTATTCTTTTTTTGATAAATTTCTGTTAGGGATCTTGGCACATCACTCACCAAATGATTCTATTACAAACACATTTTAGAAAAGTCTCCTTTATGTTTAGCTGAAGTCTATCTTTCTGAAACTTCTCGTCTTTTATCTCAGTTCTACATACCACAGGAAACACAAGCAATTTCATCTCATCTTTTACATGAAATAATAATAATCTCTAATGTTTTCTGACATGGAGGAAGTTATAGATTTTTAATAATCAGATCAAATTCCTTAGGACCTTTTCATTCATTCAAGAAATAGTTCTTATCTGTATACTTTGTATATGAAGAATTGTACAGATAAAAATTTGAACAATAAAATGCAGTTCTTGCTTTTTTGAAGTTTACATTGTAGCTTAGATGAGAGGCATTTAGAAACAAAAATCATATAGGTCTTTATATAGTAACAACAGGATTCATGCATAATCTGATGGTATATTAAAGTGTGCTTTAATACATGGTACACAGACCTATCAGCCCTGTACTATTATGTCACAGTAGCATGATTCATCAAATTAGCTTGTACATTATATTTAATCTATTACATTTTAAACTACATTAATATTATTTATAACAAGATTAAAATTATGACAAATTATTAGTTAATAATATATGATTTTAGTTCTTTAATATTTTTTAGATAACTTTTAATAAAAAAATATTATTTTTGCAATACTGAGGATGGAATCTGGGGCTTTATTCATGCTAGGCAAGTGTTCTACACTGAGCCCTAACCTTTTAAATTCTGTCTTATAGATCATATTTTGCCTTACTATAAACAAATAAATAGTGTGCCTCCCCCAAACAAATGAGGAAACAAACAAAAAGCTCTCTCAGGTTTTTCTGAGTTTCAATATATATATAGTTGAAATTATTTAAATGGACCTTATGTTAAATTTCAGTGCAAGGTGTAACGGATTATAGAAATAGAATGAGGTAGAGTTTAAATTCACCCTGAAAGTCTTTGGAAGGTGTCAGGTTGGATTACCAGAGACAATTTCTGTTTGTACTTCTTTTCTAAAGTTCAACAATAAGCCAGAGTGCAATGACTTATTGTTTTCATCCAGCTGAGAAGTAAAAGCCTCTTTTATTCTTTGTACAACTTGGTAATCATAGGATGCTCAAGAAAGGCCTAAGGTAGAAAATGTATTGAACTAGATAGAATTTAGCAATTTAAGGAAAACTGCTGTTCTTGTTCTGTAAAAATGAAAGAGATGATTGAAACTTAAGACATTAAGAGGTAAAAGAAATTGAATTCTCAAGATTAATTTTTTAAAGGACCCAAAGATTTGCTTCGTTTTTTTCCTCTCTCTTTTTAAAAGAAAAGTTGTAGTTGCAACTTACTAAAAAAATGAAATCTTAAATTATGTTATATGAAGTAGGGTAAAAAACAACCGTGTGCAATATAGACTCTTTATGTACTGACAATGTCCATTAATATTTTTCCTTAAATTGTTTCCTTAAATTCCTGGATTTAATCCCCAGCACTACAAAAATTAAATGATTAAATAAAAAAAAATAGTTTCCTTCAATTTGTCACTGATTTGGAGAGCCAAACAAATGCACATATTTCCTAGATTAAGGCAATTTCAGATTAAGAAAATTATAAATCTAATTTATATTTTGTGAAAGAAATGCTATGATATTAACATTCACTAATAGTAATTTGATTTAATCATTTGTAAATGCTATATTGTTTAGATAAACTATTAAATTATATATCCACACAAATATGTATATTCAAATGAAAATTTGATGCATATTCGTATTTAAGTAAAGGTAGAAATTTAAAAGAATGTGACAGTTGCAAGGGAAATGATCAGGAAAAACAGTGAATATGTATACAAAGTAATTTTCATTAATTCTATCATCATGCCACCATGCTGAAGCCGTTTGGCCTTGAGTAAATTTCATTTCCATGGGTGTCTCTGTTTCAGAGTAGTCAGTGTATATCATGGGCTTCACTTTGTGTATCTGTAAAGGGGCTACAGTTGGCTTACAAGTCAATTTTTAAAACACGGCTTTGCCTTTTTTAACAGTCCTTCTGCTCAGAATGTTCTATGCTGCCTGGACCTGCCTTGCAATTGATCCTGGATTTGAAACTGACAGCTGTGAACTAGCAGGAAAATGATGTGGCAAGAGTTTCCATGCCTGAAGAAAATTCAAAGAAAGGTCTGTTGGGGCAGGTTGTAGTTCCTGGCTCTATCACAAATAGGAACTGATTCTTATCTCCTTAGATCCTTTAGGGCACATGGATTTTGAAGCTCAATATATATATTTGCAATAAAATGTAATATTGTACAAATACCAAATATTATATGATGCTATGAATAGGTTCCAAGGCAGTATCCCATAATCAAATACATTAATATTTCTATACCCAAAAGGTATAATAGTCACATTAAGAGGGATATATAGCAATTATAGACTATGTTATAGCAGATCGGGTGTTGTTTGCAAAATGAATCAAATATTTTAAAGCTATTACATTTCAGAGCTTTTTATAGTTTTCTGTTATAAAGAAAATATTGTAAGCGTAATTCAGAAAATATTTGCTGTGAATTAAATGTGTTCCTGGTAATCTGTTAGGCATGGAAAGAGATTGTGAGCTTTTCACACAAATTTCAAGGTATCTAAGGCTTAGATTTCCACTGGAAAAGGGCTTTCCATGTAAGGAGCTGGTATGTCCTTACCTGCTCTGCCTCCTAAGCACTTCATAAACACTGACTGGCAATTACTCACTGGACAGTCATGATGTTAATATTTTCATTCATGCTCTCTCTCACTGTACTGTAAAACCTTTAGAAGCAGGAATAAAGTATTTATTTTCTCTATACCCAACTCATTGCTTGGAATGTGGGAAGTGTAAGTATATTGGCTCAGGAGGCTAAGACAAGAAGATCACAAGTTTGAGGCCAGACTCAGCAACTTAGCAAGGCCCTAAACACCTTAGCGAGATCCTGAGTCAAAATAAAATTTAAAAAGGGCTGGGGATTTGGCTCAGTGGTAAAATGTCCCTGGGTTCAATTCCCAATACAAAAAAAAAAAAAAAAGGACCAAATATATTTAGTAAATATAATGAAATGATTTTTTGAGTCTCAATTTTAGAGAAATAAGTCAAAACATTTGATGATTTGTGCCAGTTAATATTAAATTTATAACTTCAATCCATCAGATAACATTTATTAAAATAACACAAATTTATTATATGTCTGTGTGAGAAACAAACTAAATCCTGATCCTGATTCTCAGTACTTGATAGGTCTATGTTGGGAATATAATATGAATGCAGGTGAAAAAAATTAAAGTAAGTAAAAGACACAGTCACTTGTCACATAGGCATTTCATTTATAAACTATTGTGAATTTAATTCAAATGACTGAATATTTTCTAAAGAAATGGCATTTTTTTATACATGACTTTTACTTTCCACATCTGTTAAGGAAAAAAAGAAATTAATCTCAATTTCTACATTCTATTTATTTGTAAAATGATTTTCAAAGCTAAATTGTGCTTCACCAATATTATTTAATCAAGGAATCAAGAGAGTAAACAACAAGGGTTAAAAAAGATGACAGTTTTGGAAATAGCATTATGGGAAGAGAAACAAACTTTTGAAAAAAGTAAATTAATGTTGTATAGAAGAGTTACAGTGGTAATTCAATACGGATAAATAGGTTTGAATAGGCTAACCCAAAAAGTCTTCACTAGGAAAACCCATTTCAAATCCTGAGGCATGAGTGTATGAGATGTAATACAGATAAAATGTAGATCTATAAATTATGTTCTGTTCTGATTTAATGGATACAATTTAATAAGACACACTGTTTTATCCAATAAAATGTGTTATTAAAGTTAAAACCATAACTACATAGAGGATGACCAGATTTCACTAGACTATCATGACTTTGATATGAATTACTACTTACTTGCAAAGATTTCAACCATAAAACTTACATGCAAAAGTTTCAGCGTAATTAGTTTTCTTGGACAGGAAAGATAACAAAACCTGAAAACTGGGAACATGACTGAAATAATTAGAAGTTGCCTTCTTAGAATATGGTCAATCCAAAAGCTTGGGTATTTCTGTTCAGGGAAGAATAGGGAAACTCAGGCAGGACCCTGACACATGCTGGTTTCATTCAAAAAACAGACTCAGTAGAATCAGAGGCTACAGATTTTAAAGGTTTGCAGTTTTAGAAAATCATGTGGCATCAGAGGCCATCAGCCCTCTCCTTATGCTTTTGATGTCTAAAGTACTGTATGCCAGACTGTGGCCCGAAAAGGACTAGAAAATACTTGAGATCAGACCATGTGCCAGGAAACTCAGTAACCCAAAGAAGAAGATGACAGCGTCAGGACTTCCATCAGTGAAGGCATTTATGGTCAGAAGGAAGAAGAGAAAGAAGGAAAACTCTTGGAAGAAAAAAAAATTACATTTAAGAAAAGCAAATATACATTTGTTTCTCATATTCTATACCCTGATGAATCCACCTTTATATATTGCTAGGTGGCACTATCTTTTTCGTTTTTACACATGGGGTTATTTTCTTTACATTTATGTCTGTATTTCTCTCAGACTTTTCTTGATCTCTAAGAATTTCTGAAAGTTTTTCATGCATACTCTAGGCATAATTTCCCTTCCTTGTATAGAGGCATTTCTGATTTAATGACTGCGTTGTTTTCCTCTAAACTAGGACTATTTTAAATTTCTCAATTTCCCTTGGCTATTGAGAGAGAAAACTGATGTCTAACAATTAAAGTGTTTTTGCTACAAATTGCTTGGCAGTTTTTCCTAACAGATCGAACACTAACAATTTAAAACAGCCAACAGAAAATAGAGAGAATGGGCTAGGGTTGTAGCTCAGTAGTAGAGTGCTTGCCTAATGTGTGAGGCACTGGTTTTGATTCTCAGCACCACATAT
This sequence comes from Ictidomys tridecemlineatus, assembly GCF_052094955.1. NCBI lineage: Eukaryota > Metazoa > Chordata > Mammalia > Rodentia > Sciuridae > Ictidomys > Ictidomys tridecemlineatus. Next base: position 179,144,726 of record NC_135482.1, on the reverse strand, counting down.
AAATGAATAAAAAAGTAAATACATAAAGGTTTATCTACAACTAAAAAATATGAATAAAAAAGAAAGAAAGAAAATAGAGAGAAGCTAGCAAGAAGCTTAGTTGAGAAATCTTAAAATGAGAAGACCAGCCTCCCTTGTATGCAGATTATCTGTTATGCTCATTCCCATGTAAAGAAACAGCCTGAGAGAAACAGAACTAGTAAGAACAAAGGGAACAGAACTTCTCAAGCACTAAATCAGTTTATCATTATTTTTTCCCACTTTTTTCCCATAGTAAAATTTGGGTGAAAATTAGAACTCTGGAAGAAAAAGCTAACAGAGATACATAGTAGCTGCTATATTCATTCACGTTTTATAAGGGAAGGGATGAAGGGGACCTTTGATAGAAATTAAGTGAAATTTGCTTCTGCTGTCATTTTATCCCTTTAGTTTTTTTTCTTATTTATTATTAACATTTTTTTCATTCATTTACTGATAAACCAACCTTAATCTATTTTTTTAACTGTCTGAAAGCTGTGCTTCAAGCAGTGTTATTTCACTCCAAGGTGCTTGGACTTCATGCTAAAATTCTCCTTCTAACATCTGGCCAGCTGCATTTAATAATTTCTTGAGAGAAAAAATGAAAGAAAGCAGATTTGATAAGTTTCTTTAATTTCCTAGTGCATAATTTCAGTTGCATGTTCACATAGTGGTAACCTCATTTTAACATGTCGTAAATAGTATTGATGTTAGATTCTTAATACTAGTAATATCATCAATTATATGTAGGACATAAAATTTATTTTTATCAATTGTTTATTCCCTATGTTCTAGATGCTCATAGTAACAGAAAAAAAGAGAAAGGAGCAGCATTAATATTCTTTTTTATTTTTATTTTTTTATAGTTATAGATGGACAGCATGCATTATTTTGTTTGTTTGTTTGTTTATTTATTTTTCTTAATCCTGCCATTTGTTCCAGTTTCATAACTGTGAGCTATACATCAGTTCCAAGTGGGTCAGTCATTGTTTTTTTTAAGAATGTTTATGGGTCAATATTCCAAAAATAATCTCATCCTGTTTACCCTGGCATGCTGGAATTTTCATTGCTGTTGCTATCAGCTTGCCTATCTGTAATTATTTCCACCAAGAACAATGACTGACCCACTTGGAACTGATGTATAGCTCCCAGTTATGAAACTGGAATAAATGTTAAGATTATGACTTTATTATCTCTCTTTTTTTTTACTAAAAAATATGATGAAGGTGAGGGATCTCTCTATAAAAGAAAACATAATATGCATTATTCAACTCCAGGATAGTGAGGCACCCAAGAGAAATATTCAGATCAATAGGATATGCTGGAGTTTCCATTATACAAAAGTGTTCTGGACACTATGAAGGAGTAAAATAATATGTCAAAGGAAATATTTAATATACAGGCAGGAGGGTTGTATTGCCCCCCACCCCCCACTTTTATACTATTTTGGTGTTAATGTTTTGTCAGAACTACAATTCAAAAAAGTTGAATGACATTCCATAGCAAACTTACTCTATTAGTTTTCTAAGGCTGACATAACATCTAGCATAAATTGAGTGGCTTAAGATAACTGATGTTTATTTTCTCACAACTTTAGCTGAAAATCTATTGTCAAGGAATTTTCAGGGTCAGGTTCTCTTTGAAACTGAAGTTGTGAGTATATCATTGCCTCTTCATCATTTGATACCATGTGGCATTTATTGGTTATGCAACAGTAACTCTAGTCTCTATCTCTATCTTCACATACCGGTCTTCCTTCTATATCTTTATGTCTCTGTATCTTCACATGAAACTCTCCTTGTGCTGTGTCCAAGTTTATTATTCTCATCAGGACATCAGCCATGTTGAATTAAGGCCCATTTGTGTATGAATTAATTTTAACTTGATTAAATTTGCAAACAATATTTTTTTGCATTTTAAGTTATTTTAATCTTGATAATTAGAGTTATATGCCTGACAAATTTAGAAAGGGTTAGAAATGGATACATTGAATTAGAATACTGTCTGTGCAAACAATATTTCTAAATAAACTGATATCCAAAGGTACTGAGAATTAAGACTTCAATGTGTATTATGTTTTGGAGGGGTCCATGAGGAGAGGAAGGTATAATTTTGCCCATAATAGTTATTCATACAAAAGTAAATTTAAATTGGTGTTAGTTTGATCAGATATAATTAGAAGTTAAGAGTAAATTCCATGTAAAAGAACTTTCTACATATTTGTATTAAATAATAATTGAATTTGTTTAGGGAACAAAGTAGCTTAGAGTGCTTAGAGTGTCAGAGTACAGGAAGAATGTTCTTGTATCTGGGAGAACATCTCATAGGACTACATCAAGATACCTAAGGACATTGGAGAGAAAGGAGGCTTGTTTCTTCCAAGATATTGAAAGAAAAATTCATAAACTTGGGAAATTGTTGTTTCTGAGATCTCACTCTTATCAACCTGATGATTACATACAAGACCTTTTAATATTACTCATCATTTTATACCAGTTCAGTTTGGCCAGGAAAACCATCATTACAAATAATGGCATTGTCTATTCAAAAGAAATGGAAGAAAGATTAAGAAAAAAGAGCTGGGAGAGAACACAGGGCAATATAATTTAAAAAGAGTATATTGGAAATCACCAGTACACTGTGTCATGTAAGAAGTCTACATAGATATTTTTTACAAAAATATGCAGACAGAAAAATGAGGATAGAGAACCAAATTTGGTAATTAGAAACTAGTTGTTAGGCTTTAATATGTAATGTCTAATGAAGTAGAAAATTTAGAAGCATTGAAAAAAACACAAGAGAACTTCTGTGCATGCTGTAGGTATGGAAATAGAAATTATTAAGAACACTGATAGTCATGGGAAGGAGAAATCAGGCTGTAGTTATGGCAACAGTACTTTGGAGGGAAGTTTGTATGTGTGTGTGTGTGTGTGTGTGTGTGTGTGTGTGTGTGTGTGTGTGTGTGTTTATGTGTATGTGTGTGTTTAATAAATAAGACACATTTACAATGATTACTTTTATGTACAAAGCCAAAAAATTGACTTTCCTTGCTTTTCCAAATTGAGAGCATTTGAAAAGATCCAGTGATTGATTGGGAGGGGTTGAAAGCTCGCTAAATAGGTTCCACTTCCATTATAATTGGAAAATCTGCTTCATGAAACTCCTCAATCATTACTCATAATCACTATGCAAACTCAAAATCTAGATATATGGTTGTCAAGGTGCCAGCTACAGAAAAATCCTGATTTTTCTCAAATAAATGGCCTCAACTCCTAATATCATTTTGTTTTCCCAGATAGACTTTGACACTCTGAATGAAAGATAACATGTACTGAATCACAAAATGTTCTTTAAAGCAAACTGATATGCAAAGAATACCTAATATTTTTATTTAATTTAGCTCTCGTCTGTTTTTAAAATAATCAACAAATGGAAAATAAACTAATTTTTAAAGTTAGTTTATTATGAAATAAGTTAATTATGTGTGATTTAAAATTTATAATTCTGATCTGATGCAAAATATTTATTTATGTAAAAGTATACAAATTTCAGAACAATACTAAAGGCAAAGAGCCAACCCAATACATTTCTTTTTATACATTCTTGACTAACTAATAGAACTGTGCAGAAGGACAGATATGGCTTAATTCATCATGACTTTGCTCTTGTGTGACCGATGGTTCTGGGAGAAAAAAAAGCTCTTGCAGGGAGTTTGATAAGAATATGAGCAGGTTTACTTATTAAGAGAAGTCACCAAACACTGCTAAATATTGTAACATTGTATGGTTGAAGGTACTTTGAACTAGTAATTCATTAAATACCTCATTTTCAAATAGAGCCTTCTATTTTGTACTGTCATTTTAAGTAACTTACACTTACTTGGAAGGGCATTTTACAGAATGTTCTCTGATTTTTTTAATTGTGGCAGAGATAATATTCTCAAACACATCATCAATAGTTATGTTTTTCCTTATGTATCACACTAAATTCTTCCAGGAATTAATTTTGTTGAAAATACAAGAAACAGAAAGAGCTTTTATCTTTTATTTTTATCCCACATGTATATTTTATGCTAGAAATGAATTTCAATATCTTTCTGGGTTCTAATTATTTTCTTAGGGACTTAACAATTCCAATTTCCCAAGTGATAAGTTACATGTGCAATGTTTGATTATATATCATATTTCATTATATGAGATTTCATAATACCCGTGTGAAAGCAGACCACTAAAGTATCTTAGTACACAAAAGTGATAAATTAGTAACCAGAAATAGTTAACGAAACATGAAAAACTGTATAACTTACTTTGTTGAAATATTTTAATAATACCAAATTTTTTACATTGGCAAACTAATTGCAAAACCTGCTATCATAGTTTAGTCACAATAAACCCAATAGATACATATTGTTCTTTCTATTCTACGAATGAATACATAATGGTTGTAAATGCTTTGCTTTTACTGAAGTATCCTTGGCTATTAAGTAGCAGGGCTAGACATTTTATACAGATCTGACAATACGTCTTAGTCTGGTTCCTGCAATACAAGTTCCTCTCATTTCAGACATCTGGGGCTATTTATGTTCTCTTCCAAGTGGAGGAAATCATCTCAATATAAGATATTAAACTAGCAGTTTTTAGTATATAATTAGGGAAATGTAAAACAGAAATATCTAGAAGTGTGTGAAATTCATATTTTTATGTAAGAGAGCATTGAAGGAAAATAAGATAGATGTGGTCAAATAGGGTATAAATTGTATTTCTCTTTGTTTAGGACTTCTGAGAAAATATGATTGTTGGTTAGCAGAACAAGTATTTCTCTAGCAGTACAGCAGACGTTTTCTTTCTAGTGACATGCGTGAGTGGGTGGTGAGTATTTCAGATCAGAACATTGAGTTCTTGTGAACAGACAAAGAATATATAATGGCTGGATTTACTTTTTTTTTCTCTCCCCCCACTTTTTTCCCTCTTGGCCATCACACAGTCTTTCAGAATTAAATGCCAACCTCTTTTCAAAAAAAGAAAATAAGAAAGCAATGCTAAATCAATCTCTGCTACAGATAACCTCTATGAAAGATCAGTTCTTTACACTTAGTTTTCTTTGAGGAATAATTCTAAAATGCTTAATTAGGACAGTAAGCAATTATATTTTCTCTTTTCTGAGGATTAAATTAATTTGTAGTTTTGTTATCAGTTAATACATTTGTTAAGACTAGGAAGATATTCCTTCTCTTGGATTATACATGGAGGGAAGTTCATGGGAGACTATAGAAAAGGATTACCATTAAGATGGGAACAAACTCATTTCCATAGGAGGCTAGATATAATATATAAGCAAATGAAATTATAGGTTCATTGTTTACTCTTGTATGAGTAATAGTAAACCAGTAAAATTAGAACTCATTTTGTGACTACATGTGTTTTGAAGAAAGAAGTTGTATTTTTTTTTTCAATACAAGTCTCTGTCTTCTAAGAATACAATTAAGGCAACATTTTAATTCAAGTTTGTAGACTTCTTAATTTTAATCTTGTCAGAATAACTCATCATCTGGTTGTAATGCTTGTTTAATACATATCATGCATATGAATATTTCACATCCTCTGTGCATGCATTAGTTTCCCCTTCTGAGAAGTAGAACAATAAGCCTAAATGGAAGAGTTAACTTGAGGATTAAATGATAATATGGAATGATTTTTTTTGCAATTTCTGATTATTGTAGAGTTCCCCAAATGGAACTGATAGATGATAAGTGAAGAACACTATTTAAAAATGTAAAAGGGACCTAGAAGTATATATTCAGTACTTGGGTAAAGTCATCAAAAAGTTAGATCTGCCATATTCAGCTCATTGCCCAAATCCAACTTTATATATAAAAGATTAGAAATTCAGTGGATTTGAGAGGAAGAATATCTTAGATTTTAAAAGACTTGTCAGATGATGGTGACTTTTCCTTATTTCAAGACTGTCTCAGGGAGTTTTAAAAGATTTGATGAGACAGGGAAGGGAGGGATATCGGAGATAAGACTGACATCCCAGCTCCAGCCAGATGCTTCCTTAGCTGATAAATCTTGGCTTGCTTTTTGTTGCTCTTGGAGAAAACTGTGTTGAGAGGGGTTTTGTGAGCATATGGCCTGTCCCTCTGGTGAGTCTGATCAAGACAACGCAGATGCATAGATTTTGTCTGGAGAAATCTCAAGGTGCTAGACTAGCTTGGCCACATTCACCTATAGTCACAGTCACAAGGGACAGATGTGCTGTGTCTCTGTGCCTCTAGAGAGGAAACCCAACCTGTGTCTCCAGTGGTCAAATTGAAAGGATTTCATTTTGGAAAGGAAAGAGCTGTGATGGATGTCCCCATAGCAGAGGAATATGGTTTCCAAAAAATTCTTAGTTCATCTCATGAAAGAATAAAAATATCATTTGAATATATTTGCTATCAAGAAGACACAGATGCTAGATTATAGAAACACTAGTAAGGTAGGACACTCACTGCCAGTCACACTGTTTCACCTTCATCTTATTTTCCATCCTCACAAGGTCTAGAGGCATCACAGTCTGATGGGGAAAGTAGTAGTCATGCCAGCATATGATGCTACAGCCTGGTTCTGCAGCTCTGTGGAATTCTCAGGCCCAACTCTGGCTAGAAAGGGAATGTGCTTAAAATGAATGACAGCTTATAATGTGTATATTGATCTTAGCTGGACCTTCATAATACCTAATTAATTGACTAACATGTAAAGTAATGAACAGTTTTTCATTGATCTATACAATCCAGGTTTCAGAAGTAAGGTGGCACAAGGATTCTCTAAAGAAATGAAAAAGGAATATGTTTGTTACACACTGAACATCAAATTCAGCTTTGGAAAAATATTAATACACCATTACCAGTTAGATCCTCAAAATTTCATCCCTATCCCTAATGATATCAACTTAGTCCAAAACAACTTACAGCATCAGTTTCTGATTTGCTCTTCCTGACTCCCTCAGAACTGACTTCAAGTCAATATAATTTTTCTACTTAAGCATTTCATTGGCTTTGTATAACATTCAGCACACAATTTGGAGTCTTTGCTTTGGACTGCATGATCTGTCTTTTGCATATTTCTTCAGTTTCGTTTTGAGCCACTTCCCACTTCTGTCACTGTGCTGCAAATTTTCTAATCTTTGATCATCTTCTGGCTGTTGACAGTCTCTCCAGCACACACAGTTCTGTGTCAATCCCTTCCGTTTCTATAGACGGGCAAGGCATCTTGTTCTTGTTCTACATTCCTTCTTCAAAACAGACTTGCTTGACGTCCATACCTAAACTTTCTCATGCATTTCTTAATCTCAACGAGTTATTTTCTCTTTAATAGCATTTCTTTAAACCTGTGATATTTACCAAATTAAAACTTTTATATTTATATTGCTCACTCATTTTCCTGAAAACTTGTGTCTCCACAACCCAAATATTGTCTGTATATGGTGGTGTTCTAGTGTTTGTAGAATGAATTCCATATCATAACTGTCATCATCGCCATCACCATCTTCTCCATTACCATATATGCAGACCCCCAAAGGAGCAGTGAAAGGAAGCATGAAAAACTTGCTACCTACTTACTACTTATGCCATTATGAACTTTAGCATTTTTTTCAACAAGATCTAAGCTTGAAGTTGTGCTCTATATGAATTAAGAGACATTTGACTGATCAAAGCTTAGTTTCTTCATCTGTTAAAAGAGAATTTTCTAATACTTGACTAAACAATTGATGTGTTTACTAAAACAAAATATTTAAAGTACCTAAAACTGGAAGTCCTTAGTATGCTTTGAGATGATGTTTCTTTTCTAAATGTACCAAAAGACTGAATACATATCTTTTCCAGAAAAAAGTACTAAAATGTATTCGAGCACATGAACTAAAGTCATGGAAATATGTGGGAAAAATCTATACTATGACTGCTATGGAGTATCTAGGTGGTAGTTACCATGGGTTGACTCTGGTTGGTGAACATAGACAACAAGAAATAATATTTAAAAACCTTGATTCTCAGTTTGAATTGGTAAAATAGATATCCAAGTCCAAATGTAAAAGTAACATTAGAAAAACAACTAATAACAGCATTGTTAAGAAGTTAATTAATTCCTTTATATAAACAGAGCAGAGCACAGTATTTAACTGATTTTAATACAAATACACCTAAGATCCTTTAAGGTGGTAAACCTAAGAATTATTGAGAGATCTTACTACAATACAGAACCTAAGTCATTATGTATGGACTAGGGCCTTTGATTTTTCATTTATTACAAGTGCGCAGTTGGTAGTGATGCAGGTGATCTGAGGACCACACTTGACATATTGAGTCCTTAAAATGAGGGAACAGATGAATATAATAAGAAATGAATGAGATATTTTGAAAATTATAATAATAGAAAGTGAAATCAAACAATTCAAAACACAGAGAGATCTAAGTTGAACAAAATCAAAGTTCTCATAAAATCACTCAGGGAATATTCAGCCAATACAGTTAACTAGAGGGAAAAATGAACAAAATATCAGTGCTCTCCTCTATGAGATTTGGACTCAGATTAGAACCTGCGCAGTCATCTCTCCTGGTTCTTGGATACAGAATAGTACTAGAACTTAAAACATCAACTTTCCAGGTTCTCAAACCTCTCGACTCAGACCAAAACCATATCATTGTGTCACTGTCATCTTCAGCTGCTTGCCAGCAAGTGCAGACAGATCTCAGGCTAAAATACCAAATGCAATTGATTAAGAGAAGGTTATTTATGTACATTCCTCATAATATTTTTGATGAAAGTGCTGGTGAGAGGTAAATTATACTGGTAGGTATATGAGTTAAAAAGGATGAACATATACTTGTTAAAAGTTTTAAGAAAATAGAAAACATGTGCTAACTGAAAAGTAGAAGAAATTGAATTAGGAAAATCAGACATTAATCAAACAAATAGTAAATTCTTGGTGAGAGGATTATACAGACAATAAACAAAATAAAATTCTAATTATATAAAAGGCTAAAATGCAAGATAATCAGTAAAGGCAAACTATGAGAAAAGGAAAAGATACAATGAAGTATCACAAAAATAGATCCCAGATTGGTAAAAGCTATATAAAAACTTTAACACATAAAACCATTAACAAAATACATATGAAAAATAGTAATATGTATAATCTTTTAAAAATATATTTTCAATTAAAAATAGTAATATGTATAACAATTTAAAAATATATTCTCAATTAATATTAATGAAATAGAGAAACATTAATTGAATCAGTATCCAAGTAACCTTTCTTTAAAATATTTTAGGAAAGAAAACTCTGTTCTATGTAATTTTGAAGATGTTTTAGCAAATCTTTCAAGAAATAGACAAAACCCAAATTATGTAAGTTATTCAGAGAATAGAAATAGAGGACTAGCTCCCCAATAAATTTTACAAAACTTGAGGATTCCCAATAATAAAACTGGACAAAAATTGCATGAGGAATTAAAATGGTGGAGCAAACTCACTCATGATCACAGAAGCAGGAAGTATGAGTGTACTGTTTCTAAGTCAAAACTTGTGCAACATGTGTATGGAATACATCATGTTAAAATCTGTTTTTTTTCAAGCATATATAAAAAATTGTTTTGGTATCAGAAAATTTAACTGTGTGTTTACACATTTAAAAAAATAACAGGATAATCTCAGGCACCACAATGAAATATTTTATAAAATTTTGACATTCATCAATGAATAAAAGAAAATAAAACTCTTTGTAAATCAGATACTGAAGTTAACTTGATAAAATGCTATTTGTTAAAAACCTACATGAAACATTAGGTTTATTGATGAAATGTTAGAATATGATGAAGATTAGTGAGAGTCCTCTCCTCAAACTAAAAGTGATCTCTCAGCACTTTGCAATGTCCCTGACAATAAAGTAGTAGTGGCCAAAAAGAACACAAAGCCTGGCCAACAAATAGGCTGTGTAACCTAAGGGGAGGCATTTCAGGCAGCCTGGAAATTAATGGCTGTGTGACTGTGTCGGGAAATAGCTAAATATCTTTTGCTACATTCAGTTGAGTCCAGGGTAAACAAGAGCTGTTCCTTCTCCATCATCTCTACTTCTTTTACACCTATATTTCTTTCTTTATTTACTTCAAAAATTTTATGGTGCATTATATTTGTAGACAGTGGTGCGATTTGTTGTTACATATTCGTATATGCACAAGATATAACATCATTTGGTCAGTATGGTTCAGAAGCACTCCCCATCCGTACAGAGATCCTTGTATTCCCTTCTCTATTTAACTTTTTTCTCTCTAGCTTCCACCTACAGGAGAGGAAATATATAGCCCTTAGATCTTCTGAGTTTGAGTTATTTCTTTTAACATAATGGTCTTAAGTTCCTTTCATTTTCCTGAAACTAACATAATTTCATTTTTCCTTATGACTGAATAAAACTCCATTGTGTATAAAAACAGTGATTTCTTTATCTATTCATCTGCTGAGGGATATAGGTTGGTTCCATAGTTTGGCAATTGTGTATTGTGTTGTTCAGGTTCAATAATATATTTGAGGTTATCTTTTTGTTTCAACACAGAAGATGAATTATTTCATTCCATCACAGGACATGCTGCCAATTACTGTTTCAATACTCTTTTCAACTATTGTTTTTAAAAGTGGTCCATTAATTCCTAAAGTGTTTAAAGATTTATATTTGAACATATTTAAAATTGTTTATTACATAGAATTTCCATGCAGTTTAAAACTATCTGATTTATAAATACTCCATTAACTGTTAGATATTCTTGATAAAAGGGGGTATCACATGAGCAGAATATGGTAGAAAATTTATTATCATTGTTATCAGGAATAGCTTCATGAACAAATAAAAACTCTCCTTACAGTGGAAGAACATGTTGTAATTATTACATTTTCTTAACTATGATCTTGAGAAGATAGAGCTCTATTGAGCTTCTGACACTGGACCAGAGGTTTTGGTTTCTCCTAATATTTTCACAATCATTACAATGATAAAAGATAATCATTAAATGAATGACCATTCAGTCACTTTTCAGAGGGCTCAATAATTTTAAAAACAGTAAATAAGGAAATATGTAATTCTAATTGTTAATTCATCCTAGTTAGACATTTTTTTTAAAAAATCCTGTTATTTAATATTAAGAAAAAATAAAAACAACAATTGTATTCTATTATGGAAGCATGTTAAGAAAAGAACCACAATGTGAATTATTATTAACACTTGTATGATGTTTTAAGTTTTTTAGGTACTAACATGATATGATCTTACTTTTAATTTTCTTATCTCATATATATATATTTATATTTATATTTCTTATCAAGATATAATAAAAACTTTACTTCAGGTTATATGGGAATTAAGCTGCAATATTATTATTTTTGTTCAATGTAGGAATTTTAAAAATTTGTATTCTATAACAGTTTCACCTGTTAAACTCTGCTGTAATGTCAATCTTGAAATTTGCTTTTTTTTTGGCTGAAAAAATTTTTTGAATATTTGCTCAGCATGTTGGCTTGGCACTTCAAAGTTTGTTTGAACTTCTTTGTTATTGGCTACATGTATTTTTGAAAGAAAGATTAAATATTTCTGCCTTTTCACTGTTTGGATCATTGTGATGATTCCATGTTTTTCTAATTTAACTCTTATATTCATTCCAAATAGTAATTAGAAAATTTATCTTGTTCATATTACATCTAAAATGAAAATTTAAAAGAATAATCTTTGCAAAGATAAAGTGATTATTTTTGAAGAAGGAATAAAAGTCTTTGGATATTTTTTTTTAAGATTACAGTGGTAAATTTCCTGTACACTGCATGTCTGTTCTTATGTTAGTTTCAAGCTTTCCCTAATTGATTGTACTTAATAACCAAACAAAATATTAAAGCAAATTTCAGAACATTAGAAAGGGAGGAAATTGTTCTTATAGAAGAATGCTTATTCAAAAATTAGAAAAAAATATACAAATAGAAAATTACCATTAAACAATCATTAGAGCAAAAATTGAGGCACAATCAGAAATTTATGTAAAATCATTAAATTATGGACATTGAATATCTTAAAAGTCTTATGTATTATCTCATAGCATATATTTTAAAATCAAAGGAAAAAATGGAAATATTTGGCAAACATTACCTTAATCAAGCAATAAATTTAATATATTCCATGATGGGACCATTAGTAAATTATCAAGGTATCTGTATATTCATCTTAAAAAACATTTTATTGCACCCAATAATGATTACTTTTTCAAAGTAATTGTTTTTCATAGTTTTATTAAAAAACTGACGGAAGACATAACATCATATCAACGGAGTACTTGCTTTCAACCAAAGAAAGTATTTTTTCCTTAGTAATAAATACAACTTGTTACAAATGAATATTCAAGAAAACCACCTTTGTCTATTTTACATAATTATTTTTTTCTACTGACATAAACCTACTAAAAGTCATGCTCTCATAAATTAGCATTGTGAATTTAGACTTTATACATTGTAAGAAAAAGAAATTCTTAGATCAATTATTTAATTGATAGAAATTTTCCAAAATTTCTGAGAATGTGTATCTTCTATTTATGAAACTCTATGAACTTTTGTGGGGTTTGAATTATTAATACTATGGAATTGATGTGGTTCTAAAATAATACTACCACAATTAAAGTAAAATTAACAGATCTTTAAATTATCAACTAGCACATATAAAAAGGTTTCAGAATCTTCATATTAAAATCTTGTAATGTAGGAGGTTGGTTAAGACAAAATGCCAAACTTATATGAGATATCAAATTTAATAAAAGAGATGATTTTCGCTTATTGATTTTCATTGGCCCATAATGCCTTTTATTTCACTATCCCAAATCCTTGTATGGGTAGACAATGCTTCATTTCAGATTATGTTTTGACTTAGAATTATATGCAGTATTAATTGGAAATTATGAAGATTTCGTTACCAATTTGTGGTGAAAATAAAACAAAAAGATGAGTGTAGGATCCTTATGCCCAGTTACATGGTCTGGAACCATTGATAAACAGAGGAAGCATTTTGACATTGCTCTGATAATAAAGTCAAGTCATATCCCACTAGAAGAAGCTATCATACATTTTATGAACAGGTAAGAAAATACCTTTCTATCACATAGTGGTCTTACCAGGCTGAGTAATACTGCTGAAATATTTGTATAGGTTATTATTTGATCTTATTTTTACCAAATTTCCAAAAATATCCAGAAGCATATGAGCTCTCATGCTGACAGAAATCTTTTCAGTGCCAGGGCTTGGAATGTTTGTACCATTTTTAAATGGTCTGTGCATCCTTAAGCAACAAGTCTAGCCTAGTTGTAGTATATCTCATGGAATGTTAGACTTGCTGACCAAATATTATTGATGAAAGTACCTAACACATAGAGCAAGATGAAGTCACGTGTGTGAGGGATAAATTTAGGAATGGAAAGCTAAGAATTTTGGCCATATATTTGAAAAATGATACACTCTGATGGGAGTGAGGGGATGCGTGTCACATGGTGAACTGAACTAAGAGAATAAGTTTTCCACTCTGAAAAACTGAGAAAAATAAAAGGACCCTCCAAAGATTATTTTTTCACATGTATAATTAAGATCAATGGATGCAAAAAAAGGAATCAATTCATAGTTACAAATATAAAGAGGACACAGTAGAATTGCTATAATCAATATTTCAAAAAGTAATAAACTCATAACTCCAAGTACAATTGTGACATAGATTCTCAAATACAACTAGAGAGGTGAAACTGAGGCCATGTCATTAAGTCATTATTGCAGAAATGATACCTCTTCTTTGAAATAAGACTATACATTTTTTACCCCCATATTTTGGATATGAAATAAGTAATTAAGATGCTGATAGTCATATTATCTTGCTTAAGTCATCTTTAATTTCTAGAAATTATGCGACAAAAATAATTTTGCAAAGTGGATTGAACTGAGAAATCTGTATCAATCACAAAATTCAATTTTTATAGGGAGTTTACATTTCAGGTCTCTTAAATGCAACAGAAAACAATTTTGCTGATATGTACATCAAGACAGTCAAAGAGCTAGACGTAATGGGAGTATTGTGAAAGAGATTTAAAAATAAGCTTAAAGTATTCATTATACAATTAGCTAAAAATAGTGAGAGAAATTATGTAAATCAGTCACATGAAGAACTGATAGTTCTATAAATAAAAATATAGTAATTGAATTAAGTAAAAAGTTAGGAATTAAGTCAATTAAAAAAAAAGATAAGACATCACCTAAGTGAAAATGAAATAATTGAAAGTTATATGGAATACTGAGGAAAGGAAAGGAAGTCTTCAATTGGGGTTTAGAAAATCACATGTAATGATTTAGGAGTTTCTTTGTACATATGTTTCATGGACTGAAGGCAATTTGGAGCATTTATGAAATATGTTTTTATTGTGACTTGAGATTCCTTGAATATCCTCACCATTTCAAAAATTGTATCTTTGAAAAACTGTGGACACTAATATTGGAGGGGCAAAAAGGAAACAGTCTGACCATCTTGAAGTTTCCATATGTTTCTTCAGAGACATCATAATCAGAGTGTTCTTTGAAGGTATTTACTCTGAATGGAGTACTTCATCACAGAGGTAGAACCTGAAGGAAAGAGTATGTCACTTCATAGAGCACGTACACAGAAGAATGTCGCATTAGTCTTGGTGTTCTGGTGCCCTTTATGGGATGATGGCTTTATAAGAGGGGTCTAAAGATAAGAACTAAAGATAGGAGTCCTGAGAAGATGATATGGAGTTCTGTTTAAACTTGAAGGTTAGAACCTTCATACAAGAATAAATTGTGCAGGGGGTGGTGGTTCATGTTTACAATCCCAGTGGCTCAGGAGTCTGAGTTCAAAGTCAGCCTCAGCAAAAGTGAGGCGCTAAGCAACTCAGTGAGACCCTGTCTCTATATAAAATACAAAATAGGTCTGGGGATGTGGTCCAGTGGTTGAATGACCCCAAGTTCAATCCCTTTTAAACTCCCCCCGCAAAAAAAAAAGAATGAGTTCCTATGGACATTTTTTTTCATTTTAGCATTTAGCATAAACATTAAAAATGTGTGAAATGTCAACAGTGCAATAATAGATGATAGATTTTTTGCAAAACAAATGAGGTGCCTTAAGTTATGGCACAGCATTTTATCTAGGAAGAGCAGATAATGTTATTTAATACTAGGAGAAAAAGGGAGGGGGTAAAGATATTAAGCACTCTTTAAATTATGGAATAAGGCTTTGAAGAAAAATAGAAGAAATAGATATGAAAATTAAAATTTGGCCACAGAACATAGAATAAAGAAACCAAACAGCCATGCAGTTCTAGACCAGAGAGAAATAAAGACAACAATTTCAATAAATGGAAGTATCAAAGAACTGACTCTCAAATGAATTAAAAGACAGGAGGGATTCAAAGTATGAGAGGTCATTGTCAAATTCTGAGGTATTGTAAGAAAGAAGAATGAGAGTAGGATGATTGTTTTGGAGAATGCATTAAAGTAAAAAGATATTATTGGATTTAATCTTTAAATGTCCATTGTTGATCTATGATAGAGTGCTTTTTGGAATGATTTTGTCCTATAACTTTTGAAAGTTGAAATGCTAAGTTATTTACCATCCCAAAATACATTTTACCTGTCTTTGGGGGCATGTGAGGCATCTAACCTCTACTGGAGCTAGAAATATTGGATTTTTATTCATAGTATTGTTTTTGGGGGGGTTTGCTATTACCACTGAGGGAGATATAGGGCTTAGGCAACCAGGGCAGTATGACAAGTGAGGAGTTAGGTGCAGAGCCAGAATAAAGAAGGATGGGAGGGTCTTCTAATGAGGTCAACTTCCTGCTTAATGAAAGTGCTCATGGACACAAGCAGGAGATCCAATTTGTTCTCCTAAGCAGGGGATCTAATAAACAAACAAACACAGATGTGTGGACAGAGTGGGCACCAACCAATAATAGTGAGGAGCATGTGGACCGGGAGGAGATGAGAAAAGGAGGACATTCTAGAGACCATAAAAAGAACAGGCCAAAACTCCCCCAGGGGGGGCCCTTCTCTTCTGAGAAGTCTGTCCCTATACCTGGGTTGCTTTTGCAGTAAACCTGATTCTTGCTTGCTATCTCTGTGTCCCCTTCGTCAATGCTTTGCTGAACAGAGACAGTGAACACAGCACCTCTACCACATAACACTCCCTAGTAGTTGTTCAAACTAGAATAGACATTATTTTCATGAGTGAATTGCTCCTAAAATGTGAGGCAATGGAGTAGTGGTCAGTCCACACAGACACACACAGTCTGGGAAGCTGGTCATCCTTGTTTTGTATCATGATTCATAAGCTACTTTGTTTAACAATTTAGAAAGCAGAGCGCATGGCCCTTGAGCCTTTATCTATGGAGAAATAGTTATAAAAAAATCAATGTGATACTCTATATACAGGGTTACGAAAAATTGTGCTGTGAGTGGATAATTATGAATGTAATGCACTCCACGATTGTCAGGTATGGAAGAAATAAATTAAAAAATCATAATGTGAGTGTACATTGCCTGTTCCTTGAGGTTATATGCAAATGAGTACAAGAAAGAAATCGCCTCAGGTGAGACTTGCTTTCGAAGCATTATGAAGGGGGAAGTCCAGAAACATGGGCATTTGCAGCATTGGACAATCTGATTCATTCTTTATTCCCCCAAAGCCAGAAGATAAAAATGTCACTAAAAAAAAAAATTACCAAGAATTCTGTTTTAGATTCCTCAGCCAAGAATGCTTTTTAAACTTGTAGTTAATATCAGATTGTGACTGTTGTCTTTCATTCCACTCTATGGTGCTAAAGATCTTCAAGTCACTTTCTTTAACATAAGTTGGGAGAAGACATGAGCACACAGAAGAAAATTCTAAGTCAGGCTTAAGACTACATCCAATAAAAAACACCATGGTTTGTTCCTTATGAAACGGTAATATGGGGAAGCATATAGTCAATGAGTCTGATAAATTTTTGAGAAGACAATTAACAAGGAATTCATAGTCTTGCCCTAAAAGCATTTGATTATTTATCTCTAAAAGAGATTTCAGGTTTCCAATATTGCAACTGCAAACATTAGTTTGTGAAAATATGCAATATCCAAGCAGAACATAAATCCTACTTCATATGCAACCACAGAAGCTGATGGGCACAGTGGAGAACTTTCCAGAGGACAAAGTCCTATGTGAAAAGAACAACATGGCTGATAGATCAGAAACTGAATCGACCCAATGACTCCATTCAACTTTCAGCACTCTGAGAAGAGGCAGGTTTACATAATGTGAAATCTTATCATCGATAACTCTTCCAACTCTCAGAAAAATATATTAATATATAAAGGACATATAATGTAGAATATAATATGCATAAGGCATATATATAATATATAGTATAAAGACTATATAGTATAGCATGTATGGAGAATGGAGCGTAGGCACTATACAGAGTAATACTATTTAAAATTCTCCATACATTTGTCGATGTGTAGTAAAAATTCATGTATTAATTTCTACAAATCTCCAGAATTTTTGTTTACTGAAATTATTTAAAAGTCTGAATTTGCATAATATCTGGGTGTTCTAAAATTGAGTATAAAATAGTAATTTATAAGAAATCCAGAAACACATCATTAACTCTCTGTACGTGCAAATGAATTTGACATTTCCTGGGAGCTAATGAGATACATGTTTGCTGTCTAATTTGACAAGCATTCCTTTTTGGAAATCTTAAATAGAGACACCTTCTAAATCTGAGTCTTTAGGACAGACCAAGTCAAAATATGCCAAAATCAATATCAGTTTTTCTCTTCTAATGGTATTTTCTATAAAAGGCAAGGCTTCTATTGTTGCATAGATATGATTTGAATCCTGATCCTAAAACTTATTGCTTGTCACTTAGCAGTTTACTCTGGAGCTGTGTTCATGGTCAAAACTTTGGAGTTCAAGCCAACTACAATTTTGGTTCAGCTATTACCAGTATTTCTTTTCTGAAGGTACTTTACCTTTTTAGTTAATGTTCTCCCCAGTTGATTCTGTAATTGCTATCTTCTTTTAGAATTCAAAATCCAGTGTTATAATTATCAGCTCAGATATAGACCACTTTGACTCCTAATGCTCAATAAAGCAGTTTAGTCTGTTAACAAAAACAACCAACTATAGTGAGTGAATAGCTGCTGAGGTCAAATCTTTTGTGGGTCTGTTTCTGTAAAGAAATTTGAATTTTTCTCTCTGTGGAGAAAATGGTTGTGTTTGCTTTATAAAAAGCTGGCTGGAAATATTCATTGTTTTCAGTTTTGTGAAATATTATTATATTTTACTAATTTATCAAGCATGCCTTTTCTTCACTTCTACTTGTTTTTAAGATGTTATATTTTCTTTAGAAGAATCATTTAGAATGTTTGATAATCAAACTATAATCATTTATTGTGTTGTAAACATACTCTTTTAAATTGTGATATACATTTTAATTTCTTCCTGATGTATTTGGGACATCTTGTTTGTTTTAACACAGCTGTATTTTTAATCCTTTTAATTTAAGATTAGAAGTATTTTTGTCCTGGTCACAAAATTCTGTTCTTCCCCAAGGTGTTATAAATAATTCCTGTGAAATTGTTAAAACCTGACTTGCTCTGCTTCAGCAAAATTCTTTGAGATTTTTGTTTTCTTTAATGGAAGGCAAAGCTTCATTGTAGCTAATGTTTTTTCTCTCCTAGAGAATTATGTTTAAAATTCTTATTTTTAATGGTGAATGATATTTTACAGCATATAGTTTTAAATTAAGCTTACCTGAATAAATGCAATATGATCATGAAATTATATTGCTGCCTATAGCTTTTTATTTGCTAATATTTTATTTAAATATTTTTAATTACATTTGTACATGAAACTGGACTCTAATGTTTCTATTCCTTTTTAAAACTCCTATATTCCAGAACAACACGTTTGGAAATTTCACAAATTATGATTGTATTGATCAGCAAATTTATACAAAAGGAGAACACTCATGGGAAAATCGTGGATCAAGAAGTAGAACACTGTGAGCATTCTGGAAGTTTTCTTTTTGACTCCTTCTCATCATTATGTTCAAAGGTAATCAGGGTTTTGATTTATTTAACCATAGAATAGTTTTTTTTTGTATTTACAAAGTTTAAATAGTATAATATTACAGCTGACTTATTTCTAGTTTCATTTTACTGTGAAAAGATTGTGTGTCATGCTCTGTGGCTTAACATATGGTCTATGCTGTAGAAAGTTTTGCATGCACTCCAAGGAAGGGAATGTGTATTCTGCTGTTGTAGAATGTAGTGCTGTATCTATGTATATGTATCGATGAGTCTTAGTTGGTTTATGATATTGCTCATTTTCTCTGTTACCCTACTTATCTTTTGCCTAGATGCTCTGCTATTGAATGTAGGGTATTGAAATCTCTGTCTATAATGGCAGAAATATCCATGTCTACCTTCAAGTTTGTTAGTGTTTGTTAGCTATTGTCAGTTGTTCTAAAAGGCCCTAGTTTTGATTCTAAGCACAATTTTTAAAAGTTCATTTTTTGTAGTAAAATATTGTAATTTAGCTTTATGTCCTTGGTGTTTAGATATTTATTTTTAGCTATTATCTTTATGGTTATTATAGGTATTAGATTTAGCATCCTTAAAGTATTATAGCTTAGTTTGATTTCATACTGAGTTTACTTTCAAAAACATAGAAATTCTCTTCCCATTTAACTCCACCATCTTTATGTTGTCCCTGTCATAAATTTTATCTATTCATTTTATGCATGAAGGCATATATATGTAATTATAATTATTTTATACAATTATCCTTTAAATATTTATGAAATAAGAAAAAGGAGTTACAAATCAAAAATACAATAATACTGTTTTTGTATTTGCCATGCATGTTCACAATTTAGTGTCCTTATTAAATCCTTTATATTTTCTGCTGGCTCAAATCCTCTGTTGAACCCTTCTAGTGAATTATTTTATTTCCATTATATTTTAACCTCCAGAATATATTTTTGTTACTTTTTTCCTTTTTTGATATTCTTATTTTGTTTACAATCATTTTTTAAAAATTTTTCTTAGTTCTCTGTCATGTTTTCCTTTAGCTCTTGGAATCAATTAGTACAGCTGTTTTAAAACCTTTGTCTGGACTTCTTAAGGACATTTTCTGTGCATTTGTTGTGCTGTGTTGAATGAGCTATATTTTCCTATGGTTTTTGTCAGCCTTGTGATTTTGGTGAAACCTGGCATATGGATACTATTGTGCGGAAGCACAGTAATTAAATTCTCTTCCATCTTAAAGGTTTTTATTTTTTGATTTTTTTTTTAAGATTTCAGTAGTCTGTTGTTACCTTGTAGACTTTTTTTTTTTTTGAAAAGAGTATTTATTCTCATCTGTGGTAATTGAAGTGTGTATTTCTTAGCTTGTTATGGTTTTGTTCTTAAATATCTACCAAAGGCCCAGATGTGGATGCTTTGTCCAGCCTGTAGTGCTATTGAGAGTTGGTGGGACCTTTAGAAGGTGGGGCCTGATGGAAGCAAGATAGGTCATTTGGAGCCTGCACTGAAGGTGATAATGGGATCCTAGACTCTTCCTCTCTTTCTTTACACTTTCCAGCCTCCATGACATGAACACATTTTCTCCATATGTACCGTGCTACCCCAGATCCAAAAGTAAATCCAGGACCAAGCGGTCATGGACTGAAACCCTGAAAATTATTGCTGCACTCTGGCTGGGCACAAAATAACCGAGCCGCCACACAGCCTTGTAGGTTCAAACAGCAACCTTTATTCCTGAATTCTCACTGGCACCCTACACACACTTCCCGGGAACACTCTGCCTCCACCAGGCTCCTGTACCAATTCTCTCAGAACCCTGCAAGAACTCAACAGGAACTCCAAAGTAGCAGGTGCCTGAGGCAGCAGGAACCGCCCTAATCCTGGAGCCACCCTATTCCCAGCAGTATCCTTTCAACCATTCCCTCTGGCAAAAATGCCAGGCTTCATTCTGTCTAAACTGGCTCTCAACAATTATGAGCCTCAACTAGTCTTTATTCCCTTGTAGTGGATTATCTCAGATGTTCTACCACAGTGCCAGACACTGGTTAACACATTTGTGTTCCATTTCCGCCCCCCACCCCCATCACTGGTAGCTAAAACAAACAAATAATGCTTTTCCCAATTTTTGAGATTCACTCTATACTTGCATTAAGTCTGTGGATCATACTGAGATGAAAATTTAGGGTCTTCTCAGATCTGTGCTGAGTATGTATCTTCCTATGGACATGCAT
This sequence comes from Ictidomys tridecemlineatus, assembly GCF_052094955.1. Lineage (NCBI taxonomy): Eukaryota > Metazoa > Chordata > Mammalia > Rodentia > Sciuridae > Ictidomys > Ictidomys tridecemlineatus. Next base: position 179,123,350 of record NC_135482.1, on the reverse strand, counting down.
TTGGCTTTTTAAATCCCCCTGTTTTCAGGGATGCATTTGAAATTACTCATTTTATACAAAAACTCTTCCTTAACTCTTCCCCCCAAACTTTAGCACGTCTCTTAGATTCCTACATCATAATCTTTTATTTCAGGCTTCTTTGAGTATGTTTTCTGTGTACAGTGTATAGTTGAACTGTTTTTTCTTGTTAATACAATCAGAAAATCTCTGCCTGTAGTTGGAATTGTTTAACCTGTTCACATTTAATGTCATTATTGACACAGTTTTCTTTGTGTCCTTTTGCTATTTGTTTTTTATATGTCTCATGTCTTGTCTTTCTTCTATTTCCTTTACTTCTTATTTTGCATTAAGTGCATATTTTCTATTGCAGCCTTTCAATTTCTTTAGTGACTTTTCACTGTATATTTATATCTACTTATTTGTACTGAGAATGAACTCAGAGGAACTTTACCATCAAACTGCTTCCCCAGTACTTTTTATTTATGATACTAGGGATTGAAACGGGGGAGTGGGGGTGCTATGCCACTAAGCTACATCCCCAGCTATACTTTTTTAGTTTGAGATGGGGTCATGCTAAGTTGCCTAGGTGTCTTGGAACTTGGGGTCCTCCTGCCTCAGCTTTCCAAGTCACTGAGATTATAGTCAGGTGCCACCACAACTGGCTCACAGTCCTTTGTATTTCCTTTTATGGTGTCACTAAGTTGATAAGGGTATTGCCTAATTGCTAAGAGACTGCTGTGAACTTGCCATTCTCCTGCCTCAGCCTCCTGAGTTGTTGGATTTATAGGCAGACAACATCATGCCTGGCTAAATTTTCACTGTGTTTTTTAAAATGATTTTCTTAGTTGCTGTTTATAGAATTGCAGGCCCAATTTAAAACTAATTTTCCTGAATTATCTGAATATCTAAAGCTTTGGTCTTGGTTACATTTATCTAGACGTTATTATCAACATATATGAACTTTCCACTTGTTATTTCTAGGAGAATTAAATAGAATAGAAATTTATTTTGTTTTTTTAATCAATTGCTTAAGAGGAATCTTTTTATAATATACACATTTGTAAGCTTCTTACTCTAGTCCAAAATAAAAAGCATTGTATAATGCCAAACACATATGAGAAATGACTCAGATGTAATATGAATTATGGGAGGACAGGAAGGAGCTAAAGAATTGTGCCTTACTATGCTCTTTGATTTATGTTATCTGAATGCATCAGAAAAAGTACATGAAACATTAAGTCACATGAATAAGTAATCCACAGAGACCTTATAAAGTTGTGCTTTTTAGATTAATAAAATTTGACTTCTTATCTCTGACTATAACCATATATATTTTCCTTTAGTTTTCCAGGATTTTTATTTAGCACTGTGCTCCTATTAGTAACATTTTTTTCTATCATTTTTTACATTTTAGCATGACTAGAAAAAAAAAGCATCTCAATGAAGGGACCAGTAAAATTTTAAAATTATTAAGTCTATTAACTTTGAGCACTGGTAATTAAATTAAGAACAAAGTAAAATGAAATACTTTTTAAAACTATCAGAAAAACAGACTTATAAAAATTTGGTTTTAACATTCGTAGTCAAAGAATATTATTGCTGTATTAAGAAAGTGTGATAGTCTGTGGATGAGCAAATTATTTTTTATATTGAAATATAATTTATATCAGTTTAGTGCATTAATAAGAAATCTTGCTAAATAGCTACAATCATCATTATAACTTAACTAACAGTAAAAGTATTTTTCTTGTATATAACAGCGTGCTCTTGCTTACTTATATAACCATTAATCTAAAATAAGAATGTGAGAAGACATAAATTATTAGTCTAGTTAAAAACTCATCATCCATATTTAAATATTCAGAACATATTAATAGTAATGAAATTAAATATTGAAGCACTAGCACCCACATTTCAATATGGTGTTAACTCCGTGAATTTGAAGTGTATGTTTCCCTTGATGGACACCATCCTCCTTTCCCTCTAATGCAACATCCATCCAGAACTTACTTTGTATGATTTCTGTAACATTTTAGAAATCACACTTTATGTTATATTTGTTTTTCCAACCAGGATGTATACTTTTAACTTTGTATAAATTTTGGTTCTGTGTCTTTTTAAATCTGCTTATTATTTTAAATTAGTTTAGTTTCACATTGACTAATGCTTTAATTTGTGTAGTATCACCTTTTTTCAATTTTATTGTGGACTACTCTTTCAGTTTCACTATATCATCTCAAAAGTCAGGACATTGTTTTTTAAAAAAATGTTCAGCTTTGAAAATTAAAACCAGTATCTCACACATAAAGGAAAACTTTCTACCACTGATCCTCATCCACAGCTAAACAGGGAATCTTTGTTTTTCAACACATTTTATTGGTGCATTTTAATTATACATAATACAGAAATTTGGTATGCCATATTGACATTTGCACATAATTTGTCAGTTCCCTTCCCTAGTACCATCCCTTTCCCTCTTTCCTGCCCTCCCACTCATCTACTTGCTCTACTATACTGATTTCCCTTCTATTATTATTATTATTTGTGATATATATATATATATATAATTCATTGTAGTACATTCATACAACAAAAACAACAATAGAACAATATTCAAATATTTCCCCATGCCTTCTCCTCCTCCCTTTACTCTACTAAATCAATCATTGCTTGTTATCCTTGGTTTTTAGGTCATATTTAATAATTTTTTTTCATAACCTCTAAAGCATGAAGATAATATGCCTTACTATTCTTCTAAAATTTAAACAAATCTTTCTTTCAAATATAATTATTTATTTCATTTTCAATTTTTCAATGTGCTACTTGAGATTCTGACATTTCTCTGAGTTTAAGTTTCAGAAGTTAGATCTCACCCCAGTTAGAATTGCAGTTATCAAGAATACAAATAAATAAGCATTGGCAAGGATGTGGAGGAAAAGATGTACTCATACATTGTTTTAGGACTGCAAATTAGTACAACTACTCTGGAAAGTAGAATTGAGATTTCTCAAAAAAACTGTGTGATTCACCTATCACACTCCTCAGTATATAACCCCCAAATCTAAAATCAGCATTCTATGTTGATGTAGCCACATCAATACATATAGCAGCATAATTCACAATAGCCCAACAATGGAACCAACCAGGGTGCCCTTCAACAGATGAATGGGTAATGAAAATGTGATATATAGAGATATATATCTATATATATATCACATATATACACACACACTTACACACACACACAATGGAGTATTCCTCAGTAATTAAAAAAATGAAATTATGGCACTTGCTGATAAATGGATTTATCTGGAGACCATCATGCTAAGTGAAATAAGACAGACTTAGAAAATGAAAGGTGGAATGTTTCCTGTGATTTATAGAAGCAAGTCCAATATAAGGGGGAGTTGGGAGAGAGAAAGAAAGAGACAGGAAAGGGGGGAATTTCATAGAAGAAAGATTTGTGAACTAGATGAAGGGGACTGAGGGAGGCAGAAAAGGGACAGAATAAGTGAAAAACAGCAGAATAACTCTGCCCTAACTCTCCTATGTACATATATTTGAATATAACACAGAGAATCTCACCATCATGCATATCTTCAAGACCCTAATTATTAAAAACAATCTACACTCAAAGAAATAGTAAAATATCAGTTGAGTAGAGGGAAGGGAACAGGGGGGAAGAAGGAGGGGAGGTAAAGTAGAAGTACTAGGGACTGAGTCAGAACAAATTATATTCCATGTTTTTGTAGTTATGTCAAAATGAATCCTAATGTTATGTTTAACTAAAAAGAACCAATAAATATTTTTCATAAATTAGGCAAATAATCGTCGTGTTACAAATTTGGAGTGATTAGCAACACTGAATTCTAAGAGTTACTAAATCAAGAAAAAAATTTGTTTTTTTTTTTTCAAAAATTTGTACAAGGGAATGAAAATAGGTTCTATTAGAGCCTGGTATTATGAAGTTCCGGGTGGTACAGTCATCATTACTGAACTATTTCATTGAAGCATTTAGAGGTCAATTTTCATTTTCTAGTAGAGGTGATATGTTTCCTTCCTTGCATGTAGATGAGGTGGTTCTTTGGCTTTAGCTAAATTTTTATGTTCCTCTAAATATCAATCATAGTTCAGTGTTTCTGCCAGTCAAATCATTATAATTTAATAAATAATTTTATTAATGTTGAACTATCAATAGTTACCACAATCAGTTTTTTTTCAAAGAAATGTTAGTTGCTCACCATAAATTTCATTTGAGTGAATTGATTCTCGAAAGTTTACTTACAACCTCTTTTGTGTCTACCAAGAAGTAATATGAAGACTTGAACCATCATTTTGACCTTAACTCACTGAGTCAATTTATTCACCTCAGGAAGTCAAACAGCTTCAGTAAGCTGACACAAAGGCATTAGCACAGAAAAGCTGAACATGGAACATTTGTGTACTTCTCCTTTGTACTCACTAATTTTGAAGTTTCTCAGGTTATTATTTTTCTTGCAATCCTAAGTGCTTAGAAATCCAGCCAACCCATTAGACATTTTGTGAACGTTGGTTTACTGTTTGGAATACTATTGGTAAGAAGAATTAACAACTTGTTAAAAGATCAAAAGTATTTCAGTTCTTTAGTAAAACTACAATTCTGTCACTCTGGGGTAGAGGCTCACTGACCTGAAGAAGCTCATGCCACACTAAGGACAGAGGTGAGCGCAGTGCTATTCCAAAGTGATGAAGTACATTAAAGGAGCAAGCAGGCCCAACCATTGGGCCTGAGAAAAGTGTAGGGACTTCTGGGAAAGGATTCCCTGTCAGAGCGAAATGGAGGGAATCATTATTTTTAGTGTCACATTTGCTTTTGTGTTTGTTGATAGCAAGAAATTGGTAAGGGAGAGTCTGCTGCTCTGTTGTGTAGCATCCTCTGTTGCTTACTTGTCTCAAGAAATGGAAAACAGATTCTCTATTGCAACAGGGTATTTTCTACATGATCCCCGATGATGTGATGCCATCTTATATAACAATATAAATTCCCAACCTGGCTATTCTTTTATCATGAAACTGGATACATGTGTATAGAGAGAGACTTTTGAATCTTTTTTGTTGTTGTTTTTGTTGTTGTTCCATTTCCCTTGGCTTGAAGGAAGAACTTAGAACAATTTTACTCTAAGGCTTCATTTCAGTATAAAGCTTGAACTTATTGAAAAAGGCACATTTTTTTTTTTGTTAGAGAATGGAGGAAAATCTACTTTGAATCTGAAATGTGAATCAATGATAAGGACAGTCAGGGTATCTGGAGAGAGGGAATGAGCAAGCAGTGTGGGTTGCTGATTGGGAAGAAGGACACTTGAAGAAAAACCCGGAACCCTGGGTGGCAGTTTTATGCAATGTGAAACTGTGCTGGCCTGTAATTCAGTGTCTAGGGAGAGATAGCAAAACCTTCTAAAATGTGCTTGAAGTCTTATATATTCCAGGAATAGCACAGAGCAAGAGAGTCTGAGAGATAAAACTTCATGATTCTAGTTTACAGCAAGAGAAAAACTGGTGAATGGTGTCTTTTCTCCTGGGTCCTGCTTCCTCTGTTCCCCTTCTCTTTCCAATTCTCATCTCCTTAGCTTCCTCCTCCTCCGTTACCTTCTCTTGTCTTTTAGTGAATATAATCACACAATTAGGCATCTGGAAAACACCCTGTGCAAAGCATTTTGTGCTTAAAGTACTTAGTGATTTCATTTCTGCACTTGAAGTATCTCATCTAAAACAAATGATTTCTAAGCATAAAAAAATGAGGTTAATCAACTTTCTCAGATAAACAGTAATTAACAACCAAATCTGATAGAAACAGAACCACATCCCATCGCTGGCAGGCCCATACACTGTTAAAGATGTAAAGAGGAAAATTTTCACCTGACATAAGAAATGCATCTAGCTGTTCAAAATTTCTTTATCTTAAAAATGCTGTGGCACTTCAGGTAACTCAATATCATTCAATTGGAAATGTTTCCAAGAAAAGTACATGTCACTTCTTTTATCAAGTGCCCTGTTTGTTTGTAAGTTTCATGAGAAGCAAAACTGAAGATACACTTTTCAATTTTTGTTTCAAAATTGTTCCAGAAAAAAGTCTTTCTCTTTATTTTGTTTGACTCATTCGCCTACAAGTAGAAGTGTGTTTGTTTGTTTTTTTTTATGTAGATTATAGTAGAATAGATTTTAAAAGTTAAGTTACTAAAGGAAGCACTTATGTAAATACACTATTGTCAACCTAGGAATTCCAGAGGGGGTAAGACAGAAACCGTTCTTTATTTTATTGTAACTTCCAATCCAGCTAGAAGGAAGATAAATAAAAATTGAGCAAGAATATGTGAATAAGAAATTTCAGGTTAACATGCAATATGAGGAAATTAAAATGGAATGAGGTGGAGAAATTGAAGATACCTTATAGGCTTATAGGATAAAACTATGGGATTTCCAACTTGTGTGATTGTGGATGGAGGTATGATCTTCTGGTTGTCAATAAAGCTTAACTGCAGAGTACATGTGAATTTAAAGGAAAATAAAACAATTAGGAAATACTTAGCTTAGGGAATTTCCTATTTGGAGTATTTTGTTGAGTAATGATTTGGTTTCCTTTTCATGATGAATTTGAAACAAACTAGTCAAGTTTCGCACCTGCTGAGATGCAAGCAGGAAAAGAACAATTGTGTGTTTTGTTAATAAGAGAAGAAAAATTTGTTTATCCTTGCAACTTTTTCATTATAATGATGAACTCATAAATAGCAGGAATAGAAGGTAAATAGTGAATGTTGATAGTAAAACAAGAGGTAACTGAACTCAACAAAACTCAAGTTTTGTTGAATTAAAATAAATATAGGATTCCTGGAATATAGTCTCCTACTTGAAATCCTCAGGACTACTTATATTTCACTATTTAACATATCAGAGACATTAACAGAGTGCTTTTTATTTAACATCTCCATCAGAATTGGAGAAGGACCTGATAATTAAAGAGAATTATATCTCTGCATTTAAACCTATGCAGCTATGCAGTCACATCAAATAGGAGAAGTACTGACTATAAAGTGAGATTTTACCACAAAGTGAGTTTTAGCACCAAGCTTATAAAAATGCCTTTTTCTTCTAAAACTTTTTGGAAAATGCATTGTATTAAATGAGCAAGAAATGTGGGAGAGGTTTTCAAATCATGGAATACTTGAACTGGATATTTCAGATATAGTGCTATCATGATCACGTTTAAAAAAACATGACCATGGCTGGGCACAGTGACATGCGTGTATCCCAGAGGCTCTGGAGGCTGAGGTAGGAGGATCATGAGTTCAAAGCCAGCCTCAGCAAAAGAGAGGCACTAAGCAACTCAGTGAGACCCTGTCTCTAAATAAAATACAAAATAGGGCTGAGGATGTGGCTCAGTGGTTGAGTGCCCCTGATTTCAATCCCTGGTATCAAAAACAAAAGCAACAACAACAACAATAAAAACACATGACCAAGAAATTGGGGACTGAAGAGAGGTAAAAAATAAATAATAATTTAGTTCATAAGCCAAACTAATTTAGGCACCAGAATTTGGATAATTTATATGTTGGGGTTTGGTATATGATAGCATTTAGAGGTCAAATAATCCTTTTGCTTTCTTTTAGTTTATAAAGGTTTTGCTTTTTATAAAGGTATTTTATTATATTTTTCTTAATTTTGGGGAAAATGTACTACCCTACCATCATATAATCAAAAGGCAGAAAAGCAAACAACTAAGTAAATTATAGAAGTTTTTATTTTATTTATTTATTTATTTTTATTGGTTGTTCACAACATTACAAAGCTCTTGACATATCATATTTCATACATTAGAATCAAGTGGGTTATGAACTCCCATTTTTACCCCAAATACAGATTGCAGAATCACATCAGTTACACATCCACATTTTTACATACTGCCATATTAGTGACTGTTGTATTCTGCTACCTTTCCTATCCTCTACTATCCCCCCTCCCCTCCCCTCCCATCTTCTCTCTCTACCCCATCTACTGTAATTCATTTCCCTCCATGTTTGTTATCCCATTCCCCTCACAACCTCTTATATGCAATTTTGTATAACAATGAGGGTCTCCCTCCATTTCCATGCAATTTCCCTTTTTTTCTCCCTTTCCCTCCCACCTCATGTCTCTGTTTAATGTTAATCTGTTCTTCCTGCTCTTCCTCCCTGCTCTGTTCTTAGTTGCTCTCATTATATCAAAGAAGACATTTGGTATTTGTTTTTTAGGGATTGGCTAGCTTCACTAAGCATAATCTGCTCTAGTGTCATCCATTTCCCTGCAAATTCCATGATTTTGTCATTTTTAGTGCTACGTAATACTCCATGGTGTATAAATGCCACATTTTTTTTTTATCCATTCATCTATTGAAGGGCATCTGGGTTGGTTCCACAGTCTAGCTATTGTGAATTGTGCTGCTATGAACATTGATGTGGCAGTATCCCTATAGTACGCTCTTTTAAGGTCTTCAGGGAATAGTCCGAGAAGGGCAATAGCTGGGTCAAATGGTGGTTCCATTCCCAGCTTTCCCAGGAATCTCCATACTGCTTTCCAAATTGGCCGAACCAATTTGCAGTCCCACCAGCAATGTACAAGTGTACCCGTTTCTCCACATCCTTGCCAGCACTTGTTGTTGTTGGACTTCGTAATGGCTGCCAATCTTACTGGAATGAGATGGTATCTTAGGGTGGTTTTGATTTGCATTTCTCTGACTGCTAGAGATGGTGAGCATTTTTTCATGTACTTGTTGATTGATTGTATATCCTCCTCTGAGAAGTGTCTGTTCAGGTCCTTGGCCCATTTGTTGATTGGGTTATTTGTTATCTTATTGTCTAATTTTTTGAGTTCTTTGTATACTCTGGATATTAGGGCTCTATCTGAAGTGTGAGGAGTAAAGATTTGTTCCCATGATGTAGGCTCCCTATTTACCTCTCTTATTGTTTCTCTTGCTGAGAAAAAACTTTTTAGTTTAAGTAAGTCCCATTTGTTGATTCTTGTTATTAACTCTTGTGCTATGGGTGTCCTGCGTCTGATAGAAGAAAAAATTGGCTCCGATCTACATATTGTGGGATCCAATTAATCTATTCAATCATATCCTAAAATGTATGACTTTAACGGTAGCTGTAGTCACATATTGGTAACTTGGGAAAATGAAACATGGTGCAATTTCTTTACTCTGAATTATCCAGGTAGAAGGTTTTGTTAAACAGCTCTACAAAGAGTCTGAGATTTCATGCTAATTGCAAAAAGCCTTCTAGCCTTGAATTCATGGATACTGGTAGGATATATGAGTTTCCTTGGTCAGAAACAAAGGAAAAGCTATTACTCACAATGAGAGTAACAGCCCGAGGATCAGGAGTTATGTACTTTTCCCCTAAGACTGATTTCTATAGGGTGATGGAAAGAGAGCTAGATGACTTGTGCCCATGCAGAGATTTGTTCTGTAAGACAGATATTCTGATCTTAGGGAATTTGAATATTGTATTTTGCAGGTAAACATCCCTGTTTTTTTTGTTTGTTGTTTTTCTTTTCCAATGAGGTAATGATTTCCATCCTCCAAATTGAAAGAAAATTTGTCTTTTGTTCCTCAAGGAGACAAATCCTCCAAATCAGTTCTTCCCGTAAACATTCTTGAAAATATTTCCCAGGAAAGAAGGTAGCTGATGCCTTCCTTGCAAACCATAGGGATGTCTGAGAGGCTGTGAAGAATCTTGGAGAATTTTCTGAGAATATGCTACATTGTTGGCCACTCTAATTTTTGTGACAGAGATGGAACTGAATCCATTATGTTTGCCTAATTCAACATTTAATGTCTAATTGCAGAACTTTTATTATAGTGATTACTTCCCACAAAATGCACAGTATTAAATCAGTAATCCCTATAAAAACTACACCTATTAATGAAGAGTTCCCCTTAGAGATGTTTTTGCAATCATCTGAGGTCTGTGATCTATTGTTGGTGTTCCTTGAAATGATTGAAATTCTCTTGTGATCATACCTGAGGTATAAATCAGCACGTTTTAGGGAAGGAGGGAAGTCAGTGCCTGGCTTACACAGAGAGTTATGATCCTAGCATCATATATGGTTTCAGAGAAAAAAATAAAAAATAAAATTCATGTATCCTTACAGATGGTATGTTTTTCTGTTATGATATTATAAGAGAATGCCGTTGACTGATTCACTTACAATAAAAAGTTATTGCTCACAATTCTGGAGACTAGAAAGTTCATGATCAAGGCACTGGCATATTCTGTGTCCGGTGAGGGTCTGCTTACTGTTTCATAGATGAATCTCTTCTCCATGTATCCTCACATGGTAGAAGGGATAAGAGAGCTCTCTTTTATAAGTTCACAGATTCCATTTATGAATGTTCTACTCTCATGACCTAATCACTTCCCCAAATCCCTACTGGCATATACCATCACTTTGGAGATTAAGTTTTAACCTATGAATTTTGAAAGGAAACAAACCTTTAGTCTATAGATAATTGTTTTATCTTGGAGTAGAGGTTAGATCATATTATATTAAGATATAAAATATGGCATGATTATGAAGGAAGGATCCTAATAAATTAAAACTTGTGATAATTTTAACTAGAGATTCATAGGAAACTATCGTTATTAGCAGTTTATTATTAATAGGGTAAACTGTATATGTATATTTTCTCATTTACCATTTACAAGAATCCTAAGAGCTCTTGTCATTGCTATAGAAATTCAAGTGGAATAAATTTGATTCTTGCAGGTAAACCACTAATGTAAATATACATTTTCTATGTGGATGGTTATAATGTTAACTCAGTGTTCCTGATCCATGATATTTTTGCTATATGAAGTGAGAAAATTAAAAATAAGAAATAACCAATTTGGTAAAAAGAACAAACGTCTCAAAATTATTTCAAAGCTTAAATGTTAGTATTGGAAGCTAAGCAGTCTTCAAAATTCAAGTGAATTGAAATCTGAAAATGTTGAAATGTTATCATATGCACAAGTAAATAATCCTTAATTTTCTTCATAATTATAACAAAAATTCATGGTATATGATGTCTTAAAGCTTTTAAGTGATAAGCATAGCAATTAGCACAACCATTCTCTCTGAAATTGGTGCACTGCCAAGAATCATATTAACAAGTAGTTTTGTATAATCAGTGGGGTATATTTTTGTGTTTTACATGGCTGAAAATTTCTAACATGTTGAGTTCATTTTGAAATCTTCCACCCAAACTCATTCAGATCTGGAGTTTTTTTTTTTTATCTAATTTTATATCCTCCAGCACTGTAAAACATTTAAAACTAAGGAGCACCATTATGATGCTGTAGTATGCTCAGAAATCTTACATTTTCTAAAGAAGATGCCAAATTAATCTGCAGGATGCATTTTCAGTTTATTCATGACTATGGGACCTCCTTCTGTTTTGAAAGTTCTCAGAGCTGGTGTAGTATAAGCATCAGTGGAAAGGAAATATACATCACTTATGGTTGGAAAGACTCATTTATGGATCTTGTGTTGGAGTACAGATCCAACACCCTCTAGGGAGAAACACAAATCCCTACAATGACCCCATGTGTACAATTTTGCATTTGATGCTTGGATTTAACTGACAGATGTGTAAAACCACAAATAATTGAATGGCTCCCCACTGACTGCACAGCTGTACTAGAGAAGCTGAATGGTGTGAATTACTGCAGGGACAGTCAGCAAGAAGCTGCACAACATCACTGATATCCCCAAATTAGGCTCTCATTTGTAAATATGAGCTTGGACTTATGCATAAAAAATAATTTCTTTTAATGAAACATCCTTTTTAAAGTACAATATTTAGTTCAGAATCTGGTCATAAAAATTTTAGCAGTTATATTATGACTATCATAGAATTCAACTAACAGCATCAAATTAGCATAAATATGCTTTTCTAATAGCTTTCAGATTTTATTTTCTTAATTGTGCATGCTTCTTTCTAAAATATATTCCACATATGCATTTTGAAATTAAATAGTATATGAATTTTGTTTAAATTAAACCAAGAAATCACTTACAGTGTAAATCTGAGTTTTACACTTTAATGTGTAGGAGACCCTAACCTACTATACTTCTTTGGACAGAAAAAGTAAAGAAAATGACATTTTCTCTTACTACTTCATGAAGAAAACTGAGCTGAGTCTATTTCCTATTTTAACATCAATAGAGTGTATATACAAATAAAACAACATGATCCAAAGAACATCACATTTGTCAATTGGATTAGCTGTTTCATAAAAAGGAGTGAATAGAAGCTAAAAAGAAATTAAGAACCAGCAGACATTTACCACAGAAATCTCTCAAGGAGGAAATCCTTCACAGCTCAAGGAAAGGTTCATTTGGCCAAAAGGAGTGCCTTCCAATCTCCCTCAATCTATCGTCACATAAAATATGCAACTTTGTCTGGTTGATAAACTGAGGCAGAGACTACAGATAATTATGTTATGAAGACAAAATTTCTCAGATGCCCTTTCTGTTGGAGATGTGACCATGTGTATATGCTTTAGTCAAAGGAATATTAAATCATCACAAATGGCCCAGTGATTCTTTTCATTTTTTTTTACATTTTTCCTACATTCTATAAATGTAGAAAATATCAATATTACCAACAGTTCTCTTCAATCATATAGTGCAGTCCATACTAAGGAATGCCAGAATGTTGAACTGGAAAGAAATTAGATCCCTGTGTCAGGGAGCTCTGACCCTGCCAACTTTTCTCATTCTTCATTTACATGAATGACAGCCACGCTTCTAGTTTGTTAAAATTTATTTTGGACTTTCCTGCATCAGTCTTATTTTTAAGACAAGAGGTTTATCTGGGAAAGCAACATATATTTTCTTGCTTAACTGAAATTCTGTATCCTTGGACAATGATTTCCACAACTTCATATCCTCCACTTTCTGATAAAGGATTTTTGTAATTATTATATAATGATCATATTTTTGTCTTTTTTTGTCAGAATCCCTTCTTATAGTCATAGTCAAAAGCGATTAGATTGTCCACTTCTATCTCTAAAGAACAATCTTGATGATTATAAATCACTATTATTATTGAGGTGTTAAGGAACCAAATAGTTGCTATTCCTAGGCCTAGTTGAATTCTGTACCAAATGAGCTGATGGAGTACAAATGCATATGCTCTTTAGCTAGATATATACTAAAAGCAACAAAGTGTAATAACTAAATTAGGATTGCTATCTTCTTTAGTCACCCAGTTTGGAACCTTGAGCAAAAAAACTTAAGGAAAACTTGAGTTGAATAACAGATAGACCTTCCATTTATTATTTTCTAAGGATGGAAGGGGAAAAAAACTAAATCTCTAGCTCATAAAGCTTTAGGATTAGCTCAACTCAGAAAAATGTGTTCTGTATTCTCACCTGCTAGCAGAACAATTTATACATTCAGTTATGCCTCAATCAAGTAAGATAATTTTAAAAGATTACAGATGGCTATTGCTTTCCAATGCCTAGAAATAACAAAAGTAAACACCCAGTATGAATATGGTCCTGGCCCAGGCCTCTCAAAACTCTCCCAGAATAAAATTAGGGGTAAAAACAGCAGAATTAAGTGACAAGGGCATCAGATATTAGAATTTTCATGTAAGTGAAATTTTTTTTAAAAAACCATGTATTTGAAAAAATACATATAGGGAAAAATCTCATAAATCAATGATAACAATAAAATAGTTAGGAAAATCTGAGAAAGAAACCATTGGTCTCCCATAAATAAGGAGAAAGCATTGAACATAAAATTGAAGGAATAAAATGAAAAGCAGATTAATTAAATTTGGAAACTATTGAAGTAGAATATATATTTGATATAGATCTCACCATTCTGGAATGTAAGAGAGAGAAGATATGATCGAGTGCTAAAGAATTTACGAGACAATAAAACGGAGAGTGGAAAGATGTGCATATAATCTAATCAATCTACAGTGATTCTATCCTATTAGTAGTAGAGTTTTTTATTCAGTATTTATATGGTCATTTTATCTTTGCACATTTCATCTTTCTCTCGGTTCTTTATTTAAGAATGCTGACAAAACTAAGATGTTGAATGCACGTTTAATCAACACTAATTCTATATTTCAAAAATTTTAATAGTAATGGGAAGAAAGTTAAAATAATGGCCAATGTTTATATTAACTCTGCAGTGAAAGTATTTCCTCCAAAAATAAGAATAATTTAAAAAAGCCTACTAAAATTGATTCAATCCTCAGTGAAGGCGCTAAGCTGAAAAATAAGAACAAGAAAAATATATGGAGGTCAGAAAGAAAGACATATAAACTCTCATCATTTCAGATTATGTTATTGTCTCCTAATAAAGTCTAGAGAGTGATTCCTTAAGATTATAGTGGGGCTGAAAAACTGCTTTGGAGTAGTTATGTCACAGCTATCATAAGGTCGTAGTATAACACATCCCTTGCTTGTGGGGATGCTGGTATACACAATTACAAGTAACAAAATATATCAAGACAGTGTTAAATCATTCTAGGGATACAAATTAACAATGAAAAAAATAGAGTCAGACAGGTGCATATTTATATTTAAACAAGCTAGTTAAGGCTGGATCAGTTGTTTTCTTCTTATGGAAAATTTTCAAAAAAACAGGTATTCATCTCATTCAAAGATATCAGTTCTGCATTGGTTAATAATCTAGGGTTAAAAATTTTAAGAGCAGAAAGACATTTTTTTTTTTGAGGGAGAAGTTTTGTGTATTATTTAGATCTAATTAGGGAAAGCCTCAGTGCGGATGATATGGAATAATGAGTTCATCTTAGAAGTTAGAGCTTACCCATTCTGTGAAAAGTTAACGGGGCAAAGGTCTAAAAAGAAGGCATTAGATTGTAAGAGAAATACTGTTAACCAGGGGCCCTCCAGTGGTGATGGTATAGAAGTCTATGGGATGCTGTTTTCTTCATGAATGGCAGTGTGTGTGATTGGGGAGAACAGATTAAGTTTGGAACCCATGTAGAAGACCCAGCTTTTGTTTCTTACTGCTTCTGACCTTGGCAAGGTGGCTAATGGCCAGGGGAAGTTGGTTCCCATTGACTTGGATCTATGCATGCACGTTGCCCAGGAAGCTGAAGTAGGAGATGTGGTGGGCAATACAGGAGTGAAGCAAATCCCTTGGCTGATGTCTCAGGTTATTCAGGTGAAGCTGCAGGTGAACCACATTGCGAGCATGTGTCTGCAGACCTGCACTAATACTCAGCACAGTGGCTCTGGCTTCACTCCTATTGCTAGCTCCACAAAGGAAGAACGGAAAGGGTTACTAGAGGAAATAAAAAAAGGCCCAAGACTATAAAGTAAAACATAGTGAACTTAACTGCACAACATTAAAATCTTCTCTCTCAAAAGATAGCACAAAAATTGAAAATTCATATCACAGCCTTCACAAAATATTTGCAGCACACACATTAACATACTGTACAGCCTTCACTATGAATAGCAATAGATGTGATGAAATAATTAGTAGAAAAGAAAATACAGAATTCACTGAGTATTTGAAAATATAGTCAACCTCAAATATAAACTTAATTACATTTGGAACTCTATGGTGAACTCACTCCTCTATGATTGGCTGAAATTAATAGTTTGAAAAAATCAAATATATATGGAATGATAGGATTCTTGAAAAACTAAGTAGAAAATCAAACTAAAATAAGCTAAGGGAAAATGTGGACAATATGTAGGAAAGCAAGATATTGCCATGAATTTAGGTCCAGTACTTCTACTACTAGGCATATGCTCTAGAGAAATCATCCCATTTGTACAAGTGAAGACTTGTGCAATGTATTTGATTTATGTCGTTTGTAAGTATAAACATCAGGAAACAGCAATTATCTAGTGAATAGGAAAAGTATATCCCATTTATGCACTATATTTTTATAAAAATCTCAGGATTTTACAAATATGTTTACAAATTACTAAATATAAAGAATGTATAAGTATACAGAAACTTAGTCATCCATATAAGTAAACATATGTGAAATAAAAAGCTACTGACCCATATATGTATGAAAATTATATCCTTCACACACGTTCTAATAATTAAAGTCAACCAAAAAAGGATTAAATGATGAGCTGTGCGTGGTGGCACACGCCTGTAATCCCAGCAGCTGTAGAGGCTAAGGTAGGAGGATCTCAAGTTCAAAGCAGCCTATGCAATTTAGTGAGGTCCAAAACCCCATCTCTAAATAAAATATTAAAAAGTACTCGCATGTGAATTAGTGGTTAAGTACTCCTGGTACCCTCAAGTACCAAAAAAAAATAAATAAAGGATAAAATGATACTATTGGTCTAGATATGACAGGAGGGACAGATAGGCATTTAATAGGAATTTATTTTTAACAATGTATTTCTAATTCTATTTTGGCTATACAATTGCTAATTATAATACTATTTATGCTCTTTTACATCTTGGACATATCCTTCATCGTTTTGTAATTAAACAGCCATGGGAAACTCACATCAAGGGATGACTGAATCAGTGGAAAGAACACACACATCCATTTCTTTGGCCTTGATTTCAATTCCAAACAATATAAAGAGGTAAATAATTTGTGAAAACATATTCAGTACATCAGTCATTCAAAAATAAACCTTTAACTCCAATTTATCTCTCATTCTTTCTCAGAAAAACAAAGACAAAGCAGAGACAGAATCCATTAGTAGCTTTATTGCTTCAGGCTTCAGATCCACATTTCTCCTATATTGACAAGTACCTGCATTCCTGCAGCGGAATCTGTAACACATGTGGCTGGGCCTATCCTTCACCTTTCTGATCCATTAGGTCTAAGGTAGAAGAACTTGTGTTTCTAGTAAGTTCCCAGTGATGTTGATCCTGAAGACCTGGGATCACCCTTTGAGAATAACTGCATGTGACAAGGATGAGTGGTACCAAGGGCAAGAACTGTACCTGGAGTTTTTATAAATGCAAAATCTCAGGCTGCAATCCCCATCTGCTGACACAGAATTGACATTTTTATATTATTTATAATTATACACATGCATTTTTAAAATGTCACTTGATTTTAGAATAGTTTTAGACTTACAGACATATTGTAAAAATATTAGTTTCCGTATATCTCATACCCTGTTTCCTATATTTTGGAGATGATACACCTGTCACAGTAATATATCCACAGTTTCTCTGTAATCAGTGGAAGTCTATACCTTATACATATTTCCTTAGATTGTATCTGATAATCTTCCTGTAGGGTATCACATTACACTGAATGGTCATTATGTCCCCATAGGCTTTTCTTGGTTTCATTCGTTATTCTGATTTCCTTGTTTTTGATGGCCTCATAGTTTTAAGAGCACGGGTACGATGTTTTGTAGTATGTCTTAGACTTGAATTAACTTGGTGTTTATCTCATGAGTAAACCAGGAGATGCATTTGGGGCAGGAAGAACACAGAGATGAAGGGACAGGCTCTTCACCTCATATCAAGACCAAATGTATTATCAACACAAGTTACCACTGCTAATGTCAGCCTTGATCATCTTGCTGAGCTAGTTTAGAGCATAATGTTCTTTTTGGAATGAAGTCATTGTGCAGTTGTCATTTAAGAACTCAGAAATTAGCATGGTGACATAGTATGCCCATAATTTATTTGCAATTCTTTTGTTTTCAGAGACTATAATTATAATATTTATTTCCAATTCTAGAGAAAAAGTAGAGGGACGATTTTATTTCTTCCTAGGAATTCCAATAAATCTGATTATCAGTGACTTCAAAAATCACAAAAAATTTGTTAGTGCATTCTTTGAAGTATGTGGACATGGGCTGCATTTAAAAAATACATAATCTTTAGATTGAACAGCTACCTGTTTGAAGTGAATCTTAATTGGAACTTAATGATGCCTCCTGATAATTTACTACTTTAGCCGAACGTACAAAATCAGCTGCAGCCCAGATAAAAAGAGCCACTACTCATACTGTTCAAAATCATCGGCCAGGACCCACCTGTACAGCACCTGCAAAACCAGCTGTGGTTTGTTTGCTCTCACAATTCATGTCCAGATTTCTCAGCCAATGCATCATTAGGTTTGAATTTTATAGTGCGACTCTTTCACTCCTCCACTTCAATTAAGTGAGATTTAAAGTATCAGCACTATTCAGAGTTTGTAGAGAGTAGGAAGGGTCCTTTTAAATCACAGCAGAAGCTAAAGAAGCTAGAAGAACAAGTCTACTATTTGTGAGTGGAAAAGCAGAGGAACAGTCTGTATGTCCTGCTTGGGTGTGAAGGGGGATCTTTCCACAACACTTATTACATGGAATACAAAGGTTTAAGAGAGATTATTTACCTTGTTATTGATCTGCCAAAAAAATAGTGGTGAAGTTTGCTTCCTGGTTTTTACACAATGCAACTGCAACCAGGTATGTACTAATAAATGCATATGATCTTTTTAGCTGAATAAATAAATATTAGGGTGAGAAATGGAATATTTCTTCTCTGGTTTTCCAAATGATAGAACTGGATTGAGGAAAGAAAAACATTCCTGGATGTTTTGAAGTTAATGCAAAGCAAAAATAAACAAGGGCTATTTAGAAAAGGTTATTTATTTATTTATTTATTTTTTAAATGCATGATTTTATTTTATTATATTTAAATTCACAGTTCAGTTCATAAATGAAATGGGCATAAAGTGTTTTTTAGTTTATCATTTATTTTCAAGTTTTCAAGGAGGACCAAAGATAAACTGGATAATGTGCCAAGTTTTCTAAAACAAAGGCAGTGTTTTATAATTTTTTTAAATCATAAAACAATAAATGTTAAAATAGTGCATAAGTAAATCATCTGTAGTCAAACCCTTCTAATACTATTGTTTCATTGTATTCTCTTTCAGTCATCTTCCTGTTTTTGTGTCTTAGACAATAGCGTTTTAAATATATGTAATGTTTACGATATCTTGATATCTTTTTTTAAAAAAGCTTAACATAGAACTTGATGCAGAAAGCATCATAGGAGGGCTGAAGGTGCAGCTCAGTGGTAAAATGCTTGCCTAGCATGTGTCCTGGCTGTACACACACACACACACACAAACACACATACACAACAGTAAACATTCTAGTATCATGATTAAGAGATGTCACATCTAGATTCCAGTTCCAGATGCACTACTTATGCAGTTTGTGGTTCATTTGAACTTCTCTAAGCTTCAGTATCAGCATTTGAAAATGATTATGTATGATTTTTAAAATTTATTTTATTTTTTTAAATACACAACAACGTAATATATTACAATTCTTATTACACATATAGAGCACAATTTTTTATATCTTTTTATATAAAGTGTCTTCACGCCAATTCATGTCTTCATACATGTACTTTGTTTTTTTTTCTTTCATTACAATTCGTATTACACATATATATCATAATTTTTCATATCTGTGTTTATATATAAAGTATGTTGACACCCTATTTAATAAAGTCATAGCTTATACTGTAAAAAATAACTATCATAATTAAGATTTGATAGTACAGTTTGTACTAATAACACTTAAAACTAAAGTTTAAAAAAATGTGCTCATAAATTTTGAATGTCATAGAAGCATGATAACAAAATATAATAAAGGAAACACACTTAAAACATTCAGTAATTTCTAAAATAATACCTACCATTGAATCGCTCCAGTTCTGCCTCTGCCTTCAAAGCCATGTTCATGCAGCAGAAGGATAGTATGGTAGAAAGTGAGTACTGATTGCAAATGAGTATGTAATTACGAACACACACAGACAGAAATGCTGTTTCCAAAGACCAGTTGGACTCAACAGAAAGGGATGGTCTTTATATAAATTACATAAGGATAAAATTAAAATGTTCATACATATAATCATATATAGGCACACAAAAACACAGTATCATAGATGATTGCATATATATGTGTGTGCACTCACATGCATAGTCATGAGTCACTTAACAATGGGGCCTATTCTGAGAAGTGTTGCATTAGCTTTTTCTGACACTGTGTGAATATCATGGAGTGTAATTACACAAATCTAAATGGTATAAGTCAACCACTCATGTGCCCTTTTGGTGGAATCAAGACACATATAAACAAGATGTGCAAGGCTCCTACTGGCCCATGTGGCATAATGTTTCACAATAAATTTTTTAATATAAACAGAGTATGAAAGTTAAAAAATATGGTATAGTAAATACACAATTAGTAGTCATTTATTATCATTAATATGTACTATACATAACTTTATGTGCTATTATTTTTATGTGACTGAGTGCACAATAGAGTTGTTTACATCAGCATCACCACAAATACATTAGTGACAGGTTGCACTATGTGATGATGTCTACAATGTTGTTAAGCAATAAAAATGTTTCAGTGCTATTATCATCTTACAGGACCTTTATGAGGTCTGGGGTTGACTGAAATGTTGTTATGTATCAAATGACCATGTATGTATAGGCATATACTGAATGGAAAAGTGCACACTCTTTTTTAGTTGGAAATATTCCAGGAATATGATGTTCTAGAGCATTCAGATCAACCATCTGACTGAATTTAGTATATAATGCTAGATGAACAGGTTGTTAATCTTATAAATGTGAATATTCTTACACATAATAAAGAATTATCTGACCAAAGTCATAAGTATCATTAAGACACCAGAGGGAAAAATGAGGCACCCAACTGTTTGTTTATTCCCCTAAGGATATTTACTAAGTAGGAGAACAGTGCTCGGGTTTAAAGAGACAGAAATTTAAATTTCAGTTCTACTCTGGGTGGTTATTCTAGAAGTAGTTCTACTCAAGTTTGACCACTAGCTGGCTAACATTTCAAGGTAAACAAATAAAACTGCCTTCTTCCTTTACCCATAGGAATCTGTAAGGAAAAACACTTCACTACTGATCAGGGAAGAAGTAGTCATTGAGGAATAAAAATAGAAATTGGGTTTTTGTTAGGATCATACTTTCAAATTCAGTTTCCTTTGTGGTCTATAACACTGCAAGGCTTAGATTTTATTACTTTTCCCAGAATGGTAATACCCAAAGTTGCCTGGACTATTAATATAACTTTCCATGAGTCCTTGGTGGAAAATATCTTTATCCCAGGATTAACACATCCCCACTAATACAGACATATCTCACTTAACTTCAGTAATTGTTTAACACAATTAGATGTTCTCCTTGAAAATTTTAACCAAAAGTTTATATTTCCTACTAAATAAAAAAATTTTATCACAGTTTTTGAGATTCACTCAAGATTATAAAACATTTAAATACTGTATTTAGAGAAAAATTTTAAAGTTTACAAAATCTGGCATCAAGCAAATATAAAATAATATTAAGCAGATTATAAAAACATCTCCTAAAATAAAAGTACTTAAAATTATGTTAACTTTATGTATTTATATTTATATGATAAATATATAGAATTTGTAACTTTAGCCTACTGCTATGAACATTATGTACATTTATTTGAGTCCCTGTTTTAAATACTTTTGGATACTTACCTAGGACTACAATTGCTATGTCACATGATAAGTCTATTTATCATTATGTGCAACCACCAAATGGTCTTCCACACGAGTTGTATCATGTTAAATGTATACCAGCAAAATACAAGTTGTCCAAATTCCCCACATATTTGTGAATAGTCACTATTCCTGTGTCTTTCAGTTATAATAATCCTGGTAGATTTAGCATATCTCATTGTGGTTTTGCTTTGCATTGCCTTTTAACTATTGGTTTTGAGCAATTTTAAATGTGTTTATTGGTCATTTCTGTATCTTCTTTAGCAAAATGTCTATTCAGAGTCTTTGTCTGATTTTTAATTTGTTTGATTTTTTTTGTGTTGGAGAATTTAGGCTGTATTTTTTTATTCTTGAAAAAATGCCTTGGAACTTTGATAGTTTGAAAATATTTTGTCGTATTGTGTAGATCAACCAATTATTATATGGATCTTTTTCTTTGATTTCTAAAAAAACTGACACTTTGAGTATACTATGCAATGTGATCAAATTCATTTCATATTTGAACACTATTTCTATATGTGTTGGAAGGCATTTTTCTTCTATCTATTCAGTTTCTAATTGAACTAGTTCTGACAGATTATAATTTTCTATGTTACATATCATTTTTTTTTTCATTTCTTTGGTTTTGTTCTCTCTAATTTGAATCACAGTCTCTGATTGTCCTACAGCAGGAGCTGCACCTGCACTGGGAACTTCCTGTGCAAAGTTGCAGGCCAAGACTGCCCAGTTGCCATGGTGATGTCCTGCTTAAAGGAGGTTCTGTGCATGGCCTGGGTCTATCAGTCTTGACCCTGAGTCCAGTCACCAGCTGCCAGTGATAGAGAATTCAGATCACAAGTTGATAATTGTAATTGGGTGCTGGTCTTTGACCTTCAATCTACATACTTTGAACAAACTTTCTCACAGAAAATCTTTTTGACGATAAAACTATAAAAAAAATGTGTTGAGCTATATCTGAGTCATTATTTACCAATCAGAGAATAATATTCCACCTGGTCCCAGCTTTCTTTCTGAGTCTGTTTGTCTTTTCTCATCCCCCATCATTGTTGGGTTTTCTGAATTAATGGCCAAGCAGGTCATGTCATAAAACCTCCAGCCTTATATTAAAAAAGAGCTGTTTTTCCAATTTTATGAAGTCTGCATTTATCTTTTCACCATAGAGTATCATGTTACACATGAGTCTTTATTTATTGTATTTTCATTTTTGAGTTATAATTGACAAAAGCTGTGTGTATATATGTGTGTATATGTCTATATATATACGGGGGGGTGGGTGTGGATGTGTGTGTGTGTGTGTGTGTGTGTATATATATATATATATATTCAATATGTACAACATGAAGATTGGATATACATGAATATTGCAAGATGATTACTACAATGAATTTAACACATTGATCACCATACAACATACCTATTAATTGTTTGTGTGTTGGGGCTCTAAGTAAATAGTACAATATTATTTATTATAGTTGCCATGTTGTATATTAGATTCCCCAGAATTTATTAGTCATATAACTGGAAGTTTGTAGTCTTTTAATAATATCTTTCCCTTTTCCTCACCCAACTCCATAGCAACATCCATTCTACTCTGTTTGTGTTCCATCTAGTTTAAATTCTACATGTAAATGAGATTATATAGCATTTTTCTTTCTGTGTATGACTTATTTTACTTAACATAATGTACTACAAGGCTCATCAATATTTTCATAAAAGAAAGTATTTCCTTGTATTTCCTTCCTTTAATGGCTATTATTCCATTGTACATATATCTCATGATTTCTTTATCCATTTATTTATTGATGGACATTTATGTGCTTTTCTCTAGCATACCTATCTAGTTTCCTTGGGATATTCATCCAGTAGTTGGATTATTTGATCATATGGTTCTATTTTTAATTATTTAAATACCTTCATTCTGTTTTACATCATGGCTGTACATTCCCAAAACAATATACAAGGATTTAATTTTGTTCACACTGTCAGTAACACTGTTTCTCTCTAACTTTTTGGTAATAATTATTCTAACAGGTGTAAGGTGGTATCACATTATGGTTATATATTTGCATTTTTCTGATGATTGTAAATGTTGAATACCTTTTTTGTACCTACTGGTGATTTGTAGGTCTTATTTGGAAAATGTTTTATCAGGTATTCACTCATTTTTTAATCAGATTATTTGTTTTGTGCTATTGACTTGTATGAGTTTCTTACATATTTTTGCTATCACACCCATAGTTGAAATACCCATTCCAGATATTTTGTTCCAGGATCCTGTAAATGTTCCCTTTTATTGATTGCATCCTTTGCTGTCTAGAAGATTTTATTTTAATATTTTATATATATGAATATATAAATACTTATATATTTCTGCTTCTGTTACCTGTACTTTGAGGTTCATACCCACAAGATCTAATGTTGTTTTTGTCAGTTTTTGCATCTCCATAACAAAAATATTCAAAAAAGAACAAGTTATAGGAGGAAGAATTGATTTGGGTTTACAGATTCAGAGGTCTCAGTCCACAGACTGCCTGAATCCATTGTTCTGGGTTGAAGGTAGAACACCATGGGGGAAAGGCCTAGTGGAGTAAAACTGCTTAGTTCATGATGGATTCGGGAAGGGGAGAGAGGGAGAAGAAAGAGGTTAAAGAAAGAATAACTCCTTCAGGGCATGCCCCAGATACAACCCACCTGCCTACTGTTGCTTCCCAGTCAGCTCATTCAAACTAGGTTTGACTGATTAGGTTACAGGTCTCATAATATAACTATTTTACCTCTTAATATGCTTGCATTAACAGGTACTTTTATAGGACACCTCATATCCAAACCATAAGAAATACCAAGGAGTTTGTTGCCTATGCTTTGTACTGTTCCTCTTCCTCCTCCTCCTCCTCCTCCTCCTCCTCATCCTCATTCTCTTCCTCCTTCTCCTCCTCTTTCTCTTCCTCCTCCTCCTTAATGATTTCAGGTCTTATATGTAAGTAAATCACCCATTTTAATTCATTTTTATATAAGGTAGAAGGGTTAAATTTCTTTCCTTTGAATATGAATATTCAGTTTTTTCATCATCACTTACTGAAGAGACTATTATTTTCCCACTCAATATTCTTTATGAACTTGTCAATTATGGGTTTATTTCTGTGCTATCTATTTGGTTCAGTTGGTCTATTTGTCTCTTTTCCAACTGGTCTTTTACTAGTTTCATCTCCATACCTTTGCAATAGAGGTTGAAATTAGAATATGTGAGGTATTTACTTTTTTCTATCTCAAGATTGTTTTGACTATTAGACTTTTTCATTTTTGTGAATGTGGTTTCAATAGAATTTTTGACTTATTTTATTGATGTGAAACATACCATTGGAATTTTGATAGGAATTGTATGAATCTGGTATTGCATGGGATTTTGGTAGCATGGTTATTTTAAGAATATTGAGTCTTCCAATCACAATTGTGGGATAATTTTCTATTTATTTCTGTCTGTTTTAATTTCTTTCATCAGTATTTTACAGATTTTAGAATAAAAGTCTTTTACCTCCCTGGTAATTCCTAAGTAATCATTGTTTGCAGTTTTTGTACATGAGATTTTTTTGTTTCACAAAGTTCATTGATAGTGTATAGAAATGCACTTGATTTTTTTGTTGTTAATTTTGTGTTCTGTAACTTTTCTGGAATACTTTACTACTTCTAACAGTTTGTTAGGGGTAGAATCTTTGGAGTTTTCTATGCATCTATCACGACATCTGAAAACATGGAAAATTTCACTTTTTATTGTCCAGTTTGGATATGATTTAGTGTTGCTATGATAACTCTGCCTATGACTTCAAATACTGTGTCAAATAGAAAAGGCATTGATAACATCTTTATAAAAACCTGCATTCTAGACATTTACATGTATTTTAATCAGACCATTGTCTTCTACTAGATCATTTGAGCTACCTTATTTTTTTTTATATTAGCACTCTATTGGATGTCTGATTTGCAAATAATTTCTCTGATTCTGTATGTTGAATTATTGCATAATTTATGTACACTCTTTTCTTATTGCTCTTCAACTGATTAGTTGAGTCAAAGTATTTTAGTCAATTCAAAATACAAAATCTTCAACTATTATTTTTGAGAAATACCCAACACTTTTCTACCATGATTGGGTTTCCAGTGAGGAAATGACCCTCATATCTTTCTTTAGTTTTCACACATGACAGGGCAGACAAGCCAAATAGTTTGTGAATGAAATCTGTTTCCTATAGAAGCCAGGCCCTGGATTCCTCTACGAGTGGGTGTCCTTTTCAAGACTGCCACCAAATTGTGAAGGAAGCTAGTCAAGGACAAGAAACAAATGCCACAATCTACTTTAGCATTTTTGGTTGCCCTTTTCTTGGTCCATTGTATAATTGGATATTGTAAAATGTTAATGGTTTACAAGAGTCCTGGCAAAGTTGATTCTGAAAATTTCCATTTATTTCTTGATATTTCTAGGAGATATGTTCATAGACATTTCCCTGATGTTACTCTCCAAAATTTCTCTTTTTAATAGCACATTAGAAAATACTACAGAGTGATTTACTGAATTTGGTGATAGGGAAAAATAAATTCTTCAGAATACAGGACACTAAAGCAAAAGAACATATTTAAAGATAAATTACAGAAGCAAAAAGGATATGGGTAGGATGATATAAGTTTAACTTCAATTAGAGAAAGAGGAAAGAGAAATAGAGTAACAATGATACTGAGTGAGTTATGGCTAAGATTCATCCCAAATTGACTAACACACTATTTAGAGTTTTTAAGAAAATCAATGAATGTAAAGAATAATGAATTAATAAAAACTAAGACTCTTAAGAGAGAAACTAAATAAACCCAGAGACAATTGAAAGATCCAGAATCATCCAGGAAAAAAATGAACAATTTAAAGGAGTGATCATAAAATTTTCAAAAGCAATGAAAGTCTTATGGCAAACCTATAATATCATCAACACTCTGAAGTAAATGAGCAACAAACTTGAATTCTATAACCACTGAAAAACAATACTCTAAGAAGTTTAAGATAAAGAAAATCAAATATAGTGAACATGATTTGAGAAAATGTATTTAAATTGAAGATAAATATATGAAGAGGGTACCAGCTACAGAAGGAAAATGTTTCCATAATAAAATAATAAGAAAGAGAGAGAAAGAGAGAAAGAGAGAGAGAGAGAGAGAGAGAAGGTGGGGGCGGGAGGCACATGTAGGGGAGAGGGAGATAGATGAGAAAAATGGAGGAAGAAAGAGAGAGAGGATATTTTTAACTCTAAATATTGATATGGGAAAATAATATATTATAATAAACAAGTAAAAATATGATCAAAAATAGATTTACATTATGTAGGTTTAGGCATTGCATGTGGATTAAAGTTATATAAGTTCCTTCCTTTCTTGCCCTTGAAGAGGACATTAAATATTAATATTATTCCTCAAATAAGACTTAAAGTTGTTGAAAATATTAAGATAAAATGCAAAATTATTAAAATAATGGAAAAGGAGTATATAGAAGACAGAGTACCAAATGTTCATTTTTTTCCCCTGTATGATTCTGGAACTTTCATTCATCTTTGTATTTATTTAGTTTCTCTCTTAAGAGTCTTAGTTTTTATTAATTCATTATTCTTTTCACTCATTGATTTTCTTAAAAACTCTGTATAGTGTCTTAATCAATTTTGGATGAATCTTAGCCATAACTCACTCAATATCATTGTAGGTTTGGCTTAAACATACCAGTACATTAATTAAAAGCTAAAATATTGAATTTTCAAGTTAAGAAACAAAAAGAGTTTTCACTCAATTGAAAATAGAACACAATTATTTCATTACCACAAATACATGCCTATTATCTAAGCATAAAAATATATAAGTAAAATAATATATTTATGTCAATAGACAAGTGAGTTTTAAAATAAATAAATAATATATACTAGACATAAATAAGATCGATGTTTAGTAATGAAGTATATGGTAATTTTAAATTAGCAAGCACCTCTTAAAACCATATTAATAAGTAACTATCAAAAATGGCAGAACTAGGAAATGTACACTCATAATGGGCATTTTTAATATAACTTTATATTCTGGAAAATAAGGAAGTAAAATTCTGTAAAGATTTAGAAATTTTGAACCTCATGAAGAAAGCACATGTTCTAATATATTACTATTCCTAACAACTGCAATCTATAAACTTACAAATGTTTATTATTTAATGGTTCATAATATTAATTTTAAAAAATTTTATTGAAAATGTGCAAAATTTATAATAATTCCAGAGCACTAATAATTACAGCTATCTCAAAGCCTCAGGTATTGTGACATTTTACTTCAAAATAACAAATAGGTCAGAGAAGAGGTCATATTGGAAATTAGAAAATATTTTGAAATGAATGATATACCATTGTAATACAATAAAATTAATGTTTAGAAGAAAAATAACATTTAATGTATCATAAAAGGAAAAGACTGAAGACCATTGCACTGAAAAGAATCTATCTCAAGATGCTTTGGAAAAAGTTCAAAATAAATTAAAAACTAAAAATAAATGAATGCATAATAAATCAAATGATAACAAAGTTAAACTCAAACATACATAAGCAAATATTTTGTAAAATATTAGGGATTTCAGATGACAAAAATGTTAATAAATTTTAAGTAGGTTGACCATGTCTACATGATAGAAGCCGTAACTATTTAACCAATTTCAGGGAAGAAAATGGGGCAGTTACAAATCCTGCCAAAGGGAAAACAAATTATGTTCTGAATGATTTCCTTCTAATGAAATAAAATCTTAACTTAGGCAAAAAAAGATGAAGTAGAAAACATACAAAATGTGAAAACTATTAAGGAAATTAAATTATGTTAACTCGATTATAAAATAATTCAATTATAAAATATAATTATTCAATTGTGGATATAATGAAAGCAATTCTAAAAATCTTTGTCACAATAATCATTCCAGATACACATGGTTTCTCCTATAAAGTATAAATATACTAAAGGGAAAGCAACATACTTTTCTTATAAATTCTTACAGAGAAGAGAAATAACAAGTAATAGTGAATGTATCATAACTATTAATTATGAGACAGCTAGCCTTTATACCAATAACCAACAATACAGTATAGGACAGAAAAATCACATGAAATGAATTTAAGAACATTAGGGGAACTCTTAAGTAAAAACCTAGCAAGCAGATTAAAAAAAAATTAGCCTAGTTGGTGTAAACCCAATAATACTGGATTCATTTTTACTTTAGAAAATCAATTATTGTTATCCATCTCAGATATAGGATAGAGGGAAATATATCATGACTATATTAATAAATGCAGAAAAGGCTTGGATTAACTTGAATATCAGTATTTATGATTCCAAAGTACTCTTAGCAAATTAGAGGTAGACGTGAATTTCTACAACCTGAAAATAGTTATCTCCAAAAGCCAATATCAAACATCATATTGACTGTGAAATGTAATCTTCCCCTTGAGATAAGGAATGAAGATATTCACTAAATCCTCTTTTATTTAACTATAGGTTAAAAGTTTTTCCACGGACTCAAATGTTTATTAGCTTATTCATTATCATTTTATTTCACATATATTTCAAATATTAGCATTTAGCTTTGGTTTATTTTTAGATTATATAGATGGGTTTTCTATTTTGTGTATTTTTGTATTGGCTTGGCTTTTTTTTCTCTCAAATGTGTTTCATGTGTAAATATATTTCATTCAGTTCCACTGATAGAAATTATTACCTTAATATACTATGGTTTATTTCCCCTGCTACTGCTGATTGACATTTAAATCACTTTCAGTTTGAGGCTTTTATAAACAATGCTTATAAAAAATTCGAACACCTTAGTGCCTGTGTGCAGAGGGAAGTAGAGGTCATCCAGGATATCTATCTAGAATTAGCATTGCTGGGTCACATCATATGTGTGTACATTGCCAAATGTTTTCAAAGTCACTGTTTCATTTTATGCTCTTTACAGCAAATTAGGAGACTCCATTTCTTTATCTGTTATGACTCACAAAACTAATGTTCTCAAAAATAAGAAGTCTTAAATCCCATTTAAGTTATGTTAGACATTCTATGTCCATATTTGTATTGCAGTTCTGTATCTCTCTGTATATTTGAGTCCTGTTCTCTTGGTGTTGAAGATTAAACACCTGAGAAATGCTGAGGCAAGAGCAAAAAGTTTAATTTAAGGGATAGAACAGAGAGACAGAGAGAGGGACAGAGGCGCCTCTGCAGAGGAGGCTGTCCAAGTTGATGCCCCTCTTTATATATTTGAGACATTTATTCAAACCTATTAATCAATGTGAATATTTGTTATAACTCACAATATTTGCTACAATCAGATTTTTAAAAAATATATTACCAGCCTTCAATTTCATTTACAATATCACACACATATATATAAATTAAAAATGCCTTCTATTTTGTGACATGTGTCAAAGGATGATTTTTCATATCATCCTTTGATGAATGAAAACATTTTGGAAAACAAAGTGTGAATATCAATTTAAAGTACACATTTTCTTATGTATAATTAAAAAAATTCGTAGATCTTCAGAAAAGCATCCTCAGATCAGCAGTAACTTCTTAGTGTAGCGCCAGTGATTTATAGGGCTTTCTAACTAGCTGAGAGTGCAGGACATGCCTTTTCAGTAATTAACAACACACAGGGCATTCAGAACACCAGAAAAGTAGCGCACCTGGCAATGACTGCCCTCCTTCAGAGGAATAAAGGATCAGAAAAATCTCAGGCACTGAGGCCTGATTTATGACTTTAAAAACATTTGACAATGTACATATGGGTAGCAGAAATCTGGGAAGCAGAATAAATACCATTTTTAGCCAATGGTGATTGTAACAGACAGAGTATATCCAATTTAATATTCAATAATATAGAAGGACTGGTGGGTGGAGAGAAGTAGGCAAGCATTGCAGGTATAGAGTAGAGCAATGAGGCAAAAATTGTGTATGGAATTCAAAAGTAGATTTATCATGTTGAACAACAATGCATGTGTCCCCCTGGGAGTTACCAAGCAGAGTGGGATGCCACAGAGGTACTTGGATATCCATTAGTATGATTAGGTTGTTTATTTATTTATTTATCTATCATTCATCTATCTATCTATCTATCTATCTATCTATCTATCTATCTATCTATCTATCTATCTGTTTATTTATTGGTACTGGGTATTGAACCAGACATGCTTAGCCACCAAGCTGAGCCACAACTCCAAGCAATCCCTCACCCGCTTTTTAAGTTTCACTTTGAGACATAGTCTCACTAAAAAGGTAAGAGCCTTGCTTCGTTCCTAAGGCTAGCCTTGAACTTCTGATCCTCCTGACTCAGACTCCTGAGCTGCTAGGATTACAGACAAGCACCACCGTGCCTGGCTAGACTTTATTTAGTTAAAAATGGAAATGTAGAGAAAAATAAACATCATGTTACTGACCTCAGAAGTAAATTTTTGAGTAAGATGCACTCAGTGTTTATATGTTGATTTACTTTACATCAAAACATCATTGAGAAAAAAATACATACTATAAAATGGATATGACTATATTCTTTATGAATTAAAAATAAACTAAAAAACATAAATAATGAAAAATGGGCTAGCATATAGTTGCATGGCAGAGCACTTGCCTAACATACACAAGGCCCAGGACAAGGAAGAAAGAAAGGAATAAATAAGGATAAAATAAAATTGTCTATGGATGGGACAGAGTTTAACATTTCAATAATATATTCCTACTTATCAATCAAATAGAAAAAGGTAATTTAGCTGAGAGTTTTCTGGAAGCAAAATGAATAAAAATTACTAAATTAACTCAATAGTTTCTAAAATATAAACAAATTTTAAAAATAAATAGGCCAATTTTTGTAATTGAAAAGTAATTGATACAATTCCTACTTTAAAAAAAAATGACACATAGTGGTGTGTAGTACTGTAAAGTA
The DNA here is from genome assembly GCF_052094955.1 of Ictidomys tridecemlineatus. NCBI lineage: Eukaryota > Metazoa > Chordata > Mammalia > Rodentia > Sciuridae > Ictidomys > Ictidomys tridecemlineatus. The sequence continues at coordinate 179,091,804 of NC_135482.1, read as the reverse complement.
TATTAGTGAAATTTTAGTTATTATTTCTTTTGAGCTGTTTTGATGGCAAAACATAGCTTGGTAAATAATCTATGAGATCAACATTATAAAATAATACCTATTTAGTCTATAATTTAAGAAAAGTACAAATATATTAATCTATTACTATAATATCATATATGAGTTGATATTATAGATACATGGTATTATATAACAATCCTTAATTTTAAAAGACTACCATCTCAAGTATATAAATTTTTAAGACAATTATTTTAAATATCATAATTGTATGGCACTATGAATACATATATTTTTACCTACACTTATTACAAACTACCTATCAAATGATGTGTTTGGATTATTGGAAATTCTAGTTTCCATCTTGATTTATGTGTTATTTTTTGATCCTAGATGTAGTAATTTGGCAATTATTAGATTAACAATAATGAAAACCGTCAAGGATACTTTATACATTCTTTAATATTATAGTGACAATGAAATGGTTTTGGGAAAAAGAGTTAAGAGAGCATCCATCCAGCTGAAGGGAAAGAATATCCAAAGATCTCATTACATTTTCTGTATAAAGATGCTTGCTTTGGGGACCATTGGATACACACATGGCCTCTACTCTCCTTTTATTATAGTCATAAAGAGCAACTGAAGCTCATAAAAAGTAGCTGGCAGATTTGTAAAAGATATAACAGCTTGTTCAAACAGGTTTCTGCAGAGCCATCTAAAGAAAATTTCCCTTCCGAATCATAGCTAGGAGCTATTTATGTTGGAACTACCTACTTTGTCACAGTAAACTGAGTATCCTCTGCTCATTAAGGTCATCCGATGGGGACCTGTTCTTTTGACTTTTCAGTCAGTAAGAGTGGGCAATGGAACATATGAAGTATGAGAATACAAAACTTATAACAGCATCAGTTCCCGAGGTGGAAGTTAAATTTTATATGTGTATTTCTGTATGTGTATATGTGTGGATATAGGTGTAAACACACGCATGTGCTAGATAGTTAACATTGCAGATCTTTAATTTACACCAGTTGACGGCCTTTCAGGAATCACCTGTGTGCAGAAGAGGAGGCCAGGAGGCAGCCAGGTAGAGAACTGGAAGATATTTTACTCTCCTTACTGATAATCCACATAGCTTAACATATGTACACTATGTACACTATAGAATCTGACATTTCTTTTTAATGAATAGAAGGACCATTTAAATGTTATAATATTTTCTAGGGACTAAGATCTACTTGGCCAACACCAGCTGATAGTAAATTCACTAAAACTGTCTTATTAGTTTCTGAGGCATGAATTTGTTCTATTTTGGGGATACAAAATGACAACCAAAATTGTTGGGAAATATTTTCAAAATTTTTCATATTATTTCAAGCACATATTCTGGTAAGGGGAAAATTAAATTGTATAGAAGGAATAAAGGTCACCCTAAGTGCCTGTCCCGGGCTAAATAGTCCTGAAGTGGAAGAGAGAAAGAGAGAGTGACCGAGAAACAAAGACAGAGAGAGACTGATAGGGTTTCCAAAGACAGCATTATAGGAAGCAAATGTAGTTTAGTAACTGCCACCTTCATCCAGAAGTATTAAACAGTGCCTTCAGATGTGATGTTACTCTTATGTCACAAGGTCACTAGCATACTTCTATGATTCATAAAAATGAGGTTATTCCATCTCTCCTTCCTCATCCACACAGTGTAGCCCCAGTTGGCTTGAATCATGGTGATATTTGTGTCTGGACATGTCTGCCATTGTAACTTCTCCAAAGTGCACCAAAGGAATTCTAGAGGGAGAACATCTGCCAATCCAGCACTAGGAGAAAAGAAGGAATGTCCCACTCCCTCCAAGGACACTATGAGAGCTACATAATTCCAATCAATTCTCCATTCACCCATTTCCTAGAACATGCTTCTCTGGCTGTGCCTAAATACAAGGAAGCTGAAAAAGTGATATATATATATATTTTTTTTTCTTTTTTTTAACCTCGAAACAAACCTTGTTTCAGTAAAGAAAATAAAATATATTGGAATACTTCTTTTATATCACTTCAAAATATGTTACTGTGCTTCACCCCACTTCCATTATAATATCTTTTCAAGCTCTATGTGTATTCAAATTTTGTTTTTCTTTAACAGACATTGTTTTCTGTGATCAGAGCTGTTCAGATATCTGCTCAGTCCCTTTTTGCTAGTATAAGAAGAGTTTTTGTTTTGTTTTATGGTACTAGACTTTGAACCCAGGGGCACTTTACCACTGAGCTATATCTCCTGTCCTTCTTAGTTTTTATTTTGAGACAGGTCTCACTAAGTTCCTAAGGGTCTTGCCAAATTACTGAGGCTGAGACCATTCTCTTGTGCCAGCCTCCTGTATTGCTAGGATTAAAGGGTGTGTTACTGAGCCTGGTTAGAGATTCTGATTATAATAAGCTTGTTAAAAACAAAGGGATGCTTAAGGAATGAGTAAGTGGCAGTGAATACATTTTAGGTTCAAATAATGAGCCAAACAGGAATGGTCCCATATTCTCATGTTGATTTCCATCAGTCACATATCATTTCAGGCATAAAATAGACTAAAACTTTGGATTTCCCCAGATGAAAGATTTACTTAAACAGCAACTTCATTTCAAAAAAAACAAAATTTTAATTTTTCCACTTAAATGATTTAAATTGATAGGCATATGATAGGCAAAAACTAAACATTGGCACCAGCCTCAAAGACAGATAAATAATCAGGACAGTAAGTGCTTATTTTCAAGAAAACACTGTGACCTTGTGGCCAGATGAAGACTTCCAAGGCTTGAGCTCCATCATAATGGGGTGGCCTTGCTTATTCCTTCATCTCCTTTTGTTAGTTTCTCCATACCCTCTCTCTAATGGGGTATTCAGTATAAATGCATAGTCTAACTGGAATTTATACCTACAGGGGAGAGCATTAAAACAAATTTGGTGCTCCTTTTGGAATAAAGTTTGAACCTCAATTATGTATCCAGAAGAAACATAAATTACATTCATAAAGACTTTTGGAAGGGCAATGCTGGATACACACAAGTCCAATCCAGAGAATAACAAAACACCACATCATCCTCAAGAGATAGGTCCCACTTTGACATCATTTTTATTATTACTACTACTAATAGTACTAGTAGCAGTAGTAGCATTAGTTTAGTGTTGTTTTACAGTCAAAAATCAGCATTAAAAATCACAACAAATATTCCCATTATTTTATTTATTTTTTGATTGGATCCATATTTTTCATTTTAAATTTATTTATTTATTTATTTGTTAGGAAGGATTGAACCTGGGGGTGCTTAATCACTAAACCATGTCCCCAGATCTTTTTATTTATTTATTTGTTTTAATTTTGAGATAAGGTCTTACTGAGTTGCCTAGGGCCTCACTGTTTTACTGAGGTTGGCCTTGAACTTAATATTCTCCCTTCTTAGCCTTCCTAGCTACTGACATTAGGTGTGTAGCACCTGCCAGGCTGAACCTGAATTATTAATGTTGAATGTCAAGCAGAATTAATAGAGTTATCTCATTCTGCAATGCAATACACACAGACACAAACACAAAGACACAAACAAATGCACTTTTTGCTTTAGTTCCACCAAATAAAAAATATATAATTCACCAAACAAATGTCCTTGAGCATCATAAATTTTACCTAAAACTCTTTAGGAAATCGACTTAGTAGTTCCTTTGGTACAAATGAGATACTATTCTGTGTGGATTCTCTCCTATATGTAAATATATACTATTTGTCAAGTCTTTAGACTTTTTCAGCATATTGTTTATAATGTGTTGTTTCTGCTAATATTATAATGCACATTCATTGCATGCCTAATTTTATTCACATATTTGAGTAATATTTGCATCACAAATAGCTTTTCCTGTTTTATTTATTATTCCTTTTATAAACTTCACTTTTTTTTTCTTATATGTGAGGTTTGCCTCAGAAACTCCTTAAGGCTTCCTATTATTTGTGTCCTCATATAGACCCTCACCAACAACAACCATTGTGTATGAAAAAGAAAAAAACAAAGTGTCAGACAGTAAATTACCAAGAAAATTCACCTTTTATTTTAAGAAAATAAACAAATGTTTGGTTAATATGAAATCTTTAAATAGTTGTCTTTAAAGGAAATGAGAATAAGTTAATATACTTTAAAATTTTCAAAAAAAATTAGGAAGAATTTAGCAGTATTTTACTATTATAGTGTCAACGATTGTGTCCAGTGAACTGGAAATAAAACAGTTCCATAAACCAAAATAATTTAATTAAAAATGCAGAAAACTGAATACAGAATGAAAACACACATTATTCATGAAAGTATAATTTTAAAATTGTATAGTGTGCTGTTCATGGTGGCACATGCCTGTAATCCCAGTGGCTCAGAGGGTGAGGCAGGAGGATCACAAATTCAAAGCCAGCCTCAGCAAAAGCCAGGTGCTAAGCAACTCAGTGAGACCCTGTCTCTAAATAAAATAAAAAATAGGGCTGGAGATATACCTCAGTGTTCAGTGCCACTGAGTTTAATCCATAGGCTCCCCCCATAACAAAAAATAACCTAGTATGAGAGGGAAAAAATTGCTCAATAGACTCTGAGTTTGAAAAATTCTAGCTTAAGTAAAATTTGAAATTGTAGACAAAACCCATTTAGTAATATTGATATGGGGGGGGGATAAAAAGGATAAAAAGAAAAATCTACCTTGCATCCAGGTCTTTTGATAAATTAGTTCCAACCAATTAAGTAATTTAAAGACTATTGCTCACTTACCTAATAACTCATCTTTGTCCAGAGCTGTGAACATTGGAACCTACAGTCAGTAGTATTGAAAGAAAGTCTATGGTTACTATTTATAGGAGCAACTGTATCTTTCCTATGTATTAATATGCTACAATGTATTAGTATACTTTATTTTGATAAGAAATTAAATGATGATTATGTATAAGTAAAAGAGCAAAAAACAAATAGCAAAAGAACTCTAATTCATGTGAGTGTAGACTGTATTCACTTAAAAATTTCTTGCCTCTTCTTCTTCTTTTTTTTTTTCTCACTAGCTACACAGTTCAAATCATTTGTTACCTTAAAGTGGAAGGCTCCAGAGACAGCTTCTTATGAATACTTCTTGAAAGATCTTTGAGGTCAAAAAAGTGATTTAACCTCAAAGATCAGCCTCAAATTCTGTAGAGTACAGAAGAAAAAATATAATTTAATTTCTAGGACATTCAGCAGCTAGGGATTTCCACAGATATAGGCCAACACATGATTTGTGTTGTAATAACCAGCCATGACAGCCACATATTTTTAAAACTATGTTTAAAAGTGCCTCGTACAAAATCTTTTAAATATGCTTGATAGCTTCTTCTGTAACAGTTATAGTGAGCCCATAGACACATGTATACTCCACATGAACAGTGACTCAAAATTTGATGAGAAAACTGTGTAGAGATAGATGGACACCCACATTCAATGAAGTATTGGGTTGTCAAAAATTAGAAAAGTAGAAAGCAATTACAATTACAGTTACACAAACTTTATTACTGGTTCAGGACTTGATAGTTTTTCTTATTTAAACAATGAACTTTGTTTTAGTATAATGGACATTTTACATTATACATATATTTAAAGACACACTCTTGATTTGGATTTGTATTGACTCATCTCCTGATGTCTGGGTTTTTCTTGACCTACAATGTGCACATCACAGCTGTACCAGGAAGTTTTCAATTTGAGTCCTATTACTAAAAGCAAACAGTGTTTTTGGTTCAATAAAAATATATTTTGACTTTCAGCAACAATTTTGTGCATAAATGCTTTGGTTTCTACATTAAAATGAAGCAAAATAAATTTTTTATTTTTTTTTACAAATCTAATCTGCTTACTGGGAGCTATCTATGTCACTATTAAATTAACATTGTGTGAAAACACTAATGAATGCACATTTATTATTTTATGTATCCACAAACTGAAGTAAGATTTCTACTATTAAGTGGCTATAAATGAGACAATGGCCAATGATTTATGAAGCTCTACTTCTTTGTTAAAATTTGTTTTAATTTTCCCCTTGGTGAAATAAGAAAATATCAAGGACTTACTTTAAGCTTAAAATTTAAAAAAAAAAACGTATTTTCTCATTTCCTACCTTAATTTCTAAAATGAACCAACTTTAGTGCAACATGGAATAGAATTTCTATATCACTGGATTAGATGGTTCTTAAAGTGCCTTCAAGTTCAATTGCATTTTGCATATTATTTGAACATTAGATACATTAGTGGGTAATATTGGCAATAATCAAAGTTGTTTTAATTGCCATCCATATAAAAGCAAGAAAAAACACAAGAATGCTGATTACTGCATTCGTTGGGAATGTATACGGAAAATGCAAAAAGCTCATATTCAGTAGGGAGTATATGAAATGTTTGAAATGCAATGCAAAAGTAAAGACTTTTTAAAAAAATACCACAATGGAAATACCAGATAAGTTAAAAAAAAGAGAGGCAGTTGGATTGGACACATGAAGTTCCAAATTATATGCTACTATTCTTTTGATTTAACAAGCCCTTCAAATGTCTGTCAATTAGTAACTTTTTGTTGTTGGCAAAGGAATGTTTAATAACTCTAAATCTAGGGAACCCATGATCAAGACATGTAGTTAAAAAAGGATTCTTCTTTAAATGCAATATTATAAGTACCAGATTAGAAAAATAATCTCTCACGCAACTGGGAATTACCTCTACTGCACAATTTATTTATGTGCCTTTAATATGCCATGAGATCCACACAAGTTACTAAAAGTTCTAGATTCAAAGGCAATTTTCAACATGTGAAGGTTTGACTATATTTTTTAAAAAATTTTGCTTTTAATTTTTAATTAACATACTCAGAAACCTCTGTAGAAGTCATTTTGTTACCTCACAAAACTTGCCTATAGAGTCTTAAGCACTCAGGAATTTTATAAATCTCTATAAAATGAAGATGATTCTTCACCCCACACTGTCTTGTAGTTCAACAGTAAGAAAATGTTGAAACTTTTGAGAGTGATGACATATGCACAGGTTTGGGTCAACAATGTAAAGAGAGCTGCTTTTTAGTATATGCACGAAAATAGTGTTAGGATATACAGAAGATCCTCTACTTATGATGGGGTTATATCTCAATAAATTCATCATAAATTGAAAATATTGTGATTTGGAAATACACACCAGAACTCTAATCTACCAAACATTACAGCTTAGCAACCCATCGCACTGTAGAGAATGGGTTGTTTCCCCTGATGATCACCTGGGAGCTTTGCATGCTACTGCTCAGTATCCTAAGCAGATCATACCACACATTGTCAGACCAAGAAAAGATGCAAATTCCAAATTCAAAGTACAGTTTCCACTGAATTGGTATCATTTTCACATCATTGTGATGTCAAAAAATTGTAAGGTGAACCATTTTAAATTGGGGACTGTCTGTACTCAGAAGAATTTCTCAATCCAGTATACCCTGCTCTGGAGGCCATTCTGCAGTAATGTGATTATGAACTTAGATATGCTTCAAGCCATTCAAAATAACAGATTATTCAAATATTTAGGATATGCATTATACCTTCCTTTGTATCCATTATGGATATGTATCACATACAAATTCACATGTGCAATGTCATATATTAATTTGGGAGACAATCAGAAGTTTGAAAAGAAAACTACATTGAAGATCTATAGCCAAAGAGACAAACTAATCCATAACAACATTTGATAGAGTTCACCTGAATTCCTAATTATTTCTAATTATCTACAGAAAGATCTTCCATTAAATGATTATACTACTTCTTCCAAACTATTTCCTTCTTGAAGATTTGTAGACTGAATCCCTCTTCCAAATTGGAGGAAAAGTCCAATGAATGCCAAATAACTTAAAATTTTGTGAGAATAAATATGTCAGAAGTCAGATAAATGTTTTTAAATATCACAAATAGAATGATGTTTCCAAAAGTGTTTTTGTATTATTTCCATATCTCTATAGCAGAAAGTATAGTATATGCAAAAATAGAAAACAGAAATAAAAGCAAAATCAGGAAATCATTGAAATGCTGTTTCACTTATTGATAGATACGTTGATGATAGGTAGGAATGTAGGTAGACAGATAGATTATCCCTAATAACCAGGGAACAATGGAACCAACATTGGATAAAACAACAACAACAAAGGCTTCTACCCAGTAGACACTAAAGCATGTTTCATTTTGGTACCCATCACATTCTGTGCAACACCAACTTTTCCGTCATGTAATCCTTCTCTTCATTCATATTTAAGTAACTGAATGTACATTTTATTTGGCACCCTCTAGTTAATATTTTGGCTAATGAGGAAGTAAAATTTAATGAATTTGGCCATATGTATAAATATGAATCCAAAACTACTATCAAGATAATTAAAAATTCCATTACCCTAATAGTATCATTGAGCTTAAGGAAGCTGCTCCAAGATTTTTCAAACTAGGTTAACAATTGCATTGCACTCTGCTTGACAGAAATATCTGAAATTGCTATGGAAAACCTTTAGTAGCATGAAAATAATTTGCCTAATATTCATCAACCACAAAGTAAAAACAAAAACAAAACAAGCAGGATTCAAAAAATAGCTTCCAATTACAATATATATGAGACTCTGAAGATGTTTTGAACAAGAAATAATAATTAATAATAATAATATTGTTAGATGATCCAGCAATAATAAATTTAAAAATAACAATTAGTAGTAGAATATAAATTGAAAAAGAACATGGTCAGTGTGGAGGATTACTTGTGGCTATGGAAGTCAAAAAGGAATTATATATTGAAGCACACAAAAAAAATAGGTGAATCAGTGATCATGATAGATTCATAAGACAATTTGCAGATATATACCATAGACTTATATTTTGAGTAACAATTATTCCCAAAGGGAGGGAAGAATACGTGAAGAAGAAGCAAATATTTAATAAGTGCAGAAAATAATTTCTCATTATAAAAACACATTCTACATTATAAGATCTTATCTAAATTCCTGAAAGACTGATCAAAGAAGATAAATGCTGATAAAATTCTTTATTCCAGGGTTAAAGACAAAAATCTTACAAACTATAGCAAAGAAAACAATATCTTCAAAGGCAAAAGAAATTCAGATGAGCATTGGACATATTGGCCAGAAAACAGGGCAAGAACATCTGCAGAAAAAAAAGGATAGTGAGGTACATGGTGCCCACCTGAAAGATTGCAGCAGGAGGATTATAAGTTCAAAGCCAACCTCAGTAACTTAATAAGGCTCTAAGCAACTGTCTCAAAATATAGATAAATAAATAAGGGCTTGGGATGTCATTCAGTGGTAAAGCACTCAATGTGTTCAACATGGTACCAAAAAAAAAAAAAAAAGAAGAAGAACAAAGAAAAAATAACAAATCAATTATTCTACACAACACCATTATTTAATTGGAAAATAGGAAAAATAGATATATTTTATACTTCAAAAAATTAAATTATATTTTATATATCTTCCTTTCTTGAAGACAATATTTAAATATTTCCTCTGATATTTACTTAGATTCTGTTGAAACGGAACGACAACTGTGGAACTGAAAGTCAAGTGATACAGAAACCGTGACTTGTGAAAGAATTGTTTCATAAATCTGAGTGAAATATGATAGACTGAGAAAGTAGGATTAAAATTTGAAATAGTCCTTAAAGTAAAAAGATATAGGGAAAATCTCATTACTATTTTGGATCAGTAGTCAAAAAACTGATTCTGCCTACTGATTCCTTTTGTAAATACCATTCTTTTTAGGCGAGGAAAATATCCCTGTCCAATAGTTTGTGTATTATCTACTTTCACTGTAGAATACAGAGTTGAGTAGTTATGATCGAGATTTCATAAATCCCCCAATTGAAGCTTTTTTTTCTTTTTTTTTTTTTAAAAAAAGATATTTCCATTCATCTTCTAGAGCTAAAAATATTACATCTTGGCAAACCCTAAGACTTTGAGGCAAAGTAATTTCAATGCCTTGTTGATGAGAAAAGAAAGGGGATAGAGTAGAGAACGGGCATACTTTAAATAACCCTTTTCCAAAATGGAGAAAATTAAGTGAAGTGAATGTTCATTTCAATATAAGAATATTCAATTTGCAAACAATAGTAGAAAACTATGTATCATATCTAGAAAGGTAAGCATGGGTGCAGAGGAAAAATAGGTAGATAATACACATTAAAAGGAAAAAACAACCTCATGGACAGTATATCGAAGACACCAAATATAAATGAACAGACAAATAAGGGGATGTATACAGAGGAGGAACAGTGTACATCAAATGATAAAAAGTGTAAATGATCAACAATTCCAGTGAAAAGTAGAAATAAGATCTGTCTGTAAAAAAGACCCTCTGAATAGATTTCAAAAAGATAATCTCGCAATAATTATACTGTTAATGACTAAGCTTAACCAAATTAATCAATTCAGGCTGAAAATACTGGAACCGTTAAAAAAAGGAAAATAAATAAAGGAATAAGCAAGGTTTTTATAACAAGTTGATCCCCACATTTCTGTGGTTTAGAACAACATAAGGTCATTTCAGAGTTACATAGTATTATTTAATGTTTGATCAATCACTTTTTTTTGGTTCCAGCCAAGAAGGGGAAAGACTTTGGAGGATACAGACTCTGGCAGGAGGCAGCAGTCTTCTTCCTGGAGACTTGAGGCCTGAGGTCAGCAGCCAACTGCTCAGAAGAAGGTAACACAATGACAAAGATTCTGTAATCCAGCATCACCTCTCCTACTTTATGAAGAGGCTGATATTTTTGTTTCATTGTAAAGATCCCATTGGACTTGGCATTTGGGAAACCAGAGGCTGGTTCTTCTGATAGGAGAGAACAGATTGGTCCTGATAACGCTGAGCTAGGTGAGGAGGATCCAAGAAACAGTGAAGTAACATCATGTGATACCTTTGTGGTAGCCAGTTGTTATGGTTCCACTTTAAGTGAGGTGACCATCCAAGGTCATTGGATGTTTCTGGCAAGTAGATACTACAATGATATTTTTAAACAATTGAACTGGCTGCTTTGAAGAGACGTGACCATAGCAATAAGTATAAAGGAGAAAAAGCTTTTGGTGGTAGTATATATGAGAGATGATGGTGACTTGGACCATTACACTAGCAGTGAAAGTGATGAGAATTGTTGGTATTTAAAGAAACAGTTAATCTATCATATCAATTATAAAGCTTCAATAATTGGATTCAATGTTAATTACATTTGTCACTTAGCCTTTATCTCCATTGATTTACACATCAATAAAAATGTATTTGCTTCTTAGGTGATATTCATAAAGGATAAAAATCCTGATATAAAACTATAGTTTTGTGTTTATGGGAGATACAGAAATAAATGTCTTTCTTCATGTGACTCTATATTTGGAATGACAATGTGATGGCAGATTTATTTGAGGATTTTATATGTAAATTTTTAAAATGCCTTATCAAATGTGGATTTGAATCTCAACATCTAAGCAGATTATGTTTCTCACACTTTCCTAAGAAAGCATTTAGATTTAATTCATTTTTTTGGATCTCTGGGTCTAAATCAGAAGCCCTGGCTTAGATTACTGTTCCAAAGACAATATAACCTAAAGTTTTCTTAAGCAGAATAATTCTAGGTAGATAACATTCATTTGTTTATTATGCATAGAATCTCTCAGAGTTAAGCGCTGTGTGTTTTCTTTCTTTCTTTCTTTCTTTTTTCTTTTTTTGTCTTTTTTACTGAATCTCAAAATCCTAAAGCAAGGTTCAGAACTATAGGATGTTGAGTCTACCTACCAGAGACATGAATAGTTGTGTTTTAATGAAAAATTGCTCATTGTGATATTTTATTAGGATTTTTAAAAACTCAGCCTAGGGATACCAAACATATTTTCAACAAATTATTGTAATAGATGCAAATTTTTGTTGTGATTTTAAATTACCATTAAAAGTATTACATTCTTTGTGTAGTATATTAACATTTTATTATGCTCGTATTCAAGATATGCAGAATTGGAGAAGAGAATAAATGTTGAATTTGGAGGGGTTCCAATAATTAACATCTATTTTTTCCTGTGTGTTCAATTGGTAAAAGTATGTGTCCTTAAGGTAAGCTATCTGTACTCTGTTCAAACAAAGAAATTTTCTATATCCTGTAAAAAACTGGCAAAGTCAGAAGGACCTCTGTGGGAGGTATTAATTACAACTCGGAGGGATCCCCATTTAGCCTCAAGGTCTCAAAATACTATAAAGGGCAGCTCAGTCTTACAATCCTCAGCCTCTAATTCTTGCACATCTGGTGACATATTCTGCAAGATTTCTGTAAATCACCCTTTGGAAAGCAGTTAAAGAAATGTGAACTCAACCACTTTTAAATTGAGTAAAAGTGAGAGATAATGATGTTGCTTAATTTAATAAGAATGTTTGGCACAGAAAATGTCTGTAGGATGGCTAGTTTAAAATGCTAGTGGTATGAACAGGTAGAAAATATTAGCTTTAGGCATCTTTATGTCACTGTGACCAAGAACAATTTAGAGGAGGAAAAATTTACTTTGGGCTCAAGGTTTCAGAGATTCAAGCAATAGATGACCAAATCTATATCTCTGTGCTCCAGGCAGATTAGAACATCAGGACTGAAGGGTGTGGTCCAGGAAAACTACTCAGTCAATCACAGCCAGAAAGCTTCACTCACCTGGGTCAAATATAAAAACCCAAAGGCTAGTCCCTAGTGATCTCCTTCTTTCAAAAGCATCCTACCTGACAATAGATACCACCCCGCTAATCCACTTGTGGATTAACCCACTGATTATGTTATAGTTCTCATAGTCTGATCATTTTACCTTTGAACATTTTCACATTGTCTCACACATGAGTTTTTGTGGGCCATCTCATAAGGAAAATCTAACAGTATTTAAAACATAGTGTTTCTCAAATTTGAATCCAAGAGGGAAAATAATGTCCTGCTCTTCACAGATACATGATATTGGGAGGATGTTGTTTATGGATTTTTGTTGTTTATTCTAAAGATCAAAAATTTTGCTATAGGACTTCAATTAACAAAATAGTTTACTAACAAGAGCAATTCAAGGAACAGGGAAGAGGCCAATTACATGAAAACTAAACTGAGAATTTAGGGGGAAACAAATATATATACAAAGGTTGAAAGGTGAATTATTTCCAAGTTATTGAGGAATGATCTCACAGTGACCTTGGTGAACACAGCACAGAAAGGGTTAATCCAATGATGACTGTAAAAGATGAGTCTGAAAGCAGATCATGAGAGAGATGGTGATGTGCCTGAGTATAGGCAGAATGATCACCTGAAGATGTGCACATTGAAGTCCCCAGAACCTGTGAATAAGTCACATGGAAAGGTACCTTGAAGATGTAATTAAAGCTGTGAATCTTAGGATATGTATTACCCAGGTAGGCCCAGTTTAATCATGAGAACTTACCAGCTGGAGACAGAAGAGAGAATGGAAGGCAGAGATCTTCCAAATGTAATTGGCCACATGTAAAGATAAGAAAGATGGGGCTGGGCAGGCCCCTCCACTCCCAGCCAGAAAGGAAATTGGGACTACTACTCCTCTCTCTTGGAAATGGATCTTACCAAAACCCTAAGTAAGGCTTGAATCAGATTCTTTCAAGAATCTCCAGATGAGAACTTGCCTCTGTCCCCACCCACTGCTGCCTCCAGATGAGGACATTGACACTATTTTTTTTTTCCTTCAAGTGTTTAAACAGAGAAACCAGCTAAGCCAACACAGACTTATGATGATCATACTTGTGAAATCATAAATATTGTTGTTTTAAAACCCCAAAGTAACCAAGTACAGTGACGCACACCTGTAATCCCAGTGACTCCGGAGGCTGAGCAGGGAGATGTCAAGTTAAAAGGCAACCTCAGCAATTTAGTGAAACCCTAGGTAACTTAATGAGACCCTATCTCTAAATAAAATATAAAACATACTAAGAATGTAGCTCAGTGGTTAAGTACTCTTAGGTTTCACTAGCAAAATTTGTATGTTTGGGTGTGTGTGTGTGTGTGTGTGTGTGTGTGTGTGTGTGTGTACGCGCGCAGGCAAGCTCACACACTTGTATAATGCAAATAAATTGTCACTGCAAGGGACTTTAATCAGAATATTTCAACAAAAATATTGAAAGGAGTAAAATCATTATTGTCAAAAAATGGGGGTAATGACCACTTATGGCAATTACTAAATTGAACTTTGATGTGTAGTGATCCTGAAAGACAGGGTAATGTGTTATTAGATTTATATGAGCAAAAAGAGAAGTCTTTTTTGTGGAACAATTTCTTCCATCACTCTTTTATCTCAGGTATCAAAGACCATAGGAAATTATATAAGTAAATAAGAGCCACTATTGGTCAGATGAAAATGACAAGAATGTGCTTGTATAGTGCCAAGATATGAAAATGGAATTAAAAAGTAGAAAACATAAAAGTAAGGAAGCTGTGATGGTTTGATAATGAGGTATCCCCCAAAAGCTCATGTGAAAGACAATGCAGGAAGATTCAGAAGTGAAATGATTGGGTTATGAGAGTCTTAACCTACCAGTGCATTAATCCAGTTGAGTGGATAAACTAGGTGGTGACTGTAGTTAGGTAGAGTTTGACAGGAGGAGGTGGGTCACAGTGGGTGCACCCTCAAGGTAGATATTTTATCCCTAGAAGTGAGAAGCCTCTCTCTGCTTCCTGATTGCCATGTGCTGAGCTGTTTGCCTCCTCAACAACCTTTCACATTGACATCCTGCCTCATCTTGGGCCCAGAGCAATGGAACCAGCCATCTCTGCAGTGAGATCTGAAACAGTGAGCCCCAAATAAATGCTATTCCTCTAAAATTAAACTGTATTTAAAATTTAGTATAAATATATGTAGACTTGCTCTATTTTAATAAATTCTTTAAGTTCATCACAATTATGTCACAAATTTTGTGGATTTCAAAATAATTCTCTTAATATCCTCTTTAAATGACTCTTTGTTCCAGTTTTTAAAATTTTCTCTGAGATTGATATTCTTATCTCAAACACCAAAACCCATGGTTATGATTTAGTCAAGTTTTGCATTTGCTAATAATTATAACTCCTGATAATACCAATTTTGATTGTTTTCTTTCCCAATCACCAAAAGTTATTTATAACTCATTTCATCTGGTGTTCCTCAAAGGAAAGCTCTCCTATTTCATTTGTTTTTTATTGTCTCACTCTATTCATGTTTTCCCAACCATTTTCACCTAACTGTATGAGAAAGGAATTGTCATTTTAAACTACAAACCCCAAGAGGAGCTGCATATCTCCTTCCTAACTCCCTCCTTCTAGTTATTCCAGTTAGGAATCTAGGACTTTTCTTGAATTTTTCATTTCTCCTCTACCATATCCAATACATCATTATTTCCTTTTGGCACTGATTGCAAAATATAAATAGATTATTTCAGTTCTCCTCATGTCTACCGACAACATCTTATGAAACCACTATAATTTCTCGTGTTGATTTCTGAAATAACTCTCAATCTCCTTTTGCTCCTTCTGTCCTCACCCTTATATAAAGCCTATTCTTAACACAGGACACACTGTCCCTGATACTAAGATTAGGATATTGCTCTAATGACAACCTGCCCATAACTCCTTCATTCCTTATTTTTTTTCATCAGTGTAAAAACCAATGTCATAATGTAGCCTAAAAGGGCTGTCTGAGCTGCCCTGAGCACGTTCTGACCCATGGTAGAGAATCCTCCCTTTCTATCCTATAACATCATTTCCAGTTCTGAGCTTCCATTTGAACATATGTAGCTATGTTCTCCCTTCCCCCTCTCAGGCAGGGATGGGAAGCCCTGAGGTGGCTGCATACCCTTCTTTTCAGAGACCAACATAATGTCACATTCTCAATGAGAACTTCTATACTCATTTTTTAGTAGAAACTAACAAACCTACTTTATCCTCACCTGTTAACTCTCCCTTGTCACTCTTTTTTTTTTAACAAAAAATCACTTGATACCATCAAATGTAGTGCATATTTATTACTACAGATGTACTAAGTACCTGTCTCTTCTAATTAGATTTCTAGCTCCATGATAGAGGATATGTTGTCTGCTTAAGGCACTTGTATATACACACATACTCACGAATGAAGACAAAAACACTGTAGACATACAATGTACCTAGTAAAAAATAATGAAGAATTTCTAATCATTATAGCTATACTTAAATAGAACGAAAAAAAAATCTGTCATTTTCACTTATCAGACAGGTGTCCTTTGTGTAAAAATTTGGGTAAAAAAATAATACTGCTAAGTAGAATATTTCATTTGTCTTCTAGATGTATGAAGAAATAATGGTCTCAGAGAAAGATAAAAGTAGTGTGAATTTGTAGTATGACAGAACTTCCTTTTTTATATTTTAAATATATATTCTGTTTATATAAAGTGACGTATTATATATTGCCAAATAAATGCATTACTCAGAATAATAAAACTCTACTCTTACTGAAATGAACATGGCCAAAACACAGATAAATCTACAAACTTGCAAGTCAATACAAAATTTATTATCTACTCTTTTTAAAAGTTGAGGTAGATGCATAAAGGAAATTATGAAGAAGAAAATTACATCTCTCTTTCAATAGTGCATGCAATCAAATTAGAAAGAAAAGATTTAATTTTTGAAAGCTTAATATCCTTATATGAGTTTAGAATTTCCTTCCAGATAACAAAAAAACTATTACTATGAATAATTTAGGCATGGGCATTTCTAGATTAGGAGGGACATAAAATTTCATTTTGGTATTCAAGGTATTCATAATCTAAATCATAAGTGAGAACACATTGCCCTGTCCTTGGCTACAAGCACAGGGATTCTGGATATTGCCATCCAGTGCACAGTGACCCGAGCCATTAATGAGAAAGCTTTAAAAGGTTATTGAGAAGCAGAGTTGAAGAAGAACACAAGAAATCCCTGGATTCTGCACAGTTCTTTCCTTCACAGAAGTGCTTGGGACTTCTATTTAGAAGGGAGTTCTAATACAGAATACCTGTCTTAGCATAGCTTGGAATATGAGTGGGCCATCCCCAAATAGAGTAGGTGCCCTTTATCTTCTTTATAACAAGGGACATGATAAGAGATCTCAGGCCTAGGAAATAAATCCAGAGCTCAGCTAGAGAGACTACATATCAATCTTGTTGATATCTGTCAGAGGTCTGGCTATTACTTTGAAAGTCTCAGTTCATTGCAGCTCAAAAGCTCTGTGCCAGGCCACAGAGAAAAGAAAAGGGACAGGAAGAGCTATTCATGCACAGATTTTTATCTTCTCTATTCTCTCTGTGGCTAGCACTTAGCATCTAATTAAATATATGGTTCCTAATCAAACAATATAATCATGTGAATTTTAATGGGGTCTTTAATGCCTGCTTGCAGCAAAAGGAGATTAAAAAAAAATCCAAAAGATCACAAAAAATACCATGAAGTCTATCACAGCAAGGCTAGGTCCATGACACTTGGAGATATTTGCTCTGCTTGTGCAGATACTGCACTTAGAGATCAATTTGATCTTAGGACACTGACTTAAAAGTAGTGCAAGTTCAGGTTTGCCATGTTCTACTTCCTGGAGAGCCTTGGAGTCCCAGGTTCCATTACCTGGACAAACAGTTAATGCTAGTCTGCTTAGCAATAAAAACTCACGTGATTTGATGAGAAAATTCCATAGAGTGTCACATAAATAGGGAATCACCTCTGTTTAGTGATGAAATCCTGTGTCCTTGATACCCCCAGAAAGATGACCAGAGAAGGTGAGAGGAGATGTCACCAATGACACCTGAGTTTTGGATCAGTATCAAAGACTGTATCATTTTTTTCACATAAGTTCTTTCAAGTCCAAGGGGAGGGTCTTTCCTGTGTAGGAGAAAGTTAATTCCTAGCAGCACGAAGTGTTCAGCACACTAAGAGGGGAGATGGCATCTGATTCTCTCTAGTGTTTACTCTTCCTTTCGTGAGTACACGGGTTGGTTCTGGAGGAGGGTTGAATGTATCAGACAGCTCTGCGGTGGAGAGGAGCACTCCAGGCCATTTGAGGAAGTTTGGCTTCACTTCTAGATATTATGAAGTACCGATTCTGTTGGGAACCAAGATGTAAAAGTGAGACTATCAGGAATAAAAATCATGCATGAAAAAGAAAAAAAATAATAAAAACAGTGTGCAGTTTATCCTCTAAATATTTTCTAACTTCACATTCCTGACACTTGAAACTCAATTTAAGTAGTTTGGAACTATTGTACCTGAAAATAGTTCCTAACAGAACTCATCTTGATATGTTCCTACAGCATAGTTGGAAAGAGAACAGTCCTTGTTCATTCTAGTAATTGCCAGTATTGAAATTTTTTAAATTCACAAGTTGTATTTTACTGCATTCAGAATATTTACCTGTTTTTTTCACTTGACACATAAAAATTGTGCTCATTTACAGGTTATGAGTAGTCATTTACTCATTTATAGTGAGGTAACTAGAGTTGGCAACAATTAATTGTGTCTTTCAAAATAGCTAGAAGAGAGGACTGTGAATGTTGCTGACATAAAGAAATGATGCATGTGTGGGTAATAGATATGCCAATTACACTGGTATGATCATTACTCATTCTTTATGTGTATTAAAGTATCACAGTGTACCCCATTACTGAAATATTTTGAGAATAAATCCACAATGCTATGGTGCAAATGATGGGTACGTATGTTAATTTAATTCAGAGGCTTTCCTTAACTGTGGTTGTGAGTACCTATTTCTATCATCCATCTATCTGTGTATCTATGTATGTATGTATGTATCTATCTACCTGTCTGTCACTGAGTCTGTAATTTAAATACATCATATTGCTACGTATTTAGTTACTGATATCTTGGTGTTCCAGTGGCACCATTATCAGTGAATATCAGTTACCTGTGCATCTATGTAAAAGTGTATTTTAATTAGTTTCATAATAGAATGTTTAATTCCTAAGAATAGGATGTGAAATTTAGATTATTCTTAAGAACATTCAGTGCCATGCACACTCTGCTCCTTACTATCATTAGGGACCACTGCAACCTTATGCTAGACAACCCATGTTGGAAGTGGATAATTTTTCAGAAAACCATGCTCTCTTACCAGGTGACAAATCCATAGGTGGGGTCATCTGAAGCAGTCATTCAGATAATTTAGTGAGTGGTACTGGTTCTGTGACTGACTCGCGGGTGAGTTGTACTTCTCGAAGTTTACCAGTTGACTCAGCGGGATATGCCATTCCATTTCATAGTGGAGGACACGAGAATAGCAGTCTATGAATTTTATCTTCATTCAAGACCCAAACATCTTCAACTATGACTATGTGAAGTTTCCTCATTGGGATTCACCATAAGAAGGTAGCCAACGCAAAGGGATATTTAAACACATACTAGTAGCTAATATTCTCCTAAAACTTGCTGCACTCAGTGAAGAAACAGTGAAGAATCATTCACATACCCTTGTGCAAAAAAGTGCTGATATACTGTAGGCCTTGCCACATGGCAGCAAATTGATCTTGGTCTTTTTTTCTTTTGAAAGTTCAACAGAAAACGAAAGTATTGGTAATGCCCAAGGCTTCAAACATGGTCCTAGTAATGGAAGCACACTGCTGTCCACATGACATCAGCTGTTGCCTGTAGAGCAGGAACTATTTGTATTTGATGTCTACAGGACAGGTCCCACCATCAATGATGACACTATTAATGAAATAATATCCCATATGACTCTGGCCTCAATCAAATATGTGGTGAGAAGAAGAAATACATTTTCTTCTATTGTCATAAGATATTGATTTAACTATATAATCCTGACAAGTTTTGTAAGTACAGCAGGTCCCTAGAAATGCACTACAAATATAGTGACCGAATCTATTATTAAGAATTTATGTGTGTGTTTATCTAATCTAACATGTATGCATGCTTGCACTAAGATAATACTTCAAAATGCCCATATCATGTGTAGTGTTTATTAAATGGCCATCAATCATAAATCCAAATAAACAGCAGCGCTCAAAGTAATTGCAACTGCTTTCTCTTGGCCAAAAGCAATGCTATCTTGTAATGTTGAAAGGGGTTTTTTATTCCCAGAAATAACAGACATCTGAGATTCAATTCCAAGTAATCGAATCCAGAATTACCTGACAAATCCTAACCTGCACTTTTTTTTTTCCTAGTGCATATGATTTGGAGGTTAGGGTCAACAGTCCTATTTAGGGCAGCAAGACTAGAAGGTTTGTCTCCAGCCTTCATTTTGTTACAGTGGATTAACTGCTGGTCTGAGGATATGCCATACCCAGAATAGGAACAGTGGACCCACACAGCTTGTCTCTAAGGGACATCCCAGGTTGGAATTCAAAGACATCCACTGCACCATTAGCTGAACTGATGTTTCTCTTTTTCTTCTTAGAACTTGAAACTTCTCTAAAATTGTGAGTACAAGCCAAGAAATCAAGATTTAAATGAACATACCCTCCTTGATTGCCTCTGTATTAATTTTCTCGTGCAAAGTACCAACAACATAGTGATTCAAAGCAAAACACATTGTTGTGTTAAAGCAGCCATTCATTTTAAGCTCTCTGTTCTTGTTCTGACACAATCAGTCTCACCAGCTTCCTTCTCCATTAGAATACCACAACCAGCTTGCATCTTCTTTTCAGGCACCTGGGGCCTAGACAAGGTTCAAAGGACCCTTCCTCCAAAGCTCCACATTCTAGCAATGTGTACTTCTTTGTTTTCCTCTGTCCCAGAGTTACCTAAATGACCTTCAACATACTTTTTACCTTTCACTGTCTCAATGTGTTTAACCATTTACAGACGTTAAAAATCATCTTTTTAAGAAATCATTTGATTTCTTTTTTCTAACCTGGTTCCCCTTAGCACATAATAAAGGAGGTACACAATGCACTGTCCCCATGCTGTGGTGCTCTTTTGACTACAGGACCCACTGCCTTCTACATGTAAAGGGTGGGCAAGGAAGTGCTGGCCTAGGGAGCGCCTGGCTGTGTTCCCAAGTTCATGTCTTTCTTCTCTCACAAATGCATTTCTTATTTGCTCAAAGGAAATAAATTGGTGCTGTAACAAGTATTGTGATACCTTCAAAATCAAATGAGCTACATATGTTGTAACAAACACAAGAATAACAACTAGTGTATTGTATGTTGCACTGGTTTTTTTTGTTTTTTGTGGGGTTTTTTTTTGCATTTTTCTCACAATGTATAGGTAAGTCACCGATTACCAAATTTATACTTATCTAAAAGATGATCATGATCTACAGTGTTTACATAATTAGCTTCAGATGTGCCATTGTTTGCTAGTAACTTCACATTTTAAAATATTCAGTTATAAAACTAAAATGCTCAAATATTTAAGAATAAAACAGTAATTTTTTAAAGTAATGTAGAAATTTAAATATAAAAGTCACATTAATGGATAGGAAGTTAAATTTCCCAAGTCTTTTATATTTAACTAAGTAAATGCTTTGCTATTAAAGCAATTAATTTATCTGTTAAAATACCACTCATCGACATTGACTATTTCTGAAATAGTCATAGAAGTAGTTTTGAATAGAAGCACTTCTAAGTACAATTATTAATACTGAACATTTATTCATTTGGAAGGCATTCTATTTTAAAACACTGTAGAATGCAAGGTTGGCCTTTCAGCTATGATTAACCATGGTGTAAATTGCAAGCAATAAAGTTTAATTATGCCATATTTATGCAAAATAAGGTAATTGAACATATATATAAGATATTCACATAATAAGAAAATCAAAGTCATTAGGAATAATCTTATCTTTCATTTCATGAGATGGTAAAAATGAGAATAGAGGTTTAAGTTGTTTATTTAGTATGCAAGCAGAGATATGAGTCATTTTAATGAACTTGGATTAAATGCTACCTTGAAATAATTTACTTATAAGAAAATAAATACCATACATATACAACCCATACACATAAGCATGCAAAAAAAGCCATTTTTCCTATTTAGATTATATCTCTGGTCACAAGTTTGTTTATAAATCTCAAGCAATTGTAATATGCAGCACTATTATAAGTGAGGATTACTATAGTTTAATTTTGGACTGAATAAGAGAAAGCACATGAATACAAGCACACACCTGGGAACCCACACCTCCTCACACAGCATAGCATAAAGGCAGACCAGAGCAAAACTTTCCTCTGCTCTTAGATCACAAATTCCATTTATTCTTTGACCTGCTTTTTCATATCTGTCTTTGCTGAACTTCCGAGTGTCTGGCTATATTCTTCCAACTGCTATATTATGTTTTGAGAAAATTCCCTTATAACTTAGAATCCCTTTTATATAAGCCTAAAACACAAGTCTCTTCTTCTGATATAAAATTTAATAATACCATTTGTTCCATACCTCCCCCAACAAAAACTCCACAAAACAGGACTGTGTGCTGATTTGTGTATTCATTTAGTGAAAGTCTTGTAACCATTGATTAAAAGGACTTAAGGGGTAAAGTCCTTAGAGAACAAAAGAAATGACAATAAAAATACTAATTACATATTCAGTTCCCCAATAATTGTTTGGCTTCCTTTTATTTGCATCAAGTCAGGGAGAATAAGAATAACTATATTTATATGCCTCAGAGTCCATGTTCTCTAATTGAATTTTGTGATAAATTTTACTTCTAATTTAAAAAATAATCTTAAAATACCTTTTAGTTAGAATATTTATGTGTTTAATTTTTTTCTGTCAGGAAAGTCAAGTATTATTTGGAAACATAGTTTGAAGTCTCCTTACCTAGCATATGCTAAAAAAATGAGCATGTTGGAAGGTCTTTATTCTAAAAACAAAGAAAAAAGTATGTGTGTGTGTGTGCATGCCTTTACATATATGTATAAATATAGAAGATGCCAGCATGTCCCCAACAGTGTCTGAACTGCATTATACATTAACACTCTTGGTCACAGCTGATGTCCCCATTCTCCATGCCTCAGCATCTTAGGAAATCTGTGTTTAGTTTTCAAACCACTGTTTGGAATCCATTGTTGGATCCCTGATTGATTTCTCAGTTCTTGAAGCCAGTGTTTGCACCTTCCATTTACACTCTTCTAATGCCTTCCTCAACTTGGTACATTTTGTTTTCAATTGAATGTCTCTGCCAGCTCCTGTTTTATTAGCCCCCAACAGATATTACCCTTCCCCCCATCCTGGCCCAGGATCAGTGGTCTATGGAATTGTTGGGAACAAACAAAATCTCTTACCTCTCCACAGAAGGAGAAGGGAAAGAAAATACTTTATTTTAGAAGAAGCATGAAATCAAGATGTGATACTTATCAGAGGCAGTCTCCTAAGAGACTACAAAAGCAGAAAGACATGTCATCCTTTGCCATAGCTAAGCAGGTTCACCTCATTACATACATGTTGTCAAGACCATAGAAATCAGCTTGCAAATAAGAGCACCTGACAGCACCATTTGTCATCCTAGATGCATCTGGTAATTGTGACATCCACGAGTCTTAGCTAGTTTGCTTTATCTAGAGGAGAAAAAAAACTGTACATTGTTATGATAGGAGGCAGTTTGCAACTTAGAGCAAGGTATTCGCCAAAATTTCTCTCCTACTTGACCACAGAGGCCTAGAGATAGGGACCTTCATCTTCTTTAAAGATTACATTTAGAAGATCATCTCCAAGCCTTACACAAAGTCATTCCTGGGGCTTAAAATTGACAGGAAGCTTATTTAGCTTTTACAAAGTTTCATATGCATTTCAAAGAGAGCTAATTTACATTTAAAAGTGATCTAAAGAAGCAAAGGAGAAGGTGGTGATGGGTGTACCTCCAATGATGATGATGATGATGATGATGATGATGATGATGATGATGGTGATGATGATGATTTACCTTCCATTTTTATTTTTTATTTTGTTTAGAGACAGGGTCTCTGAGTTACTTAGGGCCTCACTAATTTTGCTGGGTGAAATCCTCCTGCCTCAGCCTCCCTAGCTGCTGGGTTTATAGGCATACTTTTCCCCTCCTGTCCCTCTCTTATTTTTAACTGGGAAAATTTGTTTTTGCTTTCTCCTGTTTGTATTTACTTACTCTTGTGGCATTAGTACTGTGGCCTTGGCTGGCTTATTCAAGAGGAAAGGCTCAATGACAAGACCTTCATATATTTTCTGCTTTGTGAGTATTCTGAATTAATACTCTGCTTTGACTAACTAATGACTGCCTAGAGGGAAAGTAAGCGAAAGGATAAAAATGCCACCCTGCAGGGTATTGCTTAAGATTCCACTTGTGAATGTCTAACTATAGAGGATGATGATGGAGGTCAGAAGAAGCTCAGAGGATGCCCCCAAGAAAGTTAAATAATCTCCCCTTTTTGAGAGAGAGAGAGAGAGAGAGAGAGAGAGAGAGAGAGAGAGAGAGAGAGAGAGAGAGAGAAAGATAGAGACGAAGATATAGAGAAGCCATAATATCTAACCATAAGAATTAAATAGTCAGGATGTATTTTTTTAAAAAAAGAATTGTGTATCTATTTATCTGTCTATAAATACATATGGATATGCATATTTATAAACAGCGATACACCTACATATGTGTGTGTTTGTGTGCTGGTTAGAATGACTGTCCAGAGAAGCACTGATTTATATTTTATTAAATTTTAAATCTCTAAGAAAGAGCTTTCTTGATCCTAGAATAATTTTTGACATCTGATATCTCTACTAGTCTCTAACTAGGCCTTAGTGAGTAATTGGACCAGTAAAATAGAAGCCTTTCATTTATATAATAGTCTTAGGAATTGTTTAGAAGCAGGCTTAAGTTTTAATGAAGCACAGCTGAGAATGATAAAGAGTGGGGGAAATATTACAAAGTGTTTGGGGTTGGCCTGGAACATGGTGAATGGAACAAGAGGTCCAGCAGGGGTGAGAGGAGAACCTGTTTGTTCCATCTCCTCTCTCCAAGGCTTGTTGTTCACACACAGGATGTTTTCCCCTGTCTCTGATATACCAAGCTCATTTCTGCATTAGAGTCTACACCCCTTCCATTCCCAGCAAGCTGACATTCCTACCTACATCACATAGGTCTTTGATCAAAACCCAACCATCCCTCCATATCATCTAAAGCAGCCTTTCTACTGTCCCACCAGTTTTGTATCCTACATTTCCTTCTGAGAATAAACTGTCACCTGAATTGTTTTCCTTTCTCTGCCCAATTAACATATAATTTTCAGGATAATAGAAACTTTGTACATCCTATTCACAATGAGCCTGGGAAGTTTTACCTAGAACTGAGCCTGGGGAAGGAAAAAAGTACTCAAAGTCATAATTTAGAAAGGGAGATGCTATATTATAAGTCCTAATAATGGGGATGTAGAATTTAAAGAAGGAGCAAAAGTGGTAAAAATTTATTGTTTTCATTTTTCTACATGTAAAAACTAGTTATTTTAGTACTTGATTAATAGTGCTTAATACAACTGAATCAAGATCTCAGGAATAATCAGATGGTCTTTGCAAGTCCTCTTGGCAGAGTGAAGCATTGCTATAGTGAACAACACATGTGGGATAATTGATTAATCCCATTTTGAAGATAGAATGTGAAAACATGTAAAAATCATTGGTTCCAATTTCTCTAATCATTTACAATAGTATTATTTAAGTACATGTGATAATATAACCAAACTCATTAGTTAGTAGACCTGAATAACATTAGTTAATTAATTTTTAATGTGGAAAAGTCATTAGATAATTGATATGCCTCTACTTTGGTGTAAATATTTAACATTATGCTATCTTTGTCTCAGCATTTAGCATAGTGTTAGACAAGTAATAAATATTCAGTAGGTGTTTGACACCACAATGAATGAATGAATGAACAAACGAACTAATGAACGAACGAACGAACAAATCAGGCTTCTGTTATGAAAATGAAATTTAAGGCTTGAAAATGTATGAAACAAAGACAGATGTGGAATGCAAAGGGACAGTAGACAATCATTTGTGATATTGTGAATGTACTCATAGGCAGATAAAATAGTGACAAAGTTAATGGTTTGTGTACATTTTTAGTTTTTATTGCATTAAGTTATATTGTATTAGATCAGCAATTCAAATTCTATGAGTCAGTTGTGGTGAGCCGTTTCTGTGAACTGTGGCCGCCATTACAAGATGGCGCTGGCTCCGCTGTGGTTTATGATAAACAACTCCTTGTTTTGGGAGAGTTGGCACGTAGCTGTAAAACACCCTATGAGAAAGATCCACGTGGCAGTTGTGCATTGGGGCTTGATTTGCTTTATCAAGGCTGGGGCACTCGGGTGAAGTAGTAGTAGGAGGATTAGAAGAAGTAGAGGCAGAGGTAAAAGTAGCAGTAACAGTAGCAGTAGCAGTAATAATAATAATAATAATAATAATAATAATAATAATAATAATAATAATAATAAGAGAAGCTTCCAGAGACACAAAATTAAAGGCCTGAATAAACTGCTGAGAGAAAAATCCTGTGTCGTGTCCTCCTTGCTGGCGAGGGGTCGCGGCAGTCAGTCATCAAGAAGTATTCAATGAGAACTTCCAGCAGCTGAGTTCTCTGTATTCTGGACATACAAAAACAACCAGGACAGAAGCAGCTATGAGCATTGTATTTCTAGATATTGTATTTTTGGAGCTGTATTGTGGTATTGTGCGCGCGCACACACACACACACACACACACACACACACACACATATAGTTTAGATTAACCAAATGTGGTTTACTCTAATGCATTTTAAACTATTTTTAATTTATTAAGAACATTTAAAGAAAATTGAAAATAAGGTAATCCTTTATATTCTCTGAATTGCACGTATCAAACTACAAATTTTATTTCATATATTCCCAATTTTGATTAATAAAAAAGTGTAAAATGTGTGCCCATTTAAAAGAGATGTAAAAGACTAAATAGAAGTGTTTTATCTGTAGGATGTTTAAATTTCTAATGGTGTTTCTTAGCAAAGATTTTAGAAGAATTTACACTGTAGTTATCATTATCTTAAAGTGTTCTTGACATGACTTAGGATGAGATTTTTATTTATTAAAACTGTATTTTTAGGTTATAGCAACAAGTGAAAAATGAAACCCAACCATCCCTCCATATCATCTAAAGGAATAATTTGATGGTCTTTGCTGGTCCTGTAGCAGAGTGAAGCATTGCTATAAAGAGCACAATCCTGTGGGATCATTGATTTAAAAAATTGAATTAATTAAAAAGCTTCAGGATTAGATCTTTATTATTCAAGGTACTTTCTTTTTCATGTTTTCTGTCACTCCTTAGATATCTTTTATAAATTGATAAAGCTATATAATATTAGAACATGAAACTTCCCTTAGGGACCAATAATGAGATGACATTAATGGGTTATGCTGAGTTCTGCCAGGATAAATTCTAGCCTCAGCAACCAGAGAATACATAGATCTGAGTGATAGCAGTAGCCTCAGGAGAAAAACATGACAGTCATGAAGTATTCTATAATGTGCCATGGATTTGAATATCTAAAAAACACAAGCCCAATAAATATCAAAATCAGGTGTGAAATTCATAATCTTCCATCTATTGACTTTTTTAAAAACATTTAATCATTAAATATCAACATGAAATTTTGAGATATATAATCATGATTTTCACTAAAATCATTAATAATGCAAACTGAATAATACCCAGTATCTGCTCAACACTTTATATTTATTGTATTTTTTTCCTCCATATAGCTTATGCATCAGTGAGACTTGGAAACAGATCCATGACAACATTTGTCATCCCTGTTTTTTTTACATTAAACATCTGAAGCTTAAAAAGTTAATAGAACTCTCAGGTCAAACATCTCGTCAATGGGTTACTTATTTCAAGAGATTAAACCCTAAAATACTATGTTTCTCTGTGAAATGGTCTATCCAAAATTTAAGCTTTACTTTTGTCATTTTTCCAGCTTCATTAGACAATTAAAAAATAATATATATGTGATCTATGATAATATATCATTTATTTACTGTGTTTGGTGCTGAGAAAGTAAATATTAATCAGACTTAATTACTAAACTCAAATAACTTTCAGACTTTGGAAGTCACACCTTGAAGCAACTGATTAGTTCATAATGTGGCAGACGATCACAGAAGCATAGCAAAAATGCCTTATAAGCAATAAAGAAATAAGGACCCAGTTTGCTATGGCACAGCAGGATTTGAACAGCTGCTTAGAGAGGCAGAGCATACTTAAAACAATATTAACATTAGTGAATATTGAGAACTGGACATTGATAGTGTACTGTGAAATCTACCTTAAAACGTGTCATTCATCCCTACTGGCTGAAAATATCATTGATAGCATCTCATGACAGCCTGTTTGCTCAAAGAATTGGTCCTTCATGCTTTAGCCAATGATCACTTCCATAGGTTATTAGACTAGCTTCCACCTCTGAACAATGACCTCCATTATATGAGCAATACACAGGGTACACAGTTATTTCTCCTGGCTTTAAGGTGAGAAATGTATCTATATTACAAATTTTATTCCATAATTTCTAGGTGGTATAATCTAATGAGTCCTCAGATGAGAACTTATTTTTTTTGTTTCAACTTGTCTCCCTAAGTTTTAGCTTGGTTCATTCCCAGCCTTTCTGCTAAGAGACTCATCATTTCTGTCATTTGAACAAGAAATTCCATCTATCTTCACTTCTACAGAATCAAACCAAAGATACATGATGTCATATCAGTAGAAGATGAAGAGATGAGATAGTTGGATGAAGGTCTTAGGCAAGTAACAGTTACAAATTTATGAATTCACAAGATGCTGGCACGGGCATGCAAAGATCATAAGATCTTTGAAAGGATCTTTTTTACACACCTATTACATACTTTCCAGTCTTATACTGGATTAACCTAGTGTAAATTTCTCAAATCCAGAACTATATACTTCACATCGCAGAGATGACCAAAAGCTATTTGAATAAGTGAACAAAGATATAGCATGCTAAATATAGCAATAATGTGGGGGAAATTGCACTTATATGCCAAACTGTTTGACAAAGGATTTTAATTAAAATTTTTATCAAATGTCTCTGATGTGTTTAAATACATTAAAGGATAACTGTCAGGACAAATAAATTAGCTGCTTAGTCATGTCATTATTAAAATCGAACATAGAAACTGTAATAGCTCATGTCGCAAAGTGCAATTCAAATTCATTTAAGAAAAAAAAGGAGTTACTATATTATTTAATTGAAAAGCCAAGAATTATAATGACACCAATTTTGTCTGAATCCAGGTGTCTTAACTATTTATCAGAAAGTCTTTTCTATCCAGGTAGACTTTTCCCCAGGATCAAATGAAGGCAGATTTGCAGTCCTCAGTTCTAATCCTATATCCTCCTAAACGTAATGCTAGAAAAAAAGAGAGTTTTCATTTCACAATATTATCATATGGACCAAAAACAAAAACAGAAAAATAAGTACAAGAGGGTATTTCCATAAGGGAATTAAGGATATTGAATAAGCCCAAATCAAAAATTTCTGTCATAGAAATGGTATTTGTGGTGAATAACTAAACATTTAGTCAATGCAGTAAAAGTGTGCCTGGAAATTATGCTGTATTATAAGAAATAATTAAAATGAAGAATGCTGGACTTCAAATTTTTATAAAGACAAAGATTTTTTCCACTTTAAATGAAACATTTCTTAAAGAAATATGAAATACCTCTATCCCTGAAATTATGTAAAAATGTAAAATACTCACTTAGAATAAGTCAATTTTGAATATATTGACAAAATTTTGGCCTAGAATTACTGATTTCTTAATGAGCTCTTTGATATTCCTGTGGTGGGGATGAATGTCCCCAGATGTCCTTGTGTTAAAGGCTTGATCCCCAGGCTGCCACTATTGAGAGGTGGTGAACCCTCAGGAAGTGGGACCTGGTGGGAGAGCTTTAGGTCATTGGTAGCATGCCCTTGACAGGGATTGTGAGATCATGGTTTCTTTCTTTTTCCTCTTGTTTCCTGGTCACACAGTGAGAAGTTTCCTTTGCCATAAGTTCCTTGCTATCATCTAACTGCCTGACAAGAGGACCACAGCAATAGATGCCCCTGACTTTGGATGAAAACCTTCAGAACTGTGAGCTAAACAAATTATATATATATATACATATACGTATATATATAATGAATATATATATCTGAATATATAAAATGTGATTACATTTATATACAGGCAAACTAGTTAATATATTTTTATGGGTGCATATATAGTTGGGAAATTTTAAAAACATAATAATGATGCACATAAAATACAATTGAGTGGTTATCTTTGGTTCTAGAGATGAAGGTGAATGTGAGCTAGAAGAGAGGGATTTCTGATGTTCTATTTATTAATGGAGTGATGCTGCTGATTATTCTTCGGATGCTTGCTTTGTACATATAATTTGATATAACTTTAATGTGATTAGCATGAAATGTCTTAGCATATAGCCTTTTAAAGTACCTTAGTAGACTTTGTTACATAGTCAACTAATTAATACCATCAGTTTTCTTACTCAGCATAATCATCTTTCATAGAAATTATAATTTGCAATTATATAATTGGGTGTTATCATGTTTTTAAAATTTTTTAAAAAATTATTAATTTGTTCTAATTAACTATACATCTCAGTAGAATACATTTCTGATACATTGCATATAAATGGAGCACAACTTCTCCCTCCTCTGGCTGTATATGGTGCCATCACACCAGTAGTGTAATCATACAGGTATATAGAGTAATAATATATATCTCAATCCACCATCCTTTCCATCCTCACTTCCCTCCCATTCCTTCTTTCCCCTCTACCCAATCCAAAGTTTCTTCATTCTTCGAACCCTGTCCCCTGCCCCCATTATGGATCAACATCTGCTTATTGGGAGAAACATTTGGTCTTTGGTTTTTTGGATTTGGCTCATTTCACTTAGCATGATATTCTCCAACTCCATCCATTTACCTGCTAAACCTTATATTTTATACTTTAGGTATTTTGTTATAATAATGGAGCTTATTAACACAGACATTAACATTTTCATTTTAAATAAAACACGTATAACAGAAAACTGTACCAAAAATATAGTTTAATTAATTGTATAAAGTGAAGAATTTGTTAATCAATACCTGGTTTAAGAAATAAAGCTTTGCTTAACACCTGTTACATCCTATGCCCTATGCCAATATACATACCTGTTTTTTTATAAAATTGTCAATAGCCAATTCTGCCTTTTAAAATCTGTTATCATATTCTTTAGGATTTTATTATTTGAGTGTGTGTGTATGTATGTGCACGTGCGTGCTCACATATATGCATAGATACTAAAGTTTTTATTTTTATTTGATGATACATTTTGTTTTTCAGTCTACTCCACTTTTTAAATATCCTTTTATAGATTATTTCTTTTTTTTTTCCTTTGTTTTGATACCGGGATTGAACTCAGGGGGTCTTAATCACTGAGACACTTCTCTAACAATTTCTTTGTTGGCATACATGTTTCTTTCAAACTATAGAATTTTCCATGGTCTGGGCTTTATTATTGCATTATAGTATATTCCTTTTCAGTCCTGAAAATTAGCATATGGGACCACAGATTAGATTAAGATAGATTTTATAACTTTGTCCAGATACATTTTTTATGTGAAGAGTCTAATAATATCTGACATTCTTTTTTATTTTTATTTAATTTAAACTAGGAGCACTTTATCACTTTGGTACATCCCCAATCCTTTGTTTTTTATGAGACAAGTTCCCTATAAGTTGCTTAGGGCCTTGCTAAATTGCTGAGACTGGCCTCAAATTTGCAATCCTCCTGCCTTAGCCTCCCAGGTTGCTTGGATTACAGGTATGAACCACCACACCCAGCAGATATTACTTTTTTAATGGGTGCATATTAGTTATACACAGTAGTGGGTTTTATTGTTTCATATTTGTACATGCATATAACATAATTTGATCAATTTTCCTCCATACTATCTGCCCTTACCCTCCCCTCTGCCCTCCCCCTGAGCCCTTTCCTCTACAGTAATGGTCTCCCTTCTACACTCATGAATAAAATGATGCTTGTCTTTATGAGTCTGACTTAATTCATTCAATAGAATGATCTCTAGTTCCATCTCTTTTTCTACAAATGGTATTATTTCCTTCTTCTTGATGGCTCAATAATACTCCATTGTGTACCTCTAACACATTTTCTTTATCCACTCATCTCTTGACAGACACCTAGGCTAATTACATTCCTTGGCTTTTGTGAATTGTGCCATGATAAACATATGTATATC
Source organism: Ictidomys tridecemlineatus (assembly GCF_052094955.1). Classification (NCBI taxonomy): domain Eukaryota; kingdom Metazoa; phylum Chordata; class Mammalia; order Rodentia; family Sciuridae; genus Ictidomys; species Ictidomys tridecemlineatus. The sequence goes on along the minus strand of NC_135482.1, from coordinate 179,059,447 downwards.
TTTATTTCTAAAGTATGCTGACTTTAATTCTTTAGACAAATGCTTAGACATGGCCCTCCTGGCATTATCTCTCTGTTTCCGAGCTTCTCTGAGCTGATTAATTTTTCTCCTTCATATGGTTTCACCATGGCATTCTGCCCTGCCTCAGCCCAGAGCAGTGAAGTCTTTAAACCATTTACTGAGTGAGACCTCTGAAACTGTGAACCCAAATAAACTTTGCTTCTTGTTCTTGCCAGGTACTTTGGTCAGAGTGACACAAAGCCAACTGGCACACATGACTCTATTACTCCTGTCTCCAAAACAACTTCATTACCATTTGTCATTTAAAGATAGGTATCATATCTTATTCCAACAATGAGAAACTTAGCTCCAATTAATATTTGTTTATCTTACATATATTTTGGTTATAAAAATATACCTTGCTCATGCATTTTTCATGCCTACAATATAAAAAATATGTCATCTAACTTTTAAGGACTGAGCATGTTTATTACCATGGCTTATCTAATTTAGAGATTGTTATATAGCAATTTGATTTTTAAAAAGTGGATATCTAATTAATAATTATCAAATTTTCTCTTAAGTCACATGGTGATGTATCTTAATAAATGACATATCCTAACATTTTTTTAAAAAAATATTGCTTATTTTAAAATAATGTAAACAGGTTACATGTGTGAATTTTCTATAACTGGATTAGGGTTATAGAACCCAGACACTATCATACTATTTCCTCTAAAATATATCTAGTGATTTCTTAAGCATAATTTATTGAATTTGTAAAACTTGGAATAAACCACAATTTTAATCTCATCAACTTTGCAGCTACACCTTTAGCTTTAAATATACTCTTAGCTTTTCTTGAATATAACAAAGCTTGACATGATTTGAGGTAAGGAAATAATTTTTCAAAATTTATATTTTCCTGTAATTCTTCCTTACTTCAGTGCTGGTTATTTGCTTTCATTATAGTTGACATAAATGTTATATTGTTGCCTTTCAGGTGAATTAAGTCTAGAGGTAGCCTGAATCTGTCAAAATTATTTTGATAAAAAGTAGGTTTCATCAAGTATTTTTTTTCCTTTTTAATTCTTTTCAGCAGAAGCTTCTAAAATAATAAAATAACTCCCTGGAGATAATTAATCACAGTGGGAATTTAAGACATTATTATTAGAAGATGCAAAACATTCATACTGATTTTTTAAAATAATATTACTTAGTTTCAAAATATATCCTCTCTCAACACTTACTTGGTATGATTTGTAAATATACATACTTATGTCATTTTTTGTGAGAAACATGAAGTCAAATTTAAAATTTATATTAATTATGTATGTTCATCTGCAAGATCTATTTTGCTAAAGAACATGGAATAGATTTAGATAATTTAAGAAATGACTTTAAAGAAATGATAAGTGACTCTAGGTGTATATTTTTTATTCTGAAATATCCAAATAATTTTTACTATCAGATATACTTAAATATATTTTCATTGTTTATCTAATTTATGTCCATTGTTTTCAAAATGTATCTTTTATTTAGAATGAGTCTTTTTGTGACTAATATTATCAGCTGATGAATACAATATAAATACCAATATCATAGCTTTGCAAGTGCTAATAAAATGATTGGTTTAAGAAAAGAATATGAATGAATGCCAAAATACTTAGATCAAATATTGATGAGAGAAAAGCTCTTCATATTTTGCTGAAATTCAGTCTTATTTACTTCATAGGGAAAAGCAATATTAGCAATTTGGAATCATATTTTAGCACCTGAAAATACTAACAAAGTTAACTTCACTTTATGAAACAACCAAATATTTTACACATCCTGTTTGATGTAACATGAAGAACCCCACATACTAATTTGTTTTTCAAATGGCATATGGGAAATTAAATTTTAGTTTACTGAATATATGGAGAATAGAGGAATTATACTAAACAACAAGAGGATACAACAAGAGAAATCAAAGTGCCAGAAATTCTGTAATACAACTTTAACCATGTAAATATCTTGAAAAAAAAAAACAGGTGGGAATAATGCTCAAAATTAATAGATCAGGAGATAAGACCTCTAAATGACTTGTGTGTACACTGATGAATAAATATATAGTGATTGTCAAAAAAGTGGGGAGGCTCTATGCATGTTCTTGTGTAAATCAGAAAAAAAAGAATGAATATGGACAGGTATTGAATGAAGTTATCAAACTCCTGCTGAAAATTTTGTTAGAAATACTAATAACATTTTGATTATGTAAGAAAATAGCTGTACTTTTCTAGAGACATAGTAAAATATTGTGGGCAAATGTCATGATATCAGAGGCATGCTTTATAAAACCTTAACAAAAAATATAGAAAATGAAAATGTTTAAGGCAAAACGCGCAATTTCACATTAAATTAAATATGTGAAGATTAATTATAATATGATATCTACATTATGTGCTTACTTTTAAATTTTAAAGCAGAAAGCAAAACGCACACAAAGCCACATATTTCCCTGTAACTGAATATTGCTTGTAACATTCATTTTCTCACATTTTTTTCAAGTTTTTCTTCTAGTTTACACTGAAAGTTAATAAATAAAACAGTGTATAAATATAATAGTCAAGGAAAGAAAATGTTTTGTCTTTCTTCTGATTAGGTCATTTAAGTGAACTCAATTTCAAATGGAAGGATGGTATTATGAGCTTGTCATCTAAAGAAACCTCATTTCCATTGATACATAAACACCAAATTTAAGTTTTTGGACTAGTAATGGACATTGAATGCAAAGTGAGATGAATTCCAAAATTTCAAATATCACTCATTGAGTCTTGTGTTTATTGTAGAGAGTAAATGAATCAATACATGTAAAGTGCTTATAACATGCATGTACTTAATGAACAATAAAAATATTAGCTGGTACCATTTTGTTGTTATTTGTTATCAGCATGGACAATTTTCTATAGCAGCTGAAATAAAGGAGCACAAATAATTCACAGTCTCATATGTGAATGAGCTGAAATATTGTTTTGGAAAACTATTTTAAAAAAGCATGCCATCAATTGATAAAATAATAAAAGTCTGTTTGTTCAGACAAATACAAGAGGAAAGTGATCAAAAAGTAAATAAAAATAGATAAAGCCTTGCTGTTAGTCACTGACTACTTACTTATACTTCCCAGAATGCCCTTAAATTTCTGGAAATAATCTTTTGTTAATAAGGTTTTAAAAGGTACCTATGTTTAATTAATAATGAGGTATATTTCTAAAATAATGTTTAAAGAAATTATTTCTCCATAGATTTCACTTTGTGTTTTTACTATCAATTTTCTAACTATAGGATTATCTAAAACCCAATTTACACATAGATCATGTATCTAGAATGTATGTTTCATAGCACTTTTATTCTTCTAGTACTTTGGTAATCCTATAGTCTGCAATTTCATTTCCCAACTTCTGCAGATATTGCCAGTCATAGCCAATCAAGTTAACATGTATTGTTTTTTGTAGGTATTGAGTCTCAAGAGACCTTCATAGCTATCTTATTTCATGTGAAATAATCTCCTTATTTTGACAGTGAAAGCCTTTTTCATTCCAAGCATACTAAGTTTATCCTTGCTGTGACATTCTTCTCTTCTGCCCCAATGTATGTATTATTTCAATCAATTTCTAGTGTACACTAAGAAGCCAATTTGCATCATCACAGTTTGCCAAGATCTTCCTTTCCACTTGATACTCTATATAATGGCACTTCCTGAGCAAGTAATTTAAAGCTTATCAGAGTGTTGAGGGAAGGACATCAAGTTCTCCTTTCCACATTTGCATATCTCTACTCTTACCATGGCGACCATCACTATGAAAAATATCTGTTTTCCCTTTGTATCCTTCTTTACTCTTTTCTCCAAGGTAATAAAAATGTACATCATCAAAGATAAGAACTTACCCTCTTTAGGGTAACATTTCTCCAGGAAGCCAGTTTCCTTCCTTCCTTCCTTCCTTCCTTCCTTCCTTCCTTCCTTCCTTCCTTCCTTCCTTCCTTCCTTCCTTCCTTCCTTCCTTTCCTCTTCCCTTTAAAATTTCATAGAGCAAGTGCTCTTAAACAGGTGCCTGATCTTCCTGAGAAAGCCTTCTGGAGGTGTTTGGGGAAGATAAAAACTATCTTACTTAACTATCAATAATTAGGCATGTAATTTGATTTCGAAGTAGAAAGTAATAGCTGAAGCCATATTCTACATTTCTGCCCTTATTAGAGGGCCATTGATAAAGCTTGTACATTTATATTGCTTCTGACTTTTATGTGTCTTTCAACTATAAGCTTAGAGGGGCAAAATTGTTTGGCAACATTATGATTTTTTGGATTATGTATGTGTATACCTATATAGTATTCCTTATATTCACATATACCTACATGCAAACACACACATAGCCTTTATTTTATATATATATAAATCTTTCTTTTAAGGAACATTATAAACACTTTTTCCTCCTTTAGTCCTACAAATAACATGTAGTTGACAGTAAATAAGTGTGTGATGTTGATAGAAACATATTTTATTTTCTCATCATAAAGAATCTTGTAACTTCATTTATTAAACATTTAGTCTGTTAAATTAAACATGGGTAAGATATAGTTATTACAATACAGGCTTTCAGACAGTTTTTTCTATAGTAAATTTCTCACCCTGTATAGTAGTAGGTATAAATTTACTTTGTTTATTTATATTGTAAAGAATTGTTGTAGCGTTAAATAAATAAAACATGAAATTTTCTAGTATTATATTATATTTGTGACAAATCACTGGGGTTAAGCTTGAGAATTTCTGTGCCCCCAGATCTCCAGTCAACAATTTACTTAGGCAATTTCTGTAATTTCTCACATATTTTTTGATTACATTCTATTGTTATGATTAATTTTATGCAGAGGATAAATTTAATTTCTTAAATCCTACACTTGGTAACACACTTCTATAGTCTACTCTCTTGATCCTTGTACTATACAATGCTTAATAACTATTCACTCATTTTTTTTTAATTTAGGTTCAAGCTCTATGCTAAATGCTGATCATCCATAGATTAATGAGCAGAAAATCATGATATTCTGGTAGAGAAAAATAAGATATAGAAAAACAATCCAAGTTCTATGACATTTTTTGTATGCATTGATGGCACTTACATTTGATTTTGATAGAAAATACACAATTACCCAAAGGTGTATTATATTGCATATTTTTTCATATGCAATTCTAGATACTAAATTTATAGTTACAGTATTAAGTAACATTCTAATTTCAACATAAATTGCTAATTCTCAAAATAGATGCATATCTTTGTTGTGAAAAGGTTTTATTTTTTGAATTATGTCCACATGGTATGGAATGGTCACAACTTGATAAGGTGAGAAGAGCGAATTGTCACTGTGAGAATTTTTAAATCCATGCTCACACAGATTTTTAGCACTATAAAATTGCTTTTTTTCTTTACTTTACATGTTATTCTTAGAAAAATTTCTACTTTTATATTGTGGAAGAATTTATTACATCAATTTATAATTCATTAAACTTACTAGTATCAAGTGTAGAGGTTTACAGGTAAGAGGCCAAAGATAGAGCAAATCCCATTAAAGATTCAACATTTATTGACTGATATAAGCCCTGTTATGTTAATACGAACACGCATTGATTTTGCAAACCAAGGGTTAAGATAAAATCTAGTCATTATAATTGTATTTTAAGAAGTAATTCAGAGGCTAGTAAAGGCAAGACCATGGGAGTGGTTCCATCTGTACTTGCAGCGCTGGGGCATAAATTTTGGCAAATTTGTGTCATTAGTAATAAATGAGGTAAAGAAGTCAAATATGTTCAATTATAGAATGCTAAATAACATAGCTTTCTGATATTTACAAAATATGAGACAAAAAAGTAAAACTATTAAATTATCAGTGTATGGCCACCTTCAAAATGTCAAGTGCAGTATGTTAAAGTGAGTGTAAAATGTTGTTATAGAAAGAGCACAGTTATTTGTTGTATTGAAAAGGATTTAAGAAATTAAATGACTTTTTTTCTGGAAGATTGTTTACAAAGTTGAGATAAGCAACATGAGCAATAATGTAAAAATAAATACTTAGCTATGCAATACACCATTTAGGATTTCTACAGAACACAAAACATAGAGTAAACTACTGAACAGACTTTATTTGTGATGAATCCATAATATCCCAGATCTGAATTTTTTACTGGAATAAACACAAAAACATTCATCTCAGTTTCAGGTGTTTTTCCTTTCTTTCTTTTCTTTTCTTTCTTCTTTTTTTTTTTTTTGTATAGTGGTGAGGTTAATGGGTGGGTTTAAATATTTAAAGAGATGTTATTACATGATATAACTTGGTAGGGGAGAGATTTGAAGCATAATGTAAGAAATATCATCATGCTATTTCCCCAAAATGGCATAAAATTACTTCTTGAGTATACAGAACATATAACTAATGCCAATTACTGTTTGACTTAAAAAATGTTACTTATAAGTTGGCAGTAGAAAAAACCTAAACCATAAATTCATTATCAGATTTCAACACAAATGAACTTGAACTCCCCATCCAGTGGAGGCTCTATTTGATTTGTCAAAATTGCCAAAAGATGTGTAGAGTCCCTACATGTATAAACATCAAAGCCAATGTTGGTTTTATCGATAGAGGATAGACACAAAGGAAAATGTCAAGAGCAGGTAGGTATAAAATTGAAAATTCTGCAGACATATTTGCAATTAATATTCATTGGCACTTTCTAGATTAAAAGTAATCTGTGTGCAAGTGAGGAAATAGCAGGGAACAAAGCAGACAAGTGGGTGCTTTCATTTCAACTTTCTTGGAGCTCTCTCAAAGAAGTGTTTCCTCAGTTTGATTTTGAATTTATCTGTAAATGTCTACACTCAATAACCTCATTAAGAAGACATTATGAAAATGTAGTATATATCCACTATAGACTATTACTCAGCCATAAAAGAGAATGACTTTATGGCATTTGCCAGAAAATGAATGGATCTGGAGACTATTATGCTTAAGGAAATAAGCCAATCCCCCCCAAACCAAACAGGTCAAATGTTTTATCTGATATGTGAATGCTAACACACAATAATCAGGGAGGGGAAGAATAGGAGTTCAGTATATTAGACTAAGGGAAATGAAGGGAATGGAACAGAGACAGGAATAAGAAAGACAGTAGAATGATTCTGATATACATTCCCTATGTGCACACATGAATATACCACAGTGAATTTCTACATCATGTACAACCACAAGACTGGGATCCTAATTAGAATAAGATGTACCCATGTTTGTATGAATAAGTCAAATTATGCTCTACTCTTATGTATAACTAAAAAGAACAAAGGGAAAATAAGGAAACATTATTAGGTTGTTTTAAGTTGAAAGGAAAGGCAAACTCTTGACAAAACGGTGGTTTCAAGAAAAAGCCCCACTAGCCTTGTTAGGTAACATGCTTGAAAATTGGGGGAACTCCTTAAAATAATATTTTTGAACTAAACAAAATGCATTCTGTATATATATAGCAAAATTCAATCAGGAATGTCAATAACTCACTTAGAGAGTATACTTAGAGATCACCGAAAAATAAATAATCTCCTGACCATAATACTGTGGAGTTTTAAAACATGTACACCAAAACTTTTGAGGCAAAAAATAAAACTTTGTGTATGAGGGGGTATCATTTAATCTTTAACTTAATTTATTCAAATTTAAGGAAGTGTGAAGATGCTTAAATGTTCATAGCTACCCTCAAGGGAATTAAAACAGGATGAAATTAGTAAACATCTAAGTCATTACCAAAGACTTTGAAGAGACTATTTTAAATTTTTAAAATAAGAATTTTGTTAAAATAATTTATACTTTATTTAATGAAATTGTATATGTATTATATTGTATGTGCACATTTAATGTTCAATGTCAGACATATTAAGCTGTTTTCAATGAAATTCCTTATATAATCCTCCCAATAGTTCTATAAATTTCATATAATTGCCCTATTTCATAAAAGACGGAATTGAGGTTTAGAGGTTAAGTAAGTTGGACAAGGCCCTGCTACTGGTACATGGTAGAGTGAAACGGGCAGAATGCATGGAAAAAAGAGCATAACCAGAACTGTACTAAAATACAGTGTAAACTACCATAAAATCACTGCTTCTATTGAGAGTTTACTTAGCTTAATAATATCCTCCTTTTTTAAAAATATATTTTTTGGTAAAAATATTTAACATGAGATATACCTTCTTAGGAAATTATTCATTATAGTGTATATAATCGTTGACTTCCTGAACCATGTTGTTGAGTAGATATTTAGAGCGTGTTCATCTGGCTTTGCTTAAACTTGATTCCTTTGGATTGATAATGCCTTTTTTCTTCCTCCCTGGCAGTCACCATTCAAATCTTTGACTCTGCAAGTTTGACTACTTTAGATGCCTCACATGAGTGTAGTCATGCAGTATTTGTCTTCCTGTGCCTGGTTTATTTATTCACTATGATATCCTTAATGTTTACCCATGCTACATTTGAAGAATTTTCTTTATTTTTAGATTGAATAGTTTTATATCATATGGATGCACTAGATGTCCTTTACCCATTCATCTGTATGCAGGCATCTGCAGATTGGCTATTGTGAACTTCATGTGAAGAGTATGGGGTGCTAGTATCTATCCCAAATTCTGGTCTTATTTCTTTTATATTAATATCCAGAAATGGGATTGCTCAATTGTAGCCTTTAAATGTTCATGATTAAAAATGACCCTGGTTGGGGATGTGGCTCAAGTGGTAGTGCGCTTGCCTGGCATGCGTGAGGCGCTGGGTTTGATCCTCAGCACCACATAAAAAAAAAAAAGATATTGTGTCCACCTAAATAAATAAATAAATAAATAAATAAATAATAAAATTTTTAAAAATGACCCTAAAATCATTTAAGTTATTTAAATACTAAAATATTATAAAAAATATTGTATTTACTTATGCAATGCACAAAATATATAACAACATAGATATTTAGATATGTATCTGCACTACATATGTAATATCTATATGTAAATTTATGTAAATAACATATAATGGTTACATAGGGTACAGAATATAAAGTATGTAGAATTCTTTGTATGTGCTCTTGTAACTTTAAGGATCATATTTCTTTGATAAGTAGGTCATAAAATATCATATTCTCTGTGGCTTGTTTTCTTATACTTGCGATATAATAAATCCTGAATAAGTTAAGACAAATATGGAGAAATGCATCCCTCAAAAATATAATGTAAAATATGTTTCACACAAAAATTGTATAGTAATTCAAGCCAAACATGCTGTTGACTTAGAACAAATAATAGTAGTAAAAATAGTGGCAACTGTTTAATTTCTGGCTTTATCAAATTCTGTTGAGGGCTGGGGCTGTGACGTAGTTGTAGTGCACTTGCCAGGTGTGTATGAGGCATTGGGTTCGATTCTCCGCACTGCATATAAATAAATAAAAAATAAAGGTTTATCAACAACTAAAAACATATTTTTAAAGAAAAAGTGTCTGTTGAAACTATATTTAGTATGTGATATGTGTAGCCTCAATGCTTTTTCATCTCTTCTCTGGAATGACATTGACATTATATATGGTTATTTCTTATTGCATAGAATATGTTCATTTTTTAAATTTTTGTTTTCATCTCTGCTTCAATTTTTGTTTGCTATTGACCTATCTTTTAATTCACAGACCTTTTCTTTGAAAGTATTAAACCTATTTTTCATGTTTACCTAACATTTTTTTTAATTTCAAAATACTGTGATTTCTTGCTTTAGTTTTACAAATTTCATTTAGCTTTTTTTTTCACTTTTCTATTTTTCCTCTTGAGTTTCTCATCTGGGTAGCTATAATGAGCATCAATTCTTTAAATCATCAAATGTGTTTTCAATAGCTCTTCTAGAACAGTCAGCTAATTCAAGTTAAGATACATTTTTATTGGTTGTTTTTCTCCTATCTTACGTTTTTTTTTTTTTTTTGCTTATTTTGGTGCATGTTTTTAAATTATATGGTGGACATTGGAAATCTCACATTAATAAAAGATTGGACTTTGTTATCTTTTGAGAATTGTTACATGTTTTTATTCATAAGATAATTAATTTATTCACTGCTGTAATGATATTTTGGAAGTTTGTTAGGGCATGTCTAGAGTAAACCTTATTCTGGAGCAAGATTAGTGCATTTCAACAGTGTAATCTTTTGTATTCTTAGTTCCTTAGTTCCTTAGTTCAGTGCATCTCAGAATCTCTCAACTCTGAATGGTTACAACTTCCAGGTTCAATTGTGTCAACATTAGGAAGTCATTTACCTCACAGTCCTCCAGTATTTGATTTTTCCAGGCTCTGCAGTGTCTCATTCTGTACACACAGAGCTTTGTATTTGGTCAGTTAGTAAAATGTCTATGCAGATTTCTTGTCATCTTATTCTTTGGTTTATTTCTCCAGAACCCTGATTTATAGATTTCAGCTACTGTTCCAAATTCTGATATGTGTTTTTTTCTGCCACTGAGATTGCTGATCTCTCTTAGTATTTTGCTTCACTATGCAATCAGATGAAATAGGCTTTAAAGTAGAAATTCCAGTACCTCAGATTATATGTTTCTCTTATAAAATGTATCACAGACTAGCAGTGCTTTTGTTCAAAGTCTGAAAATAGCTATTTTATATAATGAGTCTAGTGTTATCATTTTTTATGGTGGTAGGGTAAAAAAAAAATCCTGATTTTTTTCTATCATGGCTAGAACCAGCACTACCCAAGCTATTAAATTTTGTAAAACAAACAGGAAAAAAAATAAAAAAGAAAAAGTAAAACCACTTAGCTTATCTCTGACTTCCAGGATCTGTGCTTTTCTTCTGGTGATACTTTGTTTCACTTACTTTCCTCTATGCCAGATTATAGCCTCTCTCAGGAAACCTTTATGTCCTTGATTTCCTCTGGTGCTTTCTGCAGTTACTCCATCTTATTTTATATGCAATTCTTTTTATCCTGTTCTTTACAACCTATTTTGAAACACTCTCATGCTTTTGTCACTATGGCTTTTCCTTAAATTTTACTTAACTAAAACACATGATTTAAATTCTTCTAACATGCTTATGTGGTTATAATATCCTCTTTTTAAGGGAAGGAAGTATGCTTTATGTTTATCTGATTTTTTTCAATAACTACAGATATAATACTTATATATTACCTGACCAAAATATTTAGGATTAAAATGACTTTCTGTAATTTTGGGATATTTTAACCTTCAATGAAAAGAATTTTGTCAATACCTAGTGTTTCAATACTTCCAGCATCATTAAATAACCATTTGATAAATACATTATTTTGTATATGTTAGGATATGGAGATTCTTTACACTAAATATTTTTGTTTTTTAAGCTATGGAAATGGAGACTAAGAAAGGTTTGACTGTATCAGGGACTACAAAACTACTTATTGACTGAACTACAGTCCAAACACCAGTTTTCCAACTTCTAGTTAAAAGCTCTTTGTACTTTACAGACTGAGTGGGGCCTTTATAAATTATTTATAAAGAAACAGGATATTTTTAAAACCCAGTTCAAGGAGAGTACATAAATCATTTGAAATTGCTGTAAAGATAGAACAGAAAATCATTCTCTGAATCTCGTTTATAACAATTTTATTGAACAGTCCGAACTTTGGGCTTATACATAAAAACAAAAATAAAAATAATTTTATTTTTTTCCCACTCATCCCCACTTTACTGTGAATATTTTTTGCCCTTACTGTGTAGATCTCATAAAAGATCTCATCAATATTTTAGGAAAATACCCTATGATTTTCTTAATGCTCTTGTTTGTTTTTATAAACCTCAGTTGATTCTAGTTCTGAACTTTTGAGTGATATTCGCGGCCTGTTCTTAATTCCCTGTCTCACTCCCTCGACTTTGAGAGGTGAGTACATCACCTCTACCTGGGACATCCCTTCCCACCTTCATCCTCTAAGTCAATGGATGCTGACAAGGAAAGGAATGAAAACAGATGGGTTTCCCTCCTTTCCCTATAACTTTTTATTTCTCTTTTCAGTTGATTGTGAGAACATTGCTGGCTCTATTCTCTTTGAGCAGAAGACAAGCAACACTAAAAATTCCCTTGACGGGTGCATGTGAGTGATTTTGACATTCCCTAGTAAAAACCGTCAAAGTTCCACCAACTTGGCTTCTCCCTCTGCTTCAGTGTCTACACCCACATTCTGCCAAGCTTTACTTTTCACTTGCATGGGCTATCAGCAAGGTATAGCAGTAACACAGCTGTAGAAAAATTATGAAGACAAAATCATTGAGCAATAGCATCCAAACATATGAAAGAATGTATCAACAAATTAGTTTAACCTCAAAAATTTACAAACTAGATGTTTCAGTAATAGTCAAAGACAAACATAAAATTCATATACTAGTCTCCAAAGAAAACCCATTCTCCACAAAAAGAGAACTGTACTTTTTCAAACTTTTAAATTAAATTTTAAATCAAAATAAAAGGTTCCTTTTATAGTATCTTTTTCACTAATAAACTTTATGATTATTTTAAAGTTGACTTTACTGACAAATTGTCCCTTGTATTTGTTCAAAGGTTTCATGGAAAAAAAAATAAAGCAGAAGATCTTAAGTAAATATAGTCTCAATGTAGCTCCTGACTCTTCACCTATATCAAAGGAATGATTGGGACACTATCCTGGATACTCAGATGTATTTTTTCTTTGCTGTTTTGATTCTTTACTGTATTATTACTGCTCAATGTAAATGACTGAATTACATATGTCTGCTTTCCACCAGACCTGAAACTCTATTCATTGTTGGTTCATTTGAATTTGATTGATCTAGTAACAGGAGTCCACTTGAGAATTGATACTGTATTTTGTTTTTCATCCTAGGGAAGGCTTATACATGTAGAGCAAACTGATATTATGGAAATGATCTAGTTTTGTTTTATAAAACATTTACCTCAGAAGTTCTAGATAAAAATCTCTTGAGTTAGATACCACCTATTTATTTTCCAAATTAAGTATGTTTTGATTCCTTTTATTAGTGGTATCTATTAGTTCTACAATATCTACATCTATCAATGGATTGATTTCTCTCTCTTCTTTCTCTCTCTTCCCTTTCATTCTTTCTCCTTTTCTTTTTCTTTCTTTTCTTTTTTTAAAAAATTTTATATGTCTTATCTCTCTTTCTATCTTTGTTAGTCAAGTTTTGGTCTCTATGGCCAAAATATCTGACAAGAACAACTTAAAGAGGGAAAATTATTTGGCTCATGGTTCAAAGGTTTATCTCATGATCTGTCAGCTGGCTTTGCTCTGTGCCCAGCATGAGTTAGCACCTTATAGGGGAAGGGTATGGTGGAGAGAAGCTGCTCCTCTCCAGGCAACCAGGAAGAAAAGAACCAGAAAAGAGGGAAGGGGCTGAAGAGAAGAATAATCATTCCAGGGGGCATGTCCCCAGTAACCCACCTCCTCCAGCCATGTCCCACCTGCCCTCAGTAAGCACCCATTCAGTCCATTCAAAGTAGGATAGAATGATGAGGTTATAGCTGTCATAATCCAATCACTTTACTTTCAAACATTCCTGCATTAATAGGAATTATCATCATCATCATCATCATCATCATCATCATCATCATCATTAACTATCAAGTTAGCCTATTTATAATCTAGCCAAAGCAGATATTATCCTGGTAGCAATTTCTTTCAGTAAAAAAAGAAAAAAAATTTCCAATATATCTTTTCTTCTTGCCTGCATTCAGGATTATAATTGGAGAATGCCAAACTATGAATTTAACATTTGGCTAAGCAGAAATGAGGCTAAGGTACTGGTAATAAAGAAAGCAATTTGAATAACTCTAAAGGGTTAAGAATCATCTTCTGTATTATAACAATAAAAGAATGCCAAGAGAACATTCCTTGATTTTTTTTTTTTTGGTTAGAGATGTGAAATGAGAAGATGTTACACTGTTTTCATTTAAATCTTTGATGATCTTATATAATAAGAATTAATAAAGAGATTTTTATCATGCTTTCTCTTTTAATTTCCACTTCAATGTTGAAGTCAATTTCTCTCTTGAAAGATGATCTCTTTTTTAGAGAAATGCTTTAAACTCTATTTATCAGGGGAAAAAATATCATATTTTTGTTACTTAAAAAAAGTTCCTTACTTTCATGATAAGAAAATGTTTTCTTGTGTCATCCAAATACATTTAATATGCAAAGGTATTCATAGAGCCTGCTGGCAGTACAGATTACCATAAATTAAGTAGATGAGAAAGAAGAAATGTACTGATTTGATGCTTGCAAAAATGCAATAGATTTATAGAACTAAGCAATTTTGATACTTATGCTTATGTGTTTTCTGTGCCTTGTTATTCTAAACAGATAGTCTATTAGTATTGCATAGCAAGAATACATAATTATCTTTTCATCGCGATGATTTTTGACATTTCAATGGTGTTAAAATGCTGTAGATACATTTTGCTTGATTTTATGGTAATAGCAAAACTACTACCAATACAAATAAGATAGAATGTTTTAATTTCCGTGTGCTGGGTAATGAATCATAAGCCAAACTGTTCTTTGTTTTTCTCTTCTGTATTACTACATGGGAACTCTAAGTCACAAATGCCTAAAATAAGCAATGATGGACTGAAACCGTATGAACAAGAAAATGTGGAAAGTGGAATTATGATTAATATGTTTTCCAGTTACCATAGACTCACAGTGTTGGGAAGCTTTAGATAAGGAATAAAGAGACCATACTTTGTTAATAACTAGTTCTGTGATCTTTATAAAGTGAATTCAGTTTTCTAAAGCTCAGTTAATTCATCTGTAAAATAACAGTTTAAGTCTGAAGGAAATAAACATGCATGGACATTTTAGACATTGAGTGCTGGATTATAATTTCAGGAAGTACATGCAATGCCACTTTACCCACAGCCCCTTACCCACATCCCACTTTAAGGTCACTTTCCTCCTTTCATCTTTTATGCCTGTTTTATTTTTTACTATTACTCTCTTCATATAAATGAAAACTTGCTTATAATCCCCCCCAAAATAGTAATTTTATCTCGTGTTCTCTAAGATTAAAAATACCTATTGAGCTGAATTTTATTTTTTTACCCAAAAATTCATTGAAATTCAAATTTCAGTAAAAAATATGGACATTAAAGTAAAAATATTTTAACAAACATTTTTATTTTCTCGTGTACATGGTTACTTGTTTAAGCTCAATGATTTCATTTTGGCAGTGATTTTGTACACATTCTATATTACTACTATTATTTCAAAAATTGAACAGTGTTTTTATAGTAAAACCTTTCATGTAAGTGATAAGATCTATCATGAAGTTGCCAACATTCTATAATACATTATATAATGAATTTTTAAAATATTTTAAGGGTTACATAATAATTGTATATATTTACAGGCGTACAGTGTGATAATTTGACATATGTATGCAAAGTTTAGTGATTATATCAGGATAATTGACATTTCCATCTCCTCGAGAATTTATCATTTCCTTCTGTTGAGATCTTCAATTTCCTTTCTCCTTGCTTCTTTTCACAATATAAAATAGAATTTCATAAATGACAGTCACCCACCTGTGCTATATGACACTGGGACCTCTTTGTCTTATCTATTTGGTACCTGTCATCCAAGCTCCTGCTAACTTTCCTCCCAACTACCCTTCTGAGCCCCCAGTGAATACCGTTCTATCCTTCAGAAGAGTTAATTTGACATATGCTGAGGATTACAAGAGATGAGTGAATGCAACAGTCATCAGCCATTTATTTAACACATAAGCTACACAGCAACACCAGAATAAGATGATTAAATATACAGTATAATAATTCATTACAGGAATTAGAAAGCAGTGAGGTCATTTCTTGTTCCTCTTTTGTAAGGTTCTATGTTTGCCAAGACCAAAAATTCATTCAACTGAGCTTAAGACAAATAAGAAATTTATTAGATGGTTGCAGTCAAATCACAAGTAATCCAAGGGCAAGCATTCGGTGATTTCAAGATGTAGGTGTGCAAGGAACTAGAAATACTTCAGGAGCTGAAGATTTCATTTCAATATTTTTTTTCCTCTCTCTCTGAGGTCAATTGACAAGTTGCAATATGACACTGGA
Source organism: Ictidomys tridecemlineatus (assembly GCF_052094955.1). Classification (NCBI taxonomy): domain Eukaryota; kingdom Metazoa; phylum Chordata; class Mammalia; order Rodentia; family Sciuridae; genus Ictidomys; species Ictidomys tridecemlineatus. The sequence continues at coordinate 179,043,268 of NC_135482.1, read as the reverse complement.
ACCTCTTTTTCTAAGTCTGCTTCTCTGTTAACTTTGTATGAGTCAGAGTAAGTCTCCTAAGGAATAGCTTACTAATGGTAGCCTTTGTGTCCTCATTTCTAATTCTTGGCAACAAATGTCTCTGCTCTGTCAATTGTGAATTAAGTGTCCATCGCTAGTTCATTTTCCTAGGAAATTGTGTTGAGTAGCCAAAGCCTATTCACCAAGATTGTGAGAAAATCTTTCAGAGAAAGCATTATGGGGAGATAAAGTAATAATGGACTTAATTTTTTTCTTTTGCTTCAATCAGTGAGAGGTCATGATTAAAACATCACCCAACTTTTGTCCCTGACACATGTCTGTCTTAAATAGTGATTGAAATATATAGGTAGATTTTAACAAGTGAATTCATAATAATACTGACATTTTAGTCTGACAACTTATTCCAAAAATTAGGAGAAATTTTTATTTCTAGCCAAAATGAATATCATAAATTGGTATACACTATTGTTTTGCACTGCCACGACTTTCAGGTAGTTAGTAAAGATGAAAATTAATTATTAATCCATATTGCATCAACAATGCAGAGTTGTAAAGTCAGTACTAAACTTACAAGTGTTATTGAACAACTTTTTATTTTCTACACATTTCAAATTGCCATGTGGCAGAAGAACAGATTTCTATTTCAAGATGTATAGTTGCTACAGAGATCATTTATAGAGTCAGAAAGAACAGTATTTCCAAGGCATGTTTTATGTTGTAACTTTTCATTTCCCTGATATTTTTAAAGTGTGCACAATTCAGGTGTCCAGAAAACGTATGGAAAAATATAATATTTTGCTTGACATTGAGAACTGATGTTAAGAGCAAACTGCATCAACCAACTTGACTTCCAAATTTATATATTGTGAAAAACGTGTTCAGCAGCTAAGGAGACATGAGTTGAGGAAAGAGAATGTGCTATTAGAAGCTAACACGTAGATGTATTAAAATTATGGGTTTTTCTCTTTTAACAAAGATGGATATATTCAAATTAATATGCAGTCTCCAGAGAAAAATATAATAGAAACTATAGAAAACAAAAGAAATATACAAAAGGTTAAAATAAAAAAAACAGATACAAAAAAACTAGAAAACACTAAAACTTTTACAGCTTATATATTATATAAGATACTAGTAAAAGAAGAATTAGAAAAGATTATATAAATATTGAGAATGGGAATACAATTATAAGTATAGAAAAGTAGAAAAATTTGAGTTATGAAAATGAATATATTTAACTAAATAGATGAAACTAATTCTCTACAAAACTCCAAAGTAGAAGGATTTTAATGTCTGAAAGAATATGGTTTGACTCATATATTATTCTGAGCTTCTCAAATTTTTTCATGAAATAAAGAAAATGTAAATAGTTATGAGGTCTTTGAAAATTCATATACATAACCAATACATCAATCATCTGATAATCATTTCTTTAATGGACCAAATTTTGAAATTTTCATATCAAGATGGAAAAGAAACTATTGTTTTTTATAATACCCTGAGATTTTATATTCTCTTTTTCCCACTCTAGAAATTTAACAGTATGGGTTAATAGAATATCAAATTTCCAAAGTGACCATAAAATAGGATACTTTTTACTACAATGAAAGCTTAAATCCTTATTTTAGTAATATGCAATTAGTAAAGGGACACTATAATTCTTAGTTTCATAACTGCTTACATTTGGACTTACTTCTAAAATGATACTGCTTTGCTTAGCTTGAATTCCCTACCATTTGATGGTTTTGAGGGTATAAAACATAGCTACTTCATTTATAAAATACTGTTATACCTTGATCCTCTACTCAAAAGCAGATAGCTACTTTTTAAAATTTGCAATGAGACTCCCCAAATAACTATGGTTAATTTAAAAAGTTAAGCATAATGCAAAATTTTATAATGAATGTGCCTAATGTAACTTATACATGTGTTTGCTATAATAGATTACTTAAGGAACTAAAACCTTTCTATTAGCTACTGCACTGGTGAGGTTCTGGTTTTGATAATAATAATTTATGTAGTTTCTTCTTATACATATTCTCTGTCCCCAGATACCATAGAAAAATTATGATGGGGCTGGGGATGTGGCTCAAGCGGTAGCGCGCTCGTCTGGCATGCGTGCGGCCCGGGTTCGATCCTCAGCACCACATACCAACAAAGATGTTGTGTCCGCCGAGAACTAAAAAATAAATATTAAAAATTCTCTCTCTCTCTCTCTCTCTCTCTCTCTCTCTCTCTCTCTCTCTCTCTCTCTCTCTCTCTCCCTCTCTCACTCTCTTTAAAAAAAAAAAAAAGAAAAATTATGATCATAGCCCATGCTGAGAATATCAATGATCATGAAAAGGATAACATATGTAGATGCTTCTAAATATTCAAGCTGTGCTTCTAGAACAATGAAATGAGACTTCTCCCTAACTCTATTCTAAAATTGTGTTTTGTTCCTTAAATTATGCTTGTGGCTAAAATTTCATAATATTTTTTTGAATACTTCTAGATTTTGTTTTTTATTTCATAGACCCTAAGGTATCAAATATCAGTCAAAACTAAAATGAAAGGAATTTACATTGCAATCTGTCTCTGTTCTCCTTCACTTGATGTTTGTGGATCTATTAGGAATGTTGAATTCTTAGTATGATTTTTCTTTTTTTCTTTTTTTTAAATTTTATTTTAATTGTTGATGGTCATTTATTTTATTCATTTATTTATATGGAGTGCTGAGTTTTGAACCCAATGCCTCACACGTGCTAAGCAAGCATTCCACCACTGAGCCACGACATCAGCCCTTAGTATAATTTTTCTAATTTGTAAAAATTCTATTCTTTGTTCAAGATACATTAATATTTTATCCCATGCAACTTGACTCCTGAACAAGAAACTGATACTCTCAAAATTATGATTCTGTCTGATGTTTCCAGCATTCTGTATTCTCATGCATATATCACATCATCCAGATGAGGTTGTCTTTATACAATTGTAGAATTTTCCTGGAAGATTCAGTTGTGATGTCAGTTGGAAAATAATACCTTGCAAATTTGAGGCACTACCTTACAGATTGCTATGTGGTGTCATCCATAACTTTGTCTGAATAAACAAAGCTGAGATGAGGACTGAAATGGAAATAACATCTTCAATTATATATATATATATATATATATATATATATATATATATATATATATATATATATAAAGTAGAATTTAAGTTATTAAGGTGGAATATATTAGAATGAAAATGGGATACTAATTAATTAAATTTCAGTGATATTTAAAATTAAATGTATTGACTTTTTACTGTTTTACTATCTGTGAAAAGAATATATTTATTATGATGTATAGAGAGATGATAAAAAACCCATAATTTTCAAATCATCTATGATTCATACAATAGATAAATATGTCAAAACATAAAGTTCAGCACAAACTAAGCTCAGATTGTTTTAACAACTTTTTATTCAAACCTAAGCATTCCAAGATGCAGAAAGAGAAAAACATTCCAATTCCTGTATTAAAAAAATAGGACTGGTGATTTTAGTAATCTGATTTATGCATTGTGGTAAAACCTACTGGGAACTTGCTTTATAACTTCTGATTTAAAATCACCCTATGTGCAACCACAGCTTCCCAAACACTTTAAGGTCCCTTCCCTGACTTCTACCATTTCAATCACTTCTGAGACTCTGCCAGGGTGGCTTGTCCCTTCTATAAGCGTCTTAATAAACCCAGGTTGACATGCTCCACAGACTTTACTGTGTTTTCTGAGAGAGTATATGGAAAGGGGTGGAAATGGGAAAAGTGTTAGTATTAGCTGCCTGATATCAAGACAGGAACTGCACAAACTATATGGGGGTCCACCAAGCCCATTGAAATCATTTTGATATCACTATTAATTTACTTTATTAAATTGAAGAACCTAGTAGGAATGGTAAACTATACATTGCTGGGACTATGTAGATAAAGTAGCATGGATAGACCACAGCAAAAAATGATACATGGTCATTCTACTTTTAATATAGTCTGTATCATTTTTGTTCCTTCTTTTATTTGAAACATTGTAATAACCTTATCTTTCCAAGAGTTTTTTTTCCTCATCAAAAGATATAAGAATTTGAGTTCACCATTGAACTTGAAATATAGACTATAAGACTCCTCCAAACATTAAATAAGCAGGTCAACAATGGCATTATTGTGCTAATTGAGGTCATTTGTCCTAACTACAAGGTATTGAGTGGATATTGAGATCATTTTTGATATCTTCAGAAAACTAGGGTACCTTGAGTTTCTGCCAGTCAATTTCTGAGTAAATCTATTTAAGTTATAAATTTTAATCAAAAGAAATGAACACTAAAGGGTATCACTTAATCAATTAGGATGATCTTTATCCTAAATCCATTTTTATATTTCTTATAAGTCCCTAGGCTGAACATGAGACTGTATTCATTCGTATGGATGTAATGACTATTATTAGGTCAATATCTATGTTCTTTTACACCAAACATTACTGTCTTTCCTCAGTGACATAGTTACTGAACAAATAGCATGAAACTCCTGTAAGGATGTTTAAGAGAACATTCAGTGAATGTTCTTGAAGTATTGTTCAGGGGTTTTTTCATAGATTATTCTCTCCCTTTGACATATTGACTTCAATTCTCTCCTTTGACTTAGACCTGAAAGTTGATGGAGGGGACATCACTTTTGATCATGGTGACTCAATATGACCCCTTAATATAATTTGGGGTTTCAAGAAACAACTGATTCATTCATACACTGCCCACTAACTTGGACTGAGATATTCCATAATAATTTGTTCTCACCTGAATAGTTCAATGTGAAAATATTCTATCAATATGTACCTTCTGTATATTATTAACACTCAAGTTCATTTTAATTTTTTTAGATTACATGCAGCTTTTTGACTTAAATTGCATTGGAATTTCATATCCTGTTGATGTCAGATATCCCGTTTCGGTAACAGACTTCCACATTTCCACATCCATCATCTTTGGCCTATTCTGCAAATCTCATGTAGTACATTTGTTTTGGGGGGGGGGAGGAGGTATACTGAGGACTGAATTCAGGGACACTAGACCACTGAGCCATGTCCCCAGCCCTAGTTTGTATTTTATTTAGAGACAGGGTCTCACTGAGTTGCTTATCACCTCATTTTTGCTGAGGCTGGCTTTGAACTCACCATCCTCTTGCTGCAGCCTCCAGAGCCGCTGGGATTACAGGTGTGTGCCACTGAGCCTGGCTCATATGGTACTTTTAAAAAATGGTATTTCTCCCCTTATCAATGTATTTCTTCCTTTTTTTACTCTTAATCATGATCTTAGATCCTTCAAACATTCTCATTTTTTGGCCAATGAAAATATCTCTTTTTATTAAATTATTTATCATATCATAATTGAAAATTGAAATTACTACCCTATAAAAAATTAGAACATTGAAGAAAACTTGCATCTACATCTACTATTTGCTTCTTTCCTGTCCCCTAGTTGAGATGATCACTAGTGCGTGCTTCTTGGTATTGTGGTGAAGTATTTTCCTAAAATCAAATGTCATGGTTGTGGGTCATTTAGCTAGTAACAACTTCATAGTAACAACTTCACAGGTTTTCAGATTATCCTCTTGATATCATAGTTGTTTTTATTTTTGTTTTTCATATTTCTTTATTCACATTAAGAGCAAAGAATTATTGGGCCAAAAAACAAAATCAGATCTTATTCAAGATATTCAAATTTGAAACTGAATTCATAACCTCTGGCAAGTTTATGCATAATGATAGACTAAATTGAAATGTACATAAAAATACAGTCTTCCGGGGGGGAAAGAACATGGCTGCCAGCGAAGAGGCAGCACATACAATGCCTCCGTGGTAAGGGGATCAGAGAGACTCATTAATACACCCACATGCGTCCTGCTGGGAAACTTCAAGCAAATTTCCTCTGAAAGGAGACCTTCCTGGAACTAGTAAGTTTAATAGGAGGTGTTAGATTGTCACAAAATACTGAATCTCGGCAACCCAGAGCAGGGGCACAGTCCCGCCGGGGGCCGCCGAATGGCCGCTGCCTACACATTGCAGTGAGCATAGGAGCGGACACTAACCGCCTGGACCCCTGCGAGCGGGCTCTGTGAACCCAAGCCGACCGCCGCCCACAAGCGGCAGCGAGTTTAGGATTAGGAGCGACCTGCCCGGGTCCCGCGAGCTGGCTCTCTGAATCGCAGCTGGCGCAGGCCACACGCTGCATTGTTTTTGAGAACCATTGCTGCCTGCCTGGATCCCCGCGGGCGGGCCCTGTGAACCCAAGCCGACCGCCGCCCACAAGCGGCAGCGAGTTTAGGATCAGGAGCGACCTGCCTGGGTCCCCACAGCCCGGCTTTGTGAACCGCCCACACGTAACATCGAACTTGGGAGCAGTTGCTGGCTGTCTGCCTGTCCCCCCTCCCTCCCCCGGGCTGGCTTGGTGAACCTCAACCAGCCGCTGCTCACACGGCGCAGTGAACTTGGGAGCTGGCGCTGCCTGCTTGGCTGCTTGGGCCCCCCGCAGACCAGCTCTGTGAACCACCGCTGGCTACCGCCAAGTGGCCGCTGCCTACACCCTTGCAGTGAGTGGGGGAGCAGACACTGCCTGCCCGGCCCCGAGGGCCCGACTCTGTGAACCTCCTCTGGTGGTTTGGAGCTGCAGACGACCACCCTCCACCTGCCAACCCAGTGCTGCAAACGACCCCTGACCAGCTCTGCAAAAGGCCCCGCCCACACAGCGAACAGCAGGAAGGGAGACCCGCCCAATCCTGGAGGAAGTACCGCTGCACAGTGATTGAATCCAGCCTACTGAGAGGAGAAACTTGGCCCGGTGGGCATAGCTCCACCCACTGGAAGAGCAGAACTCTAGGACTGCATTTATAAATTTTTTTTTTTTTTTACGGTCTTTTTAAATGTTTTTTAATCCATCTTATTTTATTCTATTTTTTAAATCTCATTTTCCATTTCTACTATTATTATTTCTCTTTAAATCCCTTTTAATCTTCTTTTCTATCCTTCTTTTCTCCTGTCTTTACATCTCTTTTTAATTTTCTTATTCCCCCTTCCTTGAATTCTACCTGCTTACTCTTATTCTCTTTAGTGACTTCTACCCATCCCTTCTAATACCTTTCCTCCCAAGCTTCAAATATATTTATAGGAGTAAACAGTAACTCAGCAGTCAAACAGAACAAGAAACAATATGAACAGCATGAAAAAGCAAGGAAGAAAAGGAGTGCAAACAATGCAGGGCAGCCTAAATATTCAGGAGGATATAGAACCACCAGAAAAATGGTCATATAAAGAACTCATGGAACACCTGAGACAGATGGAACGGAACCTTAAAGAGGATACAAGACAGCAAATTCAAGCAGCGAAGGAACACATTGAGAATGTATTACACAAACAGATAAAGGAAAAAGTTAAGCATCTTTATCAGGAGATAGAGACTATAAAAAAGAATCAAACCATAATCTTAGAAATGAAGGAAACTATAAACCAAATTAAAAACTCAAATGAGAGTATCATTAATAGAGTGGAGCAAGTAGAAGCTAGAACATCAGATAATGAAGACAAAATATATCATCTGGAAAAGAGGCTAGCCATCTCAGATAGGCTGGTTAAAAATCATGAGAGAAGCATACAAGAGATATGTGATAGTATAAAAAAACCAAATTTAAGAGTCATTGGGATAGAGGAAGGGATAGAGATTCAAACAAGGGGAATGAGTAATCTACTAGATGAAATAATCACAGAAAACTTTCCAGAATTAAAAAAGGAAACAGATATTCAAATTGTAGATACATACAGGACACCGAACATACAAAATCACAGTAGACCAACGCCAAGACACATTGTTATGAAGATATCCAATATACAGAACAAAGAGAAAATATTAAAAGCTACAAGAGAAAAGAGAAAGATTACATTCAGGGGTAAACCAATAAGGTTAACAACAGACTTCTCAACTCAGACGCTGAAAGCGAGAAGATCCTGGAATAACGTATTTCAAACACTGAAAGACAATGGATGCCAACCAAGAATTCTGTACCCAGCAAAATTAAGCTTCAGATACGACAACAAAATAAAAATCTTTCACGATAAACAAAAACTAAAAGAATTTGCAGCCAGAAAACCAGCATTGCAAAGCATCTTGAGCAAAACACTTCACGAGGAAGAAACGGAAAACAATAACCAAAGCCAACAGTGGGAAGTACCTCAGTAAAGACAGACGGAGGGGGGAAAACTAATCATGGTGAAACAAACGCAACTAAAAAAAAAAAAAAAAAAAAAACGAGATAAATAATCAAATATGGCTGGAAGTACAAACCATATATCAATAGTAACTCTAAACATTAATGGTTTAAACACTCCAATAAAGCGACATAGGCTGGTAACATGGATCAAAAAAACAAATCCAACAATATGCTGTCTCCAGGAGACTCACCTGACTGGAAAAGACATACACAGGCTAAAGGTGAAAGGTTGGGAAAAAATATACCACGCACACGCTCCTCGCAAGCAAGCAGGGGTGGCCATCCTCATATCGAATAAAATTGACTTCAAGACTAAGTTAATCCAAAGGGATAAGGAAGGACATTATATACTGTTAAAAGGAACCATTAAACAACAAGACATAACAATTATCAATATTTATGCACCAAATAATGGCGCTTCGAAGTTTATAAAACAAATTCTCCTCAAGTTCAAGAATCAAATAGACCACAACACAATAATTATGGGTGACTTCAACACACCTCTCTCACCATTGGACAGATCCTCCAAGCAAAAGTTGAATAAAGAAACTATAGACCTCAATACCACAATCAATAACCTAGACTTAACTGACATATATAGAATATACCAACCATCATCGAATGGATATACTTTTTTCTCAGCAGCACATGGATCCTTCTCAAAAATAGACCATATATTATGCCATAGGGCAACCCTCAATAAATATAAAGGGGTAGAGATTATACCATGCATTTTATCTGATCATAATGGATTGAAACTGGAAATTAATGATAAAAGAAGGAAGGGAAAATCCAATATCACATGGAAAATGAACAATATGTTACTGAATGATCAAAGGGTTACAGAAGACATAAAGGAGGAAATCAAAAAATTTTTAGAGACAAATGAAAATGCAGACACAACCTATCGGAATCTATGGGACACAATGAAAGCAGTTTTAAGAGGGAAATTCATCGCCTGGAGGTCAATCCTCAAAAAAAGGAAAAACCAACAAATAAATGAGCTCACACTTCATCTCAAAGCCCTAGAAAAGGAAGAGCAAAACAATAGCAAATGCAGCAGAAAGCAAGAAATAATTAAAATCAGAGCGGAAATCAATGAAATTGAAACAAAAGAAACTATCGAAAAAATTAACAAAACTAAAAGTTGGTTCTTTGAAAAAATAAACAAGATTGACAAACCTTTAGCCATGCTAACGAAGAGAAGAAGAGAGAGAACTCAAATTACTAACATAAGGGATGAAAAAGGCAATATCACAACAGACGCCACAGAAATACAGAAGACAATTAGAAACTATTTTGAAAACCTATATTCCAATAAAATAGAAGATAGTGAAGACATCGATAAATTTCTTAGGACATATGATTTGCCCAGACTGAGTCAGGAGGACACACACGATTTGAACAGACCAATATCAATGGATGAAATTGAAGAAGTAATCAAAAGACTACCAACCAAGAAAAGCCCAGGACCGGATGGGTATACAGCGGAGTTTTACAAAACCTTTAAAGAAGAATTAATACCAATACTTTTCAAGTTATTCCAGGAAATAGAAAAAGAGGGAGTCCTTCCAAATTCATTCTATGAGGCCAACATCACATTGATTCCGAAACCAGACAAAGACACAGCAAAGAAAGAAAACTACAGACCAATATCTCTGATGAACCTAGATGCAAAAATCCTCAATAAAATTCTGGCGAATCGGATACAAAGACACATCAAAAAAATTGTGCACCATGATCAAGTAGGATTCATCCCTGGGATGCAGGGATGGTTCAATATACGGAAATCAATAAATGTAATTCACCATATCAATAGACTTAAAGATAAGAACCATATGATCATCTCGATAGACGCAGAAAAAGCATTCGACAAAGTACAGCATCCCTTTATGTTCAAAACATTAGAAAAACTAGGGATAACAGGAACTTACCTTGATATTGTAAAAGCTATTTACGCTAAGCCCCAGGCTAGCATCATTCTGAATGGAGAAAAATTGAAGGCATTCCCCTTAAAATCAGGAACAAGACAGGGATGCCCTCTATCACCACTTCTATTCAATATAGTTCTCGAAACACTGGCCAGAGCAATTAGACAAACGAAAGAAATTAAAGGCATAAAAATTGGAAAGGAAGAACTTAAATTATCACTATTTGCAGATGACACGATTCTATACCTAGAAGACCCAAAATGGTCTACAAAAAAACTACTAGAACTAATAAATGAATTCAGCAAAGTGGCAGGATATAAAATCAACACGCACAAATCAAAGGCATTTCTGTATATCAGCAACAAAACCTCTGAAATGGAAATAAGGAAAACTACTCCATTCACAATATCCTCAAAAAAAATAAAATACTTGGGAATCAACCTAACAAAAGAGGTGAAAGATTTATACAATGAAAACTACAGATCCCTAAAAAGAGAAGTAGAAGAAGATCTTAGAAGATGGAAAGATATACCCTGTTCATGGATAGGCAGAACTAACATCATCAAAATGGCGATATTACCAAAAGTCCTCTATAGGTTTAATGCAATGCCAATCAAAATTCCAATGGCATTGCTTGTAGAAATAGATAAAGCAATCATGAAATTCATATGGAAAAATAAAAGACCCAGAATAGCAAAAGCAATTCTAAGCAGGAAGTGTGAATCAGGTGGTATAGCAATACCAGATTTCAAACTATACTACAGAGCAATAGTAACAAAAACAGCATGGTACTGGTACCAAAACAGGCGGGTAGACCAATGGTACAGAATAGAGGATACAGAGACTAATCCACAAAGTTACAACTATCTTATATTCGATAAAGGGGCTAAAAGCATGCAATGGAGGAAGGATAGCATTTTCAACAAATGGTGTTGGGAAAACTGGAAATCCATATGCAACAAAATGAACCTGAATCCCCTCCTCTCACCATGCACAAAAATTAGCTCAAAATGGATCAAGGACCTTGATATCAAATCAGAGACTCTGCGTATGATAGAAGAAAAAGTTGGCTACGATCTACATATTGTGGGATCAGGTTCCAAATTCCTTAACAGGACACCCATAGCACAAGAGTTAATAGCAAGAATCAACAAATGGGACTTACTTAAACTAAAAAGTTTTTTCACAGCAAGAGAAACAATAAGAGAAGTAAATCGGGAGCCTACATCATGGGAACAAATTTTTACCCCCCACACTTCAGATAGAGCCTTAATATCCAGAGTTTACAAAGAACTCAAAAAATTAGACAATAAGACAACAAATAACCCAATCAACAAATGGGCCAAGGACCTGAACAGACACTTCTCAGAGGAGGACATACAATTAATCAACAGATACATGAAAAAATGCTCACCATCTCTAGCAGTCAGAGAAATGCAAATCAAAACTACCCTAAGATACCATCTCACTCCAGTAAGATTGGCAGCCATTATGAAGTCAAATAATAACAAGTGCTGGTGAGGATGTGGGGAAAAGGGTACTCTTATACATTGCTGGTGGGACTGCAAATTGGTTCGGCCAATTTGGAAAGCAGTATGGAGATTCCTGGGAAAGCTAGGAATGGAACCACCATTTGACCCAGTTATTGCCCTTCTTGGTCTATTCCCTGAAGACCTTAAAAGAGCGTACTACAGGGATACTGCCACATCGATGTTCATAGCAGCACAATTCACAATAGCTAGACTGTGGAACCAACCCAGATGCCCTTCAATGGATGAATGGATTAAAAAAATGTGGCATTTATACACTATGGAGTATTACACAGCACTAAAAAATGACAAAATCATGGAATTTGCAGGGAAATGGATGGCATTAGAGCAGATTATGCTCAGTGAAGCTAGCCAATCCCTAAAAAACAAATACCAAATGTCTTCTTTGATATAATGAGAGCAACTAAGAATAGAGTAGGGAGGAAGAGCAGGAAGAAAAGATTGACATTAAACAGAGGCACGAGATGGGAGGGAAAGAGAGAGAAAAGTGGAATTGCATGGAAATGGAAAGAGACCCTCATTGTTATAAAAAACTACATAAAAGAGGTTGTGAGGGGAATTGGAAGAAAAATAAGGAGAGAAATGAATTACAGTAGATGGGATAGAAAGAAAAGATGGGGGGGAGGGGGATAGTAGAGGATAGGAAAGGTAGCAGAATACATCAGTCACTAGTATGGCATTATGTAAAAATGTGAATGTGTAACCTATGTGATTCTGCAATCTGTATTTGGGGTAAAAATGGGAGTTCATAACTCACTTGAAACTATTGTTCGAAGTATGATATGTCAAGAGCTTTGTAATGTTGTGAACAACCAATAAAAAAAAAAAAATACAGTCTTCCCTCACTAGTTTAATATTGTCAGAAATACACTCCAAAAATAACTCCCAAGGTTGAACCAATACATATTGGCACATTTTTATACTTATTAGGTATTATTTTTATTATTCTTACACATAATTTCTGCTCTACAAATGCTTTGTTGAATATGGGAACAGGTGATGCTAATTACAAGTCTGAAGGCAATGAGGATGCTGGACATTGCTTCCACCTTTCAAAAAAACAATTTGTGATTATTTCATTCCATGTTATTCAGGAGATTCAGGAAAAATTTCAGCACATAGATAAAGAACAAACTAATCCAATGTTCTTTCAGGCTAGCTAAGTCATTGGAGTCTAGATGTAGATAGACTCCACAGAATAATTTCAGGTAGGAAAACTTCACTTCTCAGAATTCAATACTTTCCTAGTCAATGCCTTACATATCAGGTAGTAGATTTGGGATCTGTGAACACACCCCAATTTGCAAACAAGTATCTATAGGAAAGACTCTCCAAATTAATTTTAGTATCTCATGAACATGTTAATATTTTTAAAACCTCTATAGAAATTTCTTGTTTTCTAACTGCCTTTAGGTAAAAACTTTAAAACTTTTGCATTTTTAGAAAATCTCTATAGATAACCATAGAAACCTATATCTGACTTCTTTCTAACCATTAAACATCCATGAACATCTGCCAATGTAGCTACTCTGTCACAAACATTTCTTCAAAAGACACTTCATTGTAGGTCACTGCAGGTGATAATTTCATTCACCTTTATCCTGTTGCTTCAATGGTAATCTCAGAGCTTTTAAAGCAAATGGACTAAACAGTCTATCCCAGAATTCTATTTATAATGGCTCTTGACCAACTCTAAATTATCTATTTTTATTGAGTGATCTGCAGATGTCAGTTACAAAATCTGCTTTAAATTGTTGATGCAAAAAATGTTCAGCACATGTTTTTATGTCCATATAAGGTTTTGGTAGATTCCCTAACTGGAACATGATAGGGAAACATCTGTATTTAGAAGCTTCTTGCTTGTTAGGGTATAGGGAACTTCTAACACCACTTCAAAATTTGGTGACTGCAATAATTGTTCAGAAAACAAGAATATTAACACTGCTTCTATAAGGTATTGAGTCAAAACAAAGGTCCTGAACAGGGCTCCTCCACTCAGACAATGAGGTTCAAATCACAGTCTCTCACATGTACAGCTGAAAGGCAAAAATTCATTTTCTCAAACTTGAACTTTAAAAAGAATCTAGAAAAAAAAACATTTTTTTTTAGGTTTCCAATCACTATGTGTGAGAAAGATGTTGAAATGGATAATGGGAAAACACTCCATTGGATTCTCAAGATACCTTATTTTAAATTTCCTTGCATGATGCTTTGATTCAAATATGCCTTTACACAGAAACATCTCAGAATTTAAAAATTCTGTCTGATTTTGTTATTATCTGGTGCAACATCTTTTAAAAATTTGCTTCTTCAGAAATGTACATTGAAAAAATTGAATAAGTAATTGCCAAAAACACTGTATTCTCAAATTGGCCAAGAACTATAAGAGAATCCTGACTAAAACACTGATGGAGAATTCTTTTCCATAAAAAATATTTCTTAAGTGCAAAATACCATGTACAATAACCAGATATATAGGGGTATGTGAATATGGCTCACCAGATGTAAACTATTTCTCAAATCATGTCTTTTTACAGCTTTTATACTTTTAATTTTCAACATATATGTCCAAAATATTTTTTATCTTCAAAAAAACTACTGTTCTCCTTTTTGTATATTTTCTAAAATAATAGTCTTTTAAATAATAAATTAATATACATGCTAAAAATATTTGAAGGGTTTTCATTACTCAAGTAACCTGATGTAAAACTCTGTACTCCGCCAGCAGGAAAGCTATCAGGTGGTCTCCACACTCCACTAGAAACTCATCCTATTCTTCTTCCATGTACCCTACCTTATAGACATTCAATATAGTTTTGCATTTTTGAATGCAAATTGCTCAAATTGCTATTTACTAACTAGGAACGTTACTCATACTCTATGATGAGAAATGACAATGATAGCTAACTTGAATTCTTAACCACACCACTCAAACAGTATTAAAAAAAAAGTTATCTGTTTAACTCCCAACTTGGTTGACCAATGTAGGTAGCATGGGCTGGAATTCTCTGTTTAGTCAGTAAGTAACTTAAATACATTACTCAAGTTGTGAGGTAGGTGCTTAATTTCACATGAGATTAGGACAGGAGTGAGAGAAATTATTTTCGCCATATTCTTTTTACTTTTAAATGTATCTTGATAAAAGTAGATTTTTATTAAGTATTATTTGAGAACTTTTCAGATTTTTTGTAAATATCTCAGTTGATAAAGATAACATTTTGTTTATAATTCCTCCACACAAAATATAAAAATATTTATATTTTCCAAAAAGTTTCATGACTTCATAAAAAGTTAAAAAAATTAAAAGTTAAATGTAATTTTAAAGATTGTTTCAAATAACAAATGCTAATACATCACAAAAATTCTAAAGCTATTATCAATATTATGGGAGTTAATAAATCATTTTGCCTTGTATACTAATACCAACATTAAAAAATATTTGATGATACCAAAGACTGTTCTTAGGTTTTTTTTAAAGGTTCATTCTTTGGTGAAATTCCCCTACTTACATTTCACAAAATTCCAATATACAAAACAGATGAAAAAAATTATACAGTGAGCACCACAGTTTGTCATCTAGATTCAAAATTATTTATGATTTTCCAACATTTGTCAAAATTATAGATATTGAAAACATGTTGCAGAAAATATGGTGCTTCTCCAGTAAATAGCTTAAGAGATCTAAAAAGAACATTCTCTTACAGAACCAAAATAGAATGTGAACCATCAAGATAACTCTTTTGTCTATTTTCATCCATAATAATCCCCTTTTTAAAATAAAGATATCTTGAAGAGATTGGAAAAAGTTTGCAAAGGAACATCTCACAATCTAATGACTTTTTCGTTCCATTATTCTTTCTATATTCATTAGCTGCCATTTTTTTAATAAGAGCTTTTTTTTTACTAACTTGGATAACTTATGTTTCCTTTGAAAAAGACTGGATAAATGCTTATTTTTTATTGATTGATTCTTTTTTCAGAACAAGAAAATGATGTGATAGTCAACTTCATTCTCATTCTTTCTCACTCTGCTCTTGCCTCAAGAATTTTGGATTTTGAGTGCTTTAAAATCAGTTATGATTACTGTATTTTTAAACTTCAAATTGGACCCTAAGAAGAACCATCATGCTAGTTCCTGGATCCTTTTGATAGTTTCCCCATCTCATTAGTGATCAATGTTTTTACTTTCTAGCATAGACTGCATTATAATAGATGTTATAGGTACCCTTTACCAGACCAGGGATTAGCCAATTCACTGTACATTTTTGCAGGAAGTTATATCAAAGAGGAAAATCCAAACCAGAGATTTTTCATTGTTTCTGGTTTTCTTTTTTTCTAGGTCTTTCAGTGAAGAAATTGAGAATATGTATGTATTTCATAAAAATAAAAAGGGTTAATACAGATATTTTTACTCCAAGATTATTGTTAAAGGAATTTTTTTTTAATTTCAACAATTATTTAATTTTATTTTTTTCTACTTAAAAGCGTTGTTCTCAGTGAATAAAATAAGTATCCATCTGCTTTAATAATCGATGTAACCTTTTCAAAACAGCAATATTAATGTCATAATATAAAATATGACTTTTAAGATTTTTTAATCCTAAGGATCCAAAAAAAGAGTTCTGTCATATTTAGTAACATGAAATAATAATTTTCCTTCATATGAGTAAGTAGCTTCATATACTTCAGTTTATTTTATATTACAGAAGTTGCCTTTCTTTTCAAAATTTTGATGGAATTTCATTTTTTTAAATGCACAACACATATACAAATTTGCAATTTACTACTGTAAAATAACTTGTATTTCAAGAAGGTTTGCCTCTAATCTATCCCTTTATCTTCATTACTTCCTGGAACTTGAAAGTTATATTTTCTTATTGGTGTTAAATGTATACTTGGGTTTTATTGTGGCTCTAAGGAAAAAAAATATATATATAGCTTATAAATATGTCGCTCCAAGTATATAGAAATTTATATGTACGTATATTTCTTCAGCTTTTTTACTTAAAAGATAGCATACTATAAACATCATTCTGCAGTTTGTAGTCTTTCAATAGTACATTGCCTGTGGAAAATGGTGTGCTGCAGAGGATATAAGGAATTTAAGAAGGCTATGAACATAATTTGTATGGACATTGTATCATAGAAGAATCTTAATCGCAAGAAGAACAAAGACCAGGAAGAGTTTGAAATCCTTTAAGTGAACAGTTTTAGGACCTTAAATGAATCATGAAATAGTAATTCAGTGATAAATTTCTCCTTATATCATTAAGGTTGCATTGGATTGTTTTGGATTATTACTTCATTCTTTATTCAACCTATTCTCTATTAATGGAAAACAGGATTGCATTATACTTTTGCTGTTTCAAAAAATGCTATCATTATTAATCTTAGGAATTGAAGGGAATATTTTTAAAGTGGTTAGTTGGTTTTAGGTTTATTAACTCAAAGGGTAAATACATATACAATTTTGTTAAAGAGGTTTACAGGACACCAAATGTACAAGATTACAACATATCCACACCAAGGCACATTATAATGAAAATGCCTAGCATACAGAATAAGGATGGAATCTTAAAAACTGCAAGAGAGAGGAATCAGATCACATATAGGGGGAGACCAATTCATATCTCAACAGATTTTTCAACCCAAGCCCTCAAAGCCAGGAGATTGTGGAACAATATATACCAAGCTCAGAAAGAAAATGGATACCAACCTAGAATCTTATATCTAGCAAAACTAAGTTTTAGATTAAATGATGAAACAAAATCTACTTCTAAGAGGTTGTACTATTTTAACTCTCCCACCAGCCTTTTTACTAAAGTTCTAACAATACAATATGTTGAAAAAAACTTTTTTTTTTGCTCAAGGTTTTAAGAAAGAAATGGAACATTTGCTATACATTTAATAATTTCAATATTTAACTATGAGAACGAGTTTAAAAAAAAACATAGCCACAGGACATGTGTTATTGTTGTATTTCTTTTTTTATTCTTTAGACTCTTCTCACATGTTTTACCCATTTTTTCCTATTTGGGTTTTTATACTTTTTAATCAGAATTTTTAAAAATGCAAAATATATTATGAAGTGTATCTGTCTAGAAGATAAAGCCTTTTGCTTAAAATTTATTCTAATTATTAGTTTCCACTTCTAAAACAAGTTGTCCATAAAATAGCTTTTGTACTACTTAATTATTAGCACTCCACTCTTGTTTGAAAACTATACACTTCAAATCAGTGATAAAATTTTAACTTAAAACATTCAAGACTATGTCGACTCCATTTTGTATCACTAATGCTTACCTATTTTTAAAAAAGTGAAGATCATAATTAACATATTAAAAATAATTTCAAGTAACATTCTTTGTACAACTAATTTTAAAATAGTGAATTAATGTAGAAATAGATATTTAGCTACCAGTCCTCCCAAATAGAAGCTATATTTATGCACTAATGCCTGTATCTCTCTATATGTAGGTTTTGATATATACACATAAATACATACACACATGCACGTGCAGAAAATACAGTGCAATATTTCAAAATATCAAAACTTGTCAAAACCCTTTAAGGAGTATTTGTAAAATCTTTGTGTTCTGTGATTATTATATTTGAAATAATTCAAAATTAAAAGTTTAAAAATAATTTATCTTAAACTTAGGGATACATACACATCTGGTGTGAAACTGTATACCACTATTGCTGAAGGAAACAATTTTCAAGACAAGTTTCTGTGAAGTAGGATAGTGGTTTAGGGGTCAAAGAATTCAAGATAATTTGGAACTTTCATCAGCCCAAAGAGAGAGACCAAATGTCGACGGATTCTTACCAACAAGAAAGACGCGGCCAGTCTTGAGTGTTGTGTTGTACTGCGCCAGGGTGGCTTTCCTGGCCCAAGGAATGGCTGGCATAACCTGAAACACAGGATCTCAGGCTGTGTGACACAAATGGAAGCTCCTGTGAAGCAGAGTTGGCCAACTGACCAGGATGATGAACCACAGTCAGTGAATAGGTGTCTGGTCTGAACTAGACAGAGACATCTGGACATCTCAAGATAAAAGTAATAACAGACATAATTAAAAATTTTGTGATGCACTTTGGGATGAAAAAAATGGCAGAATGTAGATCAAATAATTTAGACTATTATTTCAATAAAATAAGTAAATTGTCACTAGAAGAATTTTGAACCATACACAGAAAAAGTGAGTTTACAATTGTAAAAATGCACTTTAATGGATGCATCATGAATTTCATTAAAGCCAGATTTTTGAAACAAAATCTGAGCTTCAGAATGCAAAACTATGTCCGTTGCTATCTTGACTCATTTTGTGCAACTGTCCCAGATGTGAAACCCTATGAAACTTACAGTTTATAATACATATTTTCTTACTGTTATATTATTGCATTATATAACTATATTAAAATATAGTTATAATAAATAAAATAATAATTATTACTATGACAATATACCTGAATTTGATATTATGATTTCTAAATTATTTAAATATCTAAGTCAATTTTACTGCAATAGTCATAGAATTAAAAATTTGGAATTTAATGGGTTCAATAAAAGCTAACAAATATATCTTCTTGTATGCAAGGTGCATTTTTAAGTTAAATTTGCTCACATGGTGTTAAATGAATACAATTCTTTTTTATTTAAGTTTTTTTTAATGGAATTTAAAGAAAATTAGGAAATATCATCAGTTCCATTTAAGATATTTTTGTACTATATGAAGTGTGTGGTATGCCATGGAGGTAGAGATAGTGGTGTTAGGCATAGTGATAATTTATGGATAATCCAGTTTGTGCACTTATTGAATGTGATACTTTGTACCAAAATATATTTGAAAGAATGAGTAATTTATCAGCTTTAAGAAACAGTATATTCATAATTTTTTACTTACAAAAGAATATGGAACATGAAGGTTTAACAAAGAATGTCAGGAACATGGAGGATGATTGTGAGTAAAAGATGGAAAATATTTAAATGCAATTGTTATAAATTTATAAAGATCTTGTTTCCAGGACCAAATTTTGCGTCTCTTGTTTTCTGATGAGTGAGAGAATTATTCTACTTCCCTTTATAGTTGAACAGATTCATGAGATTTGTGTAAAGTCAATCATTAAATATAAATCATCTTAAGGAAAATGCCAACGTCACACACAATATTATTTAATACTTCATTTGAAATATGCAATATTGAGAACATTGGAGTTTGATATGGCTAATTTTGGTTTAACCATTTATTACTTCTTTTCTAATGAAGGGCCAGGGTCTTTGTGTACATTTTAGTAATGCATATATCCTGATTTTAAAGAGGTAGCAGTCAGGTTGAGAACACAACTTGTAGAATTACTAAAAGCACTTGGTGAAACTGTGAGTTTAGGATGACAAGTGGTGCGACATTGCATAATAAGAACATAGACAAGTGTAGAGCTATTTCTGACTATGAGAGAACACAGAGAAGACAACACAGGAAGGATGTTAGCAATTAAGTTTCAAAAGATCAATAAGCAATCTTATTAGGTATCCAAGTAAAAAAAGTGCTTTCTAAGGACAGGAAAAGGTGTGCTTAGAAATTGATAGCTGCAGCACACAGAGGTGCTGACTCGAGAATCTCTCCAACTTCAGTCAACTTTTGACAAAAATAGTAATCAATTCTGAACGGAAGTGGTAGAAATCATTTCTATGAATATCCTGGAGGAATTACATATCAGCAAATACAACATAAGCCTGTGACAAATGCTGCAGAGGATATAAGGAATTTGTACGGACACTGTATCATAGAAGAATCTTTATCACAAAAGAACAAAGACAAGGAAGAGTTTGATGTCCTTTAAAGGAACAGATTTAGGACCCTAAATACATCTTCAAAATTCCTTCACAGCATACCCTAAGTTAGTGTTCACTGAATAACTGGAAGAAGGTTAGGTACATTGTAGCTGAGGACGTTGGGGTACAATGGGTTGAATAGTTCTCTCCAATTCTTATGTTGAAATCCTACTCGCTAGTGCCTCAGAATGTGGCCTTATATGGAAATAGGGTCATTGCAGATGTTATTTGTACAGGGGACATCATATTATAGTACACTGAGGAACCAATTCTGTGTGACTAATGACCTTTATTATAAAAGGGGGGAATTTGGACACAGACATGGATACTGACAGCATGACCTTGCAAGCTGTTCTCTGGGTGGCCTTGAACCAATTCAATTTTCCCCCTTTCTTGCATGCAGTGCTCAAGAGTAACTATTGTGATAGGAGTGCAACATCTGAAGGTTAAGAGGAATGGGCTGATACCAACTGCAAGGTGTTCTATTTTATTCTAGAAACAACATACCCTTCAACAGTTTTGCCCCGTGAATCACAATGCTCTGACCCCTGAGGTGTAAAACCCAGGGCAAATTGCTTTCTGTGCTCTTTCAGCTGTGATGAAAGTCGGGTAATATAACTGAGATTGAGTTTGCTTTGCGCAGATTTTCTGAGCCTCAGAGGACCTGCTCATTATGAATATTAGGCTTCCCATTTCCTTGATGATTATGTGTATGTAATAAACCCACTTCACATCATTTGCCATGTGTGTATTCTCTTTCCCTGACTTTGGGGAAGTGACAAAATCCAACAACAACAACAACAACAAAATCACCCAAGGTGCAGTAGGCAGATGTAGTACCCAGTGCACAGGACACTTGTTTCATAGGAACTTAAACGTGAGGAAGGCCATCAAAAAGCCAAGGAGAGAAGGCAATTGTTCATATTAACCAAATACACAAATTATAATTATGTACATATGTGATTTTCCAGTTACTGTCTCCACAGTCTGTCATTTAAATGGTGAGAACTGTCGATGGATTGTAATGCTGAGAGGCTTCCACTTGGGATATTGGAAGAAGACTGAGTGAGGTGCCAGGTTTTAGTTGGGTGAGAATAATCCCAAGTAAAAGACATTAGGACTCTGCAAAGTTTCAAAGAAACTGGCTTTTTCCAAATACCTGCATCCACGAAAACACAGACTATTAAAAGGTCCAGAATTCAACCCCTGAACAGATATATAAGGGTTGATGCTTCCTCAGGGCCATGTGCTGATGTGGTGAATCCTGCTGCTGCTTGCCGTCTTGTGCAAGAACAATGACACTCTCACAGGAAGCCCCCAGTGGTACCAGATGCCCCCTACCCCTGTCCACAGCCACATGGAGCTGGAAGGTTTGGGTTGCAATGAAGCTTCTCTATGTCATATTGCTTCTACATTCCAGTCTCTGAGCACACCATCAGGGGGGCCACGGTTTCCTATTCATGCATTTCCAAAAGTTCATAGCCCTCTTTCTGGTCAGAACTAACTTTCAGCTCTGCTAGACTGCTGTGCTCTTCCCCAAATATGATAGAACCAGCATTTTTACATCTACCAATTGCTCCAGTTTGCCATGAAAGCTTCTGGTTGGTTAAAATTGCTGAAAGTGGTTTTCTGTGTAATATCTGTATACCCCACATAGACACACACACACACACACACACACACACACACACACTCACACACACACACTAAAAGTCCTACCATTTTGTTAATTTTCAAAGGCAATCTATAAGAATGAAGAGAAAAATCTATAAGCATAAAAGGTATATTAGAAATAAAAAAGCAGAGATGGATTAAAACACATAGGAGAAGTTTAATATAAGAAAAATTTAAAGTTAATATGCTATTAAAAAGATCTTATGAACCAATTCAAAACAATGAAGTTGCAAATGGAAAATTAAGCAAAGGGCATGAAAAGTGAATGAAGAAAAAATAAAGCATTAGTTGAAGTGTTCAAACTCAATAGGCAAGAAGAATGCAGGCTCAGCAAGAAAAATGATTTCCATTTTTGTTTTTCTCCACTTTTTTTATTGCTGCAGTATAGTTGTATATATTGATAGAATTAGGTGATACATATTTGTAAATGTACACAGAAGAATATAATTTAGCCATTGTTATGGTTCAGCCTTTCACCCCTCAATTTTGAATCTATAAAATATTGCCCAGTTAAAGAAAAAGACATCTCTATGAAATTTTTCTAGCCATTTGGTGATTTTATGTTTTACATTGCACTCATTAATATTTTTTGAAATTATAGAGAAGTGAGATAGTTAAGAAAATCTTGATCATTCTATTCTTAGAAGTTGTTATCATTTTTGTAATTAATTAAAATGATAAAACTCATTTTGGGGACATTTTTAATCTAAAATCTGAGTTAATATTTTACCATATGATCTCTTCTTTCATGCCAAAACAAACTCATTTATTGTTTGTTCATTTGTTCATATGTATCCTACGCATTTTAAATTTAGTTCATTATTTGGAATTTTTTGGTTTAATTCATATTTAAACACTTGAAAACATATGTATGCAGTCATCATTGCTAAATGATGAGACTACATTCTGAAAGACAGATTGTTAGGAGATTTTGTTGTTGTGAGACTATCACAGAGTATACTTGCAAAAACTATGTGGTGCAGGTCATCATTAGAAGTGGCTTCTTGATGCTACAAACAGATGTGGTAAATGCAAAACTGATGAGGCTACTGCCAGGGTAGCATGATGCATGAATTTATAGCATGGTTCTTGTTTATAGGGGGAAGGATACATTCTAAAAATTACTAAAAAGAACAGTATAGTAAATTCATATACCAGAAAGGTAGTTATTTTCATTATTAAAAATTTTGTACTGTATACAATCATATATGCTATAGTTTTACATGATTAGCAAGACAGGAGATTTGTTTACATCAGTATTAACACAAACATGAGAATTATACATTGAACAATTAATTATATAAGGATGAATGTGATGTATTTAGATGATGAGAATTTTTCATCTCCATCATAATCTTGAGGTACCAGCATCATATATCCATCCACCATTGGCAGAAATGTCATTATATAGTGCATAATTGTATTTTACCCTTGTTGGTATTAGCTATATATCTGCT
Organism: Ictidomys tridecemlineatus; assembly: GCF_052094955.1. Classification (NCBI taxonomy): domain Eukaryota; kingdom Metazoa; phylum Chordata; class Mammalia; order Rodentia; family Sciuridae; genus Ictidomys; species Ictidomys tridecemlineatus. The sequence goes on along the minus strand of NC_135482.1, from coordinate 179,019,526 downwards.
TGTACATATGGTTCTCCATTAATTAATGTATTACTGCCATACATCTTATAGATTTTCTTTTCTTCTATGAAAGGTTTGATTGCATTTGAGGAAGACAATTTCATTTGTCAATACTACTACTACTACTGCTACTACTACTAATAATAATAATTTAAAAAATATTTCCATTTTGTCTATTCTAATACCATTTAGTTGCCTGAAATTTTTTTAAAAATACATTCCTAATCCAGACCAAGGCAGATACCATATTATATTACAGAGTTTAAAGAGGTGATCCATCTTTAATTTTAGCAAATAAGTGTTTGAGAACATTTTTGTTAAGCTTATCTTTATTAAATCTGTTTTCCAATAATGAGCAATCTACTGTTTAATTAAAAGCTCATTTTTACATTATTTTTCTGTCAGTACATTTTTTCTTCTTCATTACTACTTGCCTTAATTTCTTCCTCTGGGAATATTTTAGAAAACTTAGTCATAGTTTATTATTTTAAGTGAAAATAAACACATTTTTTTGCTAGTTCAGTATAATTCCCTCTTTAAAATGTGTGATATATTCCCATAAGTCTTGTCAGCAATTGTTGTTGCTAACGTAAACATGAAGGGTCCCTTACGCATTAACTTTCATCTTGTTCAGGCCCTCTCTTGAGAAGAAAGGACTCATGTTTTAAAAATCCAGAACAAAAACTTTTGAATGTTTTCATCATGTAGAAATGACTAATGTTTGAGAAAGTAGATACATTTACTCTGATCTGAAATTATACAATGTATACACATATTGAAAAGATCACAAAAGTATGTACAAGTCACTTTGAAAAGAATAAAAATGACATATAAAACTACATAAAGAATAAAAAAGAGAAGAACTTATCTCATTATGCAGAATCTTTCTTTTCACTATTTACCTGCACCCCATCTGCTCTCATCTCAAGTTTGGGAATATTAATGAGAATTTGATATAATCTTTTCCATTTATCAACTCTGCTAGTTAGTGAGAATCAGAATTTTAGATGTTCTATTTGTCTTTTCCAACACTTTCAGCTCAGTGTACATTGTACCTGGCCTTCTGAGCTGGCTGCTTCTTGTGAGGTTGGCGTCCACACCTTCCAGCACTAATTATTTTTTGCCTGTGTATTATGTTTGTCAATTTCCAAAGAATATACAAGTGGGAGTATACCAAGCTTTCATTGTCTTTATGTTCTAGAAGAAAGATATACACCTTTTAATCAAAAGAAAACATGCCAATTGAACAGTTTTATCCTCCCAAGGTATTTAAACTGGTGTATTCCCATGAAAGTTATGATTAATGTGTTTGTCTTAGGAAAGAAATCACTGAATATCAATGTTTTTATTTAATATTTTCTACAAAGTCATTCAGGACATCTTGTGACTTTAAAAGTTTTGCTGTGACACACCAGTTAAACAATAATATATTCTGAGAAATCTTGGACAAAATAAGCAAGTCTAGTTTTCAGAACGTATGTGGGTCTCAATAATAGGAGCTCACAACTCATTACTGGCCATTGATGTAGGAGAACACTCTCTCTCATAAAAAGCTAAATTATAGAAATAGGAATGTAAATATAGTACTTGCCAGAACAGAGGGGTTTTTTTAAATCTTGAAATAAGGCACTGAATGGATTGTTGATGTCCCTATAGAGGACAAACACCCTCTCCAGTCAGAATAGCTCGCCCTACATTAAAATCTTATTGACTGATGGAATCCAGATACTATCTCTCTGAAGTATTGCACTTTATATACATTTCAGTATTACATCTGATATCATTAAGATGCATTAAGAAAAAAATGCTTACATCTTTGAATAGAGAATGAATTTTCCATGTGTAAATATCAAAATACACATATAGAGCATGACACTGTTTGTATTTTATATATCTTTAATAATTAAAGTTTACAAATCATTTTGTTATTTGTAGCATTTAAAATGCAATGTTTGGACTTATTGAAATAATGTATTGCACTTTTTTTTCTTAATGATCAATAAAATTAGTAGTTTTTTTTTTTTTTAAATTAAACAACTGTTTTGGGTCAACCTGAACTATGTAAACAGGAAATTTGAAACATGCTTAGTCAATATTGGGAAAGTGGTGTGTGCTTGTGGTCTCAGGGGCATGGGTTATTGAGGCAGGAGGAACCCCTGAACCCATGAGTTGGAAGCCAGCCTGGGTAAGATAGAGAGACCCTGTCTCAAACACTAAACAAAACAATACAAAACAAAAATTAAAATACTTAGAGAATTAAGCTATAAAATATGGTTGTATGTGTGGTATAAAAAACAATCTGATTTCAAAATATTTTTAAATTTTCTATTCACTAACTTTACTACTTAAAATGTTTTGCAAACATTCCATTCCTATGTAATGTATTCACTGATATTTTAGATTATTTCTACTGTCTAATGTTTGTACAGAATTCCCTTCATTTTCTAAAATTTCTTGTCACTTTTGTGCAAACTTGTATTTCAGAACATTCTTTCTTTTCATTTCTAAAATTTTGGTAACTTTCCTAGAATTCTTAACAATTAATTTGTCTATGTCCAAAAATACCATTAGCCTTTGTCCAAACTGTAAAGAAATCATTGAAAATCTTTGATTTCCAACAACCCTGTATGATATACTGTGATAATTTTTCTTTCAGAATAGGTGGCAAATTTTTAAACTTGTAAACCTGGATGCTATTACAATATTAGTCTTGTCTACAGTCAGTTTCTCTATATTTTCCTGCACATTCACTCTATTTCACATATTTTTCTAGCATTTAGTAACTTCCATCTAAATCACTTTAATCACGGATGAAGCAGTTTCTAAAGCATTCCTTAAAATAGATTCCACTGGTGTCCAAACCCCCAACCCCTGTTTGTCTTTTTCTGTGTATCTCTCAAAATATGTTAATTTTGCTATTGTTTTTTAATAGATTTTTACATTTTTCCAATGCCAGTGGATATGATAGTTAGAGAACTATCTATCACCTGGAAACAATGACATTGCTCTTTTCTGGCTTTTATTACTCCTCATAAGAAGTCATTGCTATTATAATTATTGTTACTTTTTATTACTTGTTTTATCTTTCACTACTTTATGATTTTTCATGGATTTTGTTTTTTACTATCCTTTTTTTGTTGTGAATTGACAAATGTATTCTTTTTTTGAATCTGTAGATTCACATTTTTCCCACAGACTTTTCAGTCCTCATCTCTTCAAAGAGAGCCCCCTCCTGGCTTCCTTTGGATTACATAAAGTCTACAACTTCATGTTCTGTTCTGTATATTTTAAGCTCCTGTATATGTTTCCCATCTCTCTCTGTTTTTCATCCTGGATTATTTCATCCAACATGTGATTTTGTTCAAAATAACAGGTCATTTTAGTCAAACGAGTCTGTTTCCATGAAGTTTCATTATGGTTCTGTTTCTGAGTTTTCTCTTAAACTTTATCAGAATAAATAGTTGTTGGTTCTAGTCTCTCCAAAAATTGGATTCTATCTTATCTTATAGTATTGCCCCCAAATAATTGGTTTAATGATAGAGACCATTCCTATCTCTGAGCAATTTGGTTAATGTACTCTTTTCTGATATTTCAGTAGCATATGTAGATGAAAAGGAAAATATATTGCCCTGTCTATAATCTTGAAGCGTACTGTATTAGGGTTATTTTACAAAATATAACTGATAGAATTCTATGTAGCTAAGTAGATCCAGAAATGAGAATTATTATAAGAAACTGGAAAATAGAGGCATCTAATTTCCTTCTATTATTATTATTATTATTATTATTATTATTATTATTATTATTATAAAGAGGACCCTGGGTTCAATCCCCAGTACACCCCAAATTTTTATATCAACTTAATTAACTCACAGGGTATAGATGTTTGGTTAAGCATTATTATAAATGTCCTGTGAACATATTTTTAGATGAGATTGCCTTTTAATCTGGTAGAGAAAAGCTGGTAGTAGTTATTGTATTGATGGTCCTCACCCAATCAGATGAAGTCTTGCAAAGATTGAAAACTGCTGAGCCTCTTCTGAAAAAAAAGAAAAAAAAGATTTCTCCATGCCTGACTACTCAGAGACTACAATATTGCTTCTTTTTCTTGCCTTGGAACTGGACTTGGAATTCTCTCTCTTCCTAGGGCTGCAGCCTGTTGGCCTTCAGGCTGGAACTATACAGTCAGCTCTTTGGGCTCTCTGGCTTGATGATGGCTGGTGGTCTTAACTTTCACTTGATCAAGTATATATATTGTGTCTCCCAGTGGGAGCACTATTCCTCTTGGTCTAAGAACTCTACACCAGCAGAGAATAAGGCTGTATGCACAGATGTTAAAACTTTTACAAGTCAGTAACCCTTTCATTCTTGCACTTAGCAATGGGAGTAGCACCACCATATATTGGATGGCATTCAGAGAACACACCAACTTCTGGAGAATCTTGCCAGTTCTGTAAACTATCACCACCTACCTGGCACTGTAACTGAGTTCTTAGGATGTAAATTCACTTTTAAAGGCAGCTGTTCAAAATGGTGAGGAACATAATGAGACCGGTAAATTCCATGAGCATGGGCCCATTTTCACATTTTATCTTTCGTAAAGTGAATTTCTTATCAGAAGCAATACGATTTAGAAAAACAGGAGGATAGATATGCCATTCTGTAAGTCTGCAGATGGCAATTTTGGCAGGGAAGGAAAATCTACATCCAAAGCAAATATCTATTCCATTAGGAACAAAATGTTGCCACTTCTGTAATGGAAGCCATACATGGTAATCAATCTGCCTCCAGTAGCTGCCTGATCACACCTGGTAATGTTGCTCCCTAAGAGACTCAGGGTTGATCCTGCTTCTGGCAAATTGAATCCCAAGGAGTACTTGTAACGATTTATGTCTGGTGAGTGGAAGTTTGTGAATTTATGCATATAGGTAACCTTCATCACTGCCCCTTGACCACCTTGTTCATGAGCCCACATGACAGAGGTTGCTGTGTAAAGAAACTGTTCATTCTCCAAAGAATGAGTCATCTTCTGCTGAAGTCATCCTTGGATGAAGATTCACATAGGAAAAAAAGTGTTTGCTTTTTTTCTAATTATAATTAAAAATAATGAGTTTTATTTATACATTTCCAAACATGCATAGAATGCAATTTGATCATTTCCACCCTTCCTACTCCTATTCCCTCTTTCCCCCTCCACCCCAGTAGTCCCCTTCTATTTTATGTCACTTTTTTCTTCATATCATTCATAGAAAAATGAATGAACCTGTAGACCATCAAACTGAGTCAAATAAATGAGACTCATAAAAATAAGTATCTATGTTCCCTCCCATATGTAGAATCTAGGAGAAAGTAGGTCTTCCTCTTCTTTGTGTGTTTCAGAGGGATTTCCAGACCCTTCTTGTCAGAAATTTTCCCATTATATGCTTCCAAATCTCTGAAAAATCAAACCATTTGTCACAACCATAGCACTGACATAACATTTCTTTTGTTTCTATTATATAAAGTGGAAATTAGGTGACTCATTCACATAAAGGTCATAACAGTATACATACTAATGATACAAAAGTTTCCCTAGAAAAAGGAGGGATTTGATTATGTATTTAATCTACTTTCCTACCATTTTTTAAAAAAATCTTCTACTATAATTTGTAATTGATTTCCCAGATATATTGATCATTGCATAGATGAATGAGTGCTTTTTAATAAGTGGATGTTGAGGATCATAGGGAAGCAGACAATGACAATTTCAATGTGGCAGATTTCAAAATTATGTTTTATTATTTTTTCCTGTTTACTCTGTAACTATTTACACAACTGTATCCAAGCAATGGAGTCAAAAACAAAATCAAAGGACACTAACTTATCCAGATTAACTGGGGTATGTTAGAAATAACCTGAGTAAAATATAGATCAAAATGACTATACTAGTGTCATGAGAAAACTAATAAAAAAATGACTATACAAACTGGGCATGGTGGTGGATACCTGTAATCCTAGTGGCTTGGGAGGCTGAGATAGGAAGATGGCGAGTTCAAAGCCATCCTCAGCAAAAGAGAGGTGCTAAGCAACTCAGTGAGACCCTGTCTCTAAATAAAATACAAAATAGGGCTAGGATGTGGCTCAGTGGTTGAATTGAGTTCAATCCCCAGAACAAAAAAAAAAAAAAAAAGCTAATGGAAATCACCAAAATAACTAAGTGAACAAAGAGAGTAGATCAATTTTAAAATTAAACTAATTGACTCTCCTCTCTAGTTGATGCTTTTTTAGTTTATTCTGCATTATCCTTATCTTCAATATAATTATGTTTTGCCATTTTATATGCATGTACAAATTTAGATCTAATTTATAGGTTTTTTAAATGGAATTAACCAAGCCTCCCCACTCACTCTTTAGTTATAATAAAAAATGACAGGCTAGTATTCAGAATTTTCCCTAGACTTTCCTTCAAGTCTCCTTACTTTTTCTTTTTTAAATTCCTATGCTATTAGAGTTCTTCCATTTTATTTCTTCCTGGATTCTGATATTTTAAACATTTAGGGCACTATAGTATTCCTGACAGATCTGCAAGACTTCTGGTGTCTGATTCTTTGCAATTCTGTGAGCTTGGTGTAGGAGTTGCTACCCATAGTGATTAAGACCATAATTTTAGCATTAGATGACATTAGATGGCATTCAAAATTTGTCTCACTAGTGTCTGACATAACTTTTACCTCTGGTCATTTTTAAAATTTTTCGTCTTAAAACTGACTACTTTCAGGTAGTTTTTACATCATGCAAAGCATTCTGTTAACCAGGCCTGAGTCTTCTATGCAACTCCCCAGGAGGCCACAGTTGTAGGATAGTAGTATAGTAGAAGTGATGACTATTGGCTTTTTGTCCACTTCTACATGGAACTCACTTGTGCCTTCATAGTTGATTTGGATCTGATCACATGTATACCACTGGCATTTGATGTTGGTGCGCTTCTGGGCATGTCCAACACTGAGGCTGCTGGATAATGTAATATCAAATTAGACAGCTCAGATTGCATGGCAAATTGTTGGTACATGACTGAGCATTCAGTTTTTACTAAAGTCCAATAGCAGAGTCAGAGCTGTTTTTTGAAAGTATATTACATACCCATGAAGCACAGCAATGCTTCACTCTACAGGTCAAAGGGACTATACTGCAATTTATTCACCTGACATATTCAAGCATCATTGGATCTACTAAAAGACATGGCCAAAGTAGAAAAGCAGCTTGCACAGCCTACTGGATCCATTTCAGAGCTTCTCTTGTTATTGGCTACACTGAAACTTAGTGGCATTTAGCCAGGGTTGGTGATGCACACCTGGAATCCAAGATACTTGGGAGCCTGAGGCAGGAGTGAGTTTCAGTTGAGCCTGGGCAACACAGCAAGATCCCATCTCAAATATCAAAGCCCCCCTAATTTAAAACCTAACAGTATTTGGGGTCAGTCAGTAAATGTGCCAGAGTGACATATCCAAATGAAAAATATGTTGGCTCCAAAATCCTAAGAGCCCTAGTGGGTACTGTGTTTCTATTTTTGGTGGTGGAAGGGGTCAGATGCAACAATTTTTTTTCAGTATTGCCCCACACCATTGAACATCTAGAAATTCCCCCCAAATATAAAAGTATCAAATTTATTTGTTATCCTATCGAAGACAACGTCTCACAACAAAGTCTAAAATAGTGCTCCTTGTCACTCACTATATTTGAACAACATAAGCAATGTAAGGAGCAGTTTGATATCTTGTATAAGGGAAAGATGAACATGATTTCCACAAGCAATATAATGACCCAGGGATAGATTTGATATATCCTTGGGGGAGAACAGTAATAGTATATTGATGGTCTTTCTGGCTGAAAGCAAACTACTGTTGCTGTTGTTATTACTGTTTGTTGGTTTTGTTTGGGAAGGAATCTACTTTTGATGGTTTTTATTGACAGGGAAAGGAGAACGGCATTTTCCAGTTGATATCTGCATTCCAGATGCCACAGGTGTGTTAACTTGCTTAAGCATTGAAACTGCATCTGGCACAGCAGTTTCAGTTGAAATCGCCACCTGGTTAAACTTATGGTAATACACTGTCAATATTCAAGATCTAGGTCTCTTCTGCACAGGCCAAATAAGTGTGTTGAATGGCGATGTGTTGAGAATTAGCACTCACGAAATTTTCAGGTCCCTGACCATGGAAATAATCTCTGGATCCCTCTAAAAGCTCAGTATTCTCTTGGTTTACTATTTTCTTACATATAAGCAATAATAGTTGGTCTTTCTCATCCTAATAGACTTTGCTTCATTGGCCAGAGAACTATTTTGGTATTCTGCCATCTGATGAGTATATTTTTCTTTTATCTATTCTAAAGAAATAACCATAGAATGGGCTTGTTTGGGGACTTTTTTGTTCTTGTTGTTGTGTAGCCTAGAATTTTAACTTTCTTTCATATGAATGCTTTGAAAACTTGCGCTTCTTTTTTTGTGGAACTATTGTCTATGCAAATCTACTTATACTAAGTCACGTAAGTGAGTGAACTGTAACATAAAAATGTTTTATATGAGTATATTCGGGCAAGGTTTGGTGCATACTTCAGGTTTGACAATAAAATAGCTCCAGGATAATAATAAAATGTATATTAGTATAACAGTGAATGTTATCATGAGTAAGTTTATAAGTTAAAACATTGCTCTACTTTTAATTCTTGCAACAACTGCTACTCCAATATTGAAGGCAACAAGAATCAAAAGATATATAGGAAACTTAAGTCTTATGTAGCTGAATCAAAATGATAGCAATTCCCCATCCTTCATCCATGCTTGTCAGCAGAAGTAATTGCTCCTCCACCAGTAAAGCAATTTAGGATTGGAATAGAAAATATAAGAGATATATTTTTTAATAAAAAATAGGCATGAAAATAAAAGTTTTACTTTTGACACAACTGTGAGTATGTTGGAGGGCAAGTGGACATAGGTCCTCTTTTGGCTCACTTGGTAACAAATCAGAATGTTTTATAGATTCAAATTGTTCTGTCTTAGATTTCACATAGTGTAAATACTAATTGTAGTAGAATGAAATTACATTGAAAATGATTCTGTTCTTCTCTGGAATCACTGAGTGGGGAGATATCAAGAGTTCAGTATCAGATGTTATTCATACCATTGCTCACAGATACCAAATGGGTATGTATACCAGGCAATGTTCTCCAGAGAAACATTGCCAACAGGAGACACATTGTGTGCACATACACACACACACACACACACACACACATACACACAATGTAAAGAATTGAATCTTGCAGTTGATTGTGAAGGCTGGCAAATGCAAAATCTATAAAAACAGATTGGCTAGTGAGAAGCTCAGAGTTGATATTGCAGCCTTGAGTTTGAAGTCAGCAGACCGGCTACTTAGTCTCTGTGTTGTAGACATTAGGCAGAATTGCTTTTTTTGGAAAACTCGAGTTTTCGCTCTTAACATCATCAACTGATTAGATGAGATCCACATTGTGAAGGATAAATGTCTGTATTCAAAAATATACTCATTTAAGTGTTAATTGTATTTGATAATATACATTTATAGCAACATCTGCACAGCTGTTTGACCAAATAAAGTAGGCAACCTAGTTACTTATTAAATTAAACAACACAGAATTTGAAACTAGTAGGTTTTATATATTAGCTGGGAGATCTGTGAAGGGGACATAAATTCATACATATAAATTAGAACAAGGGATTTATAAGATTTTCCTGAGTGAATACGCAGATGAAGAAAAGTAGTGCCCTGTGAGCTAGTCAATCTCATGCTACATAACTTCAGGCACTACTTTAAGACATACACGGATAAGTAGGAGAGACTACTGTATTAATAACTTATAATGAAAAACTCAGAGCTGCATATGACTAGAAATAATGGATGTATATATTTTTTACTCTTTCTTAGATTGTATTGAATTTGTAAATTCTCATTGGAAACATCATTATTTAGTTGCTAAAACAAAATTAATGATTAATGTTTTAGGATTAACTTTTTTTGTTGCTCAACATTTTCAATAGCTTAGTTTTTCTGTTCATTCACCTACAATTACTTTATTTTGAGAAGTTCAAAATCTTTACTTTCTCCATTAGCTATTTTAAGTTTTCCAATAAATACCACCATTCGTATTTTACTGTTATGGTTATTATGTTATTATGTTATGGCTTGAATTTTTTGTAAGACACTGTAGTCATTTTCTATTTATTATTATTGTAATTAAAACCAAATATTCTTTTCATGCGGATTTTGTATAATTTACAATAAAAGAACAGTTTGTTTGGAAGTCTAGCCGCCTCCTGCTGTTAGATAAAATTATTCTGGAACATTAAAGCTACATACAAAAAAGCCCTTCAATCATTCAAGCACAATAAATGCATTGAGACAGTTTTGCACTTGTTTATTTGTTCTGGAAGTCTGCCAAATTAACTTGTAATACTAAATAACCACAGATGTCAATGCAAAGTAATTTGAAGTGACAACATATTAGTTTAAAGTGCATCCATAGCACTAGGTGTTACATTTTGCATACATCAGGTTCAGAGGGGCATTCCATTATGATAGTTACTGATTTTCAGCATGAGCAGAAACGTTTATAATCCAAATTATTCCACCAACTATTAGACTAACAGGGATAGCATATTTTGTTCTAGAAATAAGGTAAATGACCTTTTATTTCATTGCTTTATCATCAACGATCTTCTAATTATATCAGGTTTCTCATGTGTATCCATCTCTAAGAAAGAGCTCATATTGAAAATAAATGTTATTCTTCAAAAATTCCACTTAGTAAATGACTGTTTTCTTAAATATCACAAAATTATTAATAATTCATATTCTTCTTTTTAAAAATTCTTTCTCATGTATTTCAACTTGAAATTTCCAGAGGCAGAAAAAATAGATAGCTTATAAAACATTCCAAACAAAATGTATATAAAATAAGTCTTTTAAACCAAATGCTTATTTATTATGTAAATGCATCTATTTTAATGGGAAAAATTGATTAAAATGTAATATAAGTGTATAATTTCTATTACATTTCAACTCATAATTAAGGAGAATTCAAAAAAATTATTAATTCCCTTGCAACCTGAACCCATAAGAAAACCAAAAATTTTAAATGTATAAATTTATTATATATTATTATTCAATTTATTATATGTCATGGATAGTTTTCCATTTTGTTATCAACATTTCATATCAAATTTTGACCAACAAGCCTTCATTTGTTTGTTTTCTTCAGTTTAACTGCTATTTAATATGCCAAAATTATATCAAAATTAAAATTGACTAGTATTTCAACATTGTATTCTTGGTCTTTGTATTCTTGTGCTGAATGTTTTACTCTGCATATAGTTTCTATATATTTTGTTTGATCCTGAAAAGGGCAACAGCATAATTATATCCAACAACAACAGGTTAAAAAAAATTTTCTATAATAGAATAAAATTTTTGACATGTCATTTATGATTACTTTCTGAACATGTGCAAACAAAATCCACTCAAGCTACCAATTTTTTACCTGTCCAACTATCTGAAATTTATCAAACTATTCCTTATTGTCCTGAGAATCATTGCCACATATATACCACTATCATTTTTAAAACAATATGTACTTTAAATATTAGTTCATGTGGGCTGGGAATGTAGCACAGCAGAAGAGCACTTGCCTAGCATGCTTGAGACCCTGTGTTCAGTTCCCACCATGATCAAGAAGCAAACAAACCAAAAAACATCTGATGTATCTTAGCAAGCTAGAGTGTACTTTCTCTTCTCTATTTGCTGAATTTTTAAACATTCAGATTTTTTATTAATTATCGGAGTCCTTATTAAAAGACCTATTCTTAGAGCAATTTACATTTACAGAAAGCTGAGCAGATGGTTCTGACAATTCTAGTATACTCTCTGTCTTTGACATTCGGCTCACTGATTAATAAAATGTGGCATTACTGTGGTTTATTTGTTAAAATTAATATAACAAAATTTTAAATTATTAATAACTAAAGGCTATAGTTTATATTCATTATTATATTGTATAATTCTATGGGTCTGAAAAATGTTTGATATGTATCCAACATTACACTATTGTACAGAAGAGTCTCACTGCCCTAAAAATTCCTCTGCTTTACCTAATCATACTTTCTCTTTTCAAGCTCTGACAAACACTGATCTTTGCCTTTTCTAAAGTATTGCACAGTTGGAATCATATAATATGTAGCCTTTCAGATAGACTCTTTTTGCTTCACAATGTGCATTAATTTTCCTCCATGGTTTTTCATGGCTTGAGAGATCATTTACTTTTATCCCTGAATGATTTTCTATTGGGTAGATGCAGCACAGTTTACTGAGCAACTTAAAGGAATCTTAAATACTTTCAATATTGACAATTATAGCTCAAGGTACTATAAACATATATTGCAGGTTTTGTGTAGTCATACTTTTTTTTTTAAAGAGAGAGGAGAGAGAGAGAGAGAGAGAGAGAGAGAGAGAGAATTTTTAATATTTATTTTTTAGTTCTCGGCGGCGGACACAACATCTTTGTTTGTATGTGGTGCTGAGGATCGAACCCAGGCCGCACGCATGCCAGGCCAGCGCGTTACTGCTTGAGCCACATCCCCAGCCCCAAGTCATACTTTTTTTAAGTAAAAAATCCAGGAGTGTGATTAGTGGATCATTTGGTAAAACTAGTTTAAGCTCTGCAATACATTGCTTAAATCTTCCAGAGTGAATGTACTCTTTTTTCACTCCAACAAGCTGTAAATGAAAGTTCATGTTCTCCTGCACACTCATCAGTATTTAGTGCTGATAAGGTAGATTTTAGATATTTGAGTAAATTTGTGGTCATATATTATTTTTGTTTTAGTTTCCCTATAATGTTGGGCATTTCTTCCTGGGCTTATTACCTACATATCTTCTTTGGTGAAGTGTCTGCTTGAATATATTCCTCAATTTGTAACAGGATTGTTTGGTTTTTAATATTAAATTTTAAGTAGTTTTTTTTTGTATATTTTAGATGCAAGTCCTTTATAAAGTATATATTTTGCAATATATTTGTCATTGCGGAATTTTTATTGATGCGTCTTCACACTCATTGATTCTTTTTCCTGCTTTGTCTAGTCTGATGGTGAGCCTGTCAAAGGCATTTTTATTTTTAAATAGCCTATTTGATTTTTAGCATTTCCCTTTGATTTTTTTCTATAGTTTCCATGTCTGCTTTTATTACCCATTTGTTTTATTTTCTTTTTCGTGTTAACCCCTTTCCTATTAGTACTCTTAGCTGAGCCTATTTATCACAACTATTTTAAACTCCCAGTCACATAATTCCAAGATCTAAGTCAAATCTGTCTCATTCTTTTGCTTTTGTGTCTCTTCAAACTGTTTTGACTTGCTTTTAGCATATTTTTAAATTTCTCCTTGAATGTCAGTTGTTTGTATAGTAGTGGAAATGAAATATTCCTTCAGAGTGAGTGATCAGGTTTAACTGGCTAAAATATGCAGTTGTTTACTGTTTCTGTAGCTATTGATATACAAAATTTCAGTTTTCTCTGATGTCCTCATTTTAGTCATGCTTGATGTCTTTGATTTTCCCTAGAAACTCCCAGTTAAACAGCTCTCATGTTAAAGTTCTAATCAGGTATAATCTTGTTATTGTACCACAGATCTGTAGGTGTGCTGGATGCTGTTTGTGTGAAGGAGAAGGAGCATTCCACAACCCTCTGATTAGGTGTTGTGCTTTTAGTGGACCTGTGCCCTCAGGATTTGTCCTTTACAAGTGCTTCTCAGTTGTTTGATGGACTTATTTTATTACTTGCTGTCCTTTAGGTATGAGTGCAAGGCTAAGAGTTATTGAAGTTGGATATTTCCCTTCTATGAGTTAGTCTCTGTTAAAGTTGTTTCTCTGGAGGGTCATTGAAGAACTGACCACTTGGACTTATTTCAAAATGCTTACTTTGGCTCTAGGTGTATATAAAATAATTACTTTCCCTCTGATCCCTGTGGAAGCAGGAAGGATTTTTCTCTGATTCTCAATGTAAGAACCTGAAAGTAAAATTCCTCCAGTAAGCCCTTGTAGGTATCCTTCGTGAAAGTTTGGGATCCTCCTAAAATGTGACCCCTAGCAGTTTCTAACTCTCAAATTAGTCTGCACTCATCCAATAGCAATTTTTAATTAAAGCTTAATTTTTCCTAGTCCAATGGCTTCTGTATTCTATAAACAGTGGTTCTCTGAATTCACCTGTTTGTCATATTTAGGGGCAATGGTGTGCCTTGTGACCTCTTTTCTCTGGTGAATATAAGAATAATTATATTCAGATTTTAAAGGTTTTGTTGTTGTTGTTGTTTTAATAATGGTAGAATACCAGAAGATTCTGAATTCTTTTTTCATTTAAACATACATTAGTTTCCAGTGGCTCTTTTTCAAATATTATTTTAGTGATTTTTTTCTGTTTCTTAGATTTTTGGTAGTTACTTAATCTGATTAAATTAGAAGATGATACCTCAAGTGTAGCTTAAAATTATTCTGAGGGAGAATTCAATAGATTTATTGAATATACAGATGCAAATTTTCCAATGGAATTAATACAGGTAGTGTACAGATGACGCATAAATTCCAAACCAAACTCAATAATAGCAATGACATAAATATTAACTGTTGAGTAAATTGTGCCTTTATCTATGACTCATGTTTTAAAGTGAAATTATCCAATGCTGATGTGGTGTGTTGAAACTGTTCTTCTCATAGATTCTTTTTATAGGGTAAATTCCCATGCTGTGACAACTGGTTTTCTTTTCTGGCAGTTGTTATGGGATAAGATTGAGGGGTTGGTCTAACTTCTAATACATACTTCTATGTAGATTCAATTTACCAATAAAACATTAAAAACGTGGCTACTAATCAATATAGTATAACTTATTTTAGAACACAACCATGAAAAATTATTTTATTAAAACTTTATCCACTTTCTTTTATCTGCTATCTCTCTTCATATACATTCTAAATCAAATGCCATTGCCTGCTCATTCAAACTCATCATTCCTTCATTAGTAAGTGCCTTACCTTTTTCATACATCTGTCATATTAATTGGCAAATACCATGGGAAATGTTTTGTATACATGCTTAGAATACATATAACATCCATGTGACTTTTGTAGATCTTATGATAGAGTGGGCAGAAAATAAATTTGGAATGTTTAACAAATTGGTACATTCTATACTATAAGAGAATATCATCTATTGTAACTATGCCTATGTTAGTAACTGGTTAGATCAAGGTTAAGGATTAGGAGTTGCCAAATATGTTGATCAGGAACAGAAAAATTCCCATAAGACAATAAGAACAAGAAGTTAAAATACTTAAGGAAGTTAGTCAAATAGTTATCTGAGAAAAGGCATACACTTAAAGAGAAAATTGTAGAAAAGATCTCTCAAATTATTGGAATGAACATATTTTTGGAATAAACAGAATAGATGTTTATTTTAGGTATCAGACCCTGGGCGGTTAGTCTAGGAGACCAGAAAAGAAAGCCTTAATGGAAGTTGGAGGAAGAGGAGATTCATCAAGAAGCTAACAACAAGCTAATTTGAGAAGCAAACACATCTAGAGATGATATGATTTAGATGTGGTGTCCCCCAAAAGCTCACATGTGAGACAATGCCAGAAGGTTTGGAGGAGAAATGATTGAATCATAGCCTTATGACCTAATTAGAGAATTGCACCCCCCCATGGGATTAACTGGGTGGTAACTGGAGGCAGGTGGGGTGTGCCTGGAGGAAGAGGTTCACTGGGGGTGTGGCTATGGGGAATATGTTTGTATCTGGTGAGTGGAGTCTCTCCCTCTGCTTCCTCATCACCATGTCAACCACTCGTCTCCGCCACCCATTTCCACCATGATGTTCTGCCACAATCAAGCCCCAAGGAATGCAGCCTGCCTTCCTTGGACTAAGACCTCTGAAACTGTGAGCCCCAAAATAAACTTTTCCTCCTTTAAACTGTTTTACCTGGATCCTTTAGTCACAGTTGTGAAAAAGCTGAATAAAACAAGAGGTTCTCATGGGACCCTGAAGTGGCAACTGGTAGAGTCATCCAGAGCAGGTATCTGGGAATGCAATTCCACGTGTCTTATGATGGCCTGGGATGTACAGTGTCAAACATTGGGAAGAAATGAATATAGTACTGGGAGGAGCCAGGAGAAGCTCAGCCTGCCAGCTCCTATGTTTTCATCCGTTGTACAGTTAGTCACCTTGTTCTCAGAGCAAGCCACTGCTTCAGTTCTTCCTCTCACTTTTTCTCAAGATCTTGCTTAAGTCTTGCATCAAAGAAAGGAACTTCTGTGCAATGTATTTGGAATATAACCAAGTTGGCAATAGAATGATCTGAGCAGAAAGTTATGGGTATATTTTAAATATAAGGGTAGTATAAATTTTTGATAATTTAAATGAAGGAGAAAGCCAAAGAATAATTTCAAAATTTTTGATCAAACTTTGAAAGACTGATTTTGCCATCAATGTTGTCAAATAATATGGGAGGAGCTTTGAAGAAAAATAAGAGTTCTATTTGGATATGCTCTGAGAAATCTGCTAGCTATGTAGTTTCAGAAATCACACCAATATTTGGATAAATAAGTAGAATTTAAGATTTCTGAGATTTTGAGGTAAAAATTAGCATTTGTTGACATTTGGGAAATATCTAAAGAGTCAAGAGTAAAAATGAGATGACCAGTGCTACAAGTGTATATAGGAAGAGGCCAGGTATTGTGCAATGACACAAAGTTTGGGAGAATGAAAGGACCCAGCTAAAAGCAATCAAATATTAAATAAAGAGAACAATCCAGAGTGTGTTGTTTTGATAGGCCAGTGAAAATTTGCTGACAAAGGAAATATTAAGCTGGATCAATGAAAAGCATCTATATAAGAATTTTAGAGAGAAGCCAAAATATCAGATTTGGCCTACCATGACTGGCTTGATTAAGAAATTTTTGTGATAATATGATGGTTGGCAAACAGGAAAATCAACTTGCTTAAAATATATGTGCACTAAAACAATTAGAGATAAAGTAGCAGGATCATACTGACTTTAGATTGTTTCAAAAGTTATGGGCACATAAAGCAACATCTTAGAGTGTCTCTGAATCAAAGTATACCAGTGGTAAAGTGATGGGGAAGAGGGAAAAAATAGTTATCAATACTATGATAGCCTTTGAATTAGTCTTAAAAATAAAAACTGAGTTTTGAAATTTGAGTTAACATATCAAAGTCATTGATGATTTTTACCAAAGCGGTTTTCATTTTTTAATATATAGACATTTTTCAATTGTACATGTGTGAGCTTACAGTAGTTAAATACTTGGATTTAACAACACTGTGTTTTGGTAAGCTAGTAAAAGAGAACAAGACACAGGCATCACAGTTCAGGGAGGTTTAAACATGTGAGAACTCAGGAGATGAAAAATTAAGACTTTATTTTTTTATTTGTTTTAATTAGTTACACATGATAGTACAATGACCTTGACATATCATACATTTGAATCGGATGGGATATGATTTCTCATTTTTCTGAGTATACAGGTTGCAGAATCACATTGGTCATGCATTCACATATATACACACAGTAATAATAATGTCTATTTCATTTTACTATCCTTTCTATCTCCCCAACCCCTCCCCTCCCCTCCCATCACTTCTCTCTACCTAATCTAGGGTAATGCTATTCTTTTTATTTTTTCTCACATCTTCATACATGTATAGAGAAAAAGATATCAATGTATTCACATTCTGCTCACACTGAAACTTGGTGGGTTAAAACAATTTGGTCAGGGCTTACTTAGTTTTATGACATGTTAATTTTTACCAATTCCAGAGGACAATCATCAGTAAGTTCAGTCCTTATAAAACAGATGGGAAGTAGACTCTCCCATTTATTTGGACAAAATGGAAAATAAAAAACAAAGCCGAAAACCTACTAAAATCCCCCTTATGGCCAAAAAAACATTTACAATTTTCTCACTTGTGAAATAGACTTACTCCTCTTAATGTCCCTGAATATCTCATCCAATTTTGCTATCACATAGGAATACAAGAACTACTCATCCAAATTGAACCATTTAGGAATGATTTTTTTTAGGGTATAAGTCATCAATTTGTTGTTTTTTTTCTTGAAGCAAATTCTTGTCCACCACGGGCTCCAAGGTAAGATTCTACTTTCCTTTACCTAATAAATGGATGATCTTTGCAACTGAATAGTATTCTCTGTGTGCTTCCTGCCTATAGAAGTTTAAAAGTCCAACTCTTCTTTTTACTTTGTAGTCTTCCTTTTTATTTCAATTCAAAATTCATTATTTTTGTATTAAATTAAAA
The DNA here is from genome assembly GCF_052094955.1 of Ictidomys tridecemlineatus. Taxonomy (NCBI): domain Eukaryota; kingdom Metazoa; phylum Chordata; class Mammalia; order Rodentia; family Sciuridae; genus Ictidomys; species Ictidomys tridecemlineatus. The sequence goes on along the minus strand of NC_135482.1, from coordinate 179,001,141 downwards.
TCCACTCTGTTTAACAAAACTTCTATTCCCCTTTCGTTGTAAGACTTAGCCTTCCTGATCAGCACATGGGAGTCAGCACTGTGGACAATACCTTCAGATTTTAAAAGTCTGTTGTCCATTTGAAAGGGTGCATGAGTCTTAATATACTTAGGATATCTCTTGCCATTAAATTATCCTAAGATTTAAACAAAATAAAAGATCTTACAATCAAAGACCTCGATATCTTTACAATGTACCTACTTTCCTGGTAGTTCTCAGATGTTGAACATCTTGCCATGAATCTATCCTTTAACTGTTAGCTTATTTCTTTCCTCTTGGAAAAACTGGGGATAAGAAATCATTTTACTGTTTAACTCAGGAAATTCTGGCTCCATTACATTTTCTCTAAATTCTGTCAAGACTCTGAATGTTCTATTTAACTTATATTTCTTTATTTGTACCTTATCACGGGGAAGAAAAATAAATTCATGGTCACATTCAGCATACAAATTGAAATTCCCTGTACTAAAGCCACTTGTTAATTATCTATAATTTCTATTTTTAGCATCACCATAGACAACAGTGCTATTTTGTCTGCCACTGTATATCTAGGAACCCCATTTTCTTCAGAAGCACTGAAAGTACTCTCTGCATTCTTCCAGCTCACATGTGGTACTAGTTAACAGATGCCAAAGCAAACATTACAGGTTGTAGGTAAGACAGAACCTCATGCCCAACCTCATGCCTGGTTATCTATTGGTATCATAAAATAATGCACATCAGATGTCAGTAGTTTAAAACAACCATTGTATTATATATCAGTACTTTTCATCACAGATTTAGTTGGGGTTTGGCAGGTACATTGTTTTCTGTTTCACATAGCACTGACTTTAGAAACTTAGTGGTATTTAGCTGGCAACTGGATTTCTAGGGACAGAATGCTAAAATGTCTTTGTTCATATGCCTGGTGCTCTGGGAGAAACGCTGCAAGGCTGAGTCTGTTTCCATGTGTATGTGATTTCGGAGGGTCTCCACAGTCTCTCCAGTAAGGCAGTTTCTTCTTACCAGGTGACCTAGCAGTTCTAGTAGGTGCAACACAGGTTACAAGGTGTTTCATAGCTGAAAACGGAAAGTCCAAGAATGTCACCTAACTGTATTTTATCTGTCAATCAAGTCTATAAGCCAACTCAAAATAAATAAAAGGAAAATACAACTCTACCACTAAGTGGGAGGGGCAGCAGAGAATTCGTGGTCTTTTATAATCTACCATATTACTCTTAAACATTTTTTAACTTTCTTTTTCAGTTCCACCAAATTTAATATCCCCGTAGCTTTCATCATTAACAAGCATTAATATTTGTTAACACTCCTCAAGTGTTTCCCTCCACCCATCACTCTTCCAGTTGTCCTCATACATGTCTTCTGTTCAGTAGGTGCTTTTGGAATCTTCTTGATTTAGTCCTATTGATTGCTGTTTTCTAGCATTCTTCCCTGAACTGAATTTTGTCATTCAAATCAGTACAAGCTGTAAGGAGTTTTCTTAAATCTGACAATCAACCTTGCTGTTGCACATCTTCATAGGATGGCTTGCATGTACCTCAAACTCAACATGTCCAATACAAAATTTCATTATATCATGCCCTCTACATTGGTGTTATTGTTTGGATGCCCTCTAAGAACTCACATGTAAGACAATGCAAGAAGGTTCACAGGAGAAATGATGGGGTTGTGAGAGTCTTAACCCAATCAGCGAATTAATCCCCTGATAGGGATTGACTGAGTGGCAACTGAAGTGGTAGGGTGTGGCTGGAGGAATTGGGAATTGGAGCTTGGCTTCGAGATATATATTTCTATCTGGCAAGTGGAGACCTTTGTGCTTCCTGATCACCATGATGTGAACTGCTTCCCTCTGCCACACACTCTCGCCATGATGTTCAGACATACCAAAAACCCAGAGGAATGGAACCAACCTTCTATGGACTGAGACCTCTGAATCTCTGAGCCCTCAAATAAACTTTTTCTCCTCTACAGTAGTTCTGGTTTCCCTCTTTATAGATAGCAATGAAAAAGCTGACTAAAACAATTGGTTTTCTACCTTAGTGAATAGAACTACCATCAATTAATTGCCCCTAAGAGAAAGCTTAGAATTTTCCTTTCAATTTCTCTTCCTCCTTCCAAATGATGCCAAAAGCCTTGTCTTCTTCTTTTTTTCATATTGTTCTCAGTACCTATACACATTTTTCTGTTTGCAAGGACATTTTTTTTTTTGTCTAGGCAAACATCATTTCTTGTTTAGATGCTTGCAACTTCCTCCTAATTAATTTCTTATAACAAGGTCTTAATTCCATCAAATCCATTTCCCAAACTACACATTAAAAGAATCATTTAAAATGCAAATTAGATCAACTTTTACTTCACATTAAAAATAAAATCTTCAAGGGCTGCCCCTTGATTTTTTAAATGGAGTCCCAAATCCTTAACAGGGCTTACTTGGCCTTGAATAATGTGGCTCCTGTTTATTTTCCAACTTAATTTCCTGCCTTTTGCAAATCAACTCTGCAAGCAATCTCTTATTCACTGAAAGTAAATATCTTTCATTTCCTGAATGACTCCATGTTTCCTTTTATGCCATGTTTTGCACAAAATGTTCTTTCTTACTGCGGCTTTCTACGATTCACTGACCTTGCCAATTTTTAATCATTACAGAAAGATAATTTCCCTTCAATAGCTTTAAATGTTTCCCCTAGGTGAATGGGATCTACCTTCCCATTGTATTTCTTGAACTGTATGTTAGAGGAGCAAGTGCATATATAAACTGTAGATTTTTTGAACAAGGTATGTATATCCAGGAGATCCTCTTCCTACCTCAGTTCCTTTAATAATTAGTTATATGAATTGAGCAATTGATATGACTCTGGCTCAGATTTCCCACCTGTAATACAAAAACAATAACCTCCCACAGGAATACCTCTCTTTTTTCATACTTTTCTGCATGGTAGGGTATATTCCCAGGAGGAAAATGAATTGACAAGATACTTCAGTACTTTATCTGCGCATTCTTTGACTCTTCAATTTTTTCTGTCATCCTTCTGGACATCCTTTATGTAGCATCCATTCCTATTGATCCTATAAGCAATATATTTTTCTGTGTATCATGTACGTAGATGTCCAGGAGTTTGTTTCAGGAAAACAAGAACAGTATGCACATAGCTGATCTGAATAATTTGATCTTTTATTAGTATTAAAATTGTTAGATTTCTCTGTAACTCTATTCGTTTATTTCTTACATAAGTGAAAAATAGAGGTGTTACTTTCTGTCTTCTACAATTTCAATAGAAATATGTCTACCCAAGGAACTAAAATCAGCATACTACAGAGATGAAAGTACATCAGTGTTTGTGGCAGCACAATTCACAGCAGTCAAGCTATGGAACAATGAATGGATTAAGAAAATATAGCCACATATACATAATATATACACATACACAAATATAAATAATATACACACATATAAATACATACCATGGAGTTCTATTCAGCCATAAAGAATAAAAGCATAGCATTTGCTGGTAATCTATAGAACCGGAGAAATTATGCTTAGAAAAATAAGTCAGACTCAGAAAGTCAAGGATCAAATGCTTTCTCTCTTATGGGGAAGCTAGACCAAAAAAAGGGAAGAAAATGGGGGTTCATAGAAGTCTCCACCCTGCGACCATCACGCTGGTTTCATTTAAGAGGTTCATAGCATAGAAGTTAACTAGTGAGATTGAAATAAACACACAGACTCAATTACCTTTTTCTATGACCAGGTCCAAGATGGCTCTCCCCTCTGGCTCCTGCCTGGAACCACCTTGTGGAGCAGTGAGGTTTACACAGACTACAGGAGTGGGCTTTTATTGGGGAACAAGAAATTCAGGGGAAAATTCCATCCACTGAAGGTCGAGGGGGGCAGCATTCCAAGGTCAGGGTCAGTGATTGGCCTCAGGGTCAATGGTCAGTCACACCCCCACACAGACAGGCTCTCACACCTGGAGAGGGTGGGGATTAGCTCCAGGGACTGAGTACAGGAAACTATATTCCAAAAAAAAAAAAAAAAAAAAGAAGAAGAAGAAGAAGAAAAATAATCATAAGATGCTAGGGCCAGGAAGGTAAAAATAATAAGAAAAGTGGTGTAGCTATATTGATATCAAAGCAGATGTCAAAAGAAGGAACATTGTAAGGAATATGCATTTGGCCTTATTTATCCATGATTCTGCATTTCAGGATTCAACCATCCATGGACTGGATTTCTTTTTAATTATGGGATGATTTAAAGTAAATGGGGTATGTGTGTAATTTATATAAAATACTATGCTATTTTATATTAGAGACTTGAGCATCTACAAATTTTGTTATCCACAAGGAGTACTAGAATTGATTTCCCATGGATACCAAGGGATAACTATAGAGATATTTTCATAATGATAAAAAGTGTCAATTTCCATGAGTATTTAGAAAAAAAGCAATTGTGTCACCATCAAAAATATTTGAATAAAAGTAATAAGTACAAAATAAAGTGACTTTTACACTCAACTGAAGTAACATGGACTTTATTTAAAATTATTATGAGGAAGCAGGACTGCAAAATAGATTATGATACAGGAGAGTCACCTGTACAATTTTTTCTAAATGTTAATATCAGTGAAGTACGCTGAAAAACAACAAATGCAAAAAAAAATCTATTGACTCTGGATTCCATGTGACCTGGGCTCTATTCTCTTCTGCAGAATAGTTAAAATTTCCTATTTACACACACACACACACACACACACACACACACACACACACACACATATATGTATATATATGTGTGTGTATATGTACATATATATATACACACACATAAATATGTGTGTGAACATGCATTTAAAATTTAAAGAGATTGCCTTCATGGCAGCAGGGGAAGAAGGTATTAAGTATAATTTCATTTTAGAACTTCTTATTCTTTAATATTTTCTCTTTTTCTTGAGTCATTTAAGAAAATGCTCTAATATTTCCATATTTCTATAAGCTTTCAAAATTATTTGTATGAGGTTGTCACTGTACTTAAAATTATACACCAGACCTATTTTAAATGTTTATGCTCTTGGTCTGTTTCCCCTTCCTTTCTTCCTTCTTTCCTCCTTCTCTACCTGCTTCCTTCCCTCCTTTTGTTTTCTTCTTGCTTTTCTTTCTAGATCTGTGTCTGAAATTAAAAATCACAGGTCTGTGCTCTCAATTTCTGGAAACTGCCTGTGCAGAGAATGGGATCAGTGAATAGGTCAGGGGCATTCTGTAATTGACCACTGTTATGGGAACTAGCTGAAAATTACATCTTTCATGTTCTGGAAAGATCAAGAAGGAGTACTGTAAAAATAGGTATTGAACGGGAGAAATAAACAATGCTAAGTGACTTATCAATCTGTGTAGCTGACTTTTCCATGAGTTTGTTCTCAGCCTGTACATTCTGTTATTGGCAACTGCTAGCCCAAGAAAAAAAGAAATCTCAAATTTTTTTTTTACACATACCATGAATGATATAGATTCACCAGTGATGATAGAATCTATTTAAAGTGGACGACTAGCATGAACCCTAAAAATATTTGGGTTGAAAGATAAGAACTTATCAAAGAGTATCTCAAAAGGAAATGTTTAGCAAGGTCATTTATAACAATCTTCCCCAACGGGTTAGTCTGTACTTCTTTTTGTTTGTGAAAGCATTTTTCACTAGAAGATGAGCCAAAACAGGTATCTGACACCATAAAAGACTGCTTGCTTAGTGCTATTTCCTCCACAGAAGACGTTTTGGATGAGCACCAAGACCTTTTAGGGATTGCAAATACTTTATGAGAAGGAGAATGTAAGCTGATGTCTTTGCCATACCAGATGTAAAATTCCAATGGTCGATATTCCCTTATGTGCTTTCTAATGCTTTAGATTGTATAAAAATAGAGTATATAGAGACGCTATGAAGGCTTTCAAGATATGTAAAATATAATCAACATAAAACTTGTAAACTGACAATTTTCACATTTAGAGTTCATCTCGAGGAACTTATTGCTACAGACTTTTGAATGTTTTGCTTTTCCTCTCCTGCCTTTCAAAGTTTTTGTATGACATTTGTTTTTGTAGAGTATAACTAAGTAATACCTACAAGGAAAGTCTGAGACTGATGCTCATGCTCTTGACAGTCATGTTTTTAGAGGTGGAGGAAAAAAATGGGTGATGGGACAGAGAGAATATAATTTTTGCAGAATTTAGAGAGAGGATAACCCCTTTTGAGGATGACATGGGGAGATAGGAAAAAGTAACTTTTGACCTAAGTGTATGTGGCAAGTAAGTAGAACTGACAGAACATAGAAGGACACCAGAAATGACTAAAATTTCCATTACCTTGAGGGCATGGCCTGTGATCACAGGTGAATGATATTTTAATTGACACAATGGTACCATTCCAAAAGGCTGATATGATATGGAAAACACAGATAGTGATAACTTATTTTGAACTATTGTGGAGCTGTGCATTCAGTCCTTCCCTTCTTTTGAAATCTTGGCAATGGACTTCTATGACATCAGCATTTGTTTCTTTGGTTCGAACTGCCTCATAATATATCCATCGATCTTTATAGTTTTCACTTGTATCTCTAAAATGAGGGATTTAAAATTAAAAGCTACCTTACATGCACTCTTTTAGACTTAACCTCAATATTTGCCTTAAAACTTCCCTTTGGTAAAGTGGTATTAAAATAATAGAGCTAGGCGTGGTAGCACACACCTGTAATCCCAGCTCCCTGGGAGGCTAAGGCAGGATGATTGTGAGTTCAAAGCCAGCCACAGCAACATAATGAGGCCCTCAGCGACTTGGCAAGATCCTGTTTCAAAAAAAAAAAAAAAAAAAAAAAAAAAAAGTCTGGGGATGTGGCTCAATGGTTAAGTGCCCTGGATGCAATCTCCAGTTCAAAAAAAAAAAAAATATTGTTCACAATATGACAACATGTACATGTTACATGATATCTGAAATTCAGCCTGTTTTAACTCAAAATTTTATAACTTTACTCCCATTTTTTCTAATTCCCAGAATACTAAGGTCAATTTTACAAGTACTTGCACAATATAAGCCTCCCTTATTATTTGTAAATTTAACTCCTGGGATATCTTGCAATTCTTACTTGCCTGCTTTACATTTTCTTTTGTTACAATAAACAGTTGCATGTTTCTGTTTCCTCAAGTGCTCAGCTCTGAACTCAGAAGACTGCTTTGGAAGAGCATTACCACAATACCCCAGGAAAAAGCTGTTTTTGTTTTTGTTTTTTTCTTCTCTCTCTCTCTCTCTCTCTCTCTCTCTCTCTCTCTCTCTCTCTCTCTCTCTCTCTCTCTTTGTGCTGGCGCTGACTTTCTTTCTTTTTTTGGTAGGGGGTGGAACAGAGATGAAAGTCATTTTAAAGAATTCAGTGATTACAGAAGAGTGATATAAAGAGCATTTTTTTTTCCTAAATACTAGAGAAAAGGCTGAGTGTCACTAACTTTTGTTATGAGGAAAGGAGTTAACAAAAGAGAGCTTCACATTGTGAGTTGTTAGTTTGGGCTGTCTCTTGATGAAAATGCAAATAAAAGAAAAAAATTATTGTGTATGAATTATGATATCCAACAATCAGAATTGGGTCTATTTTAGACAGAAATTAAAGGTTTTGATCATGATTTATGCACATAGTACATTTTCAATGAATATAAATAAGGTGGTTATAATCAGCTCTTAATACTCAGTGAAAAAATGACTAATCAGATGAATTCTTAGAAATTGACATTGAATTTATTCCTGAATTTGAAAAGTAAATATCTCTTAGAACATCTTTTGCTTATTAAAATTCTCGCTAAGAAAAAAACGTTTGGATGAACATCAAGAGCTTTTGGTGACTTCAAATACTTTATTGGCAAAAGACACTAGGTGTCTTGGTTGAGCCATCTTTAACTTAAAATTTTCTATGTATGGAAATAGACAATATTTGAAATGATGTAGTGTGTATCATTACAGAAAAAGTGAAAATCAAGCACAATATATTATATATAATATAGTTGGCATTTAGTTGTCATACAGAAAATCCCTGTCCTCAAAACATGTCTTCAATTTATTTTTTAATCTAGAGATTAAAAATAAGATAGGAATTTGATTAAAAATCAATGTAATTTTTTTCTATGAATAAAATTATTATAACTGTTTAGGGATGACATATTATATGAAAATATTGATTGATTTTCTATGGACAATATTTTGAATGTTTGCTCTGTCCTTCTACTCTTACTTCCATTTCCATAAAAATTTGTTGAAATTCTTATTGATTACAGAATATCACTATATTTTTTAATAAGGGAAGTTACTCTTCAGCTGCAACACAAAATGCTTTGCCTCATGAAGCAAGTTCAGATTCAGAATGAAGCTAATTCATACTTTCGAGAGTGGATTGTGATAATGCAATAAAGGACGATAAATTGTCAGATTTATTGTTCAGAAAATTAGGGCACAAGAATGATTGATGGAAGGCCCTATGTCCTTTGAAGATAAAACTAAGTTTGCATAGAACCAGATTTATGCAGTTGGATTTGAACAACAACAACAACAACAACAAAAAAAAAAAACTGAATGCTCTCACAAAGACAGGTGAATAGACAAATATACACAACTCAATATTACAATGCCATAACAGAAATTCTGAAAGTATGTAACTATTTGATTTATTTATTTTAACTATAAAATATTTAACTATTTTAGTTCTAAAAATTGTTAACTGTGGTGGCTAAGACAACTTTAAGAGTGATATTAGAGATCTGGGGGACTTTCTTTCTAAATTGAGAGAATGAATAAAATAATAGATTCCTAAGTTGTATTATTTGGGTTGTGCTTTGTATCCAAGAAATGCTCAAAATCAGAAAAAGAGGATTATTTGTATATTCAAGATATAGTCAAGGATGCAGAAGTAATTCCAGATTGTGTGATGGGTATGACAGATGCACAAAAGTTAGACACAGACTCGAAGAATTGCAAAAGCAAGCCATGATGTTGCATCCTGACAATTCAACTGAGAAAGCCAAAATTTAAGATTTTATAGTATGCTTAACAGGCTTTTAGAAAAACGTATTCAGTGGCACCAGCCAAATCTTCCATGATTCACTCTACACATCATTCAAATCCTCACTACTGGTCAAAAGGACCAAATGAGCTTGTCCTACATGACAGAAATGATGTGTGATGGGAATCAGAAAGATACCTCTAGGACACTGGCTCAACTAACTGTACCAGAAATGAAACTTCAGCTGTTTATTAAAAGCAAAGATTGCCATTTAATCATTTCCCACAATAATTACCCGCTACAGGCATGGCCTTTGGCCCATTATTTTATTGGCACTTTTTAAAAAATATTTGTGTGGAATAGAAATATGTTTTCTCTAATTTATCTTCTCTAGAAGATAATTTTTTTAATTTGTTCTTTTCAGGTATACATGACAGTAGAATACATTTTCACAAATTATACATGGAGTATAACTTATTGTATTTAGGATCCCCTCTTGTGATTATACATGATGATTACACACAGTTACTCTGCTCATGTATTCAAATACAAGGCTAGGAAAGTTATGACTAATTAGTGCTACTGTCTTTCATATTTGCCTTCCCCTTCTCTACCCTTTGTTTTCCTTTGTTAAATCTACTGGATTTTTTAAGGTTTTAAGCTTCTGCAAACTCCCTTGTTTGGGGTTAGCATTCACAAATCAGAGAGAACATTCAGCCTTTGGTTTTGGGGGGTTGGCTTATTTCACTTAGCATGATATTCTCTAGTTCCACCCATTCTCCTGCAAGTGCCATTATTTCATTCTTCTTTATGGCTGAGTAATAATTCATTGTATATATATTACATTTTCTTTATCTATTAATCTGTAGAAGAACACCTAGGTTGTTTCCATAGTTTGGCTATTATAAGTGGAACTGCCATAAATATTTATTTGGCTGTGCCATTCTAGTATGCTGTTTTTAAGGTTCTTTTGGGGTATGGATCAAGATAAATGGGTCAAATGGTAGTTCCATTCCAAGTTTTCTGAGTATCTCCATGCTGCTTTCAATAGTGGTTGTGCCAAATTGCAATCCCACCAACACTGTATGAGATTACCTTTCTCCCCACATCCTCATCAACATTGTTGTTAATTGTATTCCTTATAATTGCCATTCTGACTGGAGTGAGATGGAATCTCAGTGTCGTTTTGTTGCATTTCTCTAATTTCTAGAGATGTTGAATATTTTTTTCATATTTTTTGACCATTTGTATTTCTTCTTCAGTTAAGGGCCTATTCAGATCCTTTGCTGAACATCATAGTATTGGTACCAAAGCAGATGTGAAGACCAATGGGACAGAATAGAAAATACAGAGACACACCTGTATCAAAAGAGTTATCTCATCTTAGACAAAGGTGCCATAAACATATATTGGAGAAATGATACTTTGTTCAAAAAATGGTGCTGGGAAAACTGGAATTCCATATGCAGTAGAATGAAATTGAATCCCTCTCTCTCTTCCTGCACAAAACTCAACTCTAAGTGGATTAAGGACCTAGGCATTAGACCAGAGACCCTGTGCTTACTAGAAGAAAAAGTAGGCCCAAATCTACATCATGTCTGCTTCAGAATTGACTTTCTCAATAAGACTCCTAAAGCACAAGAAGTAAAATTAAGAATCAATAAATGGGATGTATCAAAAAGCTTCTTCATAGCAAAGAAACAATCAAGAATGTGACCTGAGATCCTACAGAATGGGAGAAAATCTTTACCACCTGTATTTCAGATAAGGCATTAATTTTCTTCACTCTTAAAAATCATTGAATACTCCAAAAAATGTTTTATCTATGAATATTTACCATATTAAAAAGTCTGCCCTACTTCTATTATGCATTGAGAGCTAGGTCACTCCTCCATTTGGAAGTGAGAGAAGTTTGAATCTTGTTTGGGTCAGATATCAGTGATATCTACTTAAAAACCCCTTTTCCTATCATTGGAGAGTAATGGCATAAACAAGGGTTATTAGAGTAGAAAGAAGAGTTCAGGAGAAATAAAAAGTTTCTCACCTGGTGGGGTGGTACACTCCTATAATCCCTGAGACTGGAGGACTCAAGATCTGAGATATGAAGATCCCAAGTTGTGGAGTCCAGCCTCAGCACTGTAGTGAGATTGTGTCTCAAACTGTGTCTCAAACTAATGTGTGTGTGTGTGTGTGTGTGTGTGTGTGTGTGTGTGTATTTATATTTGGCAATGTAGCTCTGTGGTAAAACAATCCTGGGTTTGAACCATAGTACAAGGAGAAACAAAAGTTTTTCTAGTAGTAAATTCATTATTTTGAGAAATACAAATATAATTATTGGGAAAGAATTTGAGAATGTTTGAAATATTTATTGAATAGGTAGTGTCGGTGCTAGGAAAAAAAAAACAGTACTGTTTAAAAAAGTCTTTTTGTGACCACTCTTGCTATATTTCATACTGTAGGGAGTAACTTTATTGACATGGTTTATAGAGTCCTGCAGGGCTCCCCAAATATTTTTGTATGATGCCCAAAGGCAACACTACCAGTGCTGCTGCCAGCACTGTTGCTACCAACTACTAACAAGTCACATTTGTTCTCCTTCCACTACTCACCATGGACAGTTAGGAGCCCTCCCTATCTTATTCAGTCACAGTGACAAGCCTCCTCATTTCTCTTCTACTGGAAAAGAAATGGAGCAGCATGCCCAAGAATACCAGATACTGAGTGTGGAGTATGATTCTTTACGTTTTTTCAATGGCATTTATTAATGGAGTCAATTATTAGTTTTCAAACATTTTATATAGGTTTCAAGTATTTCCTTATTCATGTTTCAACTACTACATTTGGAAAATTTAAAGGGTTTTTGACAAGCTTAAATTGAACAATCTATTTCAATCTTTATATAATTTGAAAACATGCATGAGTTTTTGTAAATCAATATGATAATTGTAATGCACTTATAAGAAATGAGAAAGAAAATAAGTGCATTTAATTGTTGTTCAGTTACCTAATGGTGGCCCTGGAAGAAAGTCATCTTTTAAAATGCAATATCTATACCTAATTTTGGAAGTATTATAAGAATTAAATGAGTATGTAAAGCGCTTAATGGAAGATACTATTTAATACAGTATATTCATATCAATATAAATGGCAAAAATAGCAATATTAATGGAGGATACTAGTGATAGAAAGTGTAATATCATAGAACAAAAATGATTAGTTAACTATTTTTTAGAAAAAGTATCAAAATGCATGAAAGAATTCACATACATATGATTCAATCTGATATTTGCATATTCTCTCTCTCTCTCTTTGCTTTCTTGCTTTCTCTTTCCATGTATACTGTGTGTCATAAATGCTAAAGGTAAAATTACTTACATTTAAAGAATTTTAAATTAATATGTGCATATAAAATTAATATAAATAACTCTGATAGTTAGAAATGATATTTTTCTTACAATACTTCAACTTCAAAACACTTGAAATATTGTGCCTTTCCTTTCATAGTCTTGTTTTCAGTCTTCTCTTCATTTTCAAGTCCATTAAATTTCCAAAGATACACAGGAAGTTTTACTTCATAATCTTTTAAATGTTGCATACTTGAATTACTTTTAATATTGACTTTTACAAATATAACTTTGTTTTCATTTTACTTAAATCTGAGGAAACAACTCTTTGTGTTATTTTTAGGATGATTTCTGATGATGAAATTTCCTCATAAGATTATCTGAATATCTTTCTTATTCACAAGAACTATTTTCTTTCATCAAATTTTGGTCACAAAATTTATTTTCAGAAGACAAATGATTGCTTTGGAAAATAAAGAAGATATAGATTGTAAAAGGTAATCTTTTGGGCTGGGGTTATGGCTCAGCTGTGGAATGCTCACCTGGCATGTGCAAGGCCCTGGGTTCCATCTTCAAACCACATTTAAATAAATAAATAAAGGTATTATGTCCAACTATAACTAAAAAAAAAAAAAAGATAAATTTACCAATTACCAGTAATTAGGAACATTTGTGTACTCATCTGCTAATATTGCTTTTCCACTCTGTTCAGTCACACAGTACATCATGTGCATCATGTTCTTAGACTGTTTAACTTAATAGTGTAATTAAAAATGGGAATAAAACCTGAATCTTAATGTATTTTCCCTAACTTTTTGTTATCTGCATTTCAAGGTTTCCAATGTTCATTTCAGTTTGTCTGTAATACACACACACACACACACACACACACACATTTAGTATGTAAGCTGTTTTATATTTTTTCCTTTTTCTTTTTAGATATACATGACAGTAGAGTGTATTTTGACATATTATACACACATAGAGTTTAAATTATTCTAATTATGATCCCATTCTTATGGTTGTACCTAATGTGGAGTTTCAATTCAAATTTAATTTTAATTTATTTTAAAATAAACTTCTAAAAGTAGAAATTATTAGAATATGTTGATGGATTTTATGAAGATTTTGATGTATATAGTCAAAATTTTCAGAAAAATATTTGCAATTCCACTTTTATTAGTATTTTCTAACTTTAAAGATAATTTATCCTAGGCCAAGTTGTCTTTCTTCCACTATTACCAATTAAAAAAAATAAGATACAATTCTGAGATAATAAGAATTTGGACTAGAAACTGAAAAAAAAAAAAACTGCCTGAAACTTACTTCTGATTTGTTTGATTTCTTTAAACCTTTGTAGATAGGATCAGAATAATAAAATCCTGCTCCAGAGAAAGCAGGATATGACTGAGAGGTAGTCTTAGAGAATGTGGCAAAACAGTTCCAGGCCCTTCTCAACAGAGTCCACAGAACTAAATCATCTCTTCATGGCCTGAAAGTTGACTGTCAGTCTTGTTTAATGAGAGATGTATATATATGAGATGGGATGTGCATTCCCGTGCTTCCAAAACAGAATAACCATATCTGATAATTATTCCCTTACAAGATAAAAAAAAATTAATCTGCATTTCAAATTATGACTTAGTAGGCTATCAGAACCCAATTAGGTTTTGCATTTAATTATGGCATCCCATCCTTTCCTTGTACTTGCTTCTTCACAGGAAGGCAAGCCAAGTCCTACTATGTGTTAGAAAACCTCCATTTAATCATTATATGTTCAAAATTGGTTTTATATTAGTGTGAAGTTTATAAACCAAGGTGTTACTTTGTATTAGTAGGGAGATAATTATATGAATATAATTTCATTCTAAGACAAGAAACAATAATATTTTTAGTGCTTTGATGTTAATGGATGAAATCATCCTGGATGGTACAACTTGCAAAAATGGAGAAGTGCATAGTGGATCATAGAGTATTTATAATATTATCCACTATTGTCTTAATTTCTGTGTCCTCCATAGTTCTTATGTTGAAATCCTAAACCCCTGATATGATGGCATCAGAGGGCAGAGATTTTAGGATTTGATTAGATCACAAAGGCAGTGTTCTCATGAGCAGGATGTTAGAGACCTTGTAGATCTTCCTTGCCCCTTGCACCACTGTGAACACAGCAGAAAGACATGATCTGTGAGGAAGTGGGCTCTGACCAGAGGCTCAATCTATTAGCACCTTAGTTTCAGATTTCCAGCCTCCAAAAGTGTGAAAAATATAAAAAAACTCTGTTTTTGATAAAAAGTGTATTTTTGTTAAAGCAATCTGAGTGGACAAACACATAATTTTATTAAAATTACATGAAATATGAAATCAGGATCCTTAAATCATTTCTATAATTTCTACAGGTGTGTATTTTCTAATGAATTTTAATGCTTAATAGCACCTTTGAATGATGCATAGTTTCTTGCCCCAGTTTACAAGAGTACTGCTAATTAAGACTTCCCTGGCTCTCTTGAATATCACATAAGGAAGAGGATCTATTTTTATTTTAATTTATGAGTACCTTGTTTCTCATAATTCAAAACAGAATTAAATCAAAATAACTTATGAAATAATAATGACAAATCCTACATGAGTAATTGACTCCAATTAAAGTAATTAATATGAACATGATATACTCATTACATGTTTTAATCTCTCACTATTATGATTCACTCATTATACTCATAAAACATCAAATATTAAAACATAAGATAAAGTTTCTGTACCATGTGATTTCTGCAAAGTTTCAATTACTCTTCCATATATGATTTTTAGCTTGGATTTCTGTGATATTGGGGATTAAACTCAGGGCTTCATACTTGCTGTGCAAATACTCTACCACTGTGCTGCATCACCAGCCCTTATACATAGCTTCCCCACCCCCACATTTTTAAAATTAGTGCATTATAGTTGTACACAATGATGGGATTTGTCATTACATATTCATGCATTCACAAAATAACAACATAATTTGGCCAATGTCACTCCCCAACACTTCCCTTCTTCCTCTCAACCTTCTACCCCTTGGTCCATTTCCTCTAATGATCTCCCTTTGATTTTCATGAGGTTTGCCTTCAACAGCATTCTTTTCCATTTTTATTTCTAGCTTCCACATATTGAGAAAGCATAAGACCTTTGACCTTCTGAGTTTAACTTATCTCATTTAACATAATGCTGTCTAGTTCCATCCATTTTCATGCAAATTACATACTTTCATTTTTCTTTATGGTTGAATAAAACTTCATTATGCATATATACAATATTTTCTTTATCCATTCATTGGTGAGGGCCACCTACAGTGATTCCACAGTTTGGTAGTCATCAAGAATACAAATAATAATAAATGCCAGAGAGGATGTGGAGAAAAAGAATACTTTCACACTGTAAATTAGTAGACCACTCTGGTAATCAATATGAAAATTCCTCAGAAAACTAAGTATGGAACCACTGTATATAACTTCTTTGAACAAAATATTAATACTTAAAAAGTTCATCACAGGACCTGGGGATGTGGTTCAAGTGGTAGTGCGCTCACCTGGCATGCACGGGGCACTGGGTTTGATCCTCAGCACCACATAAAAATAAAATAAAGATGTTGTGTCCACCAAAAACTAAAAAAAAAAAAATATTTAAAAATTCTCTCTCTCTCTTTAAAAAAAGAAATTAAAAAACAGTTCAGCACAATTTATTCCAATGGGGACATTACTGAATCATTGGATATATTTCCTTAAGAGCATTTTTCATATTAATAACTCTTTAAAATGAAAAGAATTGCTGATTTGTTTCAGAGCTAAGTGAAATTAATTACACGACAATATGCAATTATGCATATTCATTCATTCATTCATTCATTCACTCATTCAGTTTCTATTAAATCCCTTCTGAGCTTGTTCCACTGTGCTAGAAGCCTAGGATGCATACAATTGAATAAAGCCTTATTCCTGTTTTCAAGTTATACAGTGAACAATGGTACAAACTATTCCCAAGTCCCAACTTAATACAGTCCATTCAGAGTCTGAATGTTGATTGTCAACCACATATTTTGTGAGAAAAGTGTGCATGAATTAAGATATACCTGCCTCGGTTCCTAAAGCTGAGCCAGAATATCTGTAATTCACTGTATAGTCCAGTTGGGAATGTACAAATTTAGTCCAATGCTAATTCACACTCCTTGCAGAGAGTAAAAGTTAAGAAATATTTTAAAGAATTACAAGGATGAGTCACTACCTGAGACACAAAATTTGAACTATATTTTGAAAATCAAAGAGGAGAGCAATCCTGTAGACAGAAATTTAGTTAAGCAGCTCTGGCCTAAATTTATTCACATGGATTTGGTCCGCTGAATGATGGTTTGTTTTACAAATTATTCCTTATATGAGACAGACCACGTGTCCCTAGTGCCATCATGAACAGGATACGTGCCTTGACATAAGTATCTATAAGGGGAAAGAAAACATTATTCTTTGCATTAATAATCCCTTGTAATTCTCTAAGTTTTTATATAAAATTACTATTGAATTTTTATTAGCTCATACTAACTTTGTAAGTCCCTGGGAGAGGCAAGGCAATCTTAGATAACCCTGTGAAACGGGGAAGGCCAATTTTGAAGACGTGAAAACTGTGTTCATGAGAGGCCTAAATCTAAATAATTCCCCGAGTACAGGCTTGGGAATTCATTCCAGGCATTTCAACCCCTCGTTTAATTTCATCTTTTACTATACCACACTGCCTCTCTTGAATACGTTTAGCATTTGGTTACTATGTTCTGTTATTAAAGCTGCTCACCACCCATCTTTTATATGAGGTAGAAAATAGGTTTAAGCCTCTCCAGGGGAGCTCTTAACCTGAAAAGAAGGGGAATGCATCACAGGTGAAAGACAGCAGAGCAATGTGACCTGCTGCTAATTTGCAGCGGTATTCATTTGGGTGGGATTTGACATTTCTGGGTAGATGTATATTTGTGATTGATATTTCATTCTTTAAAGCACAGCCTTTAAAACAGCTGTGAAATGTCAAGTTATTAATTTACACATTGCAAAATGTAGTGTTAGGAAACCAATTTACATCTTTCCAAATTCAACCCCAGGGATACCAGGCTTTTGAGATCAGCACATCATGAAGAAGATTATCCCAATCAGCATAACTCTAAAAATTGCTGCTCAACTTTCAGCTCTGCATAGAGTCAAATGGGATGAGAAAGGTGGTATTTTGCAGAGTGAGATGGGGAACATTTTTCCTCTCCTCTATATTTTGCTTTGGGTTTATTTTATATCAATATGGTGGGGCATATGGGACTGACAAATCAATGAAATCCTGATTACAATGTTAAATTATTTATTCAAAGGAGAGTTATATTTTAAATTATATATAAAACCTACTTTACAGGTTTTTCTCCCCTAAAATGTAGTCATTGTTTTTTCTCACTTTTTTCCCTACACAGTTGATAAACACATATAACCATTAAAACAGGTAATATTATTAAATCATTTCTCAGGCATTCATTCAAGGTTACAAGACATACTTTCATAGCAATGTTTTTGAGAGAAAATTAGTAATTGAATATACAAATTCCAATGGAAATAATACTTGGAAAAATTATAATAGGGTAGGAGTGGCCCTGTTAAAATTGAGAATATGAAGGAGGACCCAGTCATTGTCTTGACCCATTTTGTTCCTTTGACCTACTCTTCCTCAGACTCATTTCTACTCCCTAGCTTTTCCTAAATTCCAGGAACAGGGAGCCACCAGCAATGCCACAGAAATAATAATAATTAATCAGAACAGGTTTGATCAGACTGCTTGTCTATGCCTACTTCTTGCTCCCTCTGCTACTACTTCCCATATATTATCTTGGATCCATTGTTAATAACTCAAAGGCACTTTTCTTAGGAGTTTGCTAAAATTGCTACCTTCCTAGTATGGCCCCACTGGAATTAAACTCCTTTTGTGTTTCACCACCACGCTGATGGACTCTTTAGGCAGTGGGTGGCCAGAGTCTAGTCTGTTTGGACCCACAGAGCTGGGCCCCTCTGTTTCAGGCCTCTGTTCAGGTGTCTAGTAACAAGTTAACTTGGTTTTAAAGAAATTTTACCTGCTCAGCTCCTTTGTAATTTTCACTTTTAGGGGTTTTTATTAACTGGGGCATTAACTTTATATAAAACAATATTTAAATATGTTTTAAAACTTTGTTAATGCAGAAAATATAATACTATAATACAGAAAAGTGATTCTCTATTCCTTAAAGTTCTTGTTTAATATAAGCCTGATTCTTTCACATTTTAATATAAGGAAGCAAACGGTTCCAAAAATATGGACAACATGCAAATACATTATTTGCTCCTAAAAAGGAAGGAAATGCATCCCAGGTGAAAGACAGCAGAGGACAATTTGAATCTCTATGGGAAAATAAAAATGTTTTCATAAAATTAAAAGTATAAAAAATTGTTTGAAGGCAAATAATTTAAAAAATTTAATTACCAAATGAATATAGTTCTCAAAATCAGAGTTAGATTGACATTCTCCACTTGTCCCTCTCAGACCTGCCCCCATCATTATTTATCATAGATTTACCTGTGATGTTCTAAAGATATGTAAAATATCAATACCTGATAAAATTTGCAAAAATTTTTGACAAAGGCTGGTAGAAAAATATCCTATCAATTAGCTAATGAATATACTTTTATGTTACAAGATATTTATTAATTGGTAAAGTCATAGAATCATTATGTAAAATCTTTATCAAAATGAGTAATTTTAAAATATCTATCTTTTTATTTGAAAAATAATATAATTGGTTAAAGTTACATTCACTGAGTATTTAACAAATGCCAGCTACCTTAACCAAGTTGCATATTCTTTAGTTGTCTGCAAATTCTTAATTCAACTATGTGTTAACTGTTATTTTATTGACTCTACAGAAATAAAATGCTTAGGCAGGCATCATTATTTTTATAATGTTTCAATTACAAAAAGTGGAAAACTAGCATTGAAACTAATCTGTCTGGCTACATTCTGAAGCAGAAATTCAGAAACCCCATGCCCCTTCACACTCATATATATGAAAGAATTTCCCCATTGTTGAGGGATGAAATGTTCACTTTTGAATCACTTACAAATATTACTATTTTGTTCAGTTGTGGTAATTTCCCTTACTCCCAGCTTTAAAAACAAAACTACAAAAACGATGCAATTTAGTATACACTCTTGTTCTAATTATACCTGTAGTTGAATCCAGTGAACCACCAACTATACCACATTGACACTGGCTGTGTCAAACAGCTGATAAAACAGTAGAGCTAACAGGCAGATGCAGCACATGTTTTGTGTATTTTTGCCACAGGGATTTGTAAACAAAAGAAAATAATTCAAATAATTCTAGGAAAATGTTGATGCTCAAATTGGAGGCTTGGATTAACTAAAATATACATTTATTCCAATATTTCCCATTTTGTCATGCAGGTTTTTTGCAGAAAAATGAAAAAATGTTTTGTCATAAATGACAAGTAATATAGAAATATGAAGAAATAGATAATATGGAGGAAGTTACTAGTAAAATAAAACAGTCAGCTTCTCAGTGATACCCATTCAGTGTATTCCATAAGTTTGACAATCCTACATTTCCAAAACATCATTCACTTCATGATAATGCACAGAGAAGCTAATATTGATTATAAGCAAAACTTGGGGCCGGACTCCTAAGACATGAACCCTTGATGAACACAGTTAAACAAAATCCAAACCATAAAGACTAGGAAGAATTCTCTATCTAATTTTTGCTGCCATAATCGAATAGATTTCAAATGCCATTTATTATTTTTAAAATTATTTTCAAAGTGGAAATTTCTTTGTGATATTTAGTTTTCTCTGTCAAATAACACAGAAATTATTCTACATTAATGTAGATAATTAGTAGGATCAAACAATTGTGAAATCATAGAAGGATGAAAATGAACTTTAGACATTTTTTTGTAAATCTGTCAGCATTTAGGATTTTCTAAAATATTATGTGAAATAAATATAAATTTCTTATAAATTGTATGAATACTTCATCAACCCCTGTTATTTGACAAAAATAGCAACTATATGGTCCTAGACAATTTTTAAATAATGTCAGATATTTTTTGATGAGTTAAGGCATGAACTTAAGATAAAATTTTCAACAGGCATTGCAGAAAAGAATTATTACCATTGGGTAAACGAAAGTTTATGAATTTACTGATCATTGAATTATGTGTAGGTGTGTGTTTGTGTGTGTGTATGTGTGTCTGTGTGTGCGCGTGCACATGCACATGCATGTGCTGCCATGTACTGATATGGAGAG
Organism: Ictidomys tridecemlineatus; assembly: GCF_052094955.1. NCBI lineage: Eukaryota > Metazoa > Chordata > Mammalia > Rodentia > Sciuridae > Ictidomys > Ictidomys tridecemlineatus. The sequence continues at coordinate 178,980,379 of NC_135482.1, read as the reverse complement.
TTTTTCCCTGTCACAGCAATTATTACTAAAACACATAATTTAAAAAATAATTTTAAATGAAAGATACTCTTGAATGGATAGAAACTAACATTTGTAGATAATTATCCTATGCAATATTTATTGCAAAAGTTACTATTTAAATTAAATCTTATAGAAACTTGACATAAATAAAACTGATTTCAAGATAGGAAAGTTTATGCTCTAGAGATCACACACCACATAGATTAGCTAAAATTTGAACTGAGTTCATAATTAGGAAGCATGTTGCTTTGATTACAGCACCCTGGTAACCTAATTAAAAAACTGAAATTTACATGCGCAACAACATACATAGCATGAAATACTATAGTGTTTAATTTGAAAATTCCAGCATTTCAAATTTCAGTCTTTTAAGGTACTAGCTTATGGAATAGATTAAATTGGGTATGTATGAAGAAATATGATACACAAATTTGATGCTTTTAAAATTATTTCATCTAATAAACTAAATTATTGTATTTACAGATAATGACTTTTTATCTATAAAATTAAATTTAAGCTATTTAATGCAGTGCTAATGGAGTTTCTAGAGTGCCACCATCACTTCCCTACCCACATCTGAGAAAGATGACATCTTGGGGAAAAAACAATTTTTCTACTAATTATTGTAAACTTTTATTAGAATATAAAATGAAGCCAAATATATATGTAGTAGAGGAATAAGCATATAGAAACAGAATTGAGAGGCACTCATGAGAAGGGGTTTAAATCCTTGTACAATGGATGAAAGGGTCCAAAACTATACCTGCCCCACTCAGATGTGCTATGTAAGAGAGACAAAGTAAAGCTTTTAAGTATTGCCTGTGTAACTACCTGATTATTTATCTGTATCTGTAGTTTCCACACACTGATTATGTGAATTATCAATACAACTTTATAGGTGATTTATGAATTTTGTTTCACAGCATGGATGACTCACTTGTGCCATTTTTCTTATATATAAATGTTTTACCCTTCACTATGTTGACTTTTCAAAAGCAGTGTTTATTTTATAGACATCTTTGAGTTTTCAGAAAGCTCCATCATTACTCTTAAATAATATACCTCTTATTTATTTTACTAAATATTAGTTGGGTGAGGAAGTTAATGGACTCAAATATTATGTAGGATGTTCTTTTAAAAAATATTTCACAAAATAAACTCACAATGCCAAACATTTGAAATAAAGAAGACTTCTATAGCCAGACTATGGTTTATTTGTTTGCTTGATTTATATACCCAGCACATAGAATTAAGTTTTGTAATAAAACAATACACTCACATCTTTGCTTAATTTTCTTTTGTAAGTAATGTCTCAGGAGAAATGTGTTGGTAGTACTAACAGTGCTTGACTTTCCTTAAAGTGAAAGTATCATCTCAATTTTTAACCTATTGACAGTAGTGTATATGTAATCTGATTATATGAAAGAGAAACAAGAAATCAATTCATAAACCATATACACATATAGAAGAATTTGAATATATATGATTCTTAATTATTATTTTGAGAAGAGCATGGATAACATTAGGAAATATAGGATAGATAATTATTGAGCTATACTTATTTCTATGCTAAATTAATGCAAATATTGGTTCAATAAATATATTTTAAATTCCTATCTTTATTTCTCTATTGATTGTAAACACTATGCTATCAATTAGAAACATAACTGATTCTTTTTTTTCTTTTTATCTTTGTTTTGGAATATAAAACAAATGATACAAATGTTTTAAGTTTTAAAATCACCATCTCCTAAAAAGTAATATATTCAGAATATATTTTCTAAAGCATTTATGGTTAACTTTGTTGCATAGAAAAAAATATGTTTTTGTTAATAAATAGAAACAGAAGGCCCAAGACTTATGATATATGCTTCTATAACCTCATAGTAAGGCATAGTATTTAAAGTAAAACATCTAAGTTAATATAGGTATGTCTATGAGTTAGAAAATATTATTTTTTAAGAGAAAAGATTTTACTGTGGTACCCATCTATGCTGGACACAAAGGATTCTCCTATTTCAGTCTCCTGACCAGCAGGCCTATGCCAGTACACCCAGTTAAATTATTAATTCTTCATAATCCATTGCTATGTCAAAATTTCTTCATAATGCTTGACATATATTTTTATACCTAACAAAAATGAAAAGTAATAACTCAAATATATGGAGGTGTATCCTAGTTTTGATGTTCAAAGCTATTTTCATTTTGGAAAACATTAGTTACAGTTGATACAATGAAAATCTGGAAAGTTTTCTAGGTATAAACATCAAGATGATTTATAGTTTACTGTAGATTTTTAACAGGCAAGAATAATTTAAAAAAATTCTTTTCAAGAATGTGTAATTAGGGCACTTAACTTTTAAAATATTCATTTTATCACTGGTGTTATTGCAGAAGCCGCCTTCACAATACTTACATGTCATGACCAATAAATGCTAACAGGACAAAGCAGAGGTCACAGAGGGTACTTATCATCTTAGTTTTCTTTTTCTGGGAATAATAGATATCATGTAAATGATACTCAAATCTGGGAAGAGAGGTTAAATTTTAGCATAAAATTAATATTTAATAGATATATTTTTCTGGTGATATTATTCCAGATCTAGAATCATGGTTTGTAACTAGTGAAGTTAAAATTTGATAAGTTAAAGATTGCAGAGAGAATATTGTTTCTTATTAAGAAAATATTGTGTATGCAATACCTTTCCCTGAAAAAGTTTTGTAAGGTCCATTTCTAGTTATACATAGTAGGGATCTTTGTGTCTTATGTATGAGTGTGAATGAGAAGTGTAAGTACATTTGAACTATGAATCATTGGTTAAATTCTGGGCCTCTTATATTTCTACCTGCAAGTCAGTCTGTTACACAGTGCAATATCAGGGGAATAAATCTATAAGTCACAGACAAAATTTCTGTCAATCACAAGTTTTGAAACCATACCTAAAAATTTTATATACATTGTATAGATTGTGCAACAAACCTTTCCTCCTGTTTTCCACCTTCATCTCTGACACAGTTAGATATTTTATACTTACATACATATCCGTTTTATTATTTATGAGGAAATAATGACAAATATATGAAATGATGTTGAGGAATGGAATATATATGATGTTAGAAAAAAATCATTCTTTTGAAATGTAAAAGTATTAAATATTAATAAAATGCCTTGTGGTTATTTTTCTTTACATTCCTGAAAGTTTCTAATAAATCACAACACTGATTTTCTTTTATTATTCTGCTGCAGTTGATTTTCCAAAAAAAGTCTTTAATAATTTCACATATATTTTTGTATTTGAAATTGCAATATGAACTTTGTGCTATTTTGTTATTCTTTGCTACTTATTTCATTTTATAATTAGTATTCTATGCTTTAAACAAGTTGGTGAATATTTAATTTCCAACTTTTCAGTGGTTTGATAAAACTTACATAACTATGATGTCTTTTTAAAGACATATCTAGACAGTCTTTGAATTCAAACATAATATTAATTTAAAATTCAATGTTTCACCAATTTTATTACTTTATATTCTTCATTGATACATCAGTCAATTATAGATTTTCAAATGCTTTAATTGTGCTTTGGTATATATGTTATGGGCATTCATAAAGTTACAGGAAGAGAGAATGGAGGAGAAATAAAAATCCTTACTCATTGCTGGTTGAAATGCAAAATAATACAGGCACTTTGAAAGAAAGTTTGTCAAATTTTTTAGAAAACTAAACAGTTTTACTGTAATATCAGCAATCCTACTCCTAAATAAATACCCAATGGGTTTGAAAGTGTGTATGCACATAAATACAGGCATGTGGATATTTATAGAAGCTCTGTTTATAATCACAAACAACCAGAACCAGCCAAGATGTTCTTCAATAGGCATATAGATAAAGGAAAGGCACATCCATACAAAGGGATAGTATTTAGAAATAAAAGGGATTAATTAAGTCACAGTAAAAAATGATGAATCTTAAATGTATATAGCTAAATGAAAAAAATAAGGCATAAAAGACTGTATGTTATATGATTTCATTTGTGTGATATTCTGGAAAATACAAAAATACAGAAATGGCAAAAGAGAGCAGTTGTAAAAGTTTGTTTTATTTTTGTTGTTGTTAATTTGTTGTTTATTTTATTTTATTTATTTTGATGGTATAGGAGGCTTTGAACATGTGAGACTCAGGGAAATTATAAGCTACTGGAAATATTTTAATATATGGTCCCTTTGTCTAATCCACTGAACTTTATTCTTCACTGCCTCATTGTGATTTAACTTCAACATATCAGGGAAAACATTAAATCTATGTTTATAGATTTAATGTTTTCCCCATAGATAAGCTATGGGGGTCAATCTAGGTACCCTTTAACAGAATAATGAATACAGAAAATGTAGTGTATATACACAATGGAGTATTACTTTGCCATAAAGAACATTATAACATTTGCTGGTAAAAGGATGGAACTAGAGCTATCATGGTAAGTGAAATAAGACAATGCCCCCTCATTAAATAAAAGGTCAAAATGGGAGATTCTAAGGCTTGCCAAAGAATATATGAATGCATGGCATTTTGTTATACCAGACATTAAGTACCAGATATTAAGGCAGCTCCAAAATCCATAGTAATGTCTAAGGAACTTAGGCACCAATCAAAAGGACTCTCAACAAATCAAATAATGTAGTGGTAGATAAAATAAGTATAAAAATAAAAATATAAAATAAATAACCATAAATCTATACTGATTAGATAAATTACAGGATAAATATAGAAGTGATAGAAAAATAGACCTAGTTCCAAAGATAAAGAATCCCAAATAATTTATGTAAATAATCCCTTCTCAAGGAGGTACACTCATATACATGAAAGAATTTCCCCATTGTTGAGGGGTGAAATGTTCACTTTTGAATCACTTACAAATATTACTATTTTGTTCAGTTGTGGTAATTTCCCTTACTCCCAGGTTTTAAAAACAAATCTACAAAAATAATGCAATTTAGTATACAATCTGGTTCCACTTATGCCTGTAATTGAATCCAGTGAACCACCAACTATACCACCTTGACATTGGCTGTGTCAAGCAGCTGATAAAACAGTAGAGCACTGCTGTTTAAAAGGTATGAACTGCACTTCTTTCAAAGAGTGTCATATGACCAGGGATAAAATTATAAATGTGTACCTTTACAGGTGATAAACAGCAGGACCTCAACCAGATGGTCGAGTTTAGCAGCACAATCTTAAGTCACACAGGTATTGGGTACTCCTGAGAATTTGATGAGAAGGACAGTTTTGCCTCTAATCTTCCTCCAGGAAACAGGTGGTAGAAACAGGTGCCAAACAGATAGAATCAGACCTCCCAAGTGAAGAATGTTTTATAAAATGCCTAAGCAGCACTCCCCAAAATGCTCAAGTTCATGAAAACCAAAGAAGTGGTCACATCCAAGAGAATCCTAAATGTCTAAATTCAGTGTGATAGCTTGCACAAACAGCTGAACAGAAAGTGAAGAACAAAGTAGAGCCTGACAGAAAGGGGATCTTTAGTTAATGATAAAGTGTAACTATCTGATCATTAATGGTGACAGTTATGCTGTATTAATGTATGATACTTAGAAAAAAAAGGAAAGCTGTACAGTGTCCATGGGAACTCTCTGTGCCACCTTGGTTAGATGTACTACATTAATAGATTTATTTGGACTTTCTTTAGATTTCAGAAGTTCATTTTAATTTTTTCAGAGCATATACTCATGCACAAACAATATCTAAGTATCTATTGATCTATCTAGAGAGATTATTTTATGGCATGCAGATTTCACAATGTTAATGAAAATATAATGCAAATTGTTTCCTTCAGTTTATCTTCAGTTTATGCAGAAGATATTATAGCTAGGTGAGAAAATAAAGATTAATTATCTTATGGTATTATGATTTAAATTATAAAATCAAGAGAAAATATTGTCTCATCAATATAGATATATATCTATGATGTAGTACTATTATTATGCATATTTGATTGAATGGATAAAACTTTTTCCACTACTCAAATGGAAATTTTAGTTTGAAGCCTGAATGAAAAAAATTTTCCTGAAATCATAAGTTTTTAACACACTAGAGATAATAAACATGTTTTGGATGTGCAATTTCTCTTGACAGCAAATTGGAATACTTAAGATTTTGTGCAAGCTAATTGCACCCTCATTTAGTTTAATGAACATTTTCAGTGGCAATATTATGATTCCTGTTTCTGTGGGAAGTAGCAGCTTGATACTTAGGAAGTGTTAAGTTGTTCTGTGCAAGACGTGGCTACTTTGGGAATTTCTGAAAAGTAATTAGCATAGTCTTTCATGGCCTGTTATTTCTTACAGAAATCTATTCTTTTATTGAGAACACAAAAGTAATGCTAGGAATAATTAAGGAAGTTCTCCATATCGTCATCTCTGTTCTAGAGAAAATTGTTCTTGAATGTATCAGCCTTGATTATTTTTCTTTACTACAATGATTCCCTTTGGAAATGATCTTCAACTAGCTGTGAGACCACTTCAAGGGAAGAATAAAGGCAGAACTTCTTTTCTAAAACTGTTTAAATATTTTTTGTCACTTTGTTTTTAGATGTCTATTTGTAAGCACATTTGATACCATATAAGTGAATTATTATTAATAGGATATTCAAATATTTGTTTTACTCTCTCAGTTTGGACCCAATTGAGTGAAAGATGCATTCATTAAAATGTCATCAGGTATATTATTACAAGGATATTGGTTACCATGGCTTATACTTATTCCTAAAATAGTCTGGTCTGAAATAGGATAACAAGCCCCAAATTACCTGACACATCTGATATCTATACATCTTTCACCTGGGAGCCACTGGCCCTGTAAGGAACCAATGTGTAGCCCCTTCTTCTCCACATCGTGCAAATCATGAACTATGCATTCTCCTTCTATCACTGAGTTCAATGAATCATGGATCTATAACCATCCTTGTTCCACTAAATAATAAATATATCTGCTCTCCTCATCTGTAAATTCCCTATCAGTGGATTCAACCAATTATGGACAGAAAACATTTGAGAAATTATGAGCAATCATACTCAATATATGTGGACTAGTTTCTTGTCATTTTTCCCCAAACTATATTGACTGTTTGAAATAAGATTTCACTTTGCATTAGGCATTTTAAGCAATATAGAGATGATTCATAGTGTAATGTGAATAGCTTATATTCAAATACTATAGCACTTTAAGTAAGGGTACTTGAGCATCTGCAGATTTGATGTACAAGGGGTATCCTTGCATCAATGGCCCAACCAATACTGAGGGATAAATGAATATGTATCCTTTTCAAATGTATATTCAAACATACACCAGCAATAAAACCATAAAATAAACTAAATGCTTTTTATTTTTAAAAATGATGGACAGCAGTTATTAAATGGTAGAGGAGTTACAGTGGAAACATTGTCATCATATAGAAAGCTCGATGACATTAAACTCTTTATGTGGGGCTCTGAGTGTTAGATAAATCAAAAGCACATTGATTAGAAATTTGGAAATACATATAATTTTGATTGATAAAGGCCACATATGATGAATTTGATACACTGAACATTCTTATGTACTCATGCCAAGAGAATTTGCTCCAGTAGTTTTAGGAAAAGATGTCTCTTCCATACATAAACAGCAAAATCTGCACAGACCTTGTCACTTGTAAAGATTATTTACTTATATTTTTATATTAAAAGTAAAGAGATTTTTAGGGCAATAAAATATTTCTTTGCTTCCTTTAATTACCCACACTCAGTGACTCTTGAAAAGTATGTTCTTCATCTCACTACTTATAAATTGAAAATTCCTCATATCAGCATAATTTATGGTTTTATCAAGTCTAGTAAGGAATTAACAGATAGTTTGCTCATTGCCCTTTCTAATTTTTATTTTAATTGTATCTAATATTCCCCAGATCAATTTGCATCATAGATAAAAATAAAAGGAAAAATTTGTAGTGGAAAGAGATCTTTTGTTTGGATTTTACATAGAATTTTAAAATCATGGAATAGGTATAAAATTCATATTTGACTTCCTGGGGTCAAGTGAATGAGTACAGAAAAAAATACAAAAATTAATTACCAGGAAACTATGATGTCTAGATGTCCTATTGAAAAAACACAATATCAATAAGTAAGTAAGTAAGTAAATAAATAAATAAATAAGATATGTATATCTTTGTTTATTTCAAGCCATTATTGCAAACCATCAAGAAAGAAGAAGTTTGGTGAGATTTACATCTTTTTGAATTACTATAGTACATTCTATGACATAAAATTCACCATTTTATTTTGTGACAAAAGTTCTTGTTCCTAAAAGCAGAAAGCTATCAAAAAATTCTCTTGCAGAGTACAAAAGATTCACTTACAAATCAAAGTGAATATGAAAGAATGCAAATCACACCTCAAAGCATTACAAAATTAATACTTTCTACATAAAATAATCTTAATGTGATTGATAAGTACATTTTTGCTTAAGCTCCTTCACAGCTTGAAATGGAATACAAATTATTTAAAAAAACCCAAAGACATCTTTTTCCTAAGGCCTTAAATTTCTTCCAATTCTTTCAATGAATCGTGGTAGAATTAGCAGTTATAACATCATTCATGTTAAATGGTAAATTTTTTGATGTTACTTAGTGTAGATAACTTTTGCTGTTTCTAATTATATGATATTTGAAAGTATTAAAGTATAAACTTTATTTGTAAACTCAGCTACAACTTATCCATATAATCTGAAAAATAATGGTTCCATGACAATAGGGACATAATAAAAGCTAATATTTGTCTAGCAATGTTAATAATATTCACCTTATTGTACTATATTATTTTTTACAAATTGGTATTTAGTCACTAAAGTTTGTAAGAAAAGTATTTCTCTAATATCCCTATGGTTTTCAGGGGCTTTGCTTATCAACTGTATAAGAGATTTTGACATGGCACAAAGTCATATCCAAAGTTTTCTAATATACAAATATTCCAGTCTCCCAATCATGACTTATACTCTTCACACTTAAGTTTGACTAACACCATCATGTTATATATATTCCTTTGTGGTTAGTTACTTTTGCTGAAAAAAGTATTTTATTGCTACTGTAAACAATATTTTTAAAAATTCTATTTTTGATTATTGCTGCTATATAAAAATATAAATGAATTTTGTATCACGATCTCATATTCTGCAATTTTGGTGTTGTCAAATATTGGCACTATAAGAATTTTCATTTTACATCTCCATTTGTTTGTTTTTTAGACATTCCATGAATCTCTACATAGATGATTATATTTTTTGCAAATAATTATTTTTTGGAGGTAATGTTACATTTTGATCTATTTTTTGACAAGTTTTTCTTTCTAAACTGTCAGAACAATGTTAAATAGATATTGCCTTATTCCTGAGCTGAGATGGAAAATGCTTAGTCTTTTCACTATTCAGTGTGCTGTATGATATCCTTTGTCAGGCTGAGGAAGTTGCTTCTATTCCTACTTCGTGAGTAACTTTATTAGAAAAGCATGAGGAGCTATTAAAAATTAATTAAAAAATTACTGGAGACATGTGCTGGGATTAAGGTCATCATGAATTATAATAACAATGGAAAAATTTAGGACATGAAATTGAAACCAGTATATATGTAGTCTGATACCATATACTTAAAATATCTAAAATCATTAGACATTTACAATTCATACTCAAATTGAGATTAGACATAGTAAGTATAGATCATCTTCTCTCTACCTGAAATATGCAAAAAGATTAATTCAATTTAGTAAATATTTGTAACTATGCGAACAAAAATTATTTTCTTTCTTTGAAATGAGATGATTCTGATAATTGTTCTGTGAGAATAATTCTAATTTCTTAAAGTGTATTGAAAATTGATGGAATCTTTGTGCTCTTTCTTAATATTCTCAGAACACACAACCTTCTTTGCAAAGAAATTGGCTGTGATCACACACAGTTCATTCAGCTTCATACTATTCATAATCTATTTGTAAGTTTAGGGGAATATGGGATATCCTCCTGATGCAAGCAAAAGTTCTCTTTCCGAGATTAAGATTTTTGTCTTGCTATGCTGTATGCCATATACTTAACAGTATTCTATAGTACATTCATTTTTTCCAACTTTCTTAAGGTATATTTAACAATTTAAAAATGTGTGTATTTAAATACTTATAAATATAATAAATATAATATAAATATAAATATAATGAATATATTAATTTGCTTGATTGTAATCACTACAATCAAGCAAATTAATATATTCATTACTTCACATAGTTACCATTTTCTTTTTTTGTTTTGAGTGTGGTTACAACACTCAAACTCTACCCCCTTTGCAAAGTGTACTACAGTATTGTTAAGTAGTCATATTATCACACATCTCCAGAACTCATTCATTCTGTGTAACTGAAACTTTGTGCCCCTTGATCAACATCTCCCAATTTTCCCCACACTCAGCCACTGGTAAAAAGCATTCTGTTTTTAGTTTCCTCCTTGACATCACAATCCCCATATAGTCAAATCCTTTAAGGCATAATATTTGCATGCAACCCATAAACATCCTGTTATATGCTTTAACTCATCTCTAGACTACTTATAATAATTAGGACAATGCTTAGTAAATGCTGTGAGAATAGTTGTTGAACTGTACCATTTAGGGAATAATGGCTACACATGTTCTGTACAGAAATAACTTATTTTTCTGAATATCTTCTAGTTATACTTGATTTATTGCAGATATGGAGGGTAGACTGCATACATGTGATACATTATATAACAATAATTTCTTAGGTAGTATTCTCTGTGAATCCTTAAATATCTCTGGGTGAGAAAAATGCTTTATTTTGCTGTTGTATTAGTTGATTTTTGAATTTTCAATCAAAATCATTGTTTTTTACCAGACTTCTGTGTTCTTGTAGCTACTCTAGTCATGAGAGTCTCTAGTGTCAGTTTTTCTGTTTCTTTTTGCAAGCTTTTGTGCGCTTTATTTCCCTTTCTTTTTGAAATTCAGGGATTGCATTGAACTCTTTTTCCTTCAGCTTGCTGAGCTCTGTATGGACCGTTTCAGGGTGAGGCTTCCGATTTTTCTTGCATTTTGTTGCATATGTGTGTGAGTATGTGAAGGTGTGCATGTATATATAATTTCTCTGTGTATTTCCTTCTCTTATTTCTGTTTTTGAATAGTAATTACTTATTTGTTAGAAATTGTATACATTAGCTGTTCCTATTAACATTTATTTTTAGGGTATCACTCATCAGATTGTCTTTTTTTGCTGTATCTTGTTAGAACTTTTAGCTTCATTGTTCCTCTCACGAATGTCCTCTGTAATTATACCATTTCAGACACTTAGCCCATCCGAGTTTCTGTATTATATCAATCTTGAGTATAAAATTCATTCTGTGTTATAAATACAATATCTCTATGTAACATGGATTTAGACTATCAGATTCTTTGTCTTGTGAATTTGAGGTGTAAAATCCACGGGGATGGCCAGTCAGGTTCTTCAAGGTTTGAGTTTAAGAAGCCAATCAGAAGTATGTGATTTTAACATCTTATTTACACAATTAAGAAGATGAATCTCGCCTGGTGGTTTTTGACACGTCCTTTAGAGAGAGGATGCATTTTGGGTAAGAGTCTTCTTGTGGTTGGGCATTGCTAGAGCAAGGGTAACTAAGGAAGGGCTGTTGTGGTTGCAGGAACACAAACAGGTGTTTTGAGGAACACAAACAGGCATGCTAGGTCAGAAGAAGGCCTTGTGCTTAACACCAGCAGGGAGTAGGGAATCTCAAGGTGTATTTGAGACCCATAGTGTCCTTTCAGGTTGGCCTGATGTCCTCCTCCCCTCCTGTCCTTCTCCAAGGCTTTATCCTGGCTGTCTGTGGAAGACCTATTTTTCTGCCTCATTGACAGAAACTGACAACTTCTTTCTTATTTGCGTGATACACAATGGGATGTGGAAGAAGTTTGTGCACTGGGACTTTCCTCCTTCTAATTGTTGCCAGCCACTAATCATCTTATTCCATCTCTCCTATCCTGCAGCCATCATAGACACTGTTCCAAGACAATCCGACTATTGCATCTGCTGATGGACACAGCAAGGCAGAGGACAAAGCTAAGCATACTTTGCAGCTCCTATTGAAGGTTTCTGAAGAAGGCACTGGGCTCCTCCTGCTCCCCCTTTCCTGCCTGCTCTGCTTGGGAAAGTTCTTCAAAACCTAATCCCTTTTGCTGTCGGATTTCTACAAATATCCTCGACTGTTATTTTCTTGCTCCAAGAAATACTATATGTTTTCTGCATTTAAAGATCTTTGTGAATTTCCCCGTCTCCCTCTCTCTAAGATCCTGCTTTTGTTTCTTCCTCTCTGCATTGTTAATTTGGGACATCTGTCAGAAACAGGGTTGTCATTTAACATCTCTATTTTGTTGTCCTCATTTCTTCAATCCTTCTACTTCCAAAATATGGGTTTTCATGCACTTCATATGATTTATTATATTTGCTTATTTTTTTCTTTAGGAGCAAACAACTGCAGTTGGCTGTGTCAATTGTGAAACTCATTTTTGAAACTTTGATGGCTAAAAATGGTAATGAGCTTCTCTTCTTATTGGTGTATTAAAAATAAACACCTTTGGAAAAATTACACAATTTTTCTAAATGTATTCATAAATGTATAGCATATTTCCTTACAAACCATAGATATAATATGTTATAAATAATGCCAAAGCATTATTTACTGGCCTTCTGCAACAGAAATTATCATTTGGTTCCGTGATGGTGGGTTCATTTTGAGTCTCACTGATTCCAGGAGCAAATGAACTTTTGTGATAGATAGCCTCAAGCTGCTGTGCAGTTAAGAGCTTGTATTTCATTAATTGAATTCTTCTGGGCATGATGTTACTCTATATACTCCCTCCAAGACATCAAGCCTTTAATTAGTTACTTACCCACAAACACATATTTAACATTATAAACTGGGATCCCTTTTTGCCAACACCAGATAGAGTTGTTTCAACTGTGAACTCTCACTAGTAGAAGATTTTCCACACTAATTCTCCTGAGCCAGAATCAAACAGCTGGAAAACATGTGCAGTGTCTTTTACTCTGAAATGTGAGTAGGTCTAGTATAAAACTCATGCCATTATCTTCACAAGCATGATCAGAGTTTACCTTTAATAGGATTGCTCTAATTTATTTTCTCGTTTGCTTCTCACAGCATGCCAGTATCCATGAGATGCTGAGTTCAGTATGAATTTAAAAATGAAATAAAAGCTCCCTTTACTATCTTAGAGAAGAGGAGACGTTCTCTAAATGTCAAACATCATCTCTAAATTGACTGTAATCCGGAAATATGTCTTTTTCTTTCCTTTCTTCTTTCTGTCCTCATCACATTATTTCAAGACTGTTTACTATGGAAGCAAACTTGCTTTGCTGAATACATGAAGTAAAATGTGAAAACATCAATGAAATGATTTAATTATGGAAAAATATATATACACAACTCTTGTTAACACACTATATGCCAAATTCCCAGACTATGGTCACTTGCATAGAGTGTTAGGAAGGTGTATTTTAAATTATACCATAGAACCTAACACATGGGGAGGATAGAAACAAGAACTTTAGGATAGCACTTTACAAAGTGGAGGAAGAGGGCAAAATTCATTAATGCTTAATAATGTCCAAGGATATGGGGTAGCCTGTGGAGTGACAGCTGTAGAGAAATGGAAATTACAATAGAAATGGCAAACCCCTAGTTTCCCCCTTTTATTGTGGCACAGCCTATCAATATCCAACTTTACTTTCATTGCCACTGTCAGAATCACATGATATTATTGCTTTCTGCTAGATGTCAATCTAGAAATATAAGGATAAACTACATTTCAATTAATTAATATGGCACATATCAAATGAGCACAAGCATCATGAAACAACATTTGCTAGTCGTTTCTACCTATATACAGTTCATGGTTTTTTAATGAATTTAATATACATTTGACGCATAAGCCTTCATAAAGGGTTGACATTTACCATACTTAAAGTTCAGGATAATATTCCCACTGGTATTAAGTAGGGCTGACTGGGTAGATAATGGTCTGAGTGTGAGCACATTGTGTTGTCATTCTTCCAATTATTATTTGAACACATAACTTTTTGCATGATCACAAAATCCTTTACAGGTATTTTTACTTACCTTCCATATGTACTAAATTAATTTTAATTTCCTAATTTATATGTCCATTACTTGTGGACTTCTTTCTATTCTTCTTAAATCATAGCAGAAATTCTAGTTTGAGTCATTTTTTAAAAGTAGCGCAGAAAAGTAACATCACATTTTTCAGTTGAGGAATTCAACAATTAATACTTGCAAGTCTTTTAAGCAAAACATTCATAAGGTTATTTATTTTTTAAACATAGCAAATACATTTTTAATTCTTTGATGAGATAATTTAATTTTTGCAACTCCATCCCCTCAAGAATTTAAGCTTCCAAACTGATTGTTCTGGTTCTGTTTAATTTAATGAAAGACCCTTTATCCAACTGTCAAGGGATCCCTGAAGAGTTCGTTTCACTTCATATTTCCCTAACAAAGCTCTTAAGTACTCAAACAGGAACATATAAACTGATTCCAGCAGTTATAAGTCCCTATTTCCATTTAACTTACTGATAACTTCTGAGGAGGTTGAGTGAGCTAATGGAAAGTTAAATAGTCCGAAATAAGCAAACATGGGAGCTAAATGATCAGGTTATTCTTTGGCTCCCCTACTCTGGGCTTCCTACAGGAACAAAATGCATTACCAGAATGTTCAGTGGGGGTTAAGTTGTGTTTCTAGATTTTCAAACTGGAAAAATACTACCCACCAAACTAAACTAATTCCTTTGAAACTACTGCAAAAATATATACATATTAAAATATTAAGATATTTATTCTAAGTAATAAATGTCATACAATATACAATACTATATTATACATAGTATGTCATCTATAACATGAGATCTTAATTGTAAATGGGCTTGCCTCGTAGTGACAGCTCTTTTGAAAATCTGCAGTGAGTCAACACAAATTTTAGGAAATGTTTAAAAGGAGTAAAAAGAGAGTGTAAAGTCATTTTAATACCTTTCTCTCTTTTATTTATTGAATAAAAGTGCTAGTGATTAAAGGATTTCAGAGTGTATTCAGAGAACTGGGCAAAAAGTACAAGAAAGATTTTCCTTATGATAAACTATTGGTGATATTTAAAATGTTTTATTTTATCAGTCAAGTTTCGCATTCTTTCAGAAGGGCTGTTTTGGAAGGGAAACATGCAACAGGATCGATCGTCCAAAGCCTTTGTTGTTGTTGTTGTTGTTTAATATAAACAAAATGAAACAACATAAGGAAGACTTATCTGAATGGCCACCAATCAATCATGTTAGAACATCTGGAAATAAGAAGCATGAAGGCTGATCATTAAGTCTGAAACCCAGGCAATATTATTTATCTGTACTGTAATGTGCATAAGTGTGCATTGTGTGCTGATAAGACTGCTGATTATGATTATGAATATTCATTTGTTTCAATATTTTTGTTACCTGTAATGTCAAAATCAGATGATGGATATATTTTTTATCTGTAAAATTAAATAACAATTTTTTATTATTAGTTTTACTACTTGACTCCTTATATTTCACGATCATTTGAGAATTATTGGGAAAAAAGTAGAAGAGAAAGAGCCAGAAATTTTAATATTTACTGGGCAGTACTACTTTAATAATTCATAATAAGAGTTCTATATCTGGTGACAAAAGGAAGACAGACTGTAGTGGAGTTAAGTAAATAGAATCTACAAATGGGATTCCCTTTGGCACACATGTGGTGAATATACCAAATCAGTTTTATAAATTTAACTCTGAGATGTTGTTAACATTTAACATCCATTCATATATGTGTGAAATATATTGGAATAATTAGGTAAAAGAGGCAATATTTATTGAGAAGATATCTAATATGTAAAATATATAATCGTATATAATATTTGTATGTATATGTGTACATATATGTATGTATATGTGTATATATAATATATATGTGTATGTATACATAAATATATATAATTATATATATATGACTTTACCTAGTTAGTATATTGTGTTAGTATGTTGTGACATAGTTGTTAGTATGTTGTGACAACTCAGTCCATGAATCATTCATTCTGAATCATCTAATCATCTTTAATTCTGTAAGATGCCCTATATTGGTTTTAATTTTTGCAAGCGATACATTGTTAGTAAGTAGAGTTTTCAAAATTTCTAGCATAATTAAGTCTGTGCCTGAGAAAAATGAGAAGTATCTATCACATTTATAATACTAGCAAAAATGACATTTTCTCAGATTTTTTTTTGTAAATATATTATAATTCCAGGTTTTATGAAGCTCAAATCTTCTACAACTTGTGATGGCAATAAACTATGCAAAATATTCTAAATATCACATACTTTGAAAAATTGTGCTAGAGAGATGTAATATGAACACATTACAAGCCTTACTAGAGTCTTGGAAAATTCCCATTTCGAATTTATTTTACACAGTTTATATTTTAACAACATATGCTCAATAATTCATATTCTGATTATTCCCCAATTGTTTATAAGTTTAGATATTTATTCTCTTTAATAAAAGATTAGAAAAAAATTTTCATGGATTTTATTTCAAAAGAATATATTAAAGTAGACAATGATTAACAGTGTAAAATATTTCAAAAGTGTAGAAGAAAGTGTTTCTTTGAAAAGCCTAAAAGGCATCCATTTTTACCTAAGATTATGAATGATGTTTTTATATTTTTGTTTTATTTTTTTTCTTTACTCTCCCACATTTTCAGGAACTTAATGGTACTTTTTAACACTAAATGTGGTTTAGCAAATAGCCTCTTTTTATTCAAAGATTGAATTACAACTCTGCAATTAGAGTTAGCATAGATTGTCTTACTCCAGGTAAGTTGTTTGACAAAAAAATTTTAAAAATCCTCAAATCACATAAAATTGACATATTATAGTGACACCACCACATCAATGTTTATAGCAGCTCAATTTACAATATCCAAGCTTTTTAAGCAATTGGGGTACTTTACAACGAGATGAATGGATAAAGAAAATGTGGAATATATATACAATGGAATATTACTCAGCTATAAAGAAGAATGAAACATTGACATTTGCTGATAAATGGATGGAACTGGAGAATATTATCCTGAGTGAAATAAGCCTGTCCCCAAAGGCTGAATGTTCTCTCTGATATGTGGATGCCAATCTCCAAAAAAAAAAGGGTAGGGAGAATAGAAGTTAATTAGATTGGACAGAAAGGAATGAAGGGAAGGGGATAGGAATAGGAAATACAGTAGAATTAATTGGACATAACTTTTCTTTGCTAATAAATGAATACACAACCATGTATTTATGTGTGTATAATATGTCAAAATCACCGAATAATATGTACATACTAGGGAATGAAATGAACCAAATTATATTGTTCAATTGTGTGCATGCATGAATGTGTAACAACCATCCATATAACATATAATTTATAAGGAAAGTAATAAATATTATTATATTATATAACAACCATATAATAATAATGAACCAATAGAAAATGAATATATAAAAATAGAAAAAAAATCAGCAAGATCTGTAGTCCTTGAAAAAAAAAGTGAAGAAATAGCATCAAATCATTCACATTGAGTCCCTGTTTCAGCGGAATAAACATCTAAATCCAACAGGTGCAAATTCTGTATCACCAAGAATATCCACAGCAATCCAGTGTGGAGACCACCTGAAATCCACTTGATATCTTAAATTTCATGGGTAAGGGAAATTGATTGGTTTCACAAACTTTATCAATGCAACATATGGAGTTGATTCTTACCAATGAAATGGAAATAGTGGGGAAAGAAACACATACGGGTAGTATTTACAAACAAGTAAAGAAATTGGGTAAAGAATATCTCCATAAAAATAATGAATTTATAAGGAAAGTAAAAAAATGTTAATCTAATACATTAAAATACATGAGGTCATAAAAAGGACAGCATGGATAGTGGAAGGAGACTCTCATCATTATACAAAATACATGTATAAAGATATGAATTTTGTGTCAACATACCTTATATAAAAACAGAGATATGATAATTGTGGTATAAAGGTGTATTAAGAATTGTAATGCAAAAAAATAATAATAAGAGAGCTCATGTATAATGGCATAATTTGGCGTGAACATACTTTATATAGTTATGAAAAATTGTGCTGTGAATGGATAATTATGAATGTAATGCATTCCACTATTGTCATGTATGTAAGAAATTTTAAAAATAAATTAAAAAATAAATGATATTAAACCAAGGAAGTTTTATGGTTATTTTTTTTTTGAGAATTTTAATATTTATTTTTTCTTAGTTCTCGGTGGACACAACATCTTTGTTGGTATGTGGTGCTGAGGATCGAACCTGGGCTGCATGCCAGGCGAGCGCGCTACCACTTGAGCCACATCCCTAGCCCTTATGGTTATTTTTTTAAAAATCTATTAAAATTTCAGTGGAAGAGAAAGACCTATAGAGAAAACTATTTTGGACAAGAAAAAATTCCATTAAAAATAAGTGGCATCCATGAGAATTTTAGTAATTTATTATGAATGCAGTGAGTGTGGGCAAAAGTCTAAAACAATTTTCTCAATAATAACTGTTACTAAAATACATATGTCAGAGAGTTCCATAATTTGATTTTCTTATACAACCCAAATTGAAAATAATTTTGAAACTCTAACAATGTTTACAAAACATAGCTATCCATACAAGTAAAATATTTGAGGGGTACAGTTTTTTATGTACTATATTAAAATGATAACTATTTTAAACCTCTAAGACTGCTCCTGATTCCAAATATTTTCCATATTTATTAATATAGAACTATATCTACCAGAAAATATTTCCATGTACAGGTAGATAGATATAGATAAATATGCCTGTGTCATATATATGAATGAATTGGGAAAAATAATTGTAGAAGTTCACTTGAAGATTTCTTATCTCCATAGCATTCCAAGTGCATTTTGAAATCTTCTTTCCATTGCATGTCAATAAGTCTTAAAATGTTTATGTTTTGGTAAATACAGTGTCCCATTCATGAGTGCAAAGTACTTCAGAAAAATGGAAACTATAAACAATCACCCAGAGACTAAAGGTAAATAGAAATTAATTAGTAAAGATTGCAATAAATAATATTTAATTATAGCATACAACAAATTTTGAAACAACACTTTAGCCACTATATAGGAGAGCGGGACCGCAAACACAAAATGTGATTCAGATACTGAGAATGGTGACACCCCATACACATTAAGAGAGTGTGGAGCTCTATTTTGTAAATACTTGAGGTCTCCAGAGAGCAAGTTCAGAAGACTGGCTCAGGAGTTTTACTATGGTTAGGGGTAGAGCCAAGGTGACAGATACCCCACAGAGGCAGAGGCTGGTATGATTGGAATCTCCCCCTGGTGCCAGAGAAGAGAGTACCCAACATTTGTATAGGTTTGCCCAGTCTTTGGATAGAAGGGAAGAGGAAGGAGGCAGAGGTACAGTTTAATAGTGGTGGGCAGTCTATACCAAACAAGAGTGTCAGAATCCTTATTACAGACAAGTATTTCAGGGAAGTCTAAAGCAAAAACTGGGGGCAACTGATGTGATTATTAATTTGGCTGCTAATTGTTGTGATTTTCTGATTCCACAAATAATGTAAAGGATATTGCCTATAAGTCTTATGTTCATGCTTAGTCATTTTCTGGGATTAAAATCTAAGATATTGCTCCATGAGACTGACAAGTAAAGAAAAGTAGAAAATATATATATATATATATATATATATATATATATACATATATATATATATTTATATTTTTTATATATGTATATATTTTTTTTTTGGAGACTGCTGCTCCTTGAAGCAATTCGCTTATTTCTAACCTCAAAGCCTAAAAACTAAATGGTCAGGTCTTGAATGTATCTTCTTCCACCCAAAGCAAAGAAGCAGACACATTTTGATATGCAGCTCAACTGCCAAAGGAGCTGAGGGAAACAAAGAACAAGCAGGCAAGTCCCTGTATCATGCTGCACAGAGAACTTGTATGCCAGGATACAGAGAACAGACAGAAAGCTATTCAATTTCTATCAGAAACGTGTTCTACGTGGATTAATAATGAAGTGTGAGGAGTAGTTTCTATCATTCAGCAAAAAATAAGAGGATCTTTATTACTTTACACCAGGAGGATTTATTTTTAAAAAGCTCAAAAAATAAACAACAACTAAAAACAACAAATCAGGAAGTGGGTATGTCAAACAAAAATTTTACATGTTGGAACAGAGGACACCTTATTTTACAATTAACGAACAATATCACAATCAGAATTGGAATTTGCTGAATTGGAATTTGCAGGAATTATCTATAACACCAAAGATATTATAATCCATAATATGTCAATGATTCCAAGAACTAATGAAGAGAATATTAAATAACACCCAGGACATTGAGCACTGGAAATGATTGACGTTGAATGGAAAAGTAATTCAGAGGGACATTTTTGATGTAATGGAGTATGAATTATTGATTCTCTTTGTATTGTGCCTGTGGTGTGCTATATAAAATGTCTTTGCCAAATTTAAGATCACTTAGTGTTCTTATATGTTATCTTCTAAGTGTTTTATTGCTTTGAGATTTCATTTTAGTGTTTTGGATACATTTTGTGTTAAATTTTGCAAAATGATTTAAAATTTATAAAAACCTTCTTTTTTTGTTTGTTGTTTTACACGTGAATGCCCAGTAGTTCCAACAGCATTTTGAAATTACATAGAAAATTATAAATATTACATAAACTTTTTTGTAAGCCAGTGCCATATTTTGAAAGGATTGACTTCAGTTTTTACTCTGGTAAAATGCTGTGAAACTTACATGCTACAAAGAAATATTTTTGAACTTTTATTATATTTTATTATCACTGTATAATTATCCACAAGAGTGGGGTTCATTGTGACATATTTATACATGCAAATGGCATAGCTTGCTTACTTTTATTCCCCAAAACTTTCTTACCTATATCTTTTCCCCTCCACATCCTTTTCCTATACTATATTATATTCCTATTTTATTACATCCCCTTTTTAATTCCTTTTTTGTCTGTCTTTTCATATGAAAGAAAACATTCAACCCCGTTTTTCTGAATCTATCTTAATTCAAATTAGCCTGAGGTTTTCCATTTCCACCCATTTACCCGCAAATGACATAATTTCTTCTTTATGAGTATGTAGAATTCCATTGCATAAATATAAATTTTATTTGTCCATTCATCTGTTGACCAGCACCAAGACTGGTTCCATAACTTGGGTTTTGTGAATTTTGCTGCGATAAGCATTTGAGTGCATGTTTCACTATAGTATGCTGATTTTAGAGGATTTTCCAAAATATTGAAGAATTCAGTTTCACACACATATGTACAAATGTGCGTGCACACAGACACATGCACACACACACTAGCATAAGCCTATCAATAAATGGGAAAAATAAACAGACATTTCACCAAAAAATGCAAATGACCAAGGAATATATGGAAAAAAAAGTTCAACATCCTTAGCAATCTGTGAAATGCAAATCAAAACTATGTTGATATATCATTCCACCTAAATTGAATGACAACCATCAAGATCATAAATGATAATAAACTATGGTGAGGGTCTGGGCAGGAATGGATTCACTACACGATTCAGTTAATTCACTCCTTTGTACTTATCCAAAAGATAAATAAAGATAGAAAATCTTCCCTGGGTAAAAGAGGCAATTGATGAAGCAAATTTCACTGCTGTTGCTGTTCATTATTAAGAAATCGCCACAGTGACCTCAATCCTTAGAAACTACCACCCTGATCGATATTTAGCCATTAACACTGAGTCAAAGCCTCAGCAAAAAGATTATGATTTGTTGAAGGCTTGATTATATATTATAACCATCCTTTTTAGCAATGAACTACTTTTTAAACTAGGGTATTTAATGATTCATTTTAGGTGTCAACTTGATTAGCTGGGGAAATACCTGAAAATTGATAAAGTGCACTTCTGAATGTGTCTGTGAGTGTGTTTCCAGAGAGGATGCCTGTGTGTCAGTGAGCTGAGTGAGGAAACCCTCACTGAAAGTAAATATAACCGTCCAATACACTGCACAGAGGCCTAGACACAAGGGAAAGTCCTTTTCTCTGTCTCATGGCTTGTATGTCACCTCCCTGAATCAGTGAATTTTTCTGTGGCCATGACTCCTGGACTTCAGCCTCTTTCTAGCTTTTGAATGTGGCCTTGCACCACCAGCTCCATGGACAGGATGAGGAGGGCTTTCAGACCTGCAGGTTTGTGCTTAGGCTGCCTATTCATCTTTCTCCTTGACCTTCTGCATAGTGGCTCCCTTGGCTCTCTAGCCCACAGACAACCATGTGGGACTTTTCCGTCTCTGAGATTGTATGAATCAATTTAATAAATCCCCTCTTACAATTATATATATATATATATATATATATAATATATATATATATATATATATATACTCTTTTGGTTTCATTTTCCTGGAGAACTATGAGTAATACAAACATGTACATTTTTTAATTATTAAAAAATTTGTATATGAATAATTTACATGTACTGGTGAGCCAAAAGTCAATGTCACTGGCTCTGTTTCAATGTTTGCTTTATTGTGGTAGACTGGACCTGAGACCACAGTATCACTAAGTATGCCTGTATATGCTGAAAAAGATAATTTCAAAAAATGAATGTTAAATCTCAGGTATTATGTAATTGTAATATTTTTGATGTTGAGATCAGTAGGTTGTTTATCCGTTAACTTTCCTAATGTCAGATTCCTTGAAGGAAATCCTGAGTACCTAGAATATGTTCAAATATCTTCCTTGTTTAGAAATCTTTATACTCAAAACAACACAAAGTATCATTTCATAGTGAAATATGTTGTACAGATACTGAAAATTCCAATGTGATTATATGCACCTTAATTATGCTAGAGAAATGTCATTATTTTTCCAAAATTTAGTGTAGAACATGATCTAATGTAAATATTTCTTTTATTAAAATGGGGAAACTCAGTCTTAAATAAGACTACAGAGATATTAATTTATTCTCATTGTCATGACAACCAGTTTTTATATTGTGGTGGGGATACATTCTAAACTGAATAACAATTTTGTCACCAATCTTCCTGAAGAGCATATCACATTAATTATCTCATGCATTTGCACGCTAATTTCATAAAGATTTATATTTCACTTAATTTAATATAATTAGGTACATACAATTTTTTGAAAGTATAAGGTAAATAATTTTTTATTGACTAATTTTTACAAGTGAACTTTGTTTAATTTTTAAAATCACTAGCTGGCAGTATATGTAAATTATTTATTTAGAAAGAATGATGATAGCCTGTTTTCCTTAATAAAAGGTACCTAGTAATTGCCACTTGGATTCATCTATGCACCATCTATAAATCTTGTAAAGATTAAAACTAATGAAGTTCAGTAATTGAAGGAAATGCTAATTTGACATTATAATTCCCATTAACCTTTTTCTTTATTTTTGATACTTCACCAGCTTCCAACCTTTTTTTAGACAGTGATAGCTCTTTCCACAAATTTTATTAATTTGCCCTTCTAATTATCATTTTATTTAAAAAAGATGATTTTATCAGATTCTCTGGAACTCTTTTTGTCAATTCATCTTAAATTTGTTAAAATATGGAGAATAATATATAATCATATTAAAGTTCCTGAGATACAAATGATGATATTCCAGCTTGTTTGAGACAATTAAATAAGGGAATGAATGTTAAAGATCAACTTATTGAAAAATAATTTGAGATTTTTCCAAACTCCAGAATATCTGAAACATTTCCAGTAAGTCATTAAATATTCAGTCACTAAATTATTAAATCCTCAAAGAAAGATGAATTATCTTTCATCTTTAAAATACCAGTCCAGTGTTATGCCCCACACAGATATAAAATGTCTCTTGAAATAGAATATTTTGTTGTTAGTAGGAGATCTTAATTATTGTGAAACTTGGAAGCACCTAGGAGGTCCTTCAGTAGGTGAATAGATAAATAAATTTTGGTACCTCCAGATAATGGGATATTATTTAGGCAAAACTGGGAAGCAGTAATAACATTAGTAGTTTCCAAAGGTGAGTGGGGAAGGGTGGATGAACAGGTGGGGCACAGAAGATGTATAAGGCAGGGAACTGATTCAATGTGAGACTGTAATGGTGGGTGTCACGAATATTTATCCAAACCCATAGGAAGTACACCAAGAGTGAACTGTAATGTAAACCGGGTAAAAATTGTGTTCCAGAGTGGATTCATTGACTATAGCAATTGCATCTACCTATCTAGACATTTATAACATGGGGTGTGGAGGCGTCAATAGGGGGAGGCTGAACATGAGAGAGGACACGGATTATGGGAACTTTCAATACCTTAAATTCAACTGTTCTGTCAACCAGAGAGTACTTTTAAAATAGTTTCTTAATTTTTTAAAAAGCATATTTGAAAATTTTTCAGGGTTTGTTTTAAAACACTCCAACACACACACACACACACACACACACACACACACACACACACACACACACACCTATCTCTGGGTGATAGATGAAATAATCTTGGCAAATAGTTAATAATTGTTTAAACAATTTTTAAAATTGTTTAACATTTAAAAGTTTGGATTTTCTTTTGTACATTGAAAATAATCTTTTACATAGCATATGTGGTAAAATACGTACAGTCACTTAATAAAGCCAAACAACAGAATGGATGTTAAAATGTTTATTCATGCCAGTTGTTTCAGTGTTGCTCATTCTGGTCAAAGACCTTGCTTTGCCATCAACTTAAAAACAATACAAATATGGGACTAAAATATATTGGTGAAAAGCTGAGGTCACTTACAGTTTTAAAATCGTAATACTTTTACTACACTCCAATAGTAAACACAGTAATTAAATATTTACTTACTTCTATGATTCAAATTCACTTTTTTCCTGCAACATTGACATGATCATTTATATAAGAGAAAGAAGAACATAACTAGATTTATAATTCAATTGTGTGGAAAAAATAATAACTTTTTAAAAAACACAGGGAAAGGAGAAATTAAGGATTGAAAAAAAAAGAAATAAGAAAAAAACAATGAATGAACCTGGGAGAACAGAATGAAATCAAGAACTATAAAGAGCAGATATAGTAGATGCTGTTATATTTTAAAAATTAGAAGCTGAAAAATAATACTTTAACTTTTATTACATCTTCATCATGGACTTTGTAAAACCCATGTAACAGAATTTCTGTGCCTACATTAAACAGAGAAATTAAAACTGTTAAAATTAAAATTCACATACTGTCATAATTGGGAAATATACTGATTCATTATTGATGGACATCAAATATAAATACACAAATAGACTAAAAAATAAGTGTATTCAGAAGCTACATTTTTTCTCTTTTTAAATGATAGCTGATGAGGTGTAACCAGAGAAGACAAAAGACTTGTTCAAGGAATCATAGTATAGCATACTAAAATAGTCAAGAAAATAGGTGGCATGGCATGACATTCAGGGCCACCGAGAACATTAAGGATGAAGAAGAGAGAGCATGTTCCAGAGCCTTCTTTTATGGTTCTTACAGAAAGGTAAGATAAGCAGAGTAAACATTTGAAAAGAGGCAAAATAGATAAATCATTGAAGACAACTTGTTCTTTGCAAAGTTGAATAAATCTGAGGAAAATCTAACTAGACTTATTAAGAATAAAATAGTCACATCTCACACATATCTAAAATAAAAATGTAATCATCACTACAGACTGAACAGAAATATAAAGCATTATAAAATAATATTATAAATAATTTGTTCTTCATATTGTATCTTCTAGAGAAATAGATTCTAAGTAAATATCATTTGTGAAAATCAAAATGAAACAAAAAAGTCTGGCTAGTTGTACAAATATTGCAGAAATTTATTTTTCTAAATCTTTATGAAATGAAACTACATTTGGTTATGATTTCATTATTATTGTTTTCAACAGTTAAGGTAATACCAAAATCAATCTTTATATAAACTCCTTAAGAATATATAGAGAGAGCTAATAATTTATCATTAATTTAATGAGCTATTTAAAAAATACCATGAAAAAACAGAATATTGCCCTAATGAACTTATTTATATAAATAGATGCACATGGTCATACTATACTTGACTTATTAACCAATAAAATGCAGATATAAACAATAGAGTATGTGTCATCAGATAGAATCCCCTTGAATGATAATTTTTGCTTAATATTTGGACTAATTAAATCAATTACATTATAAGAATACAGAAAAATTATTTAATGTAACTAGTGTAGAAAAAGAGTATTTGATAAAAATTATCCTTACCTGAGGGAAAAAAAATTGATTGAATAGCCTTGTGGAATTGCCTCATTCTGACAAACAGTGCTTTTTATAAAGTATCAACAAAACCTTATAACTACTTAAGAATAAATTATTTATATTTACTTAAATAATAAACAAAATATTTTAAAATCAGTAATAAACTATGAGTTATTTTTTAAAAGGTCTTAAGAAACAATTCCAAAATAAATTTTAAAAAACAGCCAACCACAAACACCGAATGGAAAAGACATAAAGTAAAAATAAAATATTTGCAGGGTCCCTGTATTGCAAATTACAAAATGTTGCATAGAGAAATATAAAGTGAAAAAACAAATCAATCACATACCATTTGTAAATTAGATTACAAATTTCAAAATATTATTTTCTCCCAATTGATCTAAAAATACTTAATTCAAACTCAACCATGAAAACAGCAATTTTATAACAACTTACTAGCTGATGACAAAGTACACAAGAAAATGCAAAATACCGAGAATATACAAAAATTATTGAAAATAAACAAACAGATTTGGATGATTGACATCATATACCCTTAATTAAAAACTACCCTAAATTGAAAGTTTTCAAGGAAAACTGGCACAGTATTGGCGCAAGAAAGAGTAGGTCCATGGAACAGAACTGTAAACCTCGATTTAGTAACCTCACTTATATGTAGACTCTAAAAATCAAACTCAGAATTATAGTCAGTTGGTTACCAAAGGTGGTGGGAAGGAGAGATGAGATCATGAATTTTCAAATAAATACGAAATGTTCTCATACTAAAAAAGTGGCAAGTATGAGAGATGATGTTAATTAGTTTTATGTATTTATTCTATATTGTAGAAGTATATCACAAACATCATGTAGTAGCCTATCAATATATACAATCATTGTTATTTTAAAAATAAAATAAAATTCAAAGCTACATTAATAAAAAAAAAGAAACAAAGAAAATAGATGAATTGAATAACAGTGCATTATCTAAGAAAAATTTGTAGGAAATTAATTCAAAAGCAGTAAAACACACATTCTTGGAATATTCTCTCAGTCTCTACATTAGGCTACAAAGCAAGTCTCAAAATGTTGAAAATGATTGGAATTATGTAAACTGTATACTTTGAATGCAGTAGAGTGAAATTAAACATTTATTATTGAAGGAAAATTTGCAATTTCACTAATAAATGGAAATTAAATACCAATTTATAAGACAACAAAGAGTCCAAGAAGAAATTGCAATGACATATGTTTTAGTGCTGACTAAAGATAAAAAACTAACATAATAAAACATGTGGTATACAACTGAAACTGTGTTTACAAAAAAAATGTATTTCTGGAAATATCTGTGTCATAAAGAATTATAATTTAAATAAAATTTCTAACTTTTAATATTTTTAAATGATAAAAATATCCACTAAAGTAAAGCATCTAGGTAACAGGGGTTACAGCTTAGTGGTGAAGCACTTGCCCAAAATGTGCAAAGTGCTGGGTACAATTTCCCCACTGTAAGTTTAAAAAGAAGGAGGAGAGGAAGAGGTGGGGAGAAAGAAATGAATAAAAAATACCAGTTTGGAAAAATGAAATAACTAAAAACACAATAAAACAACAAATGAAAATGTACTTTTTGAAAGATCAATAAAATTTATTAAAAACTTATCCTAAAACATAAAAGTAAAGAGAAAAGACATAAATTGTCAACTCAAGAATGAAATAAAAGGCATTACCATTGACCTTACAAAGATAAAAAGAATTATCAAAAAGAATAAAATATTTAACAATAAGTAAAAGACAAACAATAAAATGTATAAAGTATCTTTGAAGGAAATTGAATTCATAAGTGAAAGAAAGATGCATTCTATTTCTGTGAATGAAACCAACATTATTTTTAGCATGGTAATGTACCTATATTAATCTAGGGATCAAATACTTTCTCCCCCAAAATACTAGCTCTCTTTTTTGAGAGAAATTGACTATAATCCCCCAATTCACATACAATTGTAAGATATCTTTATTAACACAACTAATAATGAAAAAAAGGAAAAAAGTTGGATAAATTGCACATTGGAATTCCCGAACCTAACCACAAAATTATGTTAATCAAGCACATGAGGGCATGGTCATGGCATCAACATATAGATGAACAAAATTGAGAATCTGAAAATGAATCTTCGTATTTATTGCCAAATTGACTTTTGACGAGATTGCTAAAATGACTTGATAAAGAAGAAAATTGTGCTAAAAATGTGCTAGAATAATCAGTTATTCAACTAATAAAGAAAGATATTTTACACCATTTGAATCATAGGATCACTTTCTCAATATAGATCAAATAATAAAATGTAAGAGCTAAATCCATAAAAAAATTTAAAGTTGCTGGATGCAGTTGCACACCCTTATAATCCCAGGTACTTTGGAGATTGAAAAAGGAGGATCACATCTTCAAGGTCAACCAAGGCTACTTAGTGAGACTCTGTCTCAAAAAAAGTTAACAAAAAGAAAAAGTGGAGTGTGTACTGGAGATGTAGCTCAGTTATAGAAAACTTGCCTAGCATAAGCAAGGCCCTGTTATCAGTTCACAGTCCTGCCAATAAATAAATAAATAAATAAATAAATAAAACATAGGCAGAAATATCTATGCCTTGTAGCCCTGTATAGAACAATTATACAATAATTTCAGCAATAAGATACTAAAATGACAAAAAATAAGTTGGACTTATCAAAATAATGAATTTTGTGACTCAAATAATGCAGTCATGAAAATGAAATTGCAACTCTCAGAATGAGATGAGAAATGAAGTATTCTTGAAACACAACAATAAAGAAAAAAATCTAAAATGGCACAATAATTCATTGGATATTTATTCAAGGAAAAAATACAAATGACCAATTAGCAAAAGGAAATATGTTCACCAGAATCATTTATTAAGGAAATAGAACACAAAACCACAAGATGATACTTCATAACCAATGGGATGAATACAAGAAAAAGATACTAACAAGTTTTGTTGTAATGTGGAGAAATTGAAATCCTCCTAACTTTGTGGCTGTAATATAAAATTGCTTTGCTACATTCCACACCAGATTAGAGGTTTCTCAAAAAAAAATTAAGCATATAAATCTACATGTGTAAGGAAAATAAAAAATAGACACAGAGACAAGATGCAGAGGCAGGAAAGAAAGATTGGCAGACTGGCAGAATTGCCAAGCTGCCAGCTTTATTTTATGCATTGCTTTAGGTTATTGGCATCATTAGTACTTGATGTTCATTGTATTACTAGGCAGGTTACAGACTTAGCAACATTATGCAGCTTATTCCTCAGTTACACACTAAGTTGCAATGTGCAGTATGAGGAGATTTGTGTAGCTGTCAAGAAATTCCATTGTACAAAGTTACTGTTATATGGACAGGGTTAGCCTCAGTGAAATATTGTGGTTCTCTAACAAGAAAGTTCCTTTATTCCCAGGAGCTGTGTACCTGAGATCAAGGTCGAGGCTAATAAGACTCTAGTGGCATTGCACAGCAGCTAGACATAGACATAGCACATGGATTAGTTATCTTACTAGTTCCTAGGAGAAACTGCTGGGCATTCTAAGGGTGGGAAACAGTGCCAGTTACCCCCCGGGAGTTTGCACAACAGAGAAACGCTTCCCTATATATATCCATGGTCAGAATCCGTACATACATGACCTCTGATTTCCACCCTGAAGTAAATACCCAAGAGAACAAATAACATATTCACAAACTTATACATTAAAATTTATAACAGTATTATTTATATTACTATAACATTGCAAATAATGAACACATTTATACATTTATAAGTTGGTGAACTGAATGCTGTGCCTTCATACAATTGAATATTGTTTAGCCATAAAAGGAGTTAAATACCGACGCATCCACAACATAAATGGATCTTGAAAATATTATCCTAAGTGAAATAAGCAAAACACAAAAAGTCACATATTATGCATTCCATTAATGTATAATGCTCATTGTTGGTAAATACCTGGAAAAAGAAACTAAATTAGCATACACCAGGAGTTCGGGGAGAAGAGGAATGGAGAGACTGCTAATTTGGGTTTTATATTGTAATGAAGAAAATATTTTGGAATTGGAGAATGATGGATAGTGGTTGAGCAAATGAGGATATACTAACAATGGAATATAGGACCTAGATAGGTGTTCAGAAAGAAATAATGCAGTCAATGACTCAGAAAAAATTCTGGTAACAATGCATGCTTGAGATTATATTTTAAATGTATTTTATTGTTTTACTGTTTCCCAATATTATCAAAAGCAACACAGGAAATGAAAAGAGAAAACTTTTTAATTTAACAGAATCATTGTATTTAGGCAAAATCATTCCTGCTTAACGCTGGCAGTTGAGTCATAAACTGTATGTTGTCTGCATGTCTGCATGCTGTCAATCTGAAAAGGGATTGAAACAGTATTTGAATGGAAAAGGAACAAAGTCAGAAGTGACCTACAGTAACCTGACATCACGATACACTCTGGGTAGGGGTGTACTTTTAATTTCTCAAAAAAGTAAGAAAGAAAAAATATTCAGCTCATGAGAAAGAACAAGCAAAGCAAAGTATAGGAACCCGGAACAAAAGGCATAAGTTGATTTGAAAGCTAAAAACATGGTGCTAGGTCATTATTTTTGGTTTTGAGTTATTTTAAGTCTTTGGGGACATCTAAGCTGTTGACAACTGCCTCTGACAGAAACACTGTTTTCCAGTAGATTCCATGAAGCTTCTCTCTTCTTCCACCACTTCTCTGACAACTCTTTTGTGTAAGGGATGCCTTCTTCTAATGTGCCTCAAATATGAATTCAGAAAACTTCCCTTCTATTTCTTTGTTCTCACTCTTTGCATAGATTCAGGCAAAGTTATCAAAGCTTGTCATCACTTGTCACAAACATTTCTACAATTCTCAAACCAAAGCATCAACTTAAAATTTTATGACAAATTTAAGAATACAATTCTACTTCCATTACCTCCTCTTATATGTATGAACATGAGTTCGAATTTACAGAAATTTAGAATAAAGTAGTGCCCAACATTGCTTCTGAAATCTAATGTAAAAGCCTTTCTTTTAACCTAAGGAATTGTACTGCGATTTTTGAAAAATTTAAGAGCTAGAAATCAATCCCCGTATCTGTTAATATATCCATTCATGTGTTTATCCTGTAAATGACTTCTTCTTTTTTTTTTTTTTTTTAGTATTTCTTACTTTCTTCTCTCTCTACTGCCCTAGGAAAGTTTCATGTTTCGTTATCTCTCTGCTGTATTTTTTTGCTAACATGCTTAAACTATATGTTGGTGAAGGATCAAATGTTAAGCTAGGAGAAGCAAGAGACACAAAGAAATAAATGGCTTGAACAAAATCGTTTCCCTGTTTTTTTCTCTCATATTAAAATTCCAAAGTAAGTGGCTCATGTCTGTGAATCAGCATGAGGCCTGTTGGATAGTCCTATGACGTCTTCACTTCTTCTATCCTCCATGCTGTGAGTGGCCACTTTTGGTTCCACAACATAAGAAAGGGAAATAAAAATGAAGAAGGCTTATTCTAAGTCTTAAAGCTAACCTCACAAAATCTCTCACATTTCTTCTGCTCCTATAATATTACCAAGAACTTAATGGAACACTCATAATAAATACAAAGAAACTCAGAAAATGCTGCTGTACACATAGGAATTGTGGAAACAGTTCCTGGAGTACAGCTGAGTCCGGCAGGCAGCCCATTTTCTCAATACAATCTCTTTCACCCCAGCAAGCTTTCTCACACTCTCAAGCTCCAAACCATTTAGTGACAATCACATATAAATGTCAATATTTTGTATATGGTATGTAGTATTTTATGTCCATCTTTACCTTCATGGCAAGTCACGTTCTCCCCTTGAATTCACATTCCAGGAATTCTGAGATGTTTGCTTAAAGAAGACTCACCTCTTCCACCTCTTTCATCCACATCTTGTCCAACTCTCCTTCTTTCTCCTTCCTTCCTACCCTTACCTCTACCTCCTCCTTTTCTTTCTAATTATGTTGTTAGTTTTATTTCAGTGTTAATTTCCTCATTCTAAAATGTATACTTCACTTTTCCTCTTTTGAAGTATTATAAATGTACTTCATATTTTAGTTACTTAAAATTTATCCTCGAAGAATTAGAGACACCTAATCTCCATTGTAATTTGGAAAGGGTTTTAAATGATTGTATTTAATAATAGTTCCTATCATTTCCTAAAGAATCCTGTAAAATCCTCCATATCAGTGTTGTGTCTGCTCACATTGGTAGCGTATGCTCAATAGTCATTTTCAAATAAATGGTCAACAAATTTTCTTCTGGAGTTACGTAAATGAATAAAATGTAATTCTACTTAGAAAAGAACAAAGGTTTCCACTGCATTTAGTTTAAAGTTTACACATATAACTTTACTTTTTTTTTTAGTATTTATTTTTTAGTTTTAGGTAGACCCAATATCTTTATGTGGTGCTGAGGATTGAACCCAGTGCCTTGGGCATGTTAGGCAAGCACTCTACCCCTGAGCCACAAACCCAGCCCCTGCATATAATTTTAATAATAATATGAACTTATGTGTATTAGGATTCTTTAGAGAAAATATTCAGCAAAATAATGCATCCCTTCTGTCTGTATTGTTAAGCAGATAAATGTATATGTAACTGTAAAAGTTTACTCAGTAGATTGACTTATATGATCAATAACTAGATGGTGGCTATGTAAAAACTGAAGAATCGGGGGAATAAGTTTCTTCTAAGTCTAAGCAGCTAGAAGCCCCAGAGCAAGAGGAAGCAATGAAGCAGCCCAGTGTGAGACTGAAATCCTTAAAACTCCTTGGTGAGCTGATGTTCTGAATTCAAATTCAGTGGTGGAAAAAGCTAGAGTCTGAAGTCCAGGAGCGGGGAGAAGCAGCACAACAGCTATCTGCTCAAGAATGGAGTGCACAGGTCAGCTTCCTAGCTCTGCTTTTGATTCTATCCAGGCCCGCACCCTTCAGATGGTGCCTCTCATATTCATGGCACTGATCTGTATGACTATGACTGCAAGAAACACCCTCATAGACACACAACACATTGTGCTTCACTGATATTTTAAGCACCTCTCAATCCAGTTAAGTTGAAAGCCAAGATTAACAATCACAATATGCAAAGCTATATAAAGGTCAACATTTTTACTAATATTGCTTAGAAGTAAAACCTTGTATACAGTGGACATTTTTGTATTGAAACTGATTTTCAACTTGAATTCCATTAACTTCTTTTACATTCCCTTCCTTATACAGATGACCTAAGTCACATTTACTAATAGATTACCAGCATTTATCCATAAAAGTCATGTCATATTGTGTAATTTTATACATTATATTTTGACATACCACTTTCAAGAAAACAGGTTAAATTGTTCCATGATCTTAAACATACCTTTAAAATAATTGCAAGAATAAAGTACAAAACAAATTCTCATTTTATTTGTACTGTTTGTGGACTCCAGGTGTCTTCTACTAATTCAGATATTATGTTTAATTTCCTGGCTGTGAGAGAACCACATGAAGATACATTCCAGCCAATTCGAAAAAGTCATTAATTCTTACTTACGTCTATAAGTGTTAATATCCCATCAAGTGGACTTCTCTGCTACTGTGATCACTAAAAACTCTATCTGCTGTCAGCAGGTTGAATGCCTGACACTAAGTGGATAAATCAGAGAATTTCCAGACTTATCAATGCCCAAGTATGAATTCCCACTGTTTGATGTACAATCTGAATAATGAGCTGCCAAAAATGATAAAAGGTAAGTAGAAGGGATGCATTATTCTGCTGAAGGATGTGTCAATGGAAATTTCTTGGGTGGATAAAGTTTTATGAAAGATTTTGATGTAAAAGATGAATTTGGATGATCTAAATTTCATTTGTATTCCCATTTTCTTATTATGTCTCCTTATAAAGCTTTGACTGTTTTCTACTTTGGTTGAAGTTATCCCTGTCAAGAGAGAGATTTAATCAGACTATGAAATAAAGTAATCTAAGTTTTTGTTGAACAGAAAAAAAAGCATTTCTCCTATTATTATATTTACTATCAATAACACACCCCATCACACTACTCTTGTATAACACTTAATTTTAATATACTATTCCATTTAATTGGCACAGTTCAATATATTAAGAATTGCAAAGTATTGAAGAAGGTAAAACATATGGCATTAATGTAACCACCAGTTGTACAATATATTGATATTCAGATGGCTTTACTGATCTGGAAACAATTACATAGCTAATGAGTAAAGAATCAAGAATCCAAATCCATGATTATTTTATTTCTAAAGCCAATACAATTTTCATTAATCATAATCACAATGCTGTAACCATTATAATTTAGGTCTACAAATAGGTAAATTTAACAGATATCCAAAGAATATGTGCATTAAGAAAGCCAAATTTATTAACTGACATACAGTTTCAATAGAATCAAAATCCAATCTAAATATAAAAAAACCCTTATTCTAAAAAATATATATATGGAAAAACAAAAATCCTAGGAAATGAACTTGTTACTAGAAAAGAACAAAGTTCGGGATTAACAATACCTCACATCAGCACTTACTATAAAGCTACATTGATCAGGAAAATATCATATTTATGAGTACTAACAGATTAATGGAAAGAATAGGGAACCCAACATTGTTACATCTAGCTGGATGTCCAAGAATTTTGATCCACTAAAAGCAGTGTCATTAATATCATAATTTGTCTTTTTTTCTATAGGATAAATTTCTATATAGAGACAAGATGAGATATACATTTAGAGTTGTGTTTTATGTTTGGTATATATAGAGAACTACATAAGTAAAATAATGTAGAGTCATATTCAAGTTGTATTAATTGTTGAAGTAAATAAGAACCTTTCCTAAGGTATATAAGTCATTTGGTTATGTAACAAGTCTTGTAGAACTTGACTGAAAATCCATATGGTGCTGGCTTTTTTTGATCGGTATTCTTTTGATGGGGTTTTCTAGTTTATTACTTGAAATTTATATTTTTAAATCGTGTATGACCTCCTCATTTAATTTGTGTCGGTCATATGTCTCTAGAAATTTGTCCATGTCTTCAATATTTTTTATTTTTATTGGAGTGTAAATTTTAAAAATATTTTCTAATTATCTTCTGTATTTCAGATATTTCCATTATTATATTTACTTCTTCATCTTGTAGTTTAGTAATTTGAGTTTTCTCTCTAGCAAAATGAAATTGAAACTCTATAACTCACTCTGAACAAAAATAAACTCAATTTGGACCAAATACTTAGGCACTAGAACAGAGACCCTGAACCTAATAGAAGAAAAAGTAAGCCTAAATCTTCACCATATCAACCTAGGATCTGACTTCCTTAATAAAATTCCTAAAGCGCAAGAAGTAAAATCAAGAAGCAATAAATGGGATGGATTCAAATTAAAAAGCTTCTTCTCAGCAAAGGAAATAATAATGTGAGGAGAGAGCCAAGAGATTGGGAGAAAATCTTTACCACATGCACCTTCAATAAATCATAAATCTCTAAGATCTATAATGAACTCAAAAAACTTAATGCCAAAGAAAACAAATAATCCAATCAGTAAACAGGCTAAGAAACTGAACACACACTTCACAGAAGAAGAAATACAATTGATCAACAAATATATGAAAATTATTCAACATATCTAGCAATCAGAAAAATGAAAATCAAAACTACTCTAAGATTTCAACTCACTACAGTCAGAAGGCAATCATGAAGAATACAGGAACCAAAAAATGTTTGTGAGGATGTGGGGAAAAAGGTACACACATACATTGCTGTTGGAACTGCAAATTGGTACAATCACTATGTAAAGCAATATGGAAATTCTTCAGAAAACTGGGAATGGAATCAACTTTTGATCCAGCTATTTCACTCCTTGGTTTCTGCCAAAAGGACTTAAAATCAGCAAACAGTAACGCAGCCACATCAATGTTTGTAGCAATTCAATTCACAATAGCTAAACTATGAAACAAACCTAGGTGTCCTCCAATGAATGGATAAAGAATATATATGTGGCATATATATTCAATGGAATATTACTCAACTTTAAAGAAGAATGAAATTATGGCATTTGCAGGTAAATGGATGGAGGTGGAGAATATCATGCCAAGCAAAATAAGCTAATCCCCCCAAAATTAAAGGCCAAATGTTTTGTCTAATATGTGAATGCAAATTCACAGTGGGGTGGGGCACTAATGAAAAATAGAGTTATCTTGTATTAGGTAGAGGGAAGTGAAAGGAGGGGAGGAGAGGGCATGTGGGGATAGGAAAGACAGTAGAAAGAAAAAGACATTATTACTCTATTTATGTATGTGACTACAAGACCAATGTGATTCAACAACACGTCCACTTGGAAAAGTGAAAAATTATATCCCATCTATGTATGATATATCAAAGTACATTAATGCACTGTGTTTCATATACAGCTAATTAAACAAATGAAAGATTAAATGAAAAAAATAACTAGTGCAAAGCAAAGAGAAAAAAAGTAGAGAACATTTGGAAAGAAAATTAAACTACATCAGAAAATATAGAATGGCTAAGCAATATATGAAAAATTTACAACATTATTGAAATTCAGGAAAATATAAAAGAAAAACGTAAGATGCTACTATTGATTTTCATAGATAGCTAATTTCATAATGGCATTTAACAAGTTTTGACATGAAGTGTGATATCCATCTTAGTTATAATCCTACCAGTTTGTATATTTGTATATATAGATGCTGCAACCTGCTTGGCTGTCAATTCAAAAACTGAGGAAGAGCAATGGGAGATTAGAAAAGACAAACAGACACACAGTGAGAAAGAAAGCTGGGATCAGGTGAGACACCATCCTCTGATGAAGGAACAATGACCCACAGTTAGCTCAGCATGTTTATTATATAGGTTTTATTATGAAAAGCATTTTCTGTGATAAAGTTTCTTTAAAGCAGGCAATCTTGAAGGACAAAGTACTGGCAATCTATTTTAATTATCTTTTTTGCCCTCATAATTCTCTACCCCTGGCAGCTGACATCTGAACTCAGAGTCAAGACTGATAGTCCTCTTCCTTGTACAAAACCTCTTTAAGCAGGACATCAACATAGCAACTGGGCAATCTTGAGGTCAGC
This sequence comes from Ictidomys tridecemlineatus, assembly GCF_052094955.1. Taxonomy (NCBI): domain Eukaryota; kingdom Metazoa; phylum Chordata; class Mammalia; order Rodentia; family Sciuridae; genus Ictidomys; species Ictidomys tridecemlineatus. The sequence goes on along the minus strand of NC_135482.1, from coordinate 178,942,661 downwards.
TTTGCACAGAAAGTTTCCAGTGGAGGCACAGGCTCCTATTGTGAAATAGAGATTCTGAGGCAAGTCACCACTCTCCACATGTGGATATGCATATGAAACACATAGACAAACTCTTCAAGAAAATAATGGCACTGAATTTGGTGTTGTCTATTAAAGTTTAACATTAAAAATAGGTAAAAAAAATCTATGATGGTAATTCTATTTCTAAATGTGTATAATGGTTCATGTAAATATATTCCTAAATATATGTTAATGGAACAGCATGTACTTGACATTGAGACATGCATAAGGATGTTGACAGCGGTGTCAAACCAGAAACCACACAAATGTTTATTCACAGTTGGGTATGTGAAACATTTGAGAAAAAAAAAACACAGCAACAAAAATGAACAGATGACACCTAAGTGCAATAACATAGTTAAATCTCACAAATGTCAAATTGAACAAGTTTCCAGGATCATGTCATTTATAGGATGCTCAAAAGCAGCCCCAGTAGGAATCAAAATTTGAGTAGTGATGGAAGAAACACTGAAGTACCTCTGGATATGCTAAAATATAACAACTTGCCAGACTTGCTCATGGCTATCTTGTTCTCTTTAAATAGTTCATTGCATGGTAAAATTATGTCCTATGTGCTTTCCTCCACCTGATTTACATTTCACAAAAAAAATGTTCAAATAATTAAAAGGATTATAAGGATTGTTAATTTCTTCTGTTTATAAGTCTTTAGGATTTAGTTATTTTATTGTATCCCTCTTTTGTATTAGTAAAATTTCTAATTGTTTTCCAGACATCCTAATGTTCTTATTTCAGTTTCTTCTATACATTCTCATTCTAAACACTTGATGATTTATGGAATTCTTTAGCACCATATTTTATTTTACAAATAGAAGGCACTCCAGCCTGACACTCATTGTTCTCACTCATGTCAGAATTGTAGGTCTCTTAAATTTCCCTCTTTTTGTCTTCTCAGTTCTTTTACATCACCATATATTATTTCTATTTAATTTTTTCAAGACCTGCATAGGCTACTCAACTTATATAACTGTTTTTATCCCAGTAGTCCTCCAGTATTTTTCTCATTGTTTCACTATACAATAATATTTAGAAACATGCCTTCAAAACGTTTTTATCAGATTAAATTTTTACAGAAGATATATTAAAAAATTCACCGTGTCAGTTCTGTGTATTTTATGTTTTGCATCATAGCTATCTTTCCGGCCTTGTTTCAGTTATTTAAAAAAAGAGAATGGAGAAATGAAGGTAAATAACTATCTCCAAATAGACTCTGAGTGCTTTATAAAGAATCTGAGCAATTTGTGAACAATGGAAATTTGTAGTCATATGGTGTCAATGCATTATTAATAATAACTGTAAGGTTATCAGTATACAGGTGCTAATATTCTCAAGAATTTAAAATTAACATGTGCAATCAATTATTTATTTTAATAAATTTAATAATATGTCTAGATTCAGATTTTGTGTTTCAGCAGATGGAGTCTGTCTAATTGAAAGTTAATTATTATTATTTTTCCATTTTTTAGGAAACAGCATGCTATTTTTCATGCATGTTTTCCTTATCATGAAATGCATCATAATATTTTCCTTAAAAATATTTTCATGAGTTTACACAGATTGTAGAGAATAAAGAACACTTCACATATGATAAATTACAGTTGGTGTATGTGTACTTTGGCAACCCTGAATTAGTCATCTTAGCATGTTATTAATTCCTCAGAATATTCCCTGCATATGCTTTAAAAGACACTAGGTTTTTAAGATTTTCATTTCATTTATATCAAGTTTAAGCCGTCCAAAACATACTCTCAGCAAGTATAATTAGATGGTAGTTTATAAAATTGCTTTAACATATAAATAGAATAAATTAAGTCAAATGAGCAGAGAATAAAGATGTGAATGGTTAATGAAACCCATTTGTATGCTGAACAGCTGAGTGGCAATAATTGAGAGTGAATTTTGATTTTTTAATGTATTTAAGATATATACATAAAGATATAGAAGTATTTTATATTTCTTTTTGAACTCTTACCAATTCAAATGTCCTGGAAAAAAATTAAGCATTCAATAAGAAAGAAACCTTGCTAAAGAATAAAATAATATTTTATCATAATCTCATAGAATGAAATGAGAACAAGTTTTAATGTCAGTGTATTTAGTGATTGTGGATAGGCCATTTCTGATGATTTTATTAATTAAGTGATACAAAATAAGGTTAGGTAAAAACTTTCTGGTGCCATATCAATGCCTAATAAAATATCAGAAATAATTACAGTAAAATTTAGAAATAGGAAGCCACTAAAATCACAAAAGTTTTAGATAGCTATGGTAATATCATGGTAACAAAAGAGAGATGCTAATTCTGATTAAGTAAATGTAATCTGGAAATCAAATTAAACAGACTAAAGATGAAAGAATAACTATGTGATAAAATAATTGAAATATTCTCATTTAAAAGAAAATCAGATTATGCCTAATATATAAAAAATGTTAATTCAATTTATAGGTAGGTTTTGTATCAACAGTGCATATACATGGATGTTTATGTGTATAGTCTGGAAATGTAGAATAAAAATAAACTTCTTAAATAGTGAAAATTACTATAAAAATTCACAAATTGCTACTTTATTTTTAATGTCATTATTATAAAATAATAATAATTAAATAAAAATATTTAATGTCCCTCTTAATATCAAATGAAGAAAGGAAAAGACCATCAGATAATTGTGAAATGATCTATTTCAAATTAAAATTCATGTTAACAAATTGGCATTGGTCTAAACGAAGGAAAATTCTTCATAATCTTTACTCAAGTCTACACTAAAATTGTTCATTTGTAACACACAGTAATGGGATGTGAATGGCTAAAAATTAAAACTCAAAAGTCCCAATATATTTTAAATCTAAATTCTAGGGCCAGAATGACTTTTACTATTAAAAAAAGGAAAATATTTTAGTGTGGACATGCTTATTTTCATCACTATATTATAATACTAGAAATGGATAAATGTAAAATGCATTATTTCCACAAGGGATCTAGTATTCAATTTGGAAGAATGCAAATTTATAGGCTAAGTGATGTGTAATATTTGCAGTGTAATCATTGGAGTTTTATACTAAAATAAATCATACTGAAAGTTTGTAAAATTCCTTTTAAAATTGTCTAAGCTTGGACAATATGGTAATTGGAAATTTCACAGATAATACTAAGAATCTAGAGTTAAAGTGAATGGTTATCTCCTCATTTCATTGGTCAAGTTGCTAACAGTTCTGCCTTCTCTTATTTAATTAATTTGTAATTACTTGAGTCTCCAGCTATGGCCTTCAAAGAGTGTTGTAATATTTAATGGAGACCTAGTCAAATTACAGAAACATATGCAAACACTCTCTCAGAGAGTTTCTGAAGTTAACCTTACATAGATTGAGGTGGTGGAAAGAAACTCTATTAAAAAAAAAAAAGACACTGCAAAAAGCATCAAAATTTCTCTCCTAAGAAATTCTCAGTCATATTTGGTAGATGGAAAGGGCTGTCATGGGCAGATTTAAATTTCATTGTTTTATGGAATTCCTGGCAAATAAGTTCTCATATCTGTGTTTTAAAGTGAGTTTTTAAGTTTAAATTAATGTGGATGAATTTATTATTTATTTAAGTATTTTGTTAATTGTTAACTGATGGTTGAAATGAAATATATATTAAGAAATAACTACAAACAGAGAAAGTGAAGGTAATTTTCTCAAATTCTTGTGGCAATATAGAAATGTTCATGTATGATAAATCATATAATGCAGCTATTCATCAAAAGCCATAGGAATTTATGATCTTTATCCAAAGATGTGATTACTAAGTTGAATTTTGAAGAATACATGTACAAATAGGTAAATAAATTAAATCAATTTTGTGAAAACTTGTAAATCTGTATGAATGATAAATTAGCGCAAGTTTTGATTTAACTTGACAATAGATTTAATAGCCGAGGTTGACATTATGATGACACTATGCATTAGTTTTTATTGCTGCTATAACACATTACTTGATATTTAGCAGCAGATACAACATAAATGTATTATCTCATTATCATAGGTCAGAAATCTTGCCATGGCTGACATGAATTCCTTGTTCAGGATATCACAACTCTGGAGTTAAGATGTTGTCTAGGCTTTCTACTTTTTTCTTGAACTTGAACTTCTATTCCAGGTATTCTTGGTTTGTTGGTAGAATTCAGTTCCTTCTGGATGCATCACTGAAGGTCGTGGTTTCCTTACTAGTTATTATTAGCTGATACCCTTTCTTATTTCTTGACTCCTATAGTAACTTCACAAATCTGTAAATCTTACAAAAGAGCACAACACATTTTAAAACACACTTGATAATATTAGGTACACATGGATAATCTCCCTTTTTTAAATTCCAGAATTAACTGATAAAAATTCAACCCCAAGAGTCATATTAAGTCATATTTCCTGCTCTTCTGCACTTAGCAGGAAGGGATTATTCTAAGTATATATGAAAGTGGGTGGAGGTCTTTGGTACTTTCTTAAACTTCTTCCTGCAACTGTAAAGTGAGAATTTGATCTAATTGTGAACAGCATTGTGGTTTATAAGGAGATTTGTTTTTGTTTTTGTAATAAAGAGAAGACCAAAGACTTTCAAAATGTTACATAATTTTCTTTTTTAATTGATTTTTTAAAAAATAAATGACAGCAGAATGCATTCAATTCTTATTATACATGTACAACACAATTTTTCATATCTCTGGTTGTGTATAAAATATGCTGACATCAATTCATGTCTTCATACATGTAATTTGGATAATGATGTCCATCACATTTTACCATCATTTTTAACCCTCTGCCCACTCCCTTTCCCTCCTACCCCTCTGCCCTACCTAGAGTTTGTCTATCCCTCCTAAGCTCCCTGTCTCTAACCCACTAAGAATCAGCCTACTTATGTCAGAGGAAACATTTAGCATTTGTTTTTGGGGGGATTGGCTAACTTTGCTTAGCATTATCTTCTCCAATGCCATCCATTTACCTGCAAATGCCATGATTTTATTGTTTTTTATTGTTGAGTAAAATTCCATTGTGTATATATACCATATTCAAAATGTTACATAATTTTAAAGTAATTTATATGTATGTAGTATAAAATAAACCTAAAAAACAAAACGAAAAATAACAAAGCAAAAATCTTCAAAATTAAGGTCAAAGATATTGGGAAAGAATTCTCCATAATACTACATTCAACTGTTAAATTTGAATATGTGTGTGTTTGTGTATATACACACATATATCTCCACAATATTTGTATACATTGTGCGTATATATAGCCACTATTGCATATTATTGAACAATAAATAGTATAGGACATAAATCCTTGAAAGCAAAATAATAAATAAGGAGAGTTCCATGTTTATTGTTTTGTTTAGTCTGAAGGTAAGATACATGGTGGAAGAAAGTATTTGCAAATCATATAAAAGGTAAAGGACTTCTATACAAAACATAAGAAACTGAAAGTACAATAAGAAAAATAATCACTCTTAAACATGAGATAAACATCTGAATATATGTCATCTTACTAATGAAAATGACAAATAGCCATAAGCATAGATGTTCATCCTCATATGCAATTAAAACAGCAACAAAATACCACTATATACCCATCACAATGGCTAAACTTACAATGACAATATCAGCTACTGGAAAGGCCACAAAGCAACATGAACCCTTGTTAATTATTACTGTATGTTCAAAATGCTAGAGTCACTTTGGAAAAGAGTTTGGCAGCTTCTTGCAAAACTTCTCATCCTGTTACTATACGATTTAGCAATCATATAGCTATGTATTTGCCCAAATAATTAAAAAAAATACATGTGCATAAAATAAATGCTCATGAATGTTTATAGAAGATTTATTTATAATTTCCAAATACTGAAAGTAATTAAGATATTTTCCAGTAGGTAAATAGATAAACTGTGAAATATCAATAAAATTAGGAATATTTAAGAGTAAATTTTTTAAGAAATGATTAAGAACACATGTAAAAACTTACAATGTAATATATATGTATTATATATAAGAAACACATATAAAATTCAGAAGAACTTAATATGTTGAGAAACATATTCATTTTTGTCTCTATTTTTGGAGTTTAACCCATTACTGGTTATGGTTTAAATCTGAGGTGTCCCCCAAAAGTTCCTGTGAGAGACAATTCAGAAAGTTCAGCGGTGAAATCCCTGGGTTCTGAGATCCCTAACCTAATCAATGCATTGATCCACTGAATGGATAAACTTGGTGATAATTCTAGACAGGTAGGTTGGCAGGTGGAAGTGGTTCTCTTGAGTCACGCCTTTGAATTATATATTTTATTTCTGGTAAACAAGAGAATTCTTTATGCTTCCTGACAATCGTGTCCTGAGCTTCTTTTTTCCCCAGATACACCCTCTGCCAGGAAATTTTGCCTCACTTTGAGAGTAGAGTGATGGAGTTATCTTGTTTATGGACTGAAACCCATGAAACCATGAGGCCCAAATAAACTTTTCCTCTAAAATTCTTTTTGGGTCAAAGTGGCAGACAACCTGACTAAAACATCACAAATTGATCTAAAATGCCTGCATTTTGAAATGTGACAGAGTGAATTTTATATGTTAAAATACTATTGATGTAACATGGGAAGATTTCTTTTTAAGAAGAAGGACATTTGCTGTACATAATCTGAGTTCAAGACTTAAATAACAATAATCATCATTGCATTGGTAACTTTTTCGTTATAACAAACCATTTGAGATGGTAATTTATAAATAACAAAAAATTATTATCTTTCATTTTTGAATGTTGGGAAATCCAAGAACGAGTCACTGGTGGATTCACTGCCTGGTGAAGGTGGCTTTCTGCTTCCAAGCTGGTGCCTCATGCTACATCGTCAAAAGAAGAAGAGCCCAACTGTTTCCTCAAATAGCAGAAGAAATACAAAAACAGAAGGGGCACAACTCTCTGATGTCTTTTTTTAATAAAAGCATTTGTTCACTAGCTCATAACTCTTATAACTCTTGTGACTTAATAACTTTCTAAAATGTCCCACTTCTTATATCACAACCTGAGGGTTTAGATTCCAACATATAAATTTTGAAAGGATATATATATATATATATATATATATATATATATATAGTTGGAATATATATATATTCCAACTATAGCAATGGTGTAATAATTATAATAAAATAATTAGAAAATAAAACATGAAAGAATTTATTAATAGCCTGCAAATACATAGTATATTGATTTTAAACAAACATAATAGTCACAGGTATTTTGAGGTGTGAGAAAAATTATTTTAACAAATGATGCTTAAACAAATTATAAATAAATACAATTTGAACTTTGACCAATATCTCATGCCAGAAACAAAAATTAATTTACTTGAAATACCAAGTTCAACATAAAAGCAAATTTGAAAATTACATTAGTAAGTGTAATGGTATGCATTCAATACTTTAGAGGAGGCAGACATTCCTTATAAATCCCAAAGAAATTCACTTAGTAAAAAGGGAAAAAATGATTCATTGGATTTTCTTGTATTTATGTCACACATTCATCAAGAAACAGAATATAAAAAGTTAAAGTTTTGTTTTCCAAGAAGCAATATTTCCAATATGCCTATTTGGGAAAGGACTTAGGTCATAATTATATATAAAAATTTTAAAACTCAATAAAACAAATCTTGGACCCAATCAAATTTCTAAGCAATCCACAGTTCAAACACAAAGACATAGATATAGCTGATAAGCTCATATGCAGTGGTGTTGAATGTCATTGGTCATTAGGGAAATGGGAATGAAATAAGTTCTCATTTTCCATTCACTAAAACAGCTAAAATTTAAAAAGGCTGACAATGGAAAAGTGAGTGAGCATGTTGAACAAATGAATTCTTATAATAATAGCAATGATATATGTTTTTATATTAGACTTTGAAAATATTTGTCAGCTTTTTATAATATTAAATATAAATCTACCCCATGATCCAGAAGCTGTAGTATTAATAAAATGATAAATCAATACAATTTTGATGGGAATATTGTAACAATTTAATTAAATCAGAAACTGGGAACTAACCCATGTGCTCATCAATAAAAGATTTAACAAACAAAATGTGATATTATATGAAATGAAACACTACAGGGAAAAAATGAACTATATATCAATATGTTAACATAACAGAAAAATAAGACAGAAAAACATAGGGGCTAAGTGTAAATTAAACTGGTTTAATCTTTGGGAGATTTTTCTTTTCTATTTGTAGTAGAAAGATACACTATTATCTAGATCAATTTTATGTTCAAGAACCAAAATTGTTGTTGCCTTACTGCTTGGTCTCCTGCAGTATTTTTCTTATCTTAATCTATTTTTTCCTTGTGACTCTAAGATGATCTACCCCTGTAAATCATTACCATATACATTTCATTCAGTATACATTCAGTAGAGTGGGGAGACTGACCTGTGAATTACTTAAGAACAAGTAATGTTTGCCCCAGAAGTCCAATAGCAGATGTCTCCTTAAAACTAATTGACCTAAAATAAGATAAACCTCTCCCTCATTAGTCCAACCAATACTAGGAATCATGTAAATGGATTAAATGATTCAACCTAGGGTAAAAATAAGTGGAAAAATTGTTTCCCCCAAACTCCTTAAGAAGTAAAGTATTTACATGGCTATCATCTTAAACCCAAATGGAAGTTAAATGTGGTTGGAAGCACCAATATTTTGCTTAAAAAGAAAAAAGACTTTAGCTTAAAACATATTTTCTGTCAGATTAAAGTGAGTCCATATAGCCAAGTTGAGCAAGCTAGTTTTTATTTTAGATAATGTAAACCTAAATGTACATTGTAGGTAAAGAAAGTAGGAAGCATCCATAACATTACTTTTGAAGGTTCTATTTCTAATCAGGTGTTCTGTGCTTCATATAAACTGAGCCTTATTTCATATAAAATATCAAAGTTGCATAGTTTAGAAGTGTGTCTTGAGTAGATGGTAGAGAAAATTACAAAAATTTTTCGTTTTAGCTAGGAGATAAATCTTATTATTATAATAGAAATTAACAAAATTTTGTAGAAAAACCCTTTAGTAATTCTGACTAATATAATAATATGTCACACAAAAATAAGAGGTCATGTTTTCTACTGTACTGAGAATGCTGGGCTACTTTTCAAAATCTTAAGTGTTCCTACATTGTTGCCATATAAGAAACGAGATGTCACTTTTGAAGTGACTAACTCTTTAAAAGCCATCTGCAGTCACACTGGGTGGTTTTATGGCAGGTGGTATTTAAAAAGTCACTCAGCTCATTAGTGGTTCCAATTAACTGATATGTATAGTGCAGCCCCCTGACAGGTTGTATCAACTGCCATGTTAAATCTGGGCAGGATTCTCAGGAAAGGTCTGGTGAATTGGAACATGTGGACCTCCCAGTGCAGAAAGGTACATCTTCCAATATCATTGACATCATCTAGAATTGCAATTAGCATATATATTGTGACCAGATGGGCATCCAGATCAAAATAGAGCATCTTTCTAAGGCAATATTTAGATTTAATAATTTCAATTTAGGATAAACATTTTTGTATGTATTTATACCTTTTAAATGAAAATCACTTTAGTTCAAGGAAACATCCTAGGCCTGTCTAAATGGGTTCTGAGGCATATTTATCTTATTTTCAGAACACAATGTTGTGACAAATGTATAGTCACCTGTGTCTAAAATTGAAACTACAACAGTTGAGGAATGTTCAGAACCAATAACAAATCATAACCAAAAATAAAAATTTAGTGTTCATAAACTAATTATTATGGTAAAAGATGAGAATAATGGGTTTTCATGGGATGGCACCAAATATTCATTACTAAAATCTTTTCAAAAGTTCTTACATTCATTACTTAGTTTCAAATAATATTTCAGTTTAATTATATTGCATAAGAGGCTACATATGTGTGTATGTGTGTGTGTGTATGTGTAAATGTGTGTGTGTGTAAGTAACACACAGAGAATCAAGAAAACTATAGAAATTTTTTACCTAATGTATTGCTCCTAATAAGAATTATGAAATTTTTGCACATGTAAATTTAACTAAGCTTTCTCAAAGTCTTCTTTCATTACAAATCTCTTAAATGCATTAAATTTCAGCAGAAATAATAGAGAAGTTCCAACCACAGGTTTTACTATGGTAGGTAGAGAAATTTCTTAGTAATTACCTAAAAGTAGCAAATCAAAATTAATGGATTACTGTCAGATGTATTTATAAATGATAAATTAAATTTTTACTAGCAGGTAAAATGGTAGAAATTCCCATTTTTATGTAAAAGAATTTAATATTTTTCTGCTTAACATAGTTCATATTTAAATATTTTATATTTAATATTCACTATTATCAATTATGAATAAAATGTGCCATGTTGTTTTATTTTACTGAAAGAACATGAGACTCATTTACTTATTTAATTTTTCTATATATTTATGAGAAGATGTGCTTATTAGTAGTAATTTTAAAGAGATTTTTGGAAGGAAAAGAAAGCTCTAACAGTAATGTTTCCAGAATCTAATAACTAAGGAAAAGCAAATTATAAACCATAACAAGATATTGCCTCATTTGACTAGGATGACCATCATTTTTTTTTTAAAGGAAATAAAAAGTGTTGTTAAGGATGTAGGGAAATTGTGTCCCTTGTGCATTGTTGGTGGGAATGCAAAATAGTAAAGTCTCTCTTAAAAAACAAACAAAACAAAAAAAAGAAAAAGAAAAAGAACCAAAACAAACAAACAAACAACAACCAAAAAACAGGCTTATACCATTACCTCCATTGCTGCTGCCTCTGATTCAGCTGCTGCCAGCCTGAGGTTGCCTGGAGGAATAATTTCTGCCCCAGATGCAACTGAAGCTAACACTGCTGCTGACCCCAGAGATCGCCTGGTGATGCTGCCCCCACAGCTGCAGTGGCTACTGTTGACCCGCTGCCTCCTGCTTACAACCACTACCACTGCTGCTGCTACCACTGCCTAGAGGACTGCTGTGGGGGAGACTCCAGGTTTGGTTGCATGTGGCTGCATCCATTTTGGGACACCAGCCAGCACCTGGGGCCTGGGTGCCAGCAGGTTTACCACAACAAAAGCCTCTGTCTGGGGACTCTACCTGGGACCAGCAGGTCCAGTGTGGAGGTGCCTAAGGATTTGGAGGAGCCTGGGGTCTTCCTGCTGAGAGTGCTGGTGGCCCTTGTCTTGCTTCTTCATCTCTGAGTTGCTCCTTTGCATGAGTGTATCCCTGGTGGTCTCTCTGCAAGTAGGAGAAGCATTGAGATCTTGGGACTGCAGCATGGCTGATCCTGAGGTATCTGAAGACCAGATTGGTGGGATAGAGACTGGCTTTGCGAGCCTGATGTGGGCTTGGTGATCCAAGAGAGGTAGAGTCAAAACTGAGAAACTGATGAACACTGACAAAGACAGTTCGACTTTCCACCAAGATTTATTTTTATTTTATTTTTTGATTCACTAATCTCTCTACCATATTTGGAACAGGATGTTTTTTATACATCAATATGTGGAGGACAATGACATATGAATGATGTTTTGCATTATTGTTGTATTCTTATGTCTTTAATTTTTTTCTCTTTGTTTATATTCTTCCTCTCTTTTGCCTTTTTTCTTTCCAACTTCTCTCCAATCAAAAGCCAGTCTCTGTCAGCTCCTCTTCCACTCTTCCTGTGAATTTTTACTTCTAGCTTCTCTCTTCCTTCCTTAAATATTGCATACTACAGTATCTCTGTTCTCTCCTCCAACATTTGAAATTTGTAAATTATTTTAAGAAATATTCTGTTTGCATTATAAATATCGGTAGTTATTTAACTCATCATTTTGGTTAAATCTGAGAAAGCAGTAGATGCCTTAGTGGGAGCTATTAGTTTTAAGGCTATATATTGTGTACACTGGGTGCTGTTGATATTGTCTCACCAGTAAAGGTGAAGTGCTGGAAATCTTCAGCAACACTATAGACTAAAGGGTAGAATTATCCTGCCTTAGATCCATATTTTTAGATGGAAAAACATAATAATAACATGAAAAAGCAAGGGGATAAAGATCCCCAAACAAACCAAGATGCTTTAACAACAGAAGCCACTGATAACACAGTAGAAGAGATATCCAAGAAGGAGTTCAGATTGTATATAGTTAAAACTGATATGTGAAGTATAGTATAAGGAGTGAAATCAAAGAATAAACACAGGAACTGCAAGGAAATGAATGACTACTTCAGTAAAGCATTAGAAATCATGAGGGAAAAAAAAGGCAGAAATCCTTAAAATGAAAGAATCAGTAAACCCAATTATAAATTCAATAGAAAGCATCACCAACAGACTAAACCACTTGGAAGACAGAACCTCAGACAATAAAAGTAGAGTTGAACATGCAGAGAACATGGTAAGGCACCATGAACAAATATCCAAAAATTATGGGATAACATGGAAAGACCAAATTCAAGAGTTGTCAGAATAGATGAAGGAGCAGAGATACAAACCAAATAAATGCACAACCTTTTCAATGAAATACTAACAGAAAATTTCCCAACTGTAAAGAATGGAATGGAAAATCAAATACAATAGGATTACAGGACCCCAAATGTTTAAAATTATAGCAGACCCACACCAAGATACATCATAATGAGAATGAATAACACAGAGAATAAAGATAAAATCTTAAAGTCTGTGAGAGAAAAAATATCAAATTACACACAGGGGGAAATCAATTCAGATCTCAACTGATTTCTCAGCCCTGACCCTCAAAGCTGGAGGTCCTGAAATAATATACGTCAACTCTGAAAGAAAATGGGTGCCAACCAAGAATTGTATATCCAGCAAAATTAAGTTTCAGATTTGAAGATGAAATTAAAACATTTCATGATAAACAAAAATTAAAAGAATTCACAACTAGGAAGCATACACTACAGAGCATTCTCAACAAAATATTTCATGAGGATGAAGTGAAAAAAAAGTGAAAAATAGCAAAAGGAGTATCTACAATAAGAGGACATTCAACCAAATAAGAAACAAAGACAAATTAGAAGTAAATCAATATGACAGGGAATTCAAATCATATCTCATTAATAATCTTAAATGTTAAGAGCCTAGATTCATCAATCAAAGACACAGTCTGGCAGATTGGATTAAAAAGCAAGAGCCAATAATATGCTGTCTTCAGGACACTCACCTCATGGGCAAAGACATCCACAGGCTGAAAGTAAAAGGATAGGAAAAAGACTTATCATACTTTCATAGGGAAGTATATTTAAGCAGGACATAACAATTATAATTATTTATGCCCCAAACAATGGAGCATCTAAGTACATCAAACAAACCCTTTTCAATTTCAAGGGTCAAATAGACCACAATACAATAGTACTGGGTCACCTTAACACACTTCTCTCACTAGTTGACAGATCTTCCAAACAAAAACTAAATAAGGAAACTATAGAACTAAATAATACAATGAATAATTTAGACTTAACAGACATATATAGAATATTTCATCCATCATAAGCAGATATATTTTCTTCTCTGCAGCACATGGCTCCTTCTCTAAAACAGACCATATCTTATGCCACAAAGCAACTCTTAGTAAATATTAATAATAATAATAATAATATCCTGCATTCTTTCAGACCACAATGGAATTAAAATAGAAATTAAGAATAAAATTTAAAAAATAGAAGATACTATAATAATTTTGACTAAATAATACACAAATTAATGATGAATGGATAGTAGAAGAAATCAAGGATGAAATAAAAAAATTCCTAGAGGTAAATGAGAACACTGATACAACATCCTCTGGGACACTATGAAGTCAGTACTAAGAGGAAAGTTTATTACATCGAATGCAGTCATTAAAAGAATAAGAATTTATAGAAAATATTGAAGACATCGAGAAATTTCTAGAGACATCTGACCTACCCAAATAAAAAAAGGAGGTCATACATGATTTAAACATCAATTTCAAGTAATGAAATAGAAATCGCCATCAAAAGCTTACCAACTAAGAAAAGCTCAGGACCAAATAGATTCTCAGCTGAGTTCTACAAGATTTTCAAAGAAGAATTAACACCAATATTCCTCAAAGTATCCCATGAAATAGAAAAGGAGGGAACCCTTACAAATTCATTCTATGAGGCTAATATCACTCTGATACCCAAACCAGACAGAGACGCATCAAGGAAAGAAAACTTCAGAACAATATCCCTGAAGAAAATAGATTCAAAAATTCTCAATAAAATCCTGACAAATCAAGCACAAAAACAAATTAAAAAGATAGTGCACCACGATCAAGTGGGGTTCATCCAAGTGATGCAGGGTTGGTTCAACCTATGGAAATCAATAAGCATAATTCATCATATTAATAGACTTAAAACAAGAATCATATGATTATCTCAATAGACACAGAAAAAAATTTTTGACAAAATACAGCACGCCTACATGTTCAAAACTCTAGAAAAACTAGGCATAGTAGGAACATACCTCAACATTACACTAGCTATATATGCTAAACCCAAGGCAAGAATCATTGTAAATCAGGAAAAATCTGGAATAAGACAAGGATGTCCTTTTAGACCATTTCTCCGGAACCTCATCTTTAAAACTCTATCTAGAGCAATTAGACAGAAGAAAGAAGTTAAAGATACATTATAGGTAAAGAAGAACTCAAACCCCATCACTATTTGCTGAAGACAGGATTCTATATCTAGAGGTCCCCAAAAATTCTATGACTAAACTTCTAGAACTAATAAATGAATTCAGCAAAGTAGCAGGATATAAAATCAACACCCCAAAATCAAATGAGTTCCTATTCATCAGCAAAGAATTCATTGAAAAAGAAATTAGGAAAATTACCCCACTCACAACAGCCTCAAATAAAATGAAATATTTGAGAATCAATCTAGCAAAAGAGGTGAAAGACCTCTACAATGAAAAAACAGAACACTAAAAATAGAAATTGAAGAAAATTTCAGAAGATAGAAAGATCTCCCATGATCCTGGAGAGGCAGAATTAATATTGTCAAAATGGCATGGCCGTACTACCAAAAGCACTATACAGATTTAATGCAATTCCTATTAAAATCTCAATGACATTCTTCATACAAATAGAAAAATCAATCGAGAAATTTATTTGGAAAAATGAAAGACTCAAGAGTAGCTGAAGCCATCCTTAGCAAGAAAAATGAAGTAGGAGGCATCACAATACCAGAACTTAAAACATACTACAGAGCTATAGTAACACAAAGAACATGGTATTGGCATCAAAAGATTGCCAATGATACAGAACAGAGGACCCAGACAGAAACCCACATAAATATGGTTATCTCATATTAGACATGGGTGCCAAAAACATTCACTGGAGAAAAGATAGCTTATTCAACAAATGGTGCTGGCAAAACTGAAAATCCATATGGAGCAAAATGAAATTAAACCTTCATCTCTCACCCTGCACAAAAATCAACTCAAAGTGGATCAAAGACTTAGGCACTAGAACAGAGATCCTAGGTCTAATAGAAGAAAAAATGGGTCCAAATCTTCACCACATTGGCCTAGGATCTAACTTCCTTAATAAGACTCCCAATGTGCAAGAAGTAAAATCAAGAATAAATGAATGGGATGGACTCAAATTAAAATGTCTCTTCTCAGCAAAAGAAATGATTAATAATTTGAAGAGAGAGCCCACAGATTGGGAGAAAATCTTTACCACATGCACCTTCAATGATCTATAAAGAACTCAAAAACGTAACACCAAAAAAACCAAATAATCCAATCAGTAAATGGGCTAAGGAACTGAACAGACCCTTCACAGAAGAAGAAATACAATTGACCATCAAATATATGAAAAAGTATTCAACATTTCTAGCAATTAGGGAAATGAAAATCAAAACTAAGATTTCATCTCACTCCTGTCAGAATGGCAATCATCAAGAATACAGGCAAAAATAAAGGTTGGCAAGGATGTGGGGGAAAAGGTACACTCATACATTGCTGGTGCGACTGAAAATTGGTGCAACCACTATGGAAAGCAGTATGGAGATTCCTCAGAAAACTAGGAATGGAACCACCATATGACCCAGCTATCCCACTCCTTGTCATATACCCAAAGGACTTAAAATCAGCATTGTATAGTGACACAGCCACATCAATATTTATAGCAGCTAAATTCACAATAGCTAGACTATGGAACTAACCTAGGTGTTCCTCAATAGATGAATGGATAAAGAAAATGTGGTATATATACTCAATGGAATATTACTCAACTTTAAAGAAGAGTGAAATTATTGCATTTGCCATTAAATGGTTTGAGTTAGAAAATATCACACTAAGTGACATAAGCCAATCCTACAAAACCAAAGACGAATGTTTTCTCTAATATGTGGATGCTAATTCACACTAGGGGGCACTAGAGAAGAATAATGTTACCTTAGATCAGGTAGAGGGAAGTGATGGAGGGGAGTGGAGGGGATGTGGCAATAGAAAAGATAGTAGAATGAAACAGACATTATTACTGTATGTATATATGTGACTACATGACCAATATGATACTGCAACATGTATACTCAGAAAAAGAAAATTATATCCCATCTATGTATGATATGTCAAAGTGCTTAAATGCATTCTACTTTCATATATAACTAATTAAGACAAATTTAAATATTTAAAACAAACAAAGAAATAAAACAGTATGGTAACTCCTAACAGCACAATGCTTCTTGATATAAGCTGCAACATTTTGAAAACTGGGACTCAAAAAATTATTTGTACATATATGTTTATAGGAATAATATTTACAATAGACAAAAGCATCCCAAGTGTCTGCCCATTGATGAATGAATAAACAAAATGTAATACATATATCCAATGGAATTCTAGCATATATTGCATATCGAAATGGATGTGTCTTGAGGACTTTAAGTGAAATACGCCATTCACAAAAGACATATTCTGAATAACTCCACTTACATGAATTATGAAGAGTAGTGAAAGGCATAAAGACAGGGAGTAAAATGGTAATAATCAGAGGCCAGAAAAAAGGGGGGTGCTACTAACTGTTTAATGGATATAATAGTTCAGTTTTCCAAATGAGTTTTGTGGCTGGGTGGTGGTATTTGTGGGACAACAAATTGAAGGTGATTAATGCCACACTTGAATTTGGTTAAGGTGGTTGTCCCATCCTCAATGCAGTTGTGCCAGGCCAGTGGGGTAGGCTGAGGGAAGGCCAAAGAAAGTGCCTGGGGTCATGGTAAAAACTGTGTTTTGTTGAAGAAAGTTTGCCAGATGTCAGACACTGCTCCAAGAAGAATTTCGAAGAAATAGGACCGAAATAGGCTGACCTCTGTCCTTCAAGGTGCTTTGCCAAGTGTACTTGCTAGAAATTATCTTTCCACAGATAACACTAATTGCCCTGGTTCTCTGGGTGCATAAAAGGAAGCCAATGTCTCTCAAGATAATATATATCTGGACTTTCAACCCAGACTTGATCTTATTGTTCCCTTAACTTGGCTGTTCCCCAAAAATGAACAGAAAGAGGGCACACAGAGACATGGTGTTTTACTGTTCTTCTTCGTTTTAGGGGTGATTAAATGGCAAAATTTAAAAGTTTGCTATAATTCACTATGAAGCCATTTAGTGATAAACATTGAAATTATTTTTTTTAAAAAGAAAATAAGGGTGCTGGGCACAATGGAACATGCCTGTAATCCCAGCAGCGTGGGAGGCTGAGGCAGGAATATTGCAAGTTCAAAGCCAGCCTCAGCAAAATCAAGGTGATAAGCAACTCGGGGAGACGCTGTCTCTAAATAAAATATAAAATAGGGCTCGGATGTGGCTCAGTGGCCCGAGTGTCCTGAGTTCAATCTCCATACCAAAAAGAAAGAAAGAGAGAAAGACTTATTAATTTTAATATTGCTTACCATATTAAAAGTCTCAAAGTGTGATTGTCTCAAATTTGTAATAAAATTTGGAATTTTTATATATGAATTTGCCCATTAGTAAAAAAGAGCTAAGTCACATCAACTTAATACATAACAGCTTATAATAAATTTAAATGCCATCCTTGATTTTCTAAATTTCAGTGCCATAAGCCACTTTTCCATGGCCACATTCATATATAAATGTCACCACTCCTGGAATCTCAGTAAGAAATTTATTTGGAGATAAGGTGTTTACAGAAATAATCCAGTTAAAATGAAGTCATTAGCAAGAGCCTAATCTAATGATATGCATCCTTAGGAAAATGGGAAATTTAGACACAAACAGAGAAGGAAAACTAGGTAAAGAAAGATAACGCAGCTATCTACTAGCTTTCCCTTGGAGATCTAAGAGGAAACCAAACCTGTAAACATTTTAATTTTGAGTCTCTGATTAAAGAACTATAAGACAATAAAATATGTTGCATAAGCCAACTAGGTTTTAATATTTTGTTATGTCAGCTCTAGCAAATTAACACACCATTTGATACGAAGTGTCAATAGAGCCAGATCATTATTTCATGTGTAACTAAATCCTAAGTCATTATGATATAAAATATATTGCTTATGTTAAAGACATAAATCCATCACATAATTGTAAACTGAATTAGATTGATGGAAACATTTAAATGTGTTTGCATTAGGGAATGTGCAAGTGTTACACACATATGTATTAATTCTCTCTTTCCCTACATCGAGAAAACAAAAACCAAAAAACAAAAATCAAAAAGTCATTTAAAAGTCAAGTCATATTCTATTACATATAAGAAGAAAAAACCTGCTTGCTAAAAGCATGGACATGGTCGTACTTTGCTATCATGAATCACTAAGATATAAAACATTAGTAAAAATTGTAAAACTTTAGAAGAGATTTTTAATTGTACTTTATCTTATAATTAGCACCTCTGGAAATTTTGGCTGTCCAATGTGATATTTGAACTAAGAAAGTGAAAAAAATGATTTTATTATGGCCGTTATGTTGAAAACTGGAATGAAAGGTAAATGGAGAAACATTCTTAAATAACATAGTAATTATATAATATTCTCAACAACAGCACCTTTATATATGTTGCGAGAATTTGGGGGTATTTTCCTTTAACATAGCAAAAAAAATTAAGCCACAGTGTGAGGAAAGAGAATTTAAAATTAATTATTCAGAAATAATAATCAAATTTTCATTTGAACTTTGCACTTTTTCCTTTATTGCATCTGAAAATTTCAGCCATCTGATTTGGTTTCTTCTGGTACTAACTGCTGGAGTGGAAACGCTCCCTTAAATGAATTCTTCAGGCTATTAGTTTGGATGTGCCCCATTTATTTGTGTTCTGCTCTTTTCTTGTACATAGATTAGAAAACACATAAATATATTCTATCACTTTCCATCATTCTCCTATCATTCAATCTGTGATTTTGTAAGGAGGGAATTTCATTATAAGATCAAAGATGCTTATATCTAAAACATATTTAGAAGCATAAAGTATGTATCTAAATGTTCAAAATGCTTCCACTTAATATAATTCAAGGCATTTGAATGTCTAACACAGGAAACAATAGAATTCATGCTATGCTGAAAGACAATTATTATCACAGCAGTGTGTTTAAAGTAACTGTATAAAAAAATCAGTTAAAGATTTTCTCACTGGCATTTTATCTTGAAACCTGACAGACATTCTGTAAGCCTATTCATCTTTATTACATATGGGAATATTTGATAAAAAAAATGTCCTAGTGCACGCACATATGTATCTGTGCATGATTATGATATTAGATTTAGATATAAAGCAACATCATCCTAATTAGTTCTTGTCTAAAAAGGAAAGATCTGGAGTCTTATCATATTTGCAATCTATAGCTATTGCTAGCCATGGTTCCAGAATATTGACAGAAGGCAGTAGACACCTAAACCAGGGACAAGCCATTTTATTATTCAGGGAAATAGTAGTTGCAAAGTATTGGCATTTTCATGTGGCAGTTCTCTGAGCCCCAGTTTCTGCAGGTGATGAGAAGAGAGCCAGGTGACACCTACACATGTAGGAAATTTCATTAAAGGAAAAGAAACGTGAGCGTAACAAATTCAAATTTCATACTGACCAGTTGGCATGCCTTTCCTTTGCTCACACAAAAAAGCAATCTCTGTTCCTTCCAAGGCTCTTTGCTCTGCAGACACATCTTAAAAGAAAATCAAGAACAAAGTTGTCAGTGACTGTGATTGCAACATGTACAGAAATATAGGACCTGTGAAGAATTTTCTCCCAACTGTATTTTAATTTGGCCTGGAACAGAAACACTTGAATGTACGTGAAGGTCACAAGCTTCTAACAGGTGGCTTGCTTATTGCCTACTTTAACATAAAGAGACTCTCAAGACTATTTTAACTTCTGTAACTTACAGTGAAGAAGATAATGTCTAAGAAATGCTATGTCATTGTGACTTTCAGAAGGCTTTTAGAAACTACATAACTAGAAGGATACTATTAGGATGCCTGTAAATTGAGTTGTTCCTTGGCAATCTTTCTTTACCTTGAATATTATACCATCATCCCTATCATCCTATTTTTAAATATCCATTCTATCACATTTTAGACAGTTTAAGAAATTTAGGATCAAAATCAGCTGCTGTAAAATATTATTAAGCAGCCTAGCCAGCTCAGTTTAGCTTATGATGAGAAAGTAAAAACAAAATAAGAAAAAACTCAGAAAATAATGAGTCATTAGGCAAAGCTGACAACAGTTAATGACCTCTTAGGAAGTATTTCGGAGTATGTTTTTGAGATATCTTAAAAATGTTACTCTCTGGGCCAGGTGCTGTGGCACATGCTTATAATCCCAGAGGTTCAGGAGGCTGAGACAGGAGGATTTTTGAGTTCAAAGTCAGCTTCACCAATGGCGAGACACTAAGCAACTCAGTGAGACCCTGTCTCTAAATGAAATACAAAATAGGGCTGGTGATGTGGCTTACTGGTTGAGTGTCCCTGAGTTCAATCCCTGGTAACCACCCCCACCCCCCCAAAAAAGTATTACTTTTTGGAAACTCATACATAATTTGGTGGCTAACCAAGAATTTATAGTTTGCCCATCTATATCACTTTTAAACATAGTCCAGAGTTTTGAAATTTACAAATACATCAGATACCTAAGTTAACTCCCAAACATTCTTATGTTAAAGACCACATTAAGATCATAGCATTTGTATGGCCCACAAGAAGGTAAGGAAGATGAGGAGTTTGTGTGTGAGGCTATCTCATAGGGACCATAAGAAATTAAGAGAATCAATAAACTCAGGCACATGCATATGCTCAACATGATAAGGAAATGCCAATATGAAATGTGTGATTTGAAAATCAGTTACATGTAATTAGTAATGCACCTTAGACCTGTCAAGTGCATAATAGAACAAAAAATTGAACACATGTTAATAGATACTTTTAAAAATAAGAGTTAATTATCATTATCTTCTCATTCATTCATGATATGCACATGGAGAAGGAGGACTATGTGACTATTAGGTCCCATGTCTATAAGATAAAGCTAACATTACTATATGGAATGTTGAGTATTATGGAACAAAATTTAATTCATCCTACAGTGAAAATAGTGATAGTAAGTACCCTATGTAAGTATTCTTATTTTATTATTGCATTAAGAACATCACTCCTACTCACAAAGAATTGAATGCATTATTTAATGTCTACACAATAAAATAATGTGTAAGACATGAACAAATAATGGATTAGTACAATGAGATTAAATTTGGAGGTATTTCCACAAAGTTTCATTGAGTGTATCAAAAAATAATTTTAAAAAATTAACCAAAAAATATACTGCTCTCTGGTTGAACATTTTTTTAAATATCATTAATCATCTTGTTAAGGTTTCTGTTCTTAGTTAGATAGCAAATATACAGTGATTTGCAAAACACACACATACACACACACACAATCTATTCTTATTGGTGTGTCTCAACTTAGGAAGAAGTACTTGTACTACACATATCTTATATTCCATATGGTTTTGGTTCTTACTTAATTTTTAGTTTTCATATATTTAAATGGACAATAAGTTATTCAATAAAAATATGCACGAACTTTCAAAAAATTGATTGGCTTATGTTTCACCTTATGGTGAATTTGAATTTTAAGCCATCCAGAAGTTTAGACTAACCTATAAATCCAAAGGTCAGTGAATGGAATTTTAACTATATATTTTATAAATATTATATCAATTATTTTTTATAGTAAAGCCTAGCTATCAAATTGTTTTAGTTGTATAGTAGACCTGGGGTTATTTTAACCTCTGACAAAGAGAAAATATTAAGCACATAAAAATACTTATGACATTGAAGCAAATGTAAATTAAAGAGTAAAACCAACTCACAGGATAACACATATATCAGATTTAAACACACACAAAGAAATAATGCTGTGCCTTATACATCAATGCATACATCCCAGAAATGAGGAAAAAGTTCGGTTCCCATGTGGACCTTGTCAGAGCTCCAGATGACATGAATATCTGAGCATGTGTGCTTCTTCAGGTTCTTTGTTTGTGGGACAGAAGTTAAGAGTCCTGCAGCTTCCATCATTTGGCTGAAGTTCATCGCCTGAAGGTAAGCTCTGTTTTCACAGATGAGATCCTTCACCTTCTTTGGATACAGTCAACTGAGGTCTCTGCACCTGCTGGGCCAGATTACAGGAAGATATTTCTGTTTTACCCTGACTTTGACTTTATCTAAACCTGAGCCTCGGGTGTTTTGTCTTTTGATCTCTACATCTCTAGGCAATGCTAATAATTAATTTGCCTGACTTACCGGTTGCTCTTTTAATAGAGATCATGCTTTAAAATATTTAAAATTGTCTAGAAATGCTGAAGTCAGTGGTGAATATCTGGACATCTCTAATTAACACTCAAAGAAATTACTTTAAGAATACTTTGAAAGACCTGAAAATACTTTTTTATTTATGGACAAAAGATGAGCTTCACACACTGAGCAACTATAAAACAAGATAAAATAATATTTTGATTAGTCTATTTTATTAACATCTAAACATTTTATTAATGTCAAAAACATTCTGATTTTACAACCCATATTATTTCAGATAGGCAAGGAAAGTGAAGGATTGTCTACACTCTCCTACCTTCCAGCCCTTGGAGGTTTCCTGGGGTTGCTGTTTATGACCTGTTTAACAGCTCAGTGACAATGATCTTACCACCTTACATTGGAGGTCACCTTCTGAAGCTCTCGATTTTAAGATAGCAGTTGTAATTATTATAAAGTTTTTATGGCATTACATTCACAACTGCACCTTTAATCTTCAGAGCCACAGGTAAAATATCTAAACTCTGTCATGGAAGACTTTTAGATATCTGAAAACAGTTATATTTGCCTCCAGAAAGATCACCAATTCCTTTAGAAAGTTTCTGTGAAGAGGCTTCTTTATTTTCACTACCCTCACTGATACTGTTGGAAATTATTTAATTTTAATAATGTTTTTGTTAAACTATGGCTCTCAGAACTGGGTACAACTCTTCAACTGAAGTCAGAGAACCTCCCCCCCACTCAAAAAAAAGAAAAGATAAGTGAGAATTCTGTGAATAAATATTTATCATTATCATTAATCTGTTTTACTATCTCTATATAAGAGCAAAATGTTTGTACTGCTTGTTTGTTGTCTCCATTTTTCTGTTCAAAACACAGAAAACTATTTCAATGACTATTAGGGTTTTTTAAAATGTGTATATTTTGGCAGCCCTATTCAAATATTAATCCTATTAAATATTCTTGTTACAAACTATTTTCAAGTCTATTACTTTCACCCAGAAAATTTAAAGCTTTTATTATATGTTTTACTAAATTTTAAATATTTAAAAAATATTTAAAATTTATTATATATTTTTTATTAGTTATATAAAGTATAACTTATTATATATATATTTTATTATTTATATATGATATAACTACATTAAATATATCAACTTGATATATTTATGCTGGTAGCTAAATTAAAAAGTGTTTTTCCCAACCTCAATTTTTTGAAAATGATTAAATGGATGGAATCACTAAAGTGTCTCTGTTTCATGGTATTCCCAGAGTCTAACAATATTTAGTAATTTTTAAATACTATTTATTGAATGTTATATTTTCTGTGAGGGCATTTCTGTCCATTCAACACTATCTTTTCCATAGAGTGTTTAGCTTCCTATAAATTTGCCTAATTAAATTATAAGTCCAAATTTTTTAATTCTTTTTTAAAATTCTAATTTGTTGTATATGACAGCAGAATGCATTACAATTCATATTACATATGTAGAACATAAGTTTTCATATTTCTGGTTAAGTCCAATATTTAAAAAAATATCTGAAGTAGAATCTCATATCAACTACCTAACAATGACCAGGAATTTTTCATTCATTAAAAGTGGAATTTTTAACCTCTCCTATTTCTATCTAAACCATTCATTTATGCCAGATAAATTTTACTAGAGCTCATTCTAACTAAAATATTTATCAACTGAGAAACTTTTTCTGGTTTAAGAATAGGAGCCTCACTAGTTGTTGCTCCTGACACACCATTTTTAAAATCTTTTCTCTTGCTACCTCCTTCAAAACCATAGAAATCCTCTGAAATTTATGTATTGCTTAACTTTTCTTCTCTTTTTGCAACTTAATGCAATCTACTTAAATCATAGAAGTCATGAGCACTTCCTCAAGATTTTTCTTTCTCTTTCCTGTTTTACATGATAACAATACCAATAAAAGTTGATGATTTGCATTCCTGGAGCTTAGTGGTAAACACTGCACAAATGGGAAAAATTATGCTAATAAAGTTCTGTGACATCTCCCTAATATTTCCCCTCTAGGAAATGGTTTATTCAGGAGTTAAGTAGGTCTCTCTCCTTCCATTTCCACTGTTCACAATTGCTTACTTCCTCTAACCTCCTACAGGAGCTCCCTGCAGTAAGTGGTCCTCCTGCATTGATATCCTTCCATGATCACATATATACACCACCAGTTAGGACCAGGAACTCTTAGTTCATTGAAAAGATACTTCCCGTGTCTTTCTTTTTGATTTTGTTTCCTCCTAATTCTCCACTCCTTGTCTGCCCCATAATCTGCTCAGCTCCCCAACTCTTTCTGCTTCACCAGTTTTCCCTCCTCTCTCTTTTTCCTACATCCTAGTTAAAGCCTGGTGAGGGTGGAAGAAAACAAAAACAAATAAACAAACAAAAAAGAATTGCTCTTCAATGTTCTCATTGTGAGGTGCCCAAATTAGCCAAGAGTTCATCCACTTCTCTGTTTATTTTTATTTCCTTTATTTTTTTTTTTATTTTCTGAATTGATCTTAAAGAACCTCATTGACTCATACACTGGGAAGTTTGAAATAAATATGAGTAAGTTTAGATAAAGCTGGTATTACCCGTTTTACTCTGTATTTTTAATTTTGTATTGACTATAGTTTTTAATTTTTTTTAGTTTTAGAAATTATGAACTGTACCTATTAATTAAAAATTTAGCAATAATTCTGAAAGGTGGGGTTATTTGTTGCTAACCAGAAAGCATTTTTGTGAGCAATGTATGAGTGTGTTTTGGTTGTTCTTCTCTCCCTTTCTGTCTCTTTTAATAGTTATGCTCAAGTCAGGCAGGAAAGTGTGCCAGAGCCAACTAAATTGGTGCAATTTCTTTTCATTTTTTCAACCAAAGAAACACATGCAACGTTATGCAAATATGTATAGACAAGCTAGGGCTGTTACAACTCCAGTTCTCCGAATATATATATATTACTTCAAGCTTGTCTCTGTATGCACAGGATGCAAAAAATCCCTTTAGACTGCCTAGTTTCTTCACAGGCGTTACTAATTTTTTAGAAGGCATTTTGGCTTAATAAAATAAGGATGATGGCAAAATTGTACAATCCATGTAAAATATCCAGGCACGAAATGCCACACAACTGTAATGTAATTCATTTTTTTTCCTTTTAGCTCAAAGACACAATGAGAATTTTCTGGCATCTGTATGTATATTAATGTGAAGTTTTTTCTAAATCAAAAACTAAATTTTGGATAATTTTTGGTAGGAATTTCATTCAATATTTGGATCATGAGGGATAAATTATCAAAGTTACCTGTGTATGAATCTCTCAACTTCAAGATGCAGCTAAGTTGCCTTAGTTTATTGCCTGTGTTTCATCAATTCTTATCTCTTTTCCACAAATGAGTTTTATATATGTTGCATTTTCCTCATCTTTTATTTATTTTTTTAATTTCTAATTGATTCCAGGTTAGCTCAAGAATAATAGTGCTGCTGAATAGAGTTAATGCATTCTTGATTTTTCTTTTTACAAATTTAAGTAGTTTATTTTCTGTATTTTTAAAATATTTAGCATCTTGTGTCTTCCTTTTATGTTTGTTTTTGTTGCTAAATTTATCTATTTCCTTATTCACCTTAATTCTTCAATTTATTAACACAGGCTCTATTTATTTTTGCAAATACTCAAAATACACTTTTGGAAATCACTCAGATTTAGTTCCAACTGTTTTAATTGAATATTCATATTCCATTATAAACATATATATATATTCAATTATATATACTTTTTTCTACCCCCAGGTTCCATGTGCTTATTATTATTATACATTTTGTAAATAATTGCATTTGAAATTACTAGTTATCCTGCTGCATTGTAAATAACTATTAGGTAACTGTTTACTCCAATTTCTGTGATTTTGCCAATCAAAATTTGCCAATTTACAAGCAAAAAATAATAAACTAAATTTATTCATTAAGATGCAAAAGTTACCAAACAAGGTCCAAGTCTCTTATTGCTTGATTGAGAAGTAAAATAAATCATATTTTATACTGAATATTCTAATAATAATCAATTTCTGATAAGTTAATTAGCTTTGTTAGAAATTTAAATACTTAAATATATGAGTTATATATTAGATAACACTGCATTTTCTACTAATATGAATTATTAAAGTTATTGAAACAATTTCATGATTTATCTATTGCTAAGTTATTATTTAGGTTATTTTTTAAATTCAGATAAAGTTAAAAGCAGTAGATCAAAAATTGATACTTGCAACTAAAATCTTGACTAAGAAGAAATTGATGCTCAGGTAAATGAATTAACTAAACTCAAAGAACTATAATTTATTAAACTGTGTTATAAAAGATCAATATGGGTATTTCACATCAATATGGACACTTTTGATTCAGTGGCAATATTTTAATCTATAATTTAATAATCAAAGTTTGAATAATTTTTACTTTGGATATTTCATAATTTTTAGCTTATACTCATTGTTCATTTATTTTAAACACTAGGGAAAGTTTTTCTTTTTCTTTTTTTCTTTTTTTTGTAATTCAAAAATCTATTAGTATTGTGAAAGTGTATTTAAATGTTCCTGTTAATTACAGTTCTTTTTAATTTTGATAAATATTTCATTTGGGCTTATATGTATTTCTGCCCTCGCTTATAGCAACGATTTTTATTTCAGTTCACGGAAAATGGATTGTCAAATTATAGACCTTTACAATCTAAAACTATCAATATTCATAGGAAAATAATAAATTATCAAGAAGAATCAACATGAAGACTCTGAATTGGTGACAGGATTACATTTGGTAGTTTCTACTTTGTAACAAATCACTCTAATTAGTTTAAAACCAAAAGTATTTACTATTATTTCATATTTCTCTAAGTGGAATGGAAAGTTATTCTGGTCTGTGCAGACTCATGCTGGACTCTGGTATGTGGGTGGTTGATAGGGTGGTTAGCCCTGGACACCTTATTCACATGTCAGCACTTTACTCAATATCAAGATGATAGTCTTGTGTCTTTATTAATGAGTTTAGTTTGTACTAACTTACATGATGTGGTTTGGGCTTTTTAAAAAGGAACAAGCGGAGGAAGCTCTCATATGAATGTATTTTCCAAGCATCTACCTGGCCACACTGGCAAGGAAGTCTCAGGTCCAAGATTACATTCAAGTAGTTGGGAAATTAATAATGCATTCATTCATTTTGCCACCTAGAGAGAAGTGACAGCATGTCAGAAAGTCAGATGATCATGTGTCCTAGGGATTTAGATATGAAAGGTACAGAATACATGGATCAAAGAACAGAGAACAATGGGTATCCAGACATCTCAGCAGGTGCCGCCTGCAGGCATGTCTATCTTTGGCAGAACAATGCACAGATAAGTCAATGTCAACATATCCTAGTGACAATAACAAAATGTGGCTAGAGATACTTCTCTGAAATTTGATGTGGCTCTGGGAAGATGGGTTTTTAGTCCGATAAAAATTATGATTAAATGTATGCAAAATATTATAGATATTTTTAGTAGTTATGCACAAACTCTCACACACACACACACACACACAAACACACACACACACACACACACACACACACAGGAGATATAACTAGCTCCAACTGTAGGCAGTATCCCAAAAGTGAGGTCTCAATATGGGATTCATTTTCATAGGAAATATGTTATTTTATGTCTATTCAGATCTCTTTCAAAGCGAAATGAATGTAAGCAATGTTGCTTTTACATAGTATGGTATTTTATGAAAGTCTCCAGGTATCTAAGATACAACTTTGGACACTTGCTTCAAATAAAGGACACAACATTTATTTATTCAGGAGAACCTCATCACTATTCTGTTTTAAATCAGTCATATAAGCAATAGCCAGAATGAACTCTATAATTATCTCAATGCTTTTTCTTTTAAAAAATAATCTTTATAATCAGGTATTCTCTAAAATTATCAAGTGTTTTATTCTCTGTGCATCAACAAACTTTATCTCCTAACAGATATTTAAAAAGTGACCTTAAATCTACCATTCTACTTGCAGCTCCTGTGAGACTAACTTTATAGATGCCACATGTGTGCCATCATGGGGTTCTCATCTTTCTGTATCTGGCTTTTCCCACACGACATTATTTTAAAAATTGATCTACTACTTTTTTGTTCCAATTTCAAGCAAAATTAAACATGAATGTCTATAAGTTTTGCCAATACATAAATAATTAAGAGAGCATCCCATCATTCTCAAGAACTAACAAGGTTTTTATACAAAATAATTCAAAATAAGCCATCAGTTCAATAATCTCCAGTGCCTTTACATACATAAAAATACATACTCTCCCATAAATATGATCTTGTATTTATTTATTACCATGATTTCTGGGAAAATGAAGTAGAATTATTCAAATTGCCATAACTTTGCTTATTCTATTTTTTCAACACAGAAAGTTTTTTGTATAACTTTATATGTATTCAAAATAATACATATTTCTATATATTCTAATGTTTATAAAATAATTTATGACTTTTCTTCACTATCAATTTATTTTAGTCAGCTTTCTGCTACTGTGATCAAAAAGACCTGACAAAAATAGTTAAAGAAGGAAAAATTTATTTGGGGGCTCACAGCTCATTCTATAGAGAGCCAAGCCCATTCTTTGGGTCCTGAGGGGAAGCAGAACTTATCATGGCAGAAAAGTGTGGTGCAGGAAAGTCCATGGGAATATGGCAACAAAAAGGAGAGAGAAAAGGAGAGACACTAACCTCTGCTCACAAAATATATACTCCAAAGTCATTCCCCTATGACCCACCTCCTCCAGCCACATACTACCTGCCTGTAAAAATCACTCAATGAAACCCTATCAGGGGATTAATGCACTGATTAGGTTAAGGCTTTCAAAACAATAATTCTACCTCTCAACTTTCTTACTCTCTTGCATTGTTTTACACATGAGCTTTGGCGGAGAGACACCTCACATCTAAACCAATTTATGCTTAATTATTAATATTTAATACCTTTCCTGTTCAAGTATGTGTCAAAATTGTATGCCCAAATCCTTTTGTGTGTGTGTGTGTGTGTGTGTGTGTGTGTGTGTGTGTGTGTCTGTGTGTGTTATTGTTTTTACTGGGGAGTGAAAGCAAAGATAATTTATTACTGAGTTACATCCCCAACCCTTTTATTTAGAGGTAGGATCTCACTAAGTTTCACAGGTGGTCTTGAACTTGTGATCTACTGACCTCAGTCTCCTGAGCCACTGGGATTATACATGAGCTCCTATAATCCTGAGGGGATTTTTGTTACACATCATGGTAAAATATTTATCATGATGTAAAGGACTTCATAAAAAGCATTTATCAGTTTGGGGAAAGTCTCTCTTGGGTGATAAAACTTCATACTCTCTACTTTCTGCAGGCATCCATTAATATATTTGTATACTAGAATATATTTGTTTAGGAATCAAACTTGAATGTCATATATGCTGTAATATATGGATTCTGATCATGAATAAATTTAACATTTCATTTCATTTCTCTTTTTGTTTAATACTATACATTTTCTTAAGAAGAAAAACATTTTTTTCCAATAAAACCCCGAATTTATTCAGTGATGTAACTTAAATTCACATATTCCTAATTCAACAAAAAATACATCTAATTATACTGTGAGTTTTCTTTCTTTAAAGGTAATTATTTCAAAACATATGTAGAAAGGTCTAATAGCAAGTTTAATATTGAAATTACTGAGTTTCCTTGTAATACTCTCAGTTAAAGAATTTCTTGGCAAGTAGCACATGCTGAAATGGAGAGGGGAAAAAGCGTACAATCGGCAGTGTTTGGGAGAATTTCGCATTGTGATTCTGAGAATCAAAGAAATGATACTGTTTTCTGTACTAATGTGTACACTGTATTTTTAATGATGAAATACAGGTTACTGAAAATTTAGCAGCAAAACTCCCTCAATATGCACCTATTAGCTTACAGTTCTGAAGGTGAGTTGTCTGAATGCATCATAGCTGGATTCCCTGCTCAGATCTTGCAAGGCTAAATGGTGCTAGCTGGACTGTGTTTATTTCTATAGTCCCTGGGGTATATCCTCTTCCATGTTCATTCAGATTGTGAACAAATTAATTTCTTTTCCATCAAGTAATTAAGTTACCCTCTTCCTTCTAAGTGGGTGCTGAGGATCATACTCCTCATCAGCAGTTCACAGAATGGGTGTTTGCTCTCTTCCAGAGAGCTGGAAATTTTCTATGATTTCCATTTTCTTTTAGTAAGAGAATAGCATCCTGCTTTTGAAGAGCTCATGTGATTTAATATGACTCATGATATAATCTTTCTATCTTAAGATCAGCTATGACCTGTTACAATAATCTAACCATGGGGCAAAATCTATCATATTTACTGATCTCTAGGTAACACAGGGCACATACATCAGGAAAAGGAAAAAAATGAGGGTTATTTTAATATCCTGATAAACATTAATCTCTGAATGTTAATGTGTGTATAAAAAGTGTCCTTTTAAACATTTTATTTCTAAAATTACAAAATTTTGAAGTAGTTTAAATGGTTATTGTTGACTAAACAATTGAAAATTGAGAATGTGAGTACTGATAAGAGTATAAAATGGAAGGCTCTTACCTCCTGCTGTCCATTTCCCCATTCAGTTTTGTAGGAACTTGTTGATAATAAACAGGCCTATGTCAGATATTTTTTCAAAGTACTTGTGAAATATTTTAATAATGTGCACTTACTTGTATCATACAGTAATACAGTACTGCATGGGACTTTTATTAAATCAATCTTTGTCACTTAAAAATTTTATTGATTACATCTTACTAATAACAGTCTGTTTACAACTATGCAAAGCACACAAGGTCTGGAGACAATTATATTTTGATTCTGCTTACCCACTAGCCACTTCTTTCATGAGACCATTATTTGTCTTGAGATATCTTGCCAAATATATCCATTAACAGCCAGTGCACACTATGGACCTTATTTTCCCCAAGATCTCCTACAGTTAGAAGTACAGTTGAATTTCAGTTGGCATATCTACCTTGTTAGACAGTAAGGTGATCAAATATTTCACCTATAGATTATATACAAAAATATATATTTGCTTAGCGCATCAGTTTCTTGCTACCTATAAATGGACTGCTAAGTCTATAGAGTAGTCCACCTAACAACCCCTAGTGAACATGGATAGCTCCAAACCCTTATACAAATGCAGTGGATCATAACAGAGAAGGTTACAAAGTGAATAATGGTTGGGTAGTACAAACTCTGTGGATATTGTAAACAGAGTGTGATTTTGGACCTTGGTGGTACAGAGCAGGATAGCATGATTTTAACACCCTTCAGGGAATGTAATTTAAAGCTTATAAATTATTTATTTCTGGAAATTTCCACTTAATATTTTCAGACTGCAGTGGACTGCTGGTAACTGAATCTGTGAAAAGCAACACTGCATATGAGGGTAGATCCTAAAACACACATATCAGGTTTGCTTCTAGTCACTAGAGACACATAAAATTAATCTTACACTCATTTTACATGTGCAGTATCGTGGGATCTTCTTTTGAATATAGGGCCCTAGATTCCTAGAGCTTCTACTCTTTTGATCTACATCCTCTGGAACAAGTGACCTTCAAGAATGCTGCTTAAGAAAGAAAGAGAAATAGAGGAGTCTTTACATTATGTTCAGTGTAAAGTCAGTGTCTTTACACTATGTTCAGTGTAAAGTCAGTGTCTTTACACTATGTTCCTCAAATCCTATTCATCAAAATCTTATGAAATTTTATATCAGAAGTGGAACTTATTTAGTACTTAAGATATAACTATTGTACTTCTAGGTATATTTGCAATACAAATACACCTGTGTTTGTGTGCATATATTATACATATGTAATTATATATGTGTGTATGTGTGTATTTAAAAAAAAGATAAGCACAATTTTCATTCATTACATATAGTAATGAAGATTGAAAGTAACATACTTTCCATAGATAGTGAACAAATGAAAGAATTTTGGTATATTCTTTAATTGAATTCTCTAGAGGAATAAAAAATGGTATTTCTATGATCAACATCATGGTTATGTTCTAAAAGTATAATTTGAGAGAAAAAGAGACAGGAAATGACCTCATCTATATAGTGTTCAAGAACATGCAAAACTAATCTATAGAGCTTTAGTAGATTCAGGTAGCATTACCTTTGAGGAGAAGGCTTGGATGAGAAGGAAATGGTTTGTATATCCATCATAGTTGTTGAGATTTTTATCTCCATTGTGAGATATTAAGTGAGTGAAACTTAACCACACTACTGTATTTAGAAGTGGGCCCTTTGGAAAGTGAGTAGGATTAGAGAGAGTCATTAGTGTAGATCCCCCATGATTGGATCCTACTGTCCACATCATAGAAGGAGGGAGAGACACCAGGCACATGCACATCTGAAGTCCCTGTCTCTTGCCATGTTGTGTTGTACACCACCTCAGGAATCTGCTAGCAAAAACACTATAGGCAGTCCCTCAACCTTGCACCTCAATAACTGCAAGTTAAAATACATGTCCTTGTCTCAGATATTTCACTATAGTAATGAAAAAACAGCTAATAAAGAAGACTTAGTGTTTTGAACATAAAGGGATGCTGTATTTTGTAAAATACTTTTTCTGTGTCTATTGAGATGATCATATGATTCTTATCTTTAAGTCTATTGATGTGATGAATTACATTTATTGATTTCCCAATGTTGAACCAGCCTTTCATTCCTGGGATGAATCCCACTTGATCATGGTGCATGACCTTTTTGATATGGTTTTATATTCAATTTGCTAGAATTTTATTAAAAATTTTTGCATCTATGTTCATTAGAGATATTGGTCTGAAGTTTTTTTTTTTTTTCATGTGTCATTGCCTAGTTTTGGAATCAGAGTGATATTGGCCTCATAGAATGAGTTTGGAAGTGCTGCCTCTTTTTCTATTTACTGAAATAAATTGGAGAGTATTGGTACTAGTTCTTCTTTAAAGGTCTTGTAGAACTTGGCTGTATATCCATTAGGTCCTGGGCTTCTCTTGGTTGGTAGACTTTTGATGGTGTCTGCCATTTCCTCCCTTGAAATTGATCTGTTTAAATTGTGTATCAACCTGATTAAATTTGGGCAAATTATATGACTCTAGAAATTTGTTGATGCCTTTGATATTTTCTATTTTATCAGAGTACATGGTTTTAAAATAATTTCTGATTATTCTGAAAATTATTCTGTATTTCTGTAGGGTCTGTTGTGATATTTCCTTTTTCGTCATGTATGCTAGTGATTTAAGTTTTATTGCTTCTTCTCTTCATTTGTATGACTAAGGGTCTGTCAATGTTATTTAATTTTTTCAAATATCAAATTTTTGTTCTATCAATTTTTTCAATTGTTTCTTTTGTTTCAATTTCATTGATTTCAGCTCTGATTTTAATTATTACCTGTCTTCTGCTGACTTTGCCCTTGATTTGTTCTTTTTTTTCTAGGGCTTTGAGAAGTAGTGTTAAGTAATTTATTTGTTGACCTTTTTCTTCTTTTAAGGAATGAACTCCATTCAATGAACTTTCTTCTTAGAAATGCTTTCATTGTGTCCCAGAGATTTTGATATGTTGTATCTGTGTTTTAATTCACCTCTAAAAACTTTTTAATTTCCCCCTTGATGTCTTCTGTAACCCATTGTTCATTCAGTAGCATATTATTTAGTCTCCAGGTGTTGGAGTGGATTTTCTTTCTTATTTTATCATTGATTTCTAAATTCATTCCATGATGATCTGATCTCTACTTTTATATATTTGCTAAGAGTTGCTTTGTGGCATTATATATGGTAGAATTTAAAGAAGGATCTATGTGCTGCTGAGAAGAAAATATATTCTCTCATTAAAGTTTGGAATATTCTATATATGTCAGTTATTATCTAAGTTATTGATTGTATTGTTGAGTTATATAGTTCCTTTATTCAGCTTTTGTTTGGACGATCTATCTAGTAATGAAAAAGGTGTGTTAAAATCACCCAAAATCATTGTGTTGTGGTCTATTTTACTCTTGAACTTGAGAAGAGCTTGTTTGATGAACATAGATAACAGGAACATATCTCAACGTTATAAAGGCTATCTATGCTTAGCCTCTGGCCAACATCATTCTAAATGGAGAAAAATTGAAGGCATTCCCTCTAAAAACTGGAACAAGACAAGGATGCTCTCTTTCACCACTTTTATTTAACATAGTTCTTAAAATACTGGCCAGAGCAATTAGACAGAATAAATTAAAGGATAGGATAAGAAGAACTCAAATTGGCACTATTTGCTGATGATATGATTCTATACCTGGAGGACCCTAAAAGTTCCACCAGAAAACTCCTAGAACTAGTAAATGAATTCAACAAAGTAGGAGGACATAAAATCATCACTTATAAATCAAGGCATTTCTGTATATCAGTGACAAATCCTCAGAAAGGGAAATGAGGAAAATTATCTCATTCTCAATAGCCTCAAAAATTAATAATAATAAAATAAAATACATGGGAATCAACGAAAGAGGTGAAAGAACTATATAATGAAAATTACAGAACCCTAAAGAAAGAAATCAAAGAAGACTTTAGAAGCTGGAAAGATATACTTTTCTCTTTGATAGGCAAAATTAATATTATTAAAATGACATACTTCAAAAAGCACTATACAAATTTAATGCAGCTCTGATCAAAATTTCAATGATATTCCTCATAGAAGTAGAAAAAGCAATCATGAAATTCATCTGGAAAAATAACAGACCCAGAAAGCTAAAGCAATCCTTAGCAGGAAGAGTGAAGCAGGTGGCATCACTATACTAGACCTTAAACTGTACTACAGAGCAATA
This sequence comes from Ictidomys tridecemlineatus, assembly GCF_052094955.1. Taxonomy (NCBI): domain Eukaryota; kingdom Metazoa; phylum Chordata; class Mammalia; order Rodentia; family Sciuridae; genus Ictidomys; species Ictidomys tridecemlineatus. The sequence continues at coordinate 178,906,906 of NC_135482.1, read as the reverse complement.
ATAACAAAAACAGAATTGTATTGGCACCAAAACAGGCTGATAGACCAATGGTACAGAATAGAGGACACAGAGACTAACCCACAAACTACAACTATATTACACAAAGGTGCTAAGAACATGCATTGGAGAAAAGATACTCTCTTCAATAAATGGTGCTGGGAAAACTGGAAATCCATATGCAACAAAATGAAATTAAACGCCTAGCTGTCACCATGCACAAAATTTAACTCAAAATGGATCAAGGACTTAGAAATACAACCAGATTCCCTGTGTCTAATAGAAGAAAACATAGGACTTAATCTCCATCATGTAGGATTAGGCCCCAACTTCCTTAATAATACTCCTGTGGCACAGGAATTAAAATAAAAAATCAATAAATGAAATAGATTCAAACTAAAAGTTTCTTCTCAGCAAAAGAAACAATCTGTGAGGTGAATAGAAAGCCTACATCTTGGATGCAAATTGTCACCCCTCACACATCAGATAGAGCACTAATCACCAGGGTATATAAAGAACTCAAAAAGCTAGACAACAACAAATAAATAAAAAAATAAAAATAACCCAATCAACAAATGGGCCAAGGACCTGAAGAGACACTTCTCAGAAGATGATGTACAATCAGTCAATCATCATCACTAGCAATTAGAGAAATGCAAATCAAAACCACTCTAAGATTTCATTTCACTCCAGTCAGAATGGCAGCTATTATGCATACAAACAACAATAAGTGTTGGCAAAAATTCAGGGAAAAAGGTATACTCATACACTGCTGGTGGGACTGCAAATTGGTGAAGCCAATATGGAAAGCAGTATGGAGATTTCTTGGAAAATTGGGAATAAAACCACCATTTGACCCAGCTATCCCTCTCCTCGATCTATACCCAAGGGACTTAAAAATAGCATACTACTGAGACAACCACATCAATGTTTATAGCAGCAAAATTCACAATAGTTAAACTGTGGAACCAATCTAACTGCCCTTAAATAGATGAATGAATAAAAAAAAATGTCATATATACACAATGGAATATTACTCAACAATAAAAGAAAATAAAATCATGGCATATGCAGGTAAATGCATGGAGTTAAAAATAATGCTAAGTGAAGCTAGCCAATTCCCAAAAAAACAAAAGCTGAGTTTTTATTTTTATTATTTATTTATTTATTTTAATACAAGGAGGCTGATTCATAGTGGGATAGGGAACGGGAGCATGGAAGGAACAGACAACTCCAGATAGGCAGAGTTGGAGGAGAAGGGAGGGGGACATGTAGTAATTAATGATAGTGGAATGTGATGGTCATTACTATCCAAAGTACATGTATGAAGACATGAATTGGTGTGAATATAGTACGTATACAACCAGAGATAGGAAAAATTGTGTTCTATATATGTAATAAGAATTGTAATGCATTCTGCTGTTATATATAAATTTTAAAAATTACATAAAAAATAAAGAAGACAGTGTGGTTATTTCTAAATGTCTTTTATTTCTTGAGGTTGGTAGTTGTTCATGTCTTAAAATTTCACTGAATTGCATGATTTTATTTATGCAGTATTTCCTGTATATATTTTGTCTTTCAAAATAATTTGTCATGAACATAGTTATTAAATTTAAGCAAGTTACTTCTCTATGTCTGTGACTCAGTTTCTATAAAATGAGATTTATGGCACCTAACTTGTAGATGTAGTAAGACATAAAATGAAATAATAACAACTAGGAAGTACTGCTTTATGAGTTCATTATCAGTTAATAATATATAACTCCTCACTGCCACACTGTTACCCTGACATTACTCCCAAACTGAATAAGTACTGCTTAGAGTAGATAAAAATCAATGCTATTATTTGGATAAATATGCTATGGGGTTTCAAATATGGGTAAAACATTTATGAGTTCTTTTTGAAGTATGTTCTCCTCTCTTGTTCCACATAGATATCCTGTTTTAAAAAAAATCATGACAGCTATTTTGGGGAAACATTTTTCACTGTAGAATGGTGTGCAACGTGAGATTAAGCAAGCTTTGGAACATTTTCTCTGGGTTGAAAGTGAGTCACCAATGCTACTTCTGATTTCCTTTAAAGCTGTCCCTGGGCATATGTCCCTTTGCAGCTCATGTTGCAGTTAGTGTCAAACTGATGTGGTGCTATTGACAATGAGGGGAGAAACCAATATTTGACCTCAAGCCTAAGCAAAAGGAACATGCAACTTAGACAAACCTGCTAGCACAGCAGGAATTCAGAGTGCATTTCAGGGAAAGTAAAAAGAATTTGTTTTTATGTTCTTAATATGTAGAAAAATGCATGGTGTGTGTGTGTTTGCAGTGGAAAGTGAACTTATGCATAGGCTTTTGCTAGATTTTGGTTTCATGATAGTGGATACACTGACTCTCTAAGTCTGTAGTCGGTAAATGTAGTACAAATATCTATTTTTGATAGATAAAAGTGGATGAAAACATATCTATATCTAAGTTATGGTAAAACAGAAAATCATAATACTTATTTATAAATTATTTAATTAAATTTTAGAGCATTAGTTTTCAAGTTGTTCTCCTAATCTGAATTCCCAAAGAATATTTTCAAATGAGGTAGGAATTAGCAAGATTACTACTAAAGCAGCCCTTTCTTTTAATCCATACTATGGAATATTAAAATTTTATAATTTTTATATTCTAATTTTCCATAGAAACATTATTTGAAGTAAATATATTAATTCAAGAACAATGTTAAACTCCTGTTGTGAAATAATACTTCTAAGTAGAGCTTTGGTATTATGTACTACCTATGAACTGCTTTGGACCACAGCAAAATTCCACACATAAATCAGTAAATACAGTAATAAATTTATTCCAAGTAGATTTTTCTTGAATGATATTTTGTTACTAACATCAGATTTCTGATCTTAACACATAATGATTCATTATTGTATTTATAATTCATCAAAAAGCAGGAAACAGCTGAATAAAAGCACAGGATGAAGGTATGTGTAGAGCTTGATGGCTCATAAATTTGAAATAGAAGGCTCTAGGCTTGTTTACCTGAAAATAGCTTTTAATTATTCATGCAAAAATTTCTGGCTATATTCAACTCAAAGAAAGACAGTTTTTGATTTAATAGATTACTAAGGCTCTATTTTTAAAAAAGTATTCATTTCTTACTTGCACTTTCAAAACCATCTCTCTAAATGTTTATTCCCTAAAGAGACCCCAAAATTGACTGTTCACTTAAATTTCAAACTCCTTATTTTTTTAATTTGTTTATAGGAAAAAAATCATTGAAGCTATTGAGAAATGTTATGGTTTGCATCTGAAGCATCCCCAAAGGCACATGTGCAGACAGTGTGGTCCCCAGAGCAGCAGAATTTACAAGTTGGGCTTTTGGGAAGGGTCATGAGGATTTGAACCTAATTAATGAATGGACTATTGGTAGACGGTAGAAACTGTAGGAAGTTGGACCTAGTTAGAGGGAGTGAATCCTTGAGCACATGTCTTTGGAAACTGCCAAGGCCAATGTCTCGGCTTGGCACCAGAATCACGAGCCACCACACACCTTTGTAGGTTCAAACAGCAATTCTTTATTCCCGCTCTCACACCGCCTCCACACAGGTCCAGGGGCAATCACGTTCTGCTGTCACCCACACAATTCACCTACTCCACGAGGCTCTCTCCAAATCCCCTTTTAATCTCACGAGAACTCAACGGGAACAAGCAGCAGGAACACCCTAATCCCAGCAATAATCTTCAACTTCCAACTTCCCTAAAACCCATTATCTTAAACTGGCAACGCCTTAAACTCAAGGAGCCGGTTACTTCCTCAAACCTGATCAGCTCTAAACCCGGATCCGCCTTGGTCCTTGAGCAAGGTCACCTTATTAAAGCATGCATGCAATGTCCTATCGAATGTCCTCTAAGCAGCATGGGGTACGCTTGGCAAGGAAATTTCGATGTGTCAATCCTACTTGGTAATGGCCCTCAGCATCAAACCATATCTTGTCCAGCCTTTTCCCACTCTTTCTATTTACTTCATGCTCTAAGGTGAGCACCTGGGTTCCACCATTCCCTCATGTTGCTCTGCCTTACCACAAGCATGGAAAAATTGGAGCTAGCTAATCATGGACTGAAACCTTTGAAACCATGAGACAAAATAAATCTTTCCTTATTTTAGTTGATTTTCTCAGGTATTTTGTCACAGTAATGAAAGGCTGCCTAATACAAGGAGAATATAATCAATAGATAAAATTGCCAATAAAGAAAAAAAAAATAAAAGGCCAGTACATAAAATAAGCATTACTGAATTTAAAAATGAACCAGGTATTAATTTTAAATTACCTTTATAGCATATAGTGTCATATCACAACAAATAGTTAGAAAATTATTATAGTTAGAATCTTAAAATTCAGTGCTGTCTAAAAGACAAACTGACAATCCTCTTGTTGTTTGACAGTATAAGTATCCAAGATCATTTTTCTTATTTCATTTATATGTGAGAGAAGATAAAACCCAGTGAAATAAAAATTAAATGGTCACTTAAAAGGGGTTGACTGAAGGTAATGGGCTAAATTCCTCAGAGGAAAAACAAGCTCATGTATGTGCACATGCACAAATTTGTGTGATGATCAAGAGTTAATTTATAGAAGCATTGTTAGTACAAAAAAATCTATTTTATGTCTATACAGACATATATAAGTTTAAATTTATAATAATTTGTATGTATTCTTATGCATAAAATTTTGATATATTTCTCACACAATGAGCCTATTTATTGTTTATAATAATTTATACAGATACTAGGGTATTATATGAATATTAGCAAATTCAGAAACAATGTCAGTGTCTAAAGGAAATATCTAAGTCAATATATTTTGTATTATCAGAATGTTTTTTAATATTTAGTAATTTTAAAAGTTTATACCTTTGTGTAATAACAAAGAAAAATGCAGTATTTATAGTATATTTATCTTGTAAATATATATTTTATTTATGGATATTGAGACGGAATTTTATGAATAAAGTGATTACAAAATTTGGAAAATTAAAAAAATTGTGTTGATGGATAATTGATTTTTCTCCCAATCTTTCTCACATTTTCTGTCTTCTAATATCTATGGAGGGTATACATTTAGTTTATTAGCAGAGTATATATTAAATGAAAGTATATAATCACAATATTCAGTATTTTATAAAACATAACTGTTGTGAGAGATGTGTTAAATACTGCCTCTGTTGAGCTGTTATTCTATATTGTAACACTAAATAATACATTAAGAAGTACACTTAAATACATGTTTTAAGTAGAAGAACATCAGTGTCAATGTAAAATGATAACCAGGTAATAAAACTTGGTTGTAAATTGAGCATTATGTATTTGAAATTAGAATTGGATTTACAACCTTGTTGGGGAAATAACTTACATCTAGTAGACAAATTGTATATGACTCCTGAAGGCCAGTAAGAATGGTGGGGAGAAATGGGGGGTGACAAATCCATCAAATTATTTTCTGAGTAGAAGTCTCAGGTAAGAGTATAAAGGAAACTGAGGATCCAATAATTGTTCTTTCTGTGTTCTAAGCCAACAGATATGGAGATTTTCCTATGAGTTACAATTAACTAGTAAAACTTATTCCACAGGTTATGACACAGAGCTATTTTTATTTTATAAACATAATTAAAAAGGCAAAATCAATTGCATATCAGAAGACATACCAGCAGAAGAAAGAGTAATTGGAAACTGCTTGGGTTTATTTAAATAAGCAGATAATCGTGCCAGAAGTAGACATGGGAAATGGAATGGAAGGAGACAATGTAACACAATAATAAAATAAAGTTACAGGCTCAATGTAAGGGAAAGGGAAATTAAACAGAAGTATTCATTTATTGCTTATGTGTTGATGATAGTGTAGTTGTGCAAACAGATGGTGTAATGTTATGAGTTTATTTTAAATTCACCAACATATCTAATGCCTATTAAGCATTATCAAATTAAAAAAAGTAAATTCATTCCCTGTAAAAAGGAAATTATTCAAGGAGACCATTGCAATAGGAAGAATGGTCTGGCCAAGTATGTTGTGCAAGTGTTTTAAGAATTAGACAAAAGGGGCTTTCTTTTATAGGGAGGAGTATGTAACTGTAAGTGTTGAAGCAAATTTAAATTTGGGTTGTGTATAAATGAATGCATTATACAGAGCTCAGCCTATTCCAGGTAGACTATTAAAGAAGGGCTATGGCTATGTGCTGGTTTAGCCTAAGGTAAACCAAAACTCAGAGTCCTGGAGGAAAGAAAGAATGCTTAACTGAAGTTTGGTTAATAAAACATTTCTGTTCTGATTCACATGGGAAAATCAGTTTAGATAACAGTTTATGAAATTAAAAAAACAGGATAATTGGGATTTTTAAAACAAGAAACAACAGAAATGGCACTATAAAATTTGTATTTCATAATATTGAAAATATGAGTATTTTTCAAAAAGAAAGAATTGTGAGTTTTCTGGAGCACCACGTAATTAGAGATAAGCTTCATATTTTAAGCTTATCTATCACATGTGGCTCTGGAACCAAAACAAGACTGGAGGCAGGGCCATGTTGAGTGACATCTTGAACAGGTCCCTCATATCCCAAGGCCCCATTTCTTACCTGTGACTGGTCTATTCCAGTGCTTGATGAGTAGGTCTAAACAGGACAGGACCTTCAGAAAGATGGAAAAAAAAATGGTCCCCACCCTGCAACCCCCTGGAAGGGTTTTAGTAGGAACACTCTAAGCATAGCAAAAAATATAGCTAATTCAGGAGCTAAACTTACACCTCCAAATGATTCAAATCTAACTTCATCTACCTGTTATTCTTTTCTTCCTCAAGTTTTAAAAGCAAATTCATTGAGATTTTTCCAAAGATTGCTATAAAAAACAAACAAACATGGTCCTGTTTTCCCTAAAATGCTCACAAAGAAGCAGACATTCTGTGTTTACTGTGATTGCATACATTCTGTCATTACGTACATGCTTTCATGTTTCACAGATCATCTGGCTCCAATGCTTTAGAAAATTCAAATAAATTGCTATGCAATTTTAGATGCCAAGAGGATTCATGGTGGCACTGTCCCAAATGTGTGTTTCTGTGTGTGTGTGTGTGTGTGTGTGTGTGTGTGTTGTGTGTGTATGCATGTGTAGATATATAGATATATATTCATATATCTCTCTATATAAATAAATATGGTGTGTGCACTGAAATGCAACTTGATAAAACATTTTCGGGTGTCCTAGGTAATATTATCCAAATAAAACATGTTTACTCTGATTTCCCTTAATCTCCAATTTCAAGATAAGTATTTAGATGCCTTTCATACCCCATACATTGTGTTTCAACACGGTTAGAGTCAGTGCAGTAAATTCATAATTCATCTTCCTCTGTTTTCCTCAGGTGGACAAGGTTACTTTCCTTGTAAGGAGGGGAATTGGTCAGATCAAGTTTTAAGACACTGAATTAGCCCTGATGCTGGTAAAAACTCAGGGTCAGAATGAACATTGTGTGCCTATATGTTTTCCCCATAGATAGCCAAGATCAGCACTTCAGTTCTCCTGGATTGTGTATTTCAAGCATTTTAGGTCACCACCAAGAATGTAAGATGTTCTTCCTTACCCATTCTACTCATCACCTCATAGTTATTATTTTTTTGAAATGTGTTTTAGTTGTAGATGGACACAAAATCTTTATTTATTTATTTATTTTTATGTGGTGCTCAGGATTGAACCCAGTGCCTCACACATATAAGACAAGCACTCTCCCACTGAGCTGTAACCCCAGCCCCCTGGTTATTATTCTTCATGTCACTGGTAGTTCCAATATTCTTCCAATCTTTTCTGTTTCTCTCTTTAACTCCCTCAATCTGCTGCCTTATTTTTGTTTTTTCATGCTATAATGCTTCTGGTTGAAACCACTCTTTTTTTTCTGAGAAATGCTGTTTATGGGCTACTTCAATGATTCTTACACTTAATGTGAGAATCTGTTAGGGAACTAATTTAAATGCAAATTCTTATACTTATCAGCAAAGACTGAATCGATGTTAGTAGTCTTAAGCCAAAGATTGTCTGTGTTTAAGAGTCATAGCAGATAATTCAAACAGTGATTTCCACAGCTCACGTAAAGTCTGGATACTTAACAGGTAATAGGGTGTAATATTGCTTATTTCTTTTTGCATATTTTACCTATGCTGACCATACAAGATGTTGTCTTTTGGGGGTAGAATGAGGAATCTTGTTCTGCCAGACAAACGTCTTCACTGTATCATCAAACCATCAGTACCTTCAGGACTGGGGGCTATCGCTCTGGTTGTTCCCTTCTTTTACCAGCTGAACTCAGGACATGGACACCTGGGCATGAAAGTCAGAGGATTCATATGGAAAGAGACTGGATCCTGCAAGGGAGACTTCCTTTTCATAAATAGCATTAGTAGTGTCATTTGACAATCAAAATTGAGCATTTTGACATCTCTTATGGGTTGAATATGAGGTGTTCTCACAAAGCTCCCATTAATGAGGAAATATTCCGAGGTAAAATGATTGGATTATGAAAGCTGTAATCAAATCAGTCAATTCTGGGTTTAATGGACTGACTAGGTGGTAGCTACAGATAGGTTTAGTGTGTCCAGATGAGATGGGTCACTGGGATCATGCCCTGGAAGGGTTATTCTTCCTGAGAAGCCTCTCTCTCTCTCCTTTCTAGACCCCACCATGAGCTGAGCAGCTTCCTTCTGTTGGGCCCTTCACTCGTGAGATGCTATCTCACCTTTGGCCTAGAGCAATACAGTCAGCCATTTATGAATTGAGACCCCTGACACCATGAGCATCTACTAAACTTTTAAGAAAACTTCTGTTTGTAGACTATTCTCTCAATTTTCCATTGTGCACCTTAAAATTTTTTTCACACAATATATCGCTAATTATTTTATTATGTTTGTTTATATATGAAGTCAGAGGAACCTTATTTTATTTTTAAATATACATGTTTTGTCAATAATATGAGACATAGTATCTGTAACATGTGCATAGAATATGACTTCTACTTTTAGAAACTTACAGATTAAGAAATAATTGTTCCAATAAATAAAGAAGTTATATTATTAAGAAGGGAATTGTTGATTAACTCTCAGTTTTATCAACAATTTCAGTACACAACCAAGGAGAGATTGTATTGAAAAAAAATCATTGACAAGTTTAACAAATGTTTTAGTCTTCTTAAAGCAGTGTACCATTTCTTTAAAATTTTTAATTATAAGAATGCTAGAATTGCCCACTAGAAAATCAAGCCACAATTTAACAGAATTGAAAGGAGAAAAGTTCAAGATTTATTGTTGGCATGAGTTTAGACTAAGCATTTTTCTAATAGTCCCCATAGCTCATACTGGGTGCCAAAGGCAGTATGCTTTGTATTAATTTTAACTATATGTTTGGAGCCAGTTATTTTGAACCTCTTGATGATAGTGCCCCTTTGTGGGATTTGAAATTGCATAGAATAACCCATGCTACATTGTGCCCACTGGCTTTCTACTTAAGAATTAATTGCTAGCATTCTGCTTGTCCTATGTGCATTATGCTATAAACATAAGAACTTTTTATAATTAAGGGAAATTGCTAGTATCCTGGCCAGCAGAGTAAATGCAAACTTGTATTAACAATACTATAAGCCTCTGTGTTGTACAGGGAATTATAATAATGTCCTAAAACTCAATGTCAGAGAATTATAATAATGTCCTAAAACTCAATGTAGAGCTTTATTTCTACAATAGTGATTCTTTGGAGCTACAGCTTATTCAAGGAGAGCCTGACAATGTTAATGTAATGAGCAATGAGATTATAGTTTTGTCATTTCTGGGAGTCTTTTTTGTATGTGATAAAAAATGTTATTTAATTAATTTTGAAATAAACTAAGTAATTATTCAAACTTTCTTTGAATCCCAATATGCTTTCTGGCTAGCCTTTGTTTTCCAGCAAAGTTAGGGTAAGGAAATGAAGTAAAGAGAGAGAGAGAGAGAGAGAGAGAGAGAGAGAGAGAGAGAGAGAGAGAGAGAGAGAAATTATAATAATGATAAAAGTTATATTTTCCAAAACCCCTATTATTTTTAATTAATTAATTTTTGTTGATGTATCACTTGTATGCAATATCACACAGATCTTAATTAAGAAATCTATGTATGTGTTTACAAATTAATACATGTATATACACCATTTTTCAATCAAGATTAGAATATTTTAGTCACTTCATGAAAAAAACACTTTGGAATTGCTTAGCCAACCTTTATTTACTCTGACCCTGATATTTTCCCCATCATTATTGTGATAATTGTTACTTTGATCCAAAGGATTGAAATCAGTATCTCAAAGAGATATGGCACTCCTATGTTCCTTGCAACACACCAGCACAAGATGTGGATACAATCTAATGTCTGTCAACAGTTAAAGGGAAGAAGAAAATGCATTAATCACTCTGCATAGTTTTATTTTAGAGGCCTCCTAATAATAACTTTGTTCAGCTTCTATTTTTCTGTAAAAAGACCTAGTTTGCTTAAAATTTGAAAACTAATTTTTGCTTTACAATTCAGGTTTAGTTTAGTTCCATTTTGTTTTCTTTCTATAAGTCCTTTAACATTACCATTTCACTGGCATCTGTTTATGTTTCTTAATATATTTTTGTCATCATTAAGTTGTTGATAACCTGTGTTCATTCTTTTACTTTTAAGGTGTGATCTTTACAAATGTTTTTCAGCCTTTTGATTATGATTTAACATTGAATGAATTTTTTAAAATTTATCACACTTGAAGTTTCTTGAGTTTTTGTATATGTGGGTTTATAATTGCCCTAAAATTATTTTTTATTAAAATTTTGAATTTATTTTTTATATCACCAATTCTGCAGCTAAAAATAAAATGACCTTCATGTTTAAAACTTGATAATTTCCCATTAGTCAGAGTCCTGTTCATTCATTTCAGTTGTCTTTTCACACTGTGATTCCATTTATAAAATCTCTGTTTCCCTGATACCAGCTTCACCATTTTCTGTATGTTTCCTACTATTCTCTGATTATAGTTTAGTTCAAAATTTTTATTTTAGTTTTAGAATTTTGTTTTGGTTTTACCACATTTCTCTAATTTTTATAGATTCCATTCTTTACTACAAAAATACTTGTCTGTCTCTTATGCTCACCTTTTATTTAAAGTATTCAATTTTTTCTTACAAAAGTTCCTTTAAAATCCTTAATTGATAATTCATTTATCTGAGTGATTTTAGGTTCTATGTCCACTCTATAATTTTTTATGGGATATATGTACTTATTTCTTTGCACATTTAAGAATTTTGTATTGTACCTTAATATTAGGTACACCATGCTGTTGAGTGAGTTTTTCATGTCATTTTACTTCAGTATTAGTTTGATCTTTTTGAAGATTGTTTTAGATTTTATTGTTGTATATAAATTAATGTTTACTATTTTGTTAGGTTAGCCCTACAACTATGGTTAGATACTTTTGATATATCTATTGAATATTGAATTCTCTACAGAAGGCTAGAGAGTTCAGTATGGCCTCTCCTTTGTGATTATTTTGAACACAATCATCTTCTAGCCCCTTATGATTTTCAGGGGTACTTATCTCATGGTCCATGGATAGTGGTTCTTTTATCAATTAATTATTTTTCTTTGCCCCACGCCTCCGCCGCCTAGACCTCCTAGATTAATCATGCATGGGATTCTACTTCAAACTCAAGAGAAAATTTCTGTGTATGAACTGTTTTCTTTGTTGAACTACCTCCTCTCAAATAATTTGTCTTACATTATATCGTCATCTCAACAGCTGACCTCTGATATGTCTCCTCAGGTATGTTCACCTGTCTTCATGCACATGCAGTGATTTAGAAAATGCCTCTAGGCAGAGTCAAGGCCATGATGGAGCTCACCTCTTTTATTACCCTTATCTCACACATACTTGTTCATAACTGAACCCTGACCAAAATCTAAAACCATTTAGATCACATCTTTTCCCTGTAACTGTTCAATTGTTCCAGGTGAAAGGAATAATCTGCTACTTATTACTTGCAATGACAGAAGTATAAATCAGCTATAGAGATTTTGATTATAAAAACCTACATATGCTGTCTTCATTTTTATTTGTTATCCAAAGAATCAAATACTTTTTTCAAACATCAAGCATAAAAATATAAAATAGTAGACCTTTTCTTTTTTAAAACTCCATTTCAACGGCTTGGGTTGTGGCTCAGTGGTAGAGAGCTCACCTAGCATGTATGAGGCCCCAGGGTTTGTTTATACAGATAAACAAATAAAGGTATTGTGTCCATCTGCAATTAAAAAAATATTTTTAAAATTCCATTTCAAATAATAAAATTCAGGGTCACATTTCTAAGTAAATTTTTACTCTTATAATTTATTTAATCCTTTAAAATGAGAATATAAAATTATGTAATTATTGGGTTCAGCAATCTGCAATTGTTATTTGATTATTTTGAAAGAAAAAATTAATTATGTGGCTCAATATAACATTATCATCACAAATGAGTAAATTTTAACCACAGACTCTAATTAACTTGATTAAAGTTACACAACAGAATAGTCTGAGATCCAGTATATAAATCAAGACAATGTGATATAAATATATCCACACAATCATTTTGCTGCTGCCTTTTCCATGATACTTTTGTTGCAGAACATATTTTAATTGAAACTTTTAATGAAAAATTTTTAGTGTTCTCTATTTCTAATTTGCCATGATGTAATAAAAACAAATATAATATGGTTAAACTTTTATATTATCCTAAAACTTACTTAAATGCTATTATAGTTCTATTTTCGACATTCAGTACTTAAATGCATTTCTTTTGGTTTGTTTTAATTAGTTATACATGACAGTTGAATGTGTTTATGAACTTTGATATATCATACACAAATGGGGCATAATTTCTCATTTTTCTTATTGTACATGATTTAGAATCACATCGGTAATTCACTCATACATGTATATAAGGTAATAATGTCTGTTTCATTCTACTATCCTTCCTGTCTCCATTTTCCCCCCCCTGCACCCCCTTCTACCTAATGTAAAGTAACTTCATTCTTCCTTAGTATCCCTGAATTGTGAATTAGCATCCACATATCAGAGAAAACATTCAGCCTTTATTTTTTGAGATTGGCTTATTTTGTTTAGCATGATATTCTCCAACTCCATTCATTTACCAACAAGTACCATAATTTCATTCTTCTTTAAGGCTGATTAATATTCCATTAAATATATATACCATAAAGAATGTATTAAATATATTCTTAAATATACTCAATGCTCATAGGTTTATTTATAAATATAATCATTCTATTTTTAATGTGTTTTATATATGTGAAAAATAAATATTAAAATATGTCATCGTAGGGATTGGAGTTGTAGCTCAGTGGTAGAGTGCTTGCCCAGCATGTGTGAGGCACGGGGTTCAATCTTCAGCACTATATAAAAATAAATAAAATTAAGGTCCATCAACAACTAAAAAAATTTTAAAAATGTCATGCTATATTAAATATACACCTGAATATACTCAGAGCGGCACAATAAGGGGTGGGGGGAAATTGAAGTTCATTGGATTAGACAAAGGAGAATGAAGGGAATATATATATATATATATATATATATATATATATATTCACACACAAACACACACTAAAAGTTTCTAAAATATATTTGACAGGAGAATATTGTTATATAAAAATATGTATTCAACTTATATTTTTAAAGTTATTTTCATTTATTATAAATAAACAGAGATTTAAATGTTTGATATTTAGTATGTGCCAAACAAGAAGATAAGGTATGGAATTGAATTGAAGAGATGAAGTAGTATTCACCCTCTTGAAACTAATTTATTGAAGAGGACCAAATTAAAACATAATAAATACTATAACTAGGGTGAATTAATTTCTGTGATGCTATAAACAGATAAAAAAAATATGACTGGAATTGTCCACATAAACCTGAGAAACAGTGAGAAGAGAGGAAGAGGGAATCAGAAGGTGATATAACCTGAACAAAGCCTTTTATACACATTTTCTGCTGGAAGCCATGTATATTGGGCTTGTTTGAGCTACCATAAGGCAGGGAGGCTACTTTTCTGGGAAATCCTGGGTGAAAATCCCAGGTTGGAGAAGCCCAGATAGTGCTGGTGCCCCACCTTAGCTTATAGCCCTAGGTTCAAATGCAGCCTCTTGGGGATGGGCATAATCTGCCAATCCCCAAACAACTTATTTTTCCATTTTTATCCTGTTTTCCTCAAGAAGGCTGCCACATGGAAATCTTTTCACGTATTTCCCCTTATTTAAAGGATTGGGGCCTTTTTCACTTTTTCAGTTGCCGTTCCTATCAGGACTGGAATCCCACTAGGCATCCCCCTTCTAAATCTAATTTCTGCCAGTTTTCTTTTGTTCCTTATTATTTTCTGACTTTTTTTCCCGAGCTGATTGACACCTCCAAGCATAAATCTGTTCTACTGGAATTCTGGTAACCCCAGGAATTTTCTTTTAAAAAAAATTATTTGTTCTTTTTAGATATACATGACTCTCGAGCAAGTTTTGACATATACGTACAAGGAGTCTAACTTGTCATTCTTGTGGTTGTACATAACATGCAGTTACACTGGTCATGTATTCATATGTGAACATAAGAAAGTTGTATCCAATTCATCCTACAGTCTTTCTTTTTCTCATCCCTCTGTCCTTCCCTTCATTTTCCTTTGTCTAATCAAATGGATTTTTATTACTCTCCCCTCTTATTGTGTGTCAGCATCCACATATCAGAGAACATTTGACCTTTGAATTTTGGGGATTGACTCATTTCACCTAATATGGAAATCTCCAGTTTCATAGATTTACTGAAAAATGCCATAATTTCATTGTTCCTTATTGCTGGCTAACATTCTTTTGTGTATATAAACCACATTTTCTTAATCAATAGAAGTGTAAAATTAAAGTTGATAATTGTTGTAGCAAATATAAAAATACTGCATAGAGATGCTATGCTACTTTAAAATCTTCCATTTTAATTCCCTAAAATGACTAACTTATTAAATGTGTAAAGAATTTGATTTTTAAAAATGTAACAATACCGTATCATGTATAAGCACAAGAAGGAGAAGTTATATTCCATCTATGTATAATGTGTCAAGATACACTCTCCTGTATGTGTATATAAAAAGAACAAATACAAAAATAGGAAAAAAATGTAACATCAGTTGCCTGCTCCTAGATTTTTCTAATACCACACACAGAAAATTACAATACCTTTTTTATTCAATAAATTAAAAAATATTTATTGATTGTTACTTATAGACAGTGGGACTTCAGTGATAAGGGTCTATGTATGCATATAGATCATGGAACCTACACTTTGGAAAGCATACTAATGAAAAGTATATCATATTAAGGAAAGTATAGCTAAATTTGCCTTTACCCACACTGGATGCAACTGAAGGGAGAAAATAAACCAATGTTTTGCAAATATGTAATTAATCTAGCACTAATACAGTTTGTAGGATTTAAATTTGATATTAGCTGGATCTAAATCTTAATCTGGTAATTTAATTTAAAGTAGATTTGGTGACAGAAACACCTTGACCTATCCATTCCACAATGTGTGCATATTTCAAAACATCTTTTTGTGCACCACAAACTACACAACTTCTACTTGTTGAGTTATACAAATTTCAAAATAAAACAAACAAAAGCATAAAAATATTCCTTCATTGAAAGAGTTATTCCCAACCTAAGACAAACAAAACAAAACAGAAAAAAAAAAAAAAAAACAACTCTCAAGAAAATGAAGAACTTAGCTTCTGGTTTCTAGTCCAGTATGTAAGAAGGTTGCAAATCACACAAACAAAAACAGAACAAACTGAAAAAAAAATCAGTGAATCTTTTTAGATCCATGAAAAAAATTGTGGATACAAGGCCATCTCTTGTACCCTACGCTAGAGAGGCGCACTGGTGAATATAGAGAATCATAGTTTACCAGAGCAGAAACCCCACATGCAGAAATCCCTAGTGGAGACAGAGCCAGGGTAAGAAAACCTGTAATATATTTTGAGACATTGCCACAGGCTCAGTGTGGACAATTGTGAGAGTTAAACCTCCAAGGTGACCAGTCACTGTGGCTTGGAACCCTTTGTGAGTTTTAGCGTCAGAAGTTCAACTTCATTCTCAACTTCAATATTGGACAAAAAATATCTCCTTTGCTTCTAGCAGATAGAGAGAAAGGAAATTGGAAATACAGTAGCACATTTTTAACCAGGTCTGCACTCAATAAAAACTATTTAACTACTGCCTAACCTATCAGGGTTTTCCCAGAGCATAACTGACCTGAAATTCACAGTGCAGAGGCATGAGACCATAAAATTTCCCATCTACTGACATGTTGACACCATATTACTGAAGTATTATTTATAGTTCCTTTAACCAAGTACATCTTGTCTGGCAAGAAAAAAAATCATCATGCATAAAAAGACAAAAAAAATACAATTTGAAGATACAAAGTAAGCATTACAACCAAATTGATATATGGTAAGGATGTTTGTGAGAATATCCAGAATTTTAGAACAACTTTGACTAATATATTAAGGTTCTGATAAATAAAATATCTCACAAGAATAAATACAATGAAAATAGAGAGATAGAGTTTCTAAAGAAGAACTGAAGAATAAATGTTAAAGATTAAAAAAAGTACTATAATAGCAACTAAAAAGTCCTTCAGTGGGTGAATAGAATAATTGTTGTTTTAGAGAGTTTTTTTTATCTCTGTGAACAAAAAACCCTGCAATACAACAATTTTGAAACAGGGAAAATTTACTTGAAGCTCATGGTTTCAGAGGTATTAATCCATAAACAGGTGGATCCATTGCTCTGGGCTTGAAATTAGGCAGAACATCATAGCAGAAGAGTGTGGTGGAAGACAGAAGCCTAGGACATGGTCATCAGAAAATGGAGAGAGGACTCTGCTCATTAGCTATAAAATATATACCCCAAGGCCATACCAACAGGAATCTACTCCTCGAGCCACAGCTTTGGTGTCTTCAGTTAACACCTAGTTAATCCATTCAGTGGATTAATTAGGTTAAGGATCTCATAATACAGTTGTTTCATCTCTAAAATTTTTAAAATTGTCTCTCATCTGAACTTTTGGAGAACATTTCATATCTAATCCATAACAACTGTGGTACTTCAATGATGAAGAGAAATTATCTCTCAAGCAATAAAGAAAACTCAAATGCCTACAATTAAGTAGCAGATTCCAATATAAAAAGTGTATATACTGTATAAGTCAAACCACATGGGGTCTGGAAAAGGCATAGAATGCAAATTGTAAAACGATCAGTGGTTGCCCAAGGTTTCTGGGGAAGAATGGAGGGAGAAATGAAAACATGGAGCACATAGGGTTTGAGGGGGCACTGAAACCACTCTGTAGAATACTATAATGGTAAATAAATGTTATCATAACTTTGTACAAACAAATTAGACATGCAAAACTAATTCTGAACTTGAACCTGAATGATGATCTGTGGGTGAGACTGATGTATTAATGTAGATTCACCCACTGAAATAATATTCTATTTTTGTGAAGGTATGAGGTAAACTGGGCATGTATGGGGCCAGGGATAAATGGTATTGTTCTAATTTCCTCTCAATTTTTTTTCAAATATTAAATAACTCTCAAAATAAAGTTAATAAAAATGAATTAAAAATTATCTCTAATCTGAATTAGAGATTAGATGAAGGGGTGAATGCCTATAATCTCAGCTATTTAGTAGGCTGAGGTAGGAGGGTTGCTAGCCTCAGCAATTTAACTAGATTCTGTCCCAAAATGACATAAAAAGGATGAGCGAGTGTAACTCAGTAGTAGAATTTCCCAGGGTTAAATCCCCAGATTTACAAACATATGGGCATGCACACACACACACACACACACACACACACACATACAAACACACACTCACGTTGCTTGTAAATGTTGAGAAGTTTAAAATACAAAAAGATCATATTTATATGAAAAATGTGTTACTTAAAATTCAATAGTAAACTTAAATAGATTAAAAATTATGGAAAAAACCCAATTATATTATTATAGCAAAAACGCTTCTTAAATTGAGAAGTAAAAATTTAAAGATGGCAAAAATGGAGAGATGTTGAATAGATGGTAAAATTTTAAGGCTAGACATATCTAATTGGAGTTTAAAAGACAGTAAAGAAAAACATTTTTTTAATATATCTTCATACTACTACTAGTGCTACTACTATCACTACTACACACTCTGTATAAAATTAAGAATTCCTATTATCATTACAGTATAAAAAGTCAACCCACAGAAAAGGTAATAAGGTCACTGAAATACACATTTGATTAAAAAAACCCTCATATCTACAGCATGTAAAAAAAGACAAAACAAAGCAAAAAAAAAAAAAACCTCTAAAGAAACAGTAAGTACAATCACTTAAATGAAAGGGATAATTCCTGGAGATGTATTATTAATCAATCTTTCCATTGTGTGAGCATCATAAAGAGTACTTACATAAGTTAAGACAGATACAATATCACTCAGTTAAATGATCTTATGGGACTACTGTCATATATGCAGTCCATCACTAACTAAAATGTCCCTCTACAGTGCAGAATTGTTTAAGACAGAAAGTACAGTGTGGAAAAAGGAGAGAAGAATTGACTAATATATTCCAGTTAGCCAGTAAACATAGGAACAATATTAATAAGTCATGTAGAGTTTCTGAAAGGACCTAATAAATCTGGAAAAAAATATTACTCTGCACATCATACCTCAAGGTATGCAAATATATAATGTCCACAAAATTAGGACCACATCTTGGTTTCAAAGGTGTATTTCCATCATGTGGCATGAAGTCTAGAATATCATGAATTCAATTGATGTTTGATGAATAACTGAACAAAATGTATTTCTTGCACATTTCATCATGCTGGGCATTAAGACAAATGTTGCTTTAAGCAAAAGAATTAAAGTTTACTTTGTTTAAAAATAACAAAGTATTAGTTGGAATAATATATGGTTATGTATTTGGAAATTAGGATGAAAAAATAAGCTGAATTTAATTATAGAGTTATGAGTGAATTCATTTTCTAATCCATTCTCATTAGAAAGAAGGAAAAAAATTAGATAGAAAAGGACAATACTTGAAGGTAAATACTTGGATAAATTGCATATAGAAATGATGTGAAGGCTTATTATTGTATATGATCAATGTTCTCATTTTTAAATAATGAACACTTCTCTGACTTTTAAATTATGGCATTCCATTTCACTTTTTATTTCTCTGTGGACTTGTTCCTGTCACTTCCCTAAATTAGTATTTTACTACTTTTTATACTGTTATCACATCATGTTATTTTTCTTTTCATACAGTGCAACACTTCATGATTTATTATTCCATCTGTGATTTTAATGTAATATTTGGGAATCTTAATAGTAATAAACAGCATTTTCTACATGTTAAAACACACACATATACAAAATGACGCATTCTATAGAACAGGAACTGTATTTTCTTTATTTATTTAAACTTCCGGAAGAATGGATTTGTCTTCAAAAAACAGTCATAAGATATGATTTCAATTAATGAATTTTTTAAAAAGCAGATTCTAGCATTTCCAAGTCTCTGTGATATGTTTATACATTGAGTTAATTTCCTAATATATTTGTGTATTTTTTGAAAATATATTATAAATTAATGAAAAATGAATTAAAAACCTACTAACATTAAAATAATAAAAATTAAAATGTCATGCAAAAAGATGTAAAAAATCACATATAAGTCTTTACAATTAATGTATTCAATCAAATCTTTGAAATTCTGACTATTACAAAAATCAAGGATATTATTATTTTACACTGATTGATTAATTTCTAAATAGTTTTTTGGATGCAAATAAATGTCAGTAAATAAATTATTAAAATTTCGCATTGCTTTAATTTTTTTCCTTTACACTTACACACACCCCTAACTTTTAATTCTATTCAAACAGTTTGTGTGAGTTACTGCTTTTCAGCATGAATGAAGGATTGCCTATGGTATTCATAACTTTTGATTTGTAAAAGATGTTTTTAATGTTAATGAATGATATTATTCCAAGCTGTATATTATAATTTCCAGCACAAAAAATATTAATAAAAAAGGTAAACAGGCTTATTTTGTAAAATTCAAATTAAGCAAACATAGAATAGAGAAAATTAATGCCTTTCATTTCAAAATTGACAATAAAGAAATATTAATAATTTAATATTTAACTTTTTTGTTATGTATATATACACTCTGGGCTGATTATTCATTTGTTAATTTGAGATTCTAGTACTCACAATGCTTTTGGGCAGTCTGCCATGTATATCAACCAATGTATACTATTCTGAGTTACCTTAAGTAATACAAGAAATTAACAACAAACTCACTATATTAATATTGACATGATACAAGGAAGATAACTGTTGTACTGGGGAAGAGCAGCTATCTATATTAAAAAGATAACTTTGCAGCTGTTGCAGATAAATTTATGTGATAATAAAACATGCCAGGTGATTCTAGTGTCTCAATTTATGAGTCAATGAAATTGAAGTCCAGAAAATTGGTGACTTGCCAAAATTTTTCCATTATCTCAAATATATAAATGCCAAAATTGGGACTAAACCTAGGAATAATGTCATAGAATAGTAAATTTATTTTGTAGGTAAAATTTTCGCCTATGAATGAACTTTTTCAGGTGGCCTTACTAGCAGTGTTATTCCAGCAATAAGAAAATGGGCATTTGACATAAGATATTTATATTTAGGAAGAAATCTTTATGTTAGAAGAATCTTTAAGTTTGCAGAGTCTCTGTATTCCTTTAATATACATTCATTGGTCTCCTACAGGATAGGAGATATTTTATTAATTTTGTATAACATAAAGGAAAATAAAGTATTTACCAACAAAAATTATGTTGGGCTATAAATAATGTGGACTAATAATTACCAAAATATAATCATGATGATTATTTTTATATATCAATTTTTAAGATGCTTTTGATAAGGTTAACATTATATTGCTGATACTTTAGTATTCACAGTGTGGGGGTGAGTTTTATCCAAGAAGTGAATCTGGAAAAAACAAACACAACAAAGATGCTTCAGATCAAGGGGGAATTCTCCAAGAGACTTTCCTAGGACTTTTTTCCACCAAAGTTTCCTCATGTCTCTGGTGGCCTGTAGACTTGACAATGCACATTTCACTCCCCTAGCCATTGAATATAATAGTGTGTGAACAAAATACCTGATAGGAATAACTTGGAGGAGGCAAAGTTTATTTTGGGCTCACAATCTGAGAGGTTTTAGTTTATGGTAAGTTGACTTCATTTCTATGGGTCCAAGGAGAGGTAGAACACCATGGTAGAAAGGCAGGATGAAGCAAAGAAGCTCAGGACATGGTGGCCAGGAAACAGAGAGAATGGGAAAAAGGGGCAAAAGGGGAGGTGAAACGTCCCAGGACACACCCCCTTTGACCCACTTCCTCCAACCATATTCCACCTGCTTAAAGTTGCACCCAGTTAATTCATTCAATCTAGAATGGACTGATTAATTTATAGCTCTCAATACAACCATTTTACCTCTGAGTATTCCTTCATTAACACAGGAGTACTTTTTTGGAGGGGGGGCACTTCATATCCAAAACATAACCCAACCCACTTTTAGTATTTTGGATTTCACAGCTTCTTTAATACTGTGAGCCACTTTTTTTATAATAAAATCTCTCTTTCTGCCTCTCTCATTTAATATCTTGTGGTTATTATTCTGGAGAGCCCAGACTAATGCAGGACCAAATACAGTGTTAGAGTGAAAGATCTGTAATACTGAAACCATGAAAAATTTGTGAGGTAACTGATGCTAACTTTTTACTTTATGTGACAAGAGAGAATTAAATAATTATAGGAATTTACCCAGCTGGAGTACAGTAAGGGGCATGTATTGGGAAGAAAGAAATAGAGAATACAAAGGTCCAGTGAAGTGTATAGTGGTTTATTGTTAAGGTCTGTAGACAAGTCAAAATAACACGTGGTATTTTGCCAGAGAAATGTTAGAGTTGGTAAACAAGTCTGGATGGTGCCTGGCAAAATGCCAGAGGGAGTGGTTTGAGAAGTAACAAAAGCAAGCCATTAAGTGTGGAGATTCCTTATTGGTTGGCTGATGTATCTAGTTTATGCTAATTAAGATAAGTTGTGCAAAATGTATAAATAGCTCTGTTGTCCTACAATAAACGGCTCCTATTCCTGCTGTATCAACGTACACAAGTTATTCGTCACCCCCGGGTTATTCTGCTGCAGCCAGACCCCGGCAGATGGTGGCCCATTATGGGGAGCCCCGGGGACACTCGGGGGTAAGTGACAAAAAAAAAGCTGCCTGTCCATAGACAGGACGGGAACAATCTGCTCGTCCCTAGACAGATAGGGTGAGAGGAAAAATGGCCATTTCGAGAAAATGGAGAAGATTGATGCAGTATGTTTGTGTCTTGTTTTGTCTCAGTGTATTGTATTGTCTTTATGATGAAAATATGGAAGGGGTGAGAAGTAAATTTGATAAGGGAAAGAGGCACCCCAATGGAACGAAGAATAGTTAGGGCATGTGTTGATAAGAGCCCAGAAACTCTAGTCAGAAAGAAAACGAAAGTTCAGAAGAAGAAGGATTATCAAAAAAAAAGTTGCAGCAAAAGGCTATTACTAAATACTTTTCGTTACCGGAGGGTGCGTGAATCTGTGCAGCAGCTGCCACATGCGGGAGCGGGTCACCGTGCAGCAAGTACTTTCCAAGCAGCGGGAGCCGGCTCTTCCACTGCCGAGAGCCCAAATCTAGACCTGACCTGGAGGCACAGTCTCCCAGGCTCTTGCTCCCTGTGCTCAGAAGCAGTTTGAGCCCTGGACTCTCCCCAGGGCCATATGGGGCTGCCCAGGATGCTACAACCGGCAGAAGACGCTACCAGCGTCCCTGATGTTTGGTCATTTTCAATGCCAATAACTAAACTACAATGGTTCTCCCACACCTGGAAGCTAATGAGTAATGAGCACTATTAAGGCTTATTTCAAATGTAAAAAATCTTGAGATAATGTACTAAATTGTTCAGAAGGTTGTTTTCCTAGTAGAATGCTACAAGATTTTCTTTAGCCAGCGTTGCAGAGTTCCTGCCTTCATCCCAGTGCCGGTGAAAAGGAAAGAGGAAGAATTTCCAGTGTTGCTGAAAACCTGAAAACTGGAGGAGACTTTGGCTGAGAAACGGAGGAGACTTCGGATCAAGCTAGCTGCCTGCAGAACTTACCTGGCCTGTGATTTAAGCTAGCTGCCTGCAGAACTTACCTGGCCTGTGATTTAAGCTAGCTGCCTGCAGAACTTACCTGGACTGTGATTTAAGCTAGCTGCCTGCAGAACTTACCTGGCCTGTGATTTAAGCTAGCTGCCTGCAGAATTTACCTGGACTGTGATTTATCTGGACTGTGAGTTAATCTATTGAGACACTGCTTTACTTGGACTGAGACAACAAACTGTAATGTCAGCTCTATGTTTTCTTAGAGGAGCTTTATCTTCATCTTACAATTAATGGCTAGTCAAATTGTAACTTGATATCTTTGCTAACAGTGTCATTGCTGGTATAATTTTTCCAAGGGCTTCTTGCATGGAGCCATCAATTGGCTTGGTATTGCTACATTTTGTATCCTCACTTTCTGTTTGTAGCAGGTTATTTATGGTGTTTCTGTAAAAACCACTATGGTCGTTATTTAAATTAAACAAAAGGGGGAATTGTTAAGGTCTGTAGACAAGTCAAAATAACACGTGGTATTTCATAAACAAGTCTGGATGGTGCCTGGCAAAATGCCAGAGGGAGTGGTTTGAAAAGTAACAAAAGTGAGCCATTAAGTGTGGAGATTCCTTATTGGTTGACTGATGTATCTAGTTTATGCTAATTAAGATAAGCTGTGCAAAATGTATAAATAGCTCTGTTGTCCTACAATAAACGGCTCCTATTCCTGCTGTATCAACGTACACAAGTTATTCGTCACCCCCGGGTTATTCTGCTGCAGCCAGACCCCGGCAGTTTATTAGTATTTTTTCTACAATAAATGAATGAGTGAATGTTGCTCAAAGTATTGCACAAAGTTTGTTTAGAAACTATAGGAAATCTAGTATACAGGCTCATTATGTGTTAGGCATAAAAGGAAAATAGATGAGTAAGGCAATGGCAAGGGTGTGGTCTCTAAATTGTGAAGTCAGCTCTATGTTTTCTTAGAGGAGCTTTATCTTCATCTTACAATTAATGGCTAGTCATATATAAGAATGTCAAATCCACCAGGGGAGGTGATGCATACTTGTAATTCCTGTGGCTTGGGAGGCTCAGGCAGGAGTATCATGAGTTCAAAACCAACCTTGGCAAAATTGAGGCACTAAGCAAATCATTGAGACTCTGTCTCTACATAAAATTCAAAATATGCCTGGGGATGTGCCTCAGTGGTAGAGTGCCCCTGAGTTCAATTCCTAGTATCAAAAAAAGACAAATTTATGTCCTCATTTTCATATATCTTTCATGGTACCAAACTGGAGGTATACAAAGCAATTACAATGTTAAGTAATGCTTACAAGGGAGACAAAGGATGCAAAGATAAAAGACAAATTTCCAACTTGTGAATTAGGCATATGCTAATACCTATATTGGAGTAGAAATATGGGTACTGGCTAGTTTCACTGGAACAATCATGGAAATAACCCAGATATAAATAACAGGATGATGTTGGAAATACAAGAAAATAATGTAAGAGTAACTGAAGCATGTAAATATAAAAAATAAAATGGTTATCATATTCGACAAGTGTGGAATTCAAGGTGAAATAGTAATGAAAGGAAACAAATCAAGAGGAAAACAAAGCTCTAAGTTAGTTAGAGAATGCTTGCAATCTAATTTGTCCACTGATCAAACATTATAGGCCTGCCAATAGTTTAGGTAGTGAATAAGCTTCCTTTTTCTCTCCTAAGTCATCAGTCACTGTTTCTGTTTTCAAAGAGACAGTGGTGACAATCATCATTAACACCTTTTTCAGGGTGAGGACCGTGACATTGTGTCATGGTTCTGGTAAGAAAATGCTTCTGGGTAACTTTGGACTGGGAACATTTAATATAATGTTGTGAAGATATTTCCAGGACTTTAAATATAAGGGAGGTCGGAAGATGATAGCTACTGAGCTAAATAAGAGCTGAATGTGCACAAATCTTAAAACCTCTTGAGGTCTGATGAATGTAAAATGTATATGATTGGTTCTTTTCAGTAAATCTTTACATCTTCTACTATAAAAATTATAGATTCAAGCAGACCCTTTACTGTGGCCAAGAAAAGGATAAGGGTGTAATTGTAAGAAATGGAAACAACCCAATTTAACTCTGTGAATTACCCATGTTTGACTGTTCTGTTCTGCATACCAAATGCTTCTTGGCTTTAGTATTAATGCTAGACTAAAGGAGTTCTTTGGCAGCCCATCATTGTCTGAGTGTAATCAGGCACTTAGCAACCCTGACACTGGATGCTGGCATCTTTGTTTGGAAACAGCAATTGATTCCACAATGAACCAGTTGATTGCTAATTTAGTGCACTAATGTGAAGAAGCAGGGGGTCCACATACTGCACCTGAATCCAGATGTCAGTTTGCTTTCAAGGTAATATGTTGTTTAAAGAATATTTTCACTCATGTATTGATTCTACACAGACACATTTTTACCTTCCTTTTTCTTGGATTTTTTATTCTTATCTTTTTAAATAGTGATATGAATGGTCATTGTTAATCTTGTCAATCTTGCCTTGAACTATACAAATACTAGATAGAAGTGTACTCTTAACGGTAATCAGTAAAAATGATGTAAATGAACAATAAATAATAAAACAAATGGACATGTACTTGAGCATGTTTAATATTTTAAAATAGCAAATACTTATTTTTGATTAACATTTTAAATTTGTCAATATCTACCAAATATTCAGCAAAATGTCATACTTTTAGAGTATTTTGATTTAGGCCAAAATTTCAAAAACTATAATATCAGATATTTATTTCAGTTAACTATCTAAACTTTTTCATAGCCCAATGAAAACTAAATATGATCTTAACCCCAACTTCTTAAATGAAAAAAAAAAAAGAAAAGCTAGCAATGGAATATATGCTTTATAGTTTTACTAATTCAGAAACTTGTCATCATTACCGAATTATGGATTCAATGAAAAAATGATAGTATAGTAAGAAAGAAAAGAAAACCAATTTCCAAATGAATAATTAAAGTTAATGTAGGATTATTTTAAAGACCTAAAATAAAGTTTAAAAATATAATAAGCATAAAAATAAAATAAATTGGGAATAATATGTAGCAAATTATTAAGTTAAAGTTTGTAATGAACAGTGCATGCCATGCTAGTCAAGAGATCTTTTAATATGTTCACTGACTGTTTTGTTGTATCTGTGTATTAAGACTATACATTTTAAAGAGCTCTTGATGTTTGCATCTCCTGGACTGTGTATGGAACAGACAGAAATGCTTTTGTTAATTAACTCAGTTATTTTCCCCCCATATCAAATCAAGTAGAATAAAAATTCCTCATTTAAAAGCAAACCTTATTACCTGAATTCTAATATAAAGTTATTATTAATGTTATTGTTATTTTTATTCCTACATCCAATCTCTCATTAAATACACTTGTTATTTAGACTGGATTACAGATGTGTACCAAAAGAAATCAACATTGTGTAAAACTCCCCTCAGCAAAGTCCCTACTCAATACACTATTAAAATTATGTGAATAAATCTTTAAAATAATCAAATTTTCTTAAATGGTCTTGTCTTTATGCCTTCAAGTCATATCATTTATGTTTTTGATTTATAACAAGTAATGTATTGTTTCTGACTTTTTTTTCCTTATGAATGGGGGTTTTTCTTTCATCTACAAAATGGTTCTTCACACTTTTACTGTTCAAGAAATATTTCTAAATTTGTAAAGATGCATCATCTTTATACCCATCTTTTTCAGTTTTCCTTTATTTTTAACACTTGAATCTGTCCCTTTGTGTAGCTTCACTCATTGACATAATCCTCACTCTTAAGGCCTACACTCTCCAAGAATGTAAAATAGCCCTTGCTATGAACAACTGCTTGTCATGTATTCAGTTTCAATTGAGCTTTGTATCATTTTGTAATTTTGTTTTATTCTTAAGGCAACTTATTTAAGGTTCTGTTTTTATATAAACATAAAATTATAGGAAACTGATCATAAATAAACTAATAAAACATTAGTTTTATTTTATTGATCTCAACTTTGGTTTTTATTGAATCCAAAAATTGTGCCTATTTTTGTTCCTGATAGTTTCCTTCTTATGTCAAAATCAATCCAAGCAGAAAAAAGAAATATTTGTTTAAATAAGACATCTTTATTGTGTTTGCTATTATGTCAATTATAAGTGTTTACAGTTTGATGTTTTTAAATGGATATCTCAAATCAGTTATTTTTAGAAATTGTAAAATTGAAAGAATAATGATAATCAAGCTACACAGTTAATTAAATTAAATAGTGAAACTGATTCATTTAAAGTGAGATACTTTATTTAAAACCAAGTCATCATATTGTGATACATATCCTGTGATGTTTATTTTAGGTCAACTTGGAAGGTTTGTTTGGATGAGATTAAAATTTGAATTGGTGAACTCTGGGTACAGGAGATTACCTTCCATGCTGTTGGGCTAATCAGTTGAAGCCTCAGTTGAAGAAACTAGCAAAAATAACCTGTAGACTTCATCATACCATGGCCACTGCTGGTCCTCTGCTTGTTAGCTGTTAAAGCTTTATCTTAATGTTCCCCAAAATCTGTTGTGTATAAGTATTTGTCCCCAGATAATAAGGTCATAGAAAAGTGGTGGAAATTTTAGGATGAGGGGCTTATTTGAAAGAAGTAGATCACTGGGGGTGTGACTCCTTCCTCTCTCTTTCTCTCCCTTTGCTTCCTGGCCACCTTGAGATGAGCAGCTTTGCTCTACCACATACTTCACACCATGATATGGATCATGACAGGTCCCAATGGCAGAGCAGCCAAGTGACCTGTAAACTCTGAAGTCCTGACTCAAGATAAATATTTCCTATTAAAATGTTGCTTATCTGAGGTATTTTGTCACAGTGGCAGAAAGCTGACTAACACACTAGCCGTCAGAGAAGAACTCCACAGTCATTCTCCTGGGTCTTGAACTGCTGACCCACATTGCAGATTTGGACTTTCTAGTCTCCGCAATACTTTGAAACAATCCCTTAAAATAAATATTTTCCTGTATACATATACACGTATGATTAGTTCTGTGTTCCTGCATAACTCTGGCTAATTTGAATTCTTCTTTTATTTATTCTATCACCTCTATATTAACATTGAAATTCTCAGTAAATTAACTAAATTCCTTTACAGTCATTTGTGTGGTCATGCATAAAATCGATCCCTGTCTTGCATGTAAAAATTCAATATGATTACGATGAGTCAGAGTACTGGCAAAAGCTTTCATTCATAAAGACTGCCACATTCAAGTTCTTGGATCACAGCCAATTCCTGAGCAATGAGGCGATGCACATTGTAACTGCGCCGCTGGGGAAGACATCCAGGGAAGACAGATGACAGCAGGGTGACAGCTGTGTGACGGTGAAGTGAGGAGGGAAAACCACCAGCACACAGCATGCAGGAGAAACACTGCAAGTGCTCACTGAGGCACAGCTTCCCACAACATGACAGAGCAATGGAATGCGGAGAAACAGCAGTGGACAAACTGTCATCGGCAACAGTAATCATAAATGTGTGACTCATGTGGAGTAAATGCATCAGTTACCCTGTGGGGAGAAGGGAAGTGGATACTGCATAAAAACATCACCTTTCATAGCAAATGAAGGTTTGACATTCATCAGGTTTGTGAAGAAAATCAGTTGTCCTTGAAGCATGTTTATACAAACAAGCAACATTGGTACTTTCTTTTTTTTTTTTCAATGTTACAATATAGCCTGAAAAAATAATATCTGTTATTGCCATGGAGGGAGCACTTTCAGAAGGAGTTTGTTGTTGTTGTTGTTGTTGTTTTGGGGGATGTTTTTTTAAATAAAAGTGGCTAGGTGTGCATTTACAAATCTAATGATGGGAAAACCCAAATCCTTAAAAAATGCTAATTTTCTCTCATGAGTTCTATGAGAAACTTTGGGCTGTTTTCCAATTATTTCTTTCCAATTATTTCTTTCACTTGTTTTCTTGCTTTTATATTTGACTTTTAATGCTATTAGTGACATTTATTGAATTGTATATTTTGCAGCTTTTGCAAATTATAAACACCAGTGCTCAGACACTAATAGTAATACTACTTTAACAGTCTTTTAATCAGTAGAGATATATTTTTGAAGCTATATATTATTGATAAAAAATTCAAATAAACAATAGCATGATAAATATGATATAAGATAATACGCAACTGTTATCTATTCTTTTTGTCTCTTCTTGTCATCAGAGTTGAATAGCAAAGAGGTTTCAAATTGAAAACCAACTAAAGGCATATTATTTTTAGTTCAGTTAGTTTATCACAGAAAAGGTTTCAAGGTACTCCTGGGTAGAAGAGTATTTTGCTTGTGTCCCACACTGATGAAATAGTTTAGATCTTTAGATCTATTTGTAAATTGCCCAATTCAAAAAATTGAAGACTTTAACAGAAATCTGGCTTCATAAGAGGACATTGATGTTCCAAAGTACAGTGCATTTTTCTCATATTCTTGTCAAATGTTATACTATAAAAATGTCATTACTTTCCATGATCTCTAACACGTTTTTGTCTTTTCAACCTAATAATCGCCTACTTTTCTGAATATTCAAATGATATGTAATTTGCTTTTCTCCTTAGCAATAATGATAAGACATTTTAGTCAGCTGTTATGATGCTGTGACTAAAAGAACTGACAAAAACAATTATAGAGGAGGCAAAGTTTACTTTGTGATCACTGTTTTGTAGGTCTTGGTCCTGAGACAGGTAGCTCCAATGCTGTGGGCCAGAGGTAAGGAAGGACAGCAAGGCAGAGAGTATGTTGGAAGACAGCTGGTCAGGATGTGGCCACCAAGAAGAAAAGAGAGCCTCCCCTTACCAAAGATTAAACACATATCCCACAGTCATGTCCCCAAAGACCCACCTCTCTTACCATGCCCGACCTGCTCAGAGTTACAACCCAGTAACTCAAACATTTCTCCTCTAAGCTTTCTTATGTTGCCTCACACATAAGCTTTTGGGTGACACCTAATATCTAAACCATAACACAAGATAAGAAGTAGGAACGTGAGCAGAAATTGTAGCTTTGATCCTTAGGAGACTCATAACATTATGGAGAAAAGCAAATATAAATGATTTTAATAAGATTTTAATAATAATAATTATATATATATATATATGAATTTTAAAATAATGAAAAACCTTTCCATCTGAGTACTTCAGGGAAGTCTTCAGAAAAAAATAGCTTATTGTTTCAGAACACAAGTTTGGGAAGGATATTGAAAGAATGAAATTGTATTATTTATTCAATTTCATCCTGTAGATGATGATAACAATCTGCAAAAACTAGCATAAAATCTGTTATTATATTTTATTATAAATATTATATTTAGAAACTTACTGAAGTAGGAAGTAAAATTATAAGAACATGATATGTAAACCAACACATCCATAGTAACTCATAATAATGTAAGAAAAGAAAGCTTCTGGATTTAATCCTGAAAAGAGAGTGAATGTGAAAAGTTGGGGATGGAAGAAGAGAATGAGGAAATTTTTAGAATATATTTCAAAGGTTTCTTAGATTCAATGTAAATGATTCTCAGAAACACTCCTAGGCTGGGTTTGGGGGAACAATCCTGTAATCCCAGGTACTTGAAGGCTGAAGCAGGAGGATCAACAGTTCAAAGCCAGCCTCAGCAAGTACAATGTACCGAGCAACTCAGTGAGACCCTATCTCTAAATAAAATACAAAATAGGGCTGGGGATGTGGCTCAGTGGTTGAGTGCCCCTGAGTTCAATCCCCAGTACCCTCCCTATGGGAAAAAAACAACTCTAATTTCAGCAAACATATATTTATTATTGTTTTAATTGACACAATAATTATATATATTTTAGATAGAGTGTAATATTTCTATATCCCTATACAATGTATCATCAGGGTGATATACTTTCTGCATCATACTTTTGTGTGTGTGTGTGTGTGTGTGTGTGTGTGTGTGTGTGAGCATTTTAAATCTTCTAGATCTTTTGAACTGTTCAGTGCAATACTGTTCACCTTGATGCTCAATAGAACAACAGCATTTATTTTTCTTATTTAACTGTAATGTGTGTCTTTGACAAATCTCTCCACATTCCCTTCATCACCAGCCACTGGTAACCCCTCCTGTGCTCTCTAGTTTTTTAAAAACAACTTTATATTCTATGTATGAGTAGGATCATTGCAGTCTTTTTGTCTTTTTGTGCACAGTTTATTTTACTCAGGATTATGTCATCCAGGTTCATCCATATAGCTGCACGTGACAGGATGTCATACTCTTCTGGCTGAATAGTATTCCATTTTAAATAGCTCTTACTCTTTGTCCATTTATCTGTTGATGAATGCTTTGATCTATTGTGTATGTTGGCTGTTTTGAATGGTGTTGAAATAAAAGTGGATTTGGAGATTGCTGTTCAGTGGTTGTGATTTTTATAGGTATTTTTGTTTGTTCTTTTGTGTAAACCCTGGATTGCCATACTGCATCAGAGATTTATTCACTCAAAATCAGGTTCCAATTTTCAGAACAAACTATTGCTATATTATTTCCCTACTGAATTAAATTATTTGAAGATATCTTTGACTTGTATATAGCAAATACAAGTTTGAACAACTAATGTAGAAATTATCCCTAGAGGCTAGGAAACCCTAGCTGAAATCTGAATATATGCATGAACTTTCTATTTTACAATAACAATTTAGAAGCAACAATAACAATAGAAAATAACTATTCTATGAAAGTATGAGAATGTAAGTTTGAATTTATTTCATCATTGATACACAAAATAATAATTTTGTATCTAAAGGTGATATTAGAGACTAGATGATTCCTTAATTTTAAAAAGTGACTTCCAACTTAAACAAAAAGTGGATGATTTTCAATTTTAGGGGACATCATGAGTTCATATTCTAAACTAATACTATATTTAAAACAGTTGTAATTTACGAAGTATTTTAAAATATTAGATCATGGAGGCTTTTAAACTCAAGATAAATAAGAAAATCGGAAAGATTTGCAACTGCTTCCATAGTCTTTGGGTATTACCTTCTTTAGAACCCATTAAAAATTGTGAGTGCGGGTATGTAAATGTGTGTATGTGTTCCAGTAAAATATTGTAGCTTCCTTACAATATATGGGGTACAAATTTTTCACTGAATAATAATGTATTTAATAACAACATTTGTTTCAAGTAATAAGCCAAACTTTTAAAGAAATGCTTTAACTTTTTTTTTTCTGCATAATGGTATATTTCAGACATAGAATTAGAACAGAAAAATATATCTACCTATCTATGTTCTTGGAGAGACATAATATCTGGTCATAATTGTTGTCTATATTTACTACCATATTAAGCACTTATACTCCAAATATATGATAAAATCACAATTGAGTTAATAAAATTGTATATAATATATATGAAGTTAAATATAAATTAAATATAAAATATAATCATTATTTTTGATGTATGGAGAGCTTATATATATTGTGTTATTATATTACATATGAAATATTGTATGCATATACATATTGCATATATTTTGTTTTTGTAATTAGAATTATGTATCAGCCACATTTTAAGATTCTGAACTATTTCTTTTCTGATGCATGCTAGATAATTCTCCCTTCTGAATAGTCAGAAAATTAAACTTTTTGACCTAATAAAGAAAGAAAATTTCTACTGGTAGCCAAAATACATTAGTTTTGAAGAGAACATTAGAAAACCCATAATCAAAAGTACAATGAAGGAGCAATTGACTCTTGTCTTGCAACACAGAACTGCTATTAGGCAAGGTGAGAGCCATACATTGATATTTCTAAAAATCAGGGGTAACATCTAGGTCAAATTGTATACGAATGTATTAGTAAAAAAAAAAAAAGAAAATCAGGAATAAGAATAGAAGGGAAAACAGGCTTCAAGGTTTTACAAATTCAACATAATAAATATTTAATTGCTATGTTCTGATTTGAGCATGTTTATATTTAAAATTGATGAATTGCTAAAATTTTGCTTTTCAATAGTTCTATATTTTTTATGGAAGTTGTATAAATTTTTTAAGTTTTACACACCTAAGAAAGGATTTCTCATTTAGCCTATTATGATAAAGTAATTGCATATCACACTCACAAAGATACATAGCTCCTTAATAAACATATTCCACTCTCAACTTGGAATGATAATATAATCTACCTATCTTGAATCCATATGTCTCATAATTTTTAAAAATGTCTTAAAATTGTTGCCCAAATAACTCTGTTCTATTGTTGGAAGCATTTTGGTGGAGGCAAATTTACTGAAGGTAAAAGTGTTAAAAAATGGATAAATAAAATGATATTAAAGATCCAATTCTTTGCTCTGTACCTCAATAATTATTATCAGAGAGACCCACTGTCTGGGCATGTGTGTTTCTATATTGATTCCACTACCATCCACTTAAACCCACAGTACACAATCATGCCACAAAATCTTAATAAAATTACGGAAAAAAAATAATGTAGCACCAGAATGTTCACATTAGGCTCTGCCACCATTGTGGTCACAAAACAAACAAACAAAAAATTAAATTTTCATATTGGAGTAATATATATAATGTCACTATAACAAATCAAAATGAGAATATCAAATTAGGAAGCTAATAAGTTAAAAGAGTGATTCTCTGGTCATTTTTAAAAGCAATAAATTAGTCCTTCTTTAATTCACTTTAACTTTTTATTAACTTTGAAGTTTCCAAATGTGAACTGCTTATGTCAGTTCACTCTATATCCCCAAATGTTTCTGCTATAATATCATGTATGTCTGGAAAGAATTTATTCCAAGTGTTCTTGGGGGCAAAAAGTCATATTTTAAGTGTTTGTATGTTTACTTAAAACAATAATCATGTAATCTGGGTTATTTGTTTATTTATTCTGGTATTGGGAATTGAACACAGGAGCACTTTACCACTAAACTACATCCCAAAGTCCTTTTTTTTCCCCTCCTTCTTCTTTTTCTTTTCTTTCTTTTACTTTTTTTTGTAAAGAGACCTCACTAAGTTTTTGAGATTCTCACTAAATTGGAGAAAATGTCTTCAAAGTTCAGTTCTTCCTGTCCTAGTCACCCAATTTGTTAGGATTACAGGCATGTACCATTGTGCTCAGCTTCCAAGTTTCATTTCCAAATTCCCTTAAGTGATAAAAGAGATGAATTAAAAAAAAAATTAGTCCAAGTTTTTTTCAACTTTAATTATTTTTTTCTTCATTAAACTATTTATTTATTTTAATTTGTTATACATGATGGCAGAATGAAATTCATTTCATATTACACATATACAGCACAATTTTTCAAGTCTCTGGTTGTGCACAAAGTATTTTCACACCATTTGTGTCTTCATACATGTACTTAGGTAATGATGTCTAACTCATTCCACCATCATATGTACCTGATTGCCCCCTCCATTCCCCTCCCTCCCCTTTGCCCTATCTAAAGTTCCTCCATTCCTCCCATGCTCTCCCACCATCACCATTATGAGTCAGCATCCTCATATCAAAGAGACCCTTCTGCCTTTGGTTTTATGGGAATTGAGTTAATTCTCATAGCATTATCTTCTCCAACTCCATCAATTTACTTGTAAATGCCATTTTATTCTCTTTTAATGTTGAACAATGTTCCATCGTGTATATATACCAAAGTTTTCCTATCCATTCTTCTACTAAAGGGTATCTGTGTTGGTTCCACAATTTAGCTATTGTGAATTGTGCTGCTATAAACATTGATATGGCTGTGTCCCTGTAGTATGCTGTTTTTAGTCCTTTATGTATAAACTGAGGAGTGGGATAGCTAGATCAAATGGTGGTTCCATTTCCAGTTTTCTAAGGAATCTCCATACTGCTTTCCAGATTGGCTGCAC
This sequence comes from Ictidomys tridecemlineatus, assembly GCF_052094955.1. Lineage (NCBI taxonomy): Eukaryota > Metazoa > Chordata > Mammalia > Rodentia > Sciuridae > Ictidomys > Ictidomys tridecemlineatus. The sequence goes on along the minus strand of NC_135482.1, from coordinate 178,871,626 downwards.
CAATTTTCAGTCCCACCAGTAATATATTAGTCTACTTTTTTTCCCACATCCTCTCCAACACTTATTGTTGTTTGTATTCTTGATAACTGCCATTCTGACTGGAGTGAAATGAATCTTAAAGTAGTTTTGATTTGCATTTCTGTAATTGCTAGAGATTCTATCCTCAAATATCTCTGTGTCTTGTTCCTATACTTCCTGGCTGAATCAAAAGGTAGATTTCATTGTACCATTTTCATAGGGACAAAATATTATTTTTGAATTAATGGATTTTTATTCAAGTTATGAGGTTGCTTTTTCTTTAGGAACAAGAACTACATTATTCACCAACATGGATTTTTTTTAAAAAGATATTCAAATACAAACACATTTCAAGAGACTGATGGAATAGACACCTTAAGCCCTGGCTTAAGACAGAATAATTCTATAATCCTATCATAGCCAGTAGTTCATCTACTGGTTGCTATTTTCTCAATGATGACATTTTTAAATATATTCTTTCCCTATTGAAATGCCTACGTGATGAAGAGCACCAATATGTGAAGTAGGATTACATACATACACAAGTCCAATTGATAAATAGATAATACTAGATTATTTTTTCTATTATGAAAGTCCAGTATAAAAAACAACAACCTTTCATAATAAATTTAAAGTCAGAAGAAATTAGCCATATTTTTACTTATTTAATTTCACTGAATCAATAGGTACTTGATTTGTAAAGGAATCAAAGACTAAGTTTTAATTGTCATTTAATTTATGATTCCCAACTACTTGATGTATAGTTTTCCCTTCATAAAAGATATTTTAAAATTCTAATTTAACTTTCTTGGATAGTTTAGAATATATTAGTGTAGTGCATGACTTGCTGCCCACTTCCCCTTCTTGGGGCTGCACATGTGGCTGGGATGGCGCCTGGCGATTAGCCAGGAGGTGGTGCTGTGGGTGGTGACAGAGAAAACAGGCCACCTCCAGGATAGGTCCAGGGCTCTTCTGCCCTCATGGACAACTTGTGCCTTCCCTTACAGACCATGGGATGGGTGTACACGTGAACTTGCTCCAGCCCTCTGACATTTATCTTGATTGGCTCCTGTGCAGTATATAAGCGGTGTGTACTTCCTTAATAAATGAGATCTTGGACTCTTCTCCCTGGCGCTTCTGATTGTCCTCAGGCAAGTGAGGGCTGGGAGCAGGCTACCAGTAGACCTTTGCCTTTCTTGGCTCCTCCTGGTCAGGGTGTGCTTTCCCCGCTTCTCATGCCAATCAGGAGGAGATGGGGGGCTAAAAACCCCGACATATAAGTTTGTATTCTATCCATCCATTTCTAGGGAATTATTCTATAAAATTATTTTATATGATTATATTTGAAAATTTAACTGATTGAAATTATATTTAATAACATTGTTAGTAATACATAATTTTTAATAAAAATTATTCCATATATACAGTATCTTGAAATCAAAACTTTAATTAGTTAGACCAATAAACCCAAATTAAATTATTTTTATACTGTCATTGCATATCAATAATTGGTACTGCGAATGTGGAATTTGAGTAAATACTGTTTATGAATATGTTCACAAAAGTGAAACAATCCTTCATATATTGAAGGATCATTTCAAATTGAAATAGAATATTTATCATAATAATCTATTCAGTACTGTGTGAAATGGTAATATATTTATTGACTTTTAACCAAATACCAAACAATGGTTTATATGCATTGTTTACTAATTTTCACTGCTATCCATCCAAAAATTACATTATTACCTGACATTTTATACATTTATACAAGTTTGTCTAGATTATATTAATACTTCAAAGTTATAAACTTTTGCAATTCAACGACAGTATCAAGAATCAGTGCAAAAGTTGAAAACAATAAATGATTGCCTTGAATTTCCCCCAAATGTAAATTTTACGAATAAGTTGGTTTTCAGGGCATACAGTAAGCAAAAATACTTGTAGGATATAGGGAAGCCAAATGTTAGTAGCGAAAACAATTTGGTGAGGATTAAATTTTCTTAAGTTTTTAAAAAATGCTTCAGACTGTTTTTGTGTAAAAATAAGGCAAAGCATTATTTAAAAAGTTGAGTTGAAGAATTTTACAAGCACTTTTTACTAGGAAAAATAGTATGAGTAATATGAAAATTATTTCCTTAGGTAAATGAATGATGCTGATAAACCTTTTACTTTTATGCAAAGTGTATGGATGAGAAAATATTTAAATTATCAGAGGCAAATGCAAAAAAGGAAGAGTAATATGACATTACTCATTTATATAAGCAGTAACTACAGTAATTGTAAATCTTTTATTAACAAGACTAGAGAAAAACGGATCATTGAGGAAATGTTCTAAAAATAGAAACTGTTTTCTCTAAACAGTAGTAACACAAACAATGGAAGAATCATAGCTCAATATTAAAATGAATTATTTTTTACTGGGTAGATTTGTGAACATAATAAACAAGCTCAGGTCCACCAAATGTAGAGCACAACATTTTTCTGACTTTATAAAACAGAAACTTATAAATCAAAACAAAAAAGTAAGGGAAGTTGGTATGGATTTTTATGAAACAAATGGGGAATGATTTCTATATTTTCATGATAAACTAAAATGTTTAAACAAAGAACAAAAGTGTATAAAAATGAAAAAAATAAAGTTTTCTTGCATACACACACACACACACACACATACATATACACACTTTAGAAATTTTGAAAGAATTGTACAAGTTACAAGTTAAATATGTCCACTGTATTCATATTGTATAACATGCAATTTTTATGAAGTAGTCAAGATACTCATCCAAATTAACATAATACTTACTGAGACAATTAACAAAGGATTTATAGAAACATAAGGTATTTTAAGAACCTAATATCACTAGTACTGAAAGTCAGCAGCAGCAGTGAAATATAATTTCAGACAGTAGGTTAATATTTTGAAAACACTATGTTAGGGGAGGCGGTGCTAAAGCACCTTTGGTTAAAGATAGAATGCCATTGCATAAGATTTTAAAATATTCATAGTGTTACTTTGTTTTTTCATTTCTGAAAAAACATGCTTTAAAGAAATAGTCTTGAACGTAAAAAATGCTATGTACACAAAAAATAGTCATGATTTTTAGAAGTGAAAGGAATCAAAACATCAGGAAAAATTTAAATAACACTAGTTTTCTCTCTTTTTTAAACTGAAAGTACTAGAGTATTATATGTTTTATAATTTTTTGCTTATGATAATACATTTCATTATATAAAATACAGTAAAATAAATAAGCATAGTATCATTAAAACCATACAAAATTTCTTAGAAAATTCAGTTCCAGATTTGAGTACCTAACATGATGGAAACTTCAACAACTTCTACCTTAGTTCTGATTATGAATCTGATAAAAGCTTTGGAGAGACATAAAGGTTAACTGAACAGAAAATGCAGGGATCTTTGTGGATATAGGTAGGATATAGAGTTAGGAGAAAATGGTAGGTGATATTCAAAGGTACAGAGATATGGATATGGAGAAAAGGTAGAGGAAAGTGCTTTAATCACCACACTAATTGGCCAATATATTTTGAATTATATGAAATAAAACAACAACAACAATAATAACAACAACAATAAAAAAAGACCATGCTGCAGAGACTTTAGGATAGTGAAAATCTGTTGGTGTGGGGTTGCAGGTGATTAGACATTAGGCGAATGGGAATTTTTTTTAAACTTCCACATCCCTTCCTCATAGACAAGAACATTTTAATAAAGAAGACAAATCTTGAAAACACAGTGGAATATACAGAATTGTTAGATGTCAGGGTTAGGAAATGGCACAGAGTGACCATGCAGACAATAATGAACAGCACTCTGCATGCAGTAAGTCTATCAATTTTTTACTCTTGGCTGTGAAACTCATCCCAGTGACAGCTCAGGTTGTGAGTTTAGAGAAGAATAAATCACAAAGTAATAAACTCCCAGGGGGAAAAATGTGGAGAAACTTTAGGAGTTAAATAGGTATAACAAAAATAGAATAAGAAAAATGGTAGTTAAAGGAATTTATGTGAAATACAGTAGAGTTTTTGAATCAATGAGATCAGTGATATTAAATAAATTGATTTTTATTTTTTATTTCATGTGATATGATTTCTTTCATTGAAAAATAAAACTTTCTTATTTACTAAAAAAATAAATAAATAAATAAATAAATAAGCCTCATAAATACTAAAATGATAAGTATGTGGGAAAAGTAAGTAATGTTGTAGTTATAAAGAGGGATTAATTTGAAAAAAAACAGATTTGAAAAATATAATGATGGAAACAAAGTACTTTGTATTCAGTGGATATAACTGAACGCAGAAACAAAGGGACGAATTGTTTCTTTTTATTTCACAGATGCCCTTTTAGATCTATGTATTTTCCTGGTGGATTTTCTTCTCTGATAATATTTTTAACAGTGGAAAAACAAAACAGAACAACAACAGAAAAAAGAACTAGTAAAAATGTTTCCCCAAAGTAAAGAAGGATCAGAACATTTGGAAAACACAAAATATATAGGAATGATAGGTGATTTGTTGAGTTGTTCACATTCACATCCATACAGTTTCAGATTATGAAGAAAAAAATAATCTAAAGTAAGTACAAACCAATTTTAAGAAAGATGATGACAATTTCCTAATAATGTAGAAAGATCAAGATGGCACCTTGAAATAATTCATAGAATTAAAAAATAGTTTTGAGTAAAAAAATAAATTTCATCTAAGTACACAAAATTGCAATAGAAAAGTTTACAAATTACTGGAAAATATAAAGAGTATCTTAGTAAGAGATTACCCTTGAGTAGTATGATTTCATTCAAACCTCAGTTGCAACATGAAAGCTAGAAAAGCTTGGTATAACATTTTCAAGGTGATAAATAAAAGTGACATGAAGGCCATACTTCCTCTTTACAAAACCAGTAGTTACCAAAATATGGCTACAGGTCAAGTCTTTTATCACTTGTTTTTGGAAATAAAATTTGTGATCACACTTAAAAAAAAAAGGCTGAGTTTTCCTTTTTGCTATGACTGCTTCAAAATAACAAAGGAAAAGGAAATGCTGCTAAAAATTAATTAGGAAAAACACTGGTCATAGTTGTTCAATGTGTGCACGAATGATTAGAAACAGAGTCTTATCTATTTGTGTAAGATTGAAATTCTCCATACATTAAATTTAACAATGTATTAGGTATTGAAATTGAAGAGTAATTGAGATGCCATAATTTAAATGTTAACCTGAAACGTTAATTTCATGAATATTGTGGGAAGTTTTATCAATGACAGAAAATAAGAAGAGTGAAAATAATTATTTTATTTTATTGAATTATTTTCACTCTTCTGAAAAAACCTATTATGCAATATGAAATCAAACCTTAAAAACATGATAAAAATGAATATTTACCTACAAATATTTTTTCTACATGTTACTTTGTCCTGATCAAAAGGGACTATAAAGTTGTTTAATTTTCTTTATACAAACATACAATTTATATTAAATATTATAAAATGTCAACTATATATAACCATGAAATACTATACCAATGTATACATTATCTAGCTTTATATTTGAAAATAAGTTGACTTTTGAAACTAGTTTTGGAAAAACAATCATTTTTTGTTCACCAATATTTTCATTCAATATCATTAAGTCAATAAATATTTCTAAATTTTAATTAGACATAGTTTTTTTACTCTCAGATACCATATTATGTACAAGAAACATGACTGCAATTTAGACAAATGTAATGACATTGTTATCTGTTAACAAGACAAATATTATACCAATAAAATAAAACAATAATCAACATATGCACACTGCAAAAAATTTACATCCTACAAAACATGGATAGAGGTAAGTAAATAACTGTTATCATTGTAGATTTTAATAGGCTCCTCTAAGAAAGGAAAAAAGCAAGCTCTTCAACATATGAATAGAGACATAAAAGATAAGGCTTATGATCTCTTTACACCCAAAGAAAGCATATGTAGTAAAAATCAAAGAAATAATTGTAAAATTTAATAAATAGATTCTCAAAAGCATTTGGAAGGATACATATTATTTAAGAAACAAATCAATTTGAGAAAGCTACAGTCAACCATAAAGGCCCGTACTTTAATGGGTCATTATTCAAAAGCACAGTATTGGTACAAGAACAACAAAAAATCAAATATGACAGAAAAATCAAATGTACTCAGAAACATAGTTATTTAGAGATAGAAAATTTAGCAATGAAAACTTGACATTGCAAATAGATGAGGCAAGAATATGTCAGTAGACAGGATTGGGAAAATGTGATTAATCTCTGGATGAAACTAAGTTGAATCCTCCATGTTATTTTGCAATATAAAATCTATATTTATTAAAGAAGCAAATGTGAAAGGCAAAACAACTGTGATGGATGGAAGTGGGTCTGAATATCTTATGGTCATGAGTCATGGAGAAACAATTTTAACAATACCTCAAAATACAACTTATAACAGAAAGATGGCAGGATGGAAGAACATATTTGCAATGTCTAAAATTGAAAAGGAAATCTTACATATCAAACTTTACATATCAAAACATTAAAAATGGAAACAAGAAAATGAATAAAATTTAGACTATACAATAAATAAGTCTAATGCCTAACAAAACCAATAAAAAATTAAATAAATAAATAAATACAAAGATGTCAAACTCAATCTAGCCATTGTGATATTGATGAAGTGTAACCTGATAGTCATGATATTGGTAAAATATTGAAATCTGGATAATTTGATACATTAGTGAGAATGGAGAAAAAGGACAATGCTTTTCCTAATTGTGGGGGTGGAGAATGATCCAAGTAATATTGAGACTGTTTTATTCAGTTCCCAGTGATATTAAGTTTGCATGTACTCTATAATTCAAACAATCTTACTCTTCAGTGTATATACAGAAAAAAACTTTTATAGAAGTTCATGAACTGTATGAGAATAATTATCCCACATATTGGACAGAAGAAATGAAGACAAACTTGCTATGATTTAACAATAGAATAAATGATAACTTTGTAGTATTGGGGGAAAAAAACAGAAATAATATAGACTTTAGAAGCAAAGAAATAAATGAATTTTTATCTGTATAGGCAAATATTTAAAATTAGTCTTTAATGAAAAGCAGTAGGTATATGAATACATTCATACCAAATATCAATCATAATGATTAAATATGTATTAAAAAACCTACATATATTACAGACTGACATATACACATAGGGGTTTATATCTACCACATTGGGTCAATGCCCATGAAATAAGGCACAGGGTTAACTCAACTCTGAATATCTGCAACTCTACATTTCACCCATATAATAAAATGTACTATATAATATTTATTATAAGGGACAGATAATGGATGACATATTATTTCTCTGATTTGAAATGTTGTCTAGTTGTTTTCCCATCTATTTTTTAAACCTATTCATTAATTTCATTCTCCCACTCTAGGTGGATCTGTTCTGTTTTCTAGGACAGTATTAAAATAAAGAGGAATAAAAACAACATGAACTGACTTAAATTCTCATAGGCAAAAATAACTACATTGACAGTAGCAGGAGAAGATTCCACTTTTTCTCCTTTCCAGTGTCCTAGCCACACAGAGATTTCAATGGTTTGAACAGGTACATAAATGTGAATAATTTATTGATTAATAAATTGATAATTTAATCTGATGTAAAACAATATAAGAAATATGTGTGTGATATACCCTAGACATTCTGATCATTCAGAACAATTTTAAAATAATTGAGTAGGCCTCAAACTCTTTTCCTTATAAAAAGCCTCAACCCCTAGTGTTCACCTCAAATTACAGATAGATTGCCTATTGAGTTTTATGTTTCAATATTTTATTGAATTCATTTTAATCTAATAATTAGCAATTAGCTTGGGAAGGATAGTCTATTTGAGCCACTCAGCCATCTGGGTATACTTCAATGGTTATATTCATAGGACATTCAGGAAACACACAATGCTTGCTTCCTGTAAAATATCAATGTCCCCAAATATTTATGTCATCAAATGAGTCATAGAAATCTCCTATAAAACTTATGATGACCATTAACATATCTCCTTAGAAATTTTTTGTTTTCTTTACCAATTGGACTGTTTCTTTCTCCTTCATATAATGATTTCCTCCCTTTTGTCTGAATATTTATTCAGGCTGCCAATATTGTATATGACTTTTCCAAAACTAAATTAGTATTTCTTTTTAGAAATAATTCACAAGCATTAAAATGCAGACTTTAATCTTTTAATCTTTTGAGATCATCTTTGTACAACTTTAAATTTAATTTTTTTCTAAAATTGAATCTACAAATCTGGTTTTGTTCTATGGTATTTTCAAACCTCCTAATGAAAAAGCCCCTCTGCCTTAATTGAAAGAAAATATTTTAATAATCACAGACACATAAATTGATATAAACAAATACGTGCATTATACAAGAATATACATATGAATATAAAGATTAATATATGAGTCTATAATTTACCTGTATATAATAAACTATATCATGCTATAAAGACTGATTAGCATGTTTATTCCACAATATAAATATCTTTGCCATTTCAATATGCACAGATCAATTATTTTTTAATTACTGGCTACAAATAACATTGCTTTAAGAACATTTATTTTATAATGAAAATTCACTTTATCTGTACGTATTTTCTATTGTATATAATGCAAGAGTATGCATTATCATGCATGTTTCTGCATACTTATGTGAAAATTCTAGTTGGATAAATTTTTCAAGAGTCATAGGGAAAACTTATTTAAATTTTTTATGAGTTTCTTTCTTCTTCAATGTGATGTGATTCTAAAAATTTACAAATGCTAGTGTGTATGAAAGCATTGTTATTATACATGCACTGCTACATTTCAAAAATAATCAAAATTCAATTTTTAATAAAAGTATTCACAAGTCATGTTAATAGTGGAGTAGATAAAAATTATACATAATGTTATTGGCATATTAACCACGAAGCAGACCAAAACACATTGTTAGGATATATATTTTAAGTCAATAAATATAATAAACATATAACTCAAATATATATATTTAAGTAAATATTAAACATATTCTATTTTAATGTTACACATACTTATTATAATTAGGATACAAAGTAGCAGAGCTCATTCCTGAATTGTTTAGTAACATCAGGTTAATTGACTTTATTTGCTTGCCTACAGTTACTAAGAAAATTCAATAACATAAAGCAATGGCAACTAAAGAGAAGCAATAAAATAATAAAGAAAACAATGATTTACATTTTGAAAGTATGTATAAGAATTTTCATGTTGTATAAAATTGTTAATTTCGTAAGGAAATTTGAAAATTCTGATATAATTTGTTATGTTATTTAAACTGATAATGAGATGTTCTACTAGGTAATTTTGGCAAATTTTAATGAGGATCTAATTAGCATTTTTAGACTTTTTAAATTTACTAATCTGTGTGCATTTGTGCTAAACCATGTCATTCAGTTATAAATATAAGTATCTTTTTATATTGGTTGCAATTTCAAATTATTTATATTTCAGATAATAAAAACAATTTCTGTACCTGTATTTACCAATTTTTTTTCTCATGTGTTAAATTTGCAAGAGAAATGAAAATATTTGTGATGTTTACAGGTTCTGGTATTTCTGAAACCACTTTTTGGGCTTTTTCTCCAAATAGCTTGTAGTGCCTCGTGTTCACTCTTGAGCAATAATGCCTTTGTTTACATATATATTACTAAGAAAATTTGTTATATATTACCTAGTGCAGCTAAGCAACCTCCAGATGTTTATATATATATATATATATATATATATATATATATATAAAGTACCTAGTGCAGCTAAGCAACCTCCAGATGTTACCTCATTCATAATTATAAATTACCCAAATCACCAAAATCCATCATAAAGTCATTTAGTGACAAACCTCAAGAAAACCAATGTATACATCTTAGTGTGTAATTCCTTTTAAATGTAGAAATGACTCTAAGTGTAATTCTACAAAAGTTGTAAATATCCAATGGAGTACATATTTGTTATCTTTTCTGAAAGCTGAAAAATTCTAGACCCATGCAATTTATATGAAGTTTGAGGATAGAAAGCAGAGAATAGATTTATTTTATACCCATAATTATAAAACACCAAAAAGGTTGCTGTGATTTAGCATTATTCCTCCAAGCTACTAGTTATAGTCTCATATTGAACTTCTGAAGACAAATGAGTAAAATATATTTAAATTTCAGGATGGTCAAGCCAAAGAGAAAGAAAGGTATTTAGATTTAGAATAAGATAGTAAAGTGTTAAAAAATAATAGCATGTGAAAGTACCTATACTGAATTGTGCAGAATCAACACAGAGACCTTTATTTATTTATTTTTAACAAAGTCATTATAAGAAGTCCAAGGATGATTCAGGTAGGTATGAACTAGCTACCTTATTAAATATGGTGTTATTTTTCATTGTGACTAATGAACTCCTTACATGTCCTTTTGATTTTCTTTCATTTTATTTTCTATTGTTACCAATTTGGATTTTATTTAAGAGAAAAAATATTTTTGTTGACATGTATCTTCCTTTGTCATGAATACCAGGCGGAATTTGGTAAATGAAAATAATGAGAAGTTCTCTCACCATCTACTCTTTCCCATCAATCACTATATTTGTCCTATTAAATGTTTAGTTTCTCTCAGTGTCAGTTTTCCTGATTCTAAAATCATAATATAGTTTATTATTGTCTGCAGATAAATTATCAGTGAAGCATATTTTATTTCCCATATCTCATCATATGGAAAAAATTACTTTGTCTTCATTTAATTTATTAAATGTAATACAAATCTTATTTTATCTTTGTTTAGAAACTGTAGTTATTGTTCTGTTTTTCTATTTGTATATCAATTGACTAGCATTTTTTAAAGTAGTAGATAAGATGTACAGCACTTCTGTGTGAACATTTATATTTCATTTAATTTTAGAAAGAAATAAATGAAGCACATTTTTTATTCCCAATATAAATAAGAAGAAAAGTAAGATTTAAATCAATAAATATAAATCTGTGACTATGAAACTAATTGAACTGCTAAATACATATTTAGTGTAAGTTGACTGATTCTAGGCTAAACTTTTTTAACCAGTGTACCCCTTGGCTTCACAATATGACAGATAGATACTATTTTAGTGGTTATTCAAGTAGAAGACATTTACAAATAGGCTATTTTATTTACTGCTGATAATACACTGCTACAGCTAACTCTAAACAGTTTTTAAAATGCCCCAAGTAATATAATTTGCAGAAAATATGAAATGCTAAAATAATATTAAATTTATATTGAGTGAATTTTATAATATCTGTGCAACATTGCATGGTGGTATTTCTTGAATTAGGTGAAAACATATCCAATATCTTACATGTCATATTCAGTTTAAAATGATAAATATTTCATGACCTAAAGAAATATAAGTATTGCTGAAGCTGAACAGGGAGAAAGACAGTGTGTCATAGTGGTTTAGAAAAGTGACTCTGGCTTCCTACATTTAATTTGCAGCTCTATATGTTTCAGTTTCCTAGTTTGTAGAATGAGTAGGATAAAGACTATTTGCTTCAGAGGCTCTAAAATGTTTGCAAAATACTTAGAAAATTCTCAGATACATAATACCTATGTCTTTTATAATAATACAAAGTGTTCAGATGTCAGTTGGGTAAACAGAAATTTAAAATATACTTTGCCACCTACCACATCCCTGTACTTAGAGTTTATATCATCTATTTTTCTCCTTTTAAGAATCGTGTTGTTAATAAGATTTTTATAAAAATACATAGAAAAATGCATAGGAAAGAAGTGCATCTTAGAATATTGGGAAAATAATATCTAATGTGTTTGAAAAATTATCTTGAGTCAAAAATTGTCCTATGACTGAAAAGATTAGTAATTTTTGGTACATTGCAACAAAAAGTAGAAAAAGTCCTACAATATTTGAAAATTACTAACAAATATTTAACAATTCTTATAAAGTATTATTTAAAAAGAAAAAAAGATCAACTGTAAAATACAAAATATTCTCAACAACAGAAAGCTCATACAAATGCACATACAAATGTAAACACATGTTCAAAGATACCGAAATGGAAGTTCCTAGTAATTGAAATAATGATGAGCTCTGATTTTAATGAGTGATGTGCATGATTAAATAATCTAAGAAGCAATTAATTTTCCATAACATTAGTAAAATTTGAAATGATTTGATAGTATATCCTGTCAAGTAACTTGTGGTGAAATTGGTACATTCACATATTTCTAGGACAAATGTAAAACAATAGGAAGATTGTTAAAGGAGATTTGACAATATCTTACAAGATGATATGAGATTTGTACTTTCAACCAGTAAAACTATTTGTAGAAGATGTTCCTAACATACATTCAAAATACAGTAGTAAATCAGGCATTGCTGTTAACAGGTTCCTCTTTGTATGTTTCTTTTGGCAAAAGAATAAAAACAACTCAAAGGTCCATGAATGGGTCTGTGAATGACAAAGCAGGTTGAAAACCTCCAGGTACTACTTCCCTGAACAGCAGTCAGCTCCTGTTTCTTATTTGCCAATCTAAATAGATAAACTATATCATCTATGTGCTAATAGAAATAGATCTTTCAACATGTCCCCTTTAATCTTGGAAAAATATTCTTTCATTTCATTTTGTGTTTTATGATAACTTCCTATTGATCCAGTCCCTGAAAAAAAAAAAAAACATAGCCAAATGTAGCATAACTTTAGTTGTTTTAAAACAATTAGCTAAGTAGATAAATTTCCAATGAATAATAATATGCTATTAAAGTTTTGGTTTATTTTGAATTCACATAGTAATGTGGAATCCAACTATTTATTTTTTAAAGTATAGTTAATACTTTTTCATATCAAAAAGACAACATCTAAATGTAGTCACAAAACTCTATAATTAAATAGAATTTAGAATTAGTTTTGCTTGTTGATGTATTAGAGACTCAAAAAATTTTATAATTTTTCTACTCTTGTTCCCTCAACTATAATTTAGGAATGGCAGTAGTGACTGGTAAACCTAACACATGTTTTTGTGAGAATTAAATGAACTCCTTTGAATGAAGTACTTAAAACTCTACCTCCAGAATAGTCAAAGATGAATATGTGATACGTATATTTCTGGTCCTTAATAAAATATCTGATATTGTGAAAACAAGCCCTTGAGTATAGCTCACTCTATCCAATTTTAGTCATCTAGAGTAATTTCTAACCTAAAGATCAAGTGGTAATTCAAGGTTTATTTTTTAAAATAGTAACCAAAATTTGTTATTCAATATTTCCCTCAATATTGACTAGTAAACTTTTTTTTTATCTCTTGTTCCTTCTTAATTGCATTGCAAAAGTACTTCTGATACAATAGAACAAATTCAACTGCTTTTCAAAAAGACTTGTAACACTGTATGTTCACTGACTATTCATTTTGAGCAAAGGGTAGAGATTGTTCAGCCTGTCAGCAGTAATTCAAAAAATTTCTCACTGGCACTTTTACTCATTATCTCTGAAGATACATTACTAGATTCATTCATTAAATGAGCTCAACAAATCCAGCAGGCTAATTAAAGCTTTGCAATTCCCCTTGTTATCACAAGAATTCTTGTGCTTTGAAGATTTCAGAAGCTAAACTACTGCCACACAGGGGTTTTGGTCATGGTGCCACCAGGGGGATTTGGACATGCCTCACAGTCTGTCATGTTATTGGAAGAGTCTCTGTTGGCACTGGAGTCTACCAAAAAATCCCATTCCACCACGTTTCTGTCATTCTATCTCTAGATACTGGGTAGACATCAATATTCCTTGATGAAGTTTTAAAGCATTTTCCCGCACAGATTATTTGGAGTAGTATAATTTCCATGACAGACTTTAGTGGCACTCTGAGAATGTCCTGGCTCCATAATTTTTCTATCCACAGGGTAGGAGTGTTTATAAAATGAAGAAAAATTCCTGAAGTTAGAGAATTTTCCTCTACTGGCAAAGATTAATAACATTATTTCCCAAAGGATTAGCCAAAGAGAGCAGCTCCTCTCCCTAGAAGCATTTAATGTAAATTTCAACTCTCTCTCACAATATGGCCACAGAGGGAAGAAAGAAACATAATAAAAAGCAACCAGAATTTACAAAGAGCTTAAAATATTGAAGTGGTCTCTGAATGTAACTTCCCCAAGAAGAAGAGCTAAAATTCTAACTTTCCAGTTTCTTAAAATCAGCTCTAAGAATAATATGTCAGACTTTAAAAAGTGTGATTAGTTTATTATTTCCTAAGTTCCCTTAGAACAAATTCTTCTTGAATTTCTGTCCGCAGTCTGCATTTCTAGGTTTCAAGTAATTATTCAAACATAAAGGCTCAACTTTTTAAAATAGTTTTTAGAATGTGCTAATGTGTACTTTTATCAAAATGTACCTAGAATATATAGGAATTCTACAAACTCTAAGACAGCAAATATCTCTCTCTATTTAACACAGTTTGTACAATGGTGTTATGGGTTAGATTTTAAAATCACCAAGAGCTTATGAATTACAGACTTGGTCCCTGACTGCTAGTGTTGGGGTGCAGCGAAGCGACGGAGGGGAGAAACCACACAAGAGACTCACTTCATGCAATCGCAGGGGGGAAGTTTATTGAGGATCCTGTTCCAGCGCGCTGGGACTCTGTGCTCACTCAAGAAGGGAGAGCAGCTCAGAGCCCAGAGCGGAGGTCAGGTGGAGCTTAAGTACACTTTTTGGAGAGGGTGGGGGGCTTTGCAGGCATCAGAACAAATCATCATAAGGCGCGGGAAAATTGAACAACAATTCTGAAACATGATTAGTACATACATTGGCGGGAACAATTTAGGCAGAGATGATTGGTCATTTCTAAGTGGGGTATACATTTAAACTGATTGGTTCTGGGGCCTAGATGCGTACGTGTCATGCTACCTAGAGCCCTTAGCTATTAATCAACCAGGGAATCAATGGAGACATTTACTGGGCAGTTCCCTCATTGTTCTAACAACTTTACAGGGATTACAAATTCCGGGGATAGCAGAGGAATTGTAACAATAGACTTGTATGATTGTAACAATTGTCTTTTTACTTTTTAACCCAGGCCTTGTAATCTAGAAGCTTTACAATGCCCTAGTCTCTTACACTTTAACTCAAGCTCTTGCAGCTTGGAATCAGCTTAGAATTTTTACCTTTACACTAGTGCCATTGGAAGTGGTGGAAACTTTCAGGGAGGGATCCAGTTGGAGGAATTAAGCCATTGGTGACATGCCATTCAAAGCATATTGGGATTCTCTCCTATTGCTTTTCAGCCATCGTGAAAAAATCGGTATTGAAAAGTCAGGTTGTTGTGATAATACCCGATATTTTCATTCAGAAGCCCTTGGAATTGGTTTGCAGGTGCAATCTGGAAAAGTTGGGTGAAGTAAGTTAGAAAAATTTAGAATTTTATAAATAGAGCTTCAATGAGCTTCTAAGGAAAGTTCAGAAGACCAGAATTTTGATTTAAGAAATAAATGCAAATGGCAAAGGCTAGGCTAATGAAGTTTTAGATGAAAATGAAGGCTCTATGAGGAATTAGAGGAAAGGTCATTCATGTTATACTCTGGCAAAGAACTTGTCTACACTTTGTCCATAACCTGAGACTTGGTAGGGGTCTGAGTTTAAAAGGGATGAACTATTTTACCTGGGATTGCAGCATTTTAGGCAGTGGCATGGGTGTTTCTGGCTGCTTTGGACCAGATTTACTTTGAAACTTGAGAACAAAAGCTCAGAAAGATTTTAAAAACTCTCAGTTTTGCTAGAAGAGGAGCTGTTTAAAGTGACAGTCAAGGAGGATACATTGCTTAAGATATTAGTAGCATTAAAATGAAGCCAGGTAATTTTCACTGGGAGAATAAGAAAAGACTCTTGAGTGCATCTTGGAAATCTGCATGACCTGACCTATTGAAGGCTTAAAGACTTTTGTTTGAAAAGACAACTACAAGGCATTCTGATTAAATTGGGACACCAGGGAAATACTTTTCTAGGATTCAGTTTCCCATGTTCACCCTTCCAAGCACTCAGAGGCTGCCGTAGCAATGGTCTAGGCAAGCCTGGCTAATCCTTGTGTCAGAGGAAGGACTTGCAATTGTCTTCGTGATGTCAGTTTTGCAGAAGTAAACTGTTGGGAGCCGGCGACCGCACCCTGAAAATGGCGCTGGCTTCCTGCTTCTGATGACTCAGCGGTTAGAGTTGTTAGAAGTAAACAACTCCTTGTAAGGCTGTGGGGCTGGGCTCTAGCCTGCTTCCGCTGCGCTGTACCTATTAGACTCTTCCACTTAGTGCTGGTTCATTGGCAAGGCTGGGTACTTAAGCTAGGGCAGACCGACCGCTGGTGTGCGCGCTTTCTTCTCTTGTTCCTGTTTTCTCATCATGATTCAAAGGTCCTGAATAAACTGCTGAAAGAAGAATCCTGTGTCGTGTTTCCCTTGCTGGCGAGGGGTCGCGACAGTAAATAGTGCAATTGTTGTAGGGTAGTGAAAGCTTCTACCAGTATTTCAAAGGAAATCTTTGGAGGACATGTGTGTCAGGTCAGACTCTTTGCAAGCATCTCAGAGAAGGCAATATGAGAGGCTGTGAGAGTGAAGCCAAAGCCACATGGAGCCTCCAAAAAGTTAAAAGTACCAAAAACAAGGAATGCCTGCTAAGGGAAATCTCAGGCAGGGAGTAAAGACATTGGAGTTCATGTAATACCACCAGGTGCCCCATATGTAGGACATAGAACTATAGGATTTAATGGTTCAATCCTTCCCTTTCTATTCTTTTTTCCTTCCTAACAAAATGGGGATGTTTATCCTATTTCATTATACTTGGAAATTTATAATTTATTTTTTTTTTATTTTTACAGGTGCTCATAACCTGGAGTTTGCCTTGAATATAAGAAGTGATTTTGGACTTGGACTTCTGAACGATACTAGAAACATTAAGACTGTGGGGGACTCTTGGAGATGGACTGAAAGCATTTTTTACTGTAAGAAGTATATGACCCTTTGAGGCTCAGGGGTGGAATGTTGGATTTGGACTCTCAAATGTCATGTGTGGAAGGTCTTAGTTGATGGGAATTACTGGAAATTATGGAAACTTTAGATCTGGAGACTAGCTGAAGGAACTAGGTTGACCCCAACCCGTTCTGCCCACTCTGATTGCTTCCCAACCACAATAATATATGCAGTTTCCTCCATCATGCTATACTAGCTGACCACAGGCAATAAGGCCAGGTGACAATGGACCGAAAATGCTGAAACCATATGCAAAAATAAATATTGCCTCCATTTAAACTGATTTTCTCAGATAAATTTTCAGAGCCAAGGAAAGCTAATACAAATAGTGTGAATGACATTTACCAAGATGTGTAATGATAATGATATGTGTATTTGTGTTAGTCAGGCTTCTGTCACTCTTTCAAAATACCTGAGATAATTAACTTATAAAACCAGAAGTTCATTTTAACTTACAGTTTCAGAGGTTCTAGTCAATGATCATATGGACCCATTTCTTTGAGCCTCTAAGAGACACATCAGATTACAATGAGGGAAAGCATTTGGTGAAAAAAAACTGCTTACTTCATAATCTAGGAAGCAAAGAAAGGAAGAGGAAGTGACAGAAGTCCCACAATACCACAATGATTTAAGGAACATGCAAACACCAGGCCCCATTTTCTAAATTTTCTATCACTTTTCCATTGTGACACCCTTGGTGCCAAGACTTTAATATATGCACCTTTGATTGTCATTTAACATCTAAACTAAAGTAGCATTCATAATGTCAATATTAGAACCTTCTTTATAGGTCTTTAGCACTGAGAGTGCCTAAATTTTAAGGATAAAGTTCTTGGAAACCTAACATTCATTTCCAAATGAATAATTTATAGATGATTTTATTTGGAAGTTGTCATGCATGTAAATATAAATAAGAAAAAATAAATGAGTTGTGAAATGTATAACAAGTCACATTTTAAAATCATATGCTATAAACTATAAATCTAAGTAATACTAAGACATGCAGATATTATTTCTGGAGGCAAAAATATATAGAAGTCCAATACTAATATAAATGCCTTTTAATTTTGTAAATAGTATTTTGTAGGTCATATGCCCAAGGAAATGTTTTATATTCCAAATACCAAGGCTACATTATAGAAACTACATTATTGATAGGGCTAGAAAAAATAGTTAATGCCAATGTGTTTCATTTTTCTCACCTGTGAATAAAATATTGATAATTTTTCTCTATTTTATAGGAATACTATCAAGATTGCATGAGTTAATATTAAGTGATATTACCAAGATTATATGTTATTATAAAGTGATATTATCAAGATTACATAAATTATTATAAAGGATTAAAAAAATCAGGGTATCCTATAACTTAAATTATTAAATGATTTGAATTAAACCTACGAATATAAAAATCAAAAGGAAACATAAGGTGCTTAGTTTATTTTTTTAAATAGCATAGTACTACTAAGTGTTACAGACAGGATAAAATGAAATTCTGAAAAATAGTCCCCTGTGAAACTAATTTGTATACTATCATCCATTGATTCATTTTAGAAAAGTGTACTTATATATGATCGTGTGGAACCATTGTTGTTTAGAAGTTGATATATAATTCTTTAATGTTGCAGTATTCTAGATTCTAGGTAAATTTGGGGCTACCAAAATTGAAAATGCATGAAAAATCTGTTCTAAAAAATATGTCTTTTAAAACAAGACCTTTATCCTCAGAATATTTGATATTTTAAAATATTTACTTGCAAATTTCTACTGTAAGGATTCTGGTTGCTCATGCTCATGAAGGACATATTTCAAATAGATTTACACTTCATTTTTCTGACTGCATCCCAGTTTCCATAGATGGTATGGCATGACTAACTGGCTTTTAAGTTATGTTTTCTTAGCTGCCAGATTGCTGTCTATAAACTTGATTGAGACAGATTCAGATTTGGATTCTGTCTGACTACACTAAACTCAAGAAATGAAACTAAACTGAAAATCACATTTCAACCTATTTCATTCCAGTGGGAACTTTCAATGCTATAGATATGTCTGTTCTAGCTACTTTCAGCTTCAACTAAAGCTTGCATTCACAACATCATTCTCTGTGAAAAATCTTCTTTGTAGTCTGAGAACTTTCATGTCTCCAAAGAAACTGAATAGATATAATAAAAATTCACAAAAGTAATCTAAAACACAGACTCACCAAAGTTTTCTTAAAAATGTCAAGAAATAAATTTTGCAGAAAAAAAGATATTAAGAATAGGAACAATTTGAACATTTAAGGGTAATTTTACAAAGGTTCATGTAGACCAATTTATTGTTTTCCTAAATTTCATTGCTATTGTTTTACTAGCTGGTGGTATTTAATGTATATATTCTGGTGAAACAGATAATATATGGAATATGGCTAGTTGTTTTTAACAAGGATATTTATAAGGTGAATCTCAATGCAAGGTGACAGAAAATGCTATCTGTTAAGAGGTTTTCACCAATCCTGTAGTAAAAACTCTTGTATTCATGAATTTCCGTAAGATGGTTATAGTTTACGTATTTCTGATTTCTATCAAAAAGGATTTTATATGTCATCACCACAAAGAAATGATAAGTATTTGAGAAGTCACTTAAATACTATCATCCTGATTTAATCACTCCACACAGTATAAATGTATCATAGTATCACATTGTATACCCACAAGAAATGTGCAGATATTATTTGTCAATGAAAAATAAAATAAGGCTAAAACAACACAAAATTATTTAAGCAATTTCTTATAAAACTGACCATATTTTCAGAGTGCAACTATGGATATATTGTCTTATTCCTGTCTTCTTTCACATATTTTATGTATCATGTATACTTTTTAGTAGCTTTTTTTTAAAAATCAGTATGTCTTGTCTTACCTTATGTCAGTGTCCAAAGCACTCCCTAACTCTTTTTTAAGATACAGTGATTTTCATTGTTTAAGTACAACACAAATTGAACTGAATTTTCTATTGTTGCATGGTGGACCATTTCCTGTTATAAATGAGGCAAAGAAAAGATTTGTACTCAGATGCTTAAACACTGATGCAGTTATACCATCAGGGTGGATTTCCAAAAGTTGGTTGATGATTCAGTGGATAAATGCATTTGAAATAGTGGCAACTATTTCTGAAGTCATTTATCTTGATGGTGACTTCATTTGTACTCAAACCAGTAAAAAATAGAATATATTTTCTTACAGCCTGGTCCACTGAATCTATTATTATTAATCTGATATCTATCATATTTATCTCTTATCATGAGGACTTTTGTACTAGGAAGCAATAGCTATGTTTTGTTAGCACTTGTATTTGTGATTAAAGTATTTCCAAGAACAACCTTCAGGACCATCTACATCTGCTTCATTTAGCTGTCAGTGTTGGGTTATAGCCTTGAAAAGCCCTTTTCTTTTATCCTCTATTCTCCTCCCCGCAAAAATCTCCTTAATTTTTCCATTTCCACAAGAAAGGCTTCCTAGGAGAGTGGTTTCAAATTAAGTCTACATAAGAATTGTCTGGAAATCTCAACATGTAGAATCCCACAATTTCTATACCAATTAACCTGGACAGACACTGGCAATCATAGTTTTCTGCAAACAAACTGATGATTAATTTTCAGGTTTTCCATAAACCTCACCTTGATACATACTGCTTTGGGGAAAATAGTTTTATTAGCTACTGATTCTGTAGTATTGAAAAATGATATTTAAATAAACAGTTTTAACTTCTCACTTTTTGTTTTTAATTTATAAAGTGTTTATTAGTACATTGCAATTAAACATACTGGCAGAGTTTTTTTTCCCTATCATACATGCATGAAAAATAATTTGCTCCATTTCAATCCCCAGTACTTCTGTTTTCTCTCCCCTATCCCAACCCCCATTCTGCTACTTTACTAGTTTTTCTTTATTTTCATGTGATCTTCTCTGCCCCTTAATTAGCTCTAGCTTTAACATATGGGAAAAAGCATTCAACCTTTGACCTTTAGGAGTCCAGTTTAGTTCACTTAGGGTGATGTTCTCCAGTTTCATTTATTTATCAGCAAATGACATAATTTCATTCTTCTTTATGGTTGAGTGAAACTCCATTGTGTGTGCGTGTATAAAATATTTTCTTTATCCATTCATTTGTTGATGGACACAGATTGGTTCCATATATTGGTGATTATGAATTTCGCTGATATAGACATTGATATGTCTGTATGCTGATTTTTTGTCTTTTGAATAAATACCAAGGAATGTGATAGATATGTTATATGGTAGTTCTTCCATACTTTTGAGGAATCAAAAGCATACTGTTTTCCAAAGTAGCTGCCCTAAATTGCAATCCCACCAACATAGTATAAGTGCATCTTTTCCTACACATACTCACTGGAATTTATTCTTATTTGTAGTCTTCATGTTTGCCATTATAACTGAAGTGAGATAAAATCTTAGGATACTTTTGATTTGCATTTCCCCAATTTCTAGGAAGTTTAAGATGTTTTCGTATATTTTCTGGTAATTTGTGTTTCTTCTCTAGAGAAACATCTGTTTTGTTATTTTGCTCATTTATGTATAGGGTTTTTTTTTTAACTTTGTTTTGAGTTCTTTATATATTCTGGATATTATTGTCCTATCAGAGGAGTAGTTAGCAAAGTGTTTCTCTCATTCTGTATGTTTTCTTTGAATGCTCTTAAATGTTTCATTTGGTGTGTGCATGCACAGGAGCTTTTTAAATTGCTATTTCACTTACTGTTTCCTGGTTTTATTTCTTGAGCTTTAGGGGTGTTGTTAAGGAAATCAGTACATGCACTGATAGAGTGTTGACCGTAAGTTTTCTTTTAGCAGTTACAAAATTTCTCATCTAATTCCCAGGTCTTTGATCCACCTTGATTTGACTTTTTCAAGGAAAGATATAGGAATCCAGCTTTATTTTTCTACATAGGGACATTAAGTTTTCCCAGCATAATTGGTTGAAAATATTATCTTTTTCTTCAAGTATGGTTTTGGCAACTTTGTAAAGTATCAGATGTTTCTATCTCTGTAGATTTATTTCTGTGTCTTCTTTGCCATTCCATTGGTCTTCATGTCTGCTTTGATGCCTAAACCATTCTTTTTTTTTATTACTATAGCTCTGAAGTATAATTTGAGATCGGGTATTGCAATGCCTTTACTAATGCTCATCTTGCTCAGCACTCCTTTGGGAAGTCAGGATTGGATTTTTTATTCTTCTATATGAATTTGAAAATTGCTTTATCTAGTACTGTGAAGAAAGTCATTGGCATTTTGATGAAGATTGAATACTTTGGTAATATAAAATTTTGATAATATTTATTCTACCTATCTGTCAACAGGGGAGGTCTTTCCATCTTCCAACATCATCTTCAATTTCTTTCTTCAGTGTTGTGTTGTTTTCATTGTAGAGATCTTTTGCCCCCTTGGTTATATTTATTCCCCAATTTTTTTCTTCTTCTTTCTCTTCTTCTCCTCCTCCTTCTCCTCCTCCTTCTCCTCCTCCTCCTCCTCCTCCTCCTCATCCTCCTCCTCCTCCTCCTCCTCCTCCTCTTCCTCTTTCTTCTTCTTCTCCTTCTCCTTCTTCTTGTAGGGAAACAGTTTTTCTGATTTTCTTTTCTTGGCTGATTCATCATTAGAGCTGTGGATATATACATGACTGCATGACCAATGTGTTTCTGAAACCTGAACACTCAGAAAAATGAGAAATTATGTCCCATATGATTCAAATGTATGATATGTCAAGATCATTGTACTGTCATGTATAACTAATTAAACAAAAAAAAAGAAAAGCTACTGATATTTGTATGTTGATCTTATATACTGCTATTTTGGTGAATTAATTTATCAGTTCTAGAAGTTTTCTGGTAGAGGTTTTCTATGTTTTCTACATATAGGATCATGTCATCAGCAAAAATAATTTTATTTCTTCTTATTTGTATAGTTTTAATTTTCTTCTCTTTCCTAATGGCTCTGTCTAGAGTTTTAAGAACTCTATTGAAATGGGAGGAGTGGGAGTAGACATCCTTGTTTAGCTCATGGTTTTAGAGGAAAACTCTTTCAGGTTTTCCAGTCAGTATGATGTTGATTTTGTGTTTGTCATACATACTGTTGATAGCTTAGAGGTTAGTACCTTTTATCCCTCAGCTTTTAGCATTTTTAACATGAATTGCTTCAGGATAATATCTGACCTTCTCTGCATCTATTGAGATGATCATGTGATTATTGTCTTTAACTATATTTTTGTGGTTAATACATTTATTGATTTGTGTGTGTTCAACCAACTTTACATCCCTGGGATAAAACCCACTTGATTATTGTGTACTACTTCTTAATCAGCTTATGAATGTGGATTATTATTATTTCTGTTGAGGGTTTTTGCATTTACATTCATCTGGGATATTGGTCTGTAATTTTCTTTTCTTGATGTGTCTTTATCTGTTTTAGGTATTAGTATAATACTGGCTTTATAGAATGAGTATGGAATTGTTCCCTCCCTTTATAGTTCCTGGAATAATTGAGGAAGATTGACATTAGATGTACTTCAAAAGTCTGGTAGAAGAATTTTCAGCTAAGCATCCATCTGCTACTGTGCTTTCTATGTTGCAAGGCTTTCAATTGTTGGTTCAATCTTATTGTTAATATTGGTCTTTACAGGCTATCATATTTTCTTGGTTCAATTGGATAGGGCATGGATGTCAATAATTTTGTCAATATCTTCTATATTTTTAAGCTTATTGGAGTATAAATTATCAAATACTTTCTAGTGATCCTTGGGATTTCAGGAGATATCTATGGTAACATCTCATTTTTCATCTCTTAATTTTGTTTACTTGGGTTTTCTCTCTATTTCTTTTGGTTAGGTTACCTAAGGTTTATTAATTCTGTTTATCTTTTCAAAGAACCAACTCTTTGTTTCATTGATCCTTTGTATTGTTTTTTTATTCTCAATTACATTAATTTTAGCTCTAATGTTAACTATTTTATGTCTTCCATTGATTTTGAAATTAGGTTGGCTTTGAGGTATAACATTTCATTATTTTGGGGAGGAGGACCTTTCTTCCTTTCTTTTTTTAATCTTGACACTCAAAGCTATGTACTTTTCTCTCATATTGCCCCACAGATTTTGAGACATTTCTGTTCTCATTTGTTCCTAAGGATTCTTTTTTATTTCTTCCCTGATTTTTTTGATATGACCCATTCCTTAATCAAGAGTATTATTCAATTTCCATGTGTTAAAGTGGTTTCTGTTTTTATCTCGCTATTGATGTCTGCTTTCATTTTATTATAAACTAATAGGATGCAAGGAATTATCTCCACTTTTTTTAATACGCAAAGACTTGCTTTGTGTTCCTAAAGTATGGTTTCTTTTTTTTATGATATGAAGAATATACTGTTTTTTCTTATTGGTTGTTCAAAACATTACAAAGCTCTTGACATCTCATATTTCATACATTAGATTCAAGTGGGTTATGAACTCCCATTTTTACCCCAAATACAGATTGCAGAATCACATCGGTTACACATCCACATTTTTACATAATGGCATATTAGTGACTGTAGTATTCTGCTACCTTTCCTATCCTCTACTATCCCCCCTCCCCTCCCCTCCCAACTTCTCTCTCTACCCCATCTACTGTAATTCATTTCTCTCCTTGTTTGTTTTTTTCCCATTCCCCTCACAACCTCTTATATGTAATTTTGTATAACAATGAGGGTCTCCTTCCATTTCCATGCAATTTCCCTTTTCTCTCCCTTTCCCTCCCACCTCATGTCTCTGTTTAATGTTAATCTTTTCCTCCTGCTCTTCCTCCCTGCTCTGTTCTTAGTTGCTCTCATCATATCAAAGAAGAGAGCAGATTATGCTAAGTGAAGCTAGCCAATCCCTAAAAAAATAAAGTATGGTTTCTTTTAGAGAAAGTTTCATGTGCAGGTGAGAAAAAAAGTGAATCTGGTTGTTGATGGATGACACCTGTTCCCATCAACTGGTGCTTGCTTGTACTAGTTCTAACTAAAAATCTTAAGTGATTGTCAGGCTGGGCCTTAAGTGCAGGCTCACTGTGGGTGGTCTGTGGCACAGAAGTCTGCATCCTAGTTGACACAGATCACCAGGCTTTATCTTTCACCATGATGGGCATAGAGTGTCAGTTTATCTGGGATCCTATGGAGGCTTCTGGGAACATTGGGAAGGAGTAAATTTCTCAGGTCATCTCCACTTCATTCCCCTTGTCTGAGGTTAGAGGGAGAGCGTTATAGTAGCCTTGGCTAGCCGCCATTTCTCCACAAATTTCGGTAGGTGAGGAAAATATGCATTGGTTTAATTTCCTCTAGGGAGGCTGGCTATCTGTAGGCTCTTCGAAGTGGCTGCCCTGCCTGCTACAACTTTCTATCAAAAATTTTGCTAAATCCTATAATCTCTTTCACTGTCTTTCTTACTCCTGTATTCCCTTCATCTGATTTTCTTTCCATCAGTTCTTAAGGAAGTAAGCTTTTCGAGTGTTCCTCTTTCATTTCTTTCCTGTGACCGCACCTGGTCAGGATTGGGATCAAGGAATCATTTTCTTATTTTCTGATCCAGAAACAAAATTCCAAGTCCCTCTAAGCCTCAAGTTTTACAATATTGAGTTTACTCTGTCACATACCTCTTTGGTCAGCTGTTCTTGTATCACTTCATTTCTGGACTGTGGAGGAGACAAGGGTTGTAGCCTAGGTACACTACACCACTCTTTTTCTATTAAAAAACAATTATATATATATATATAAAATAAAACAGCATAATATAAATTGCACTCTTTGATAAAAAATTTGCCATGAGGTAGAATACTTCTGTGAAACAGACAAAACTTGTTGATGTTACCACATATTTTAATAAGCTTTTTTTCATTGCTGCAAACAAAAGACCTGGCAAGAACTATTTTAAGGAGGAAAAGTGGTGAAGACATTCCTGCACCAGCTGTCTGACAGGATCACATCCTGGAGGATGCTGCAGCAAGGCTGCACCATTTAGAAACTGGAACCATTAGAAATGCTAAGTGTTTTGTTTATGATACTCATGATATGGATAACAGGACATATGTTCAATCAATAATAAAAGTATGTATTGCCTGAGATTGCAGGAAAATTCCCAGAATGAGACTAAGGATACAATGGAGACATGCCATGAGGTGCGTTTCAATGTCTCTCGGGATACAAACAATAGTGTTATTCCTCAAGCCTAAGCAATGAGAAATATTTATTCCATGGTTAACAATTTACACTAGCCTCCCCACCCCAACCCCATCCTAAAGCTACAACCTGTACAATAGCCTAGCTACAGAAAAAACATTTGCTGGGCCAACAGTACAAGGACCACTGTATGTAACTTATGGCATATCCCCTCGAGGACAAGAGGCTAATAAAAATACATTCCCCAACCAATAGACCCTCCTTTGCTTTACACAGAAACTTATGATGTAAATGGAAAACAAATAGTTAATATAAATGACAAATGAGTTGAGGTGTAAAGCTGGCCCTTTAGTTAAAGATTACAAAGACATAAGAATTGGTGTGCTTTGACCAAGCATCAAGGAAGTTCTTTAAGAAAGCAATTGAATAGGTCATATGAAAAAAAGAAATTACCTTGGAAATTAAGAATAGAATAATGTAAAATTAACATAGATATATTTTAGAGGCACTTCAGAGTAGTAGGCTTTTAAATAATAGACTTTCACCACTTTAAGTGTATTTTACTAGGATGTTAGTTTAGAAGTTAGAAAGCTTACCGATAATCAGAGGTATGCTTTAAATTTAAAGGTTAATGAAACAATTATAGGTATGCTTTAAAGTTGGAAGTGAATAATAGGTCAGGAGTCATGTAGTCTAATCGCATCGCCTAGCACCTAGTGATTGACGTGAAAACATAAAAGCTTAATCATGATTGTCTAAGGTTACAGAAAAATATTTTGAACAATGTACTCAATATCTTAGGTAATCAATGTATGTCAGAAAAGGTTGTAGCTCTTGAAAATTATGTAAATCAAAAAAGTTTGGGGCTTTGAAGCTATCCATTAACTACCTGAAAAACACCTGAAAAAAAGGAATAAAAATAAAGATCCCTCCAGGGGCAATGAGAAGTCTTCCTGAGGTTGCTTGTAACTGGCAACCTGTCCTCAGGACTCTTATTCTTTCACTGACACCACTCTTTCTTCAGGACTGGCCTGGACCCTTACTCCCTCATGCAGGGGCTGGACCTCACAGAAAAGTTTACTTTGGTGCTCAGAGGTCACTCCATAGATTGCCAAAAGCCAAATCCATTCCTCTGGGCTTGAGGTGAGGCATCATGGTAGACAGGTATGGTGGAGGAAGGCAGGCCTGGACATGACTACCAAATATCAGACAGAAGGAGAGAGAGAGAGAGAGAGAGAGAGAGAGAGAGAGAGAGAGCCAAAGCTCAGCTAAAATATGTACCCCAAAGGCACACCCCTGATGACCCACCTCCAGCCACCCCCTACCTGCTTTCAGATTCTACCCTGTTAATCGTTACTGATTGTTAATTCATTGATTGGATTAAGGCTTTATAACTCAATCATTTTACCTCTAAGCCTTACTGCATTGTCTCACACATTTTGGAGACAACACATATCTAAACCATAACACCAGTGTTGAAACATCATAAACTACAATTATTGCTGATGTTTTGTGTTTTTTTAGTGATCATATTTGTTTCATTTTTCCTGAGAAAACTACATTCTTAATTATAATATGAAATCTGATTAGTGCTAATGGATTATGTGGTTAGCTTAGATCAATCTGATTTGCTTTAGTCTCATTTTTTCCTAACATATTCTAAATTCTATCATGCAACCTATGTGGTTAGTTCTGCTGATAATATAATTCCAGCCTAAAGTTATTAATAATATTATGAGACTAATATTATTAGGGGAGATGACTCTTACATGGTCTAGAATTTAACAAATCCCATATTCAAGAATGTATTTTGAATTTTGATTATAACACTTTTTTTTACACTGAAGTGTAATTTTTCTAGTTCAAAAGAAATAAATCATAAACTTTATATATTGGTCACACAGAGAAAAACATAATTTGCTGCCTCAGTCTGGCTGGGCACAAATCAGGAGCCACTCAAGCAGGAACAAACTTTATTTCCAAACTCCACCAGCACACTCCCCTCCCGGGGAACTCTCCCAAATGCCACCCATGGGGCTCCTCCAGGAACCACCACACACCAACAGGAACTCCCACCACTGGAACTTCCCCAACCAATGCAAACTCTTCAGTAATCCCCATGAACTCAACCAGAACTCAAGGGGAACTCCACAAGAACTCAAAAGTCATCATCTTAATGGCTCGCTGGCATCACCTCTCAACCACTACTTCTGGCAAAAATGCCATGAGTAATCCCGACTTGGCTGTGGCCCTCAACAATTTGCAAAAAAAAAAAAAAAAAAAAAAAAAAAATTAAAAAGGAGGATAAGGAGAAAGATTATTATATCCCAAGCACTTATTGTGTGCCTAGGATTTTGCTAGGTACTTTACCAGCATAGTAAAGAAGAACCTGGAAGTTATTACAATTCATATTTTGAGGGTAAAATTGTTAGATATAAAAGACAAATAATTCCTAGACATCATAATATGTATAAAATAGTGGCTACATTTAATAATGCTATAATGCTTAAAGAGAAGATTTTATATCAAGCATTCTTAACATAAAAATTATAAATAAAAAATCAGGAGAAAAATATCAAAGGTGATAATATATTTATCATGTATATTATGTTGGGAGTTTAATGGATATATATATATATATATATATATATATATATATATATCCACTATCTCTCTCTCTATATATATGTATACATAATCAATACCCAAACTAGTGAAGCTGCCTATATTAAACATGCACAGGTTTTTATATGTCAATCTTACTTTAATGAAGTTAATAAAATATTTCAATAAGTGAAACAGTGTATACAACATTTAAGTAACAGGAATTGTATTTCAGTATGTATCAAAAGCTATGCTTTTTAGATGCTTTGCATGGTAATTCGTGTTTTATTACCATTTTTTAGAAGTAATTCTTGTTTAGTTTTTCTCAAATATTCTGAAAGATGTTTTGATTTTGAAGCAAGTATTCAACACAGTAATCATATCTCCAGCACTAATGTTCAAAGAATTAAACTTTCTATGTATTCTTTCCCTCTAGGTATGCCACATGGCATGCTGAATGATAATGACAATATCTGTCAAATTTATAATAAGAAATACAAACACATAATTAGACAAATTATGAATTTCTTAAACCATTTTTTTTCTCTAGACAATTTACTTGAAATGCTACTGTGTTCTTTTACATTGTGGGGTGAGCTTGAAATCAGAGCAAATATATTTACAAAAGAGCTTCAAAGGAAAATCTTACTCTTACCCATTTGCTTGTTCAGTCTCTGTGTCTCCTACCAGCAGAGGACATTTGGTTCTTTGGGGATTTCTCCATAGGTAAAGATGGTATATCTCACACGTACTCTCTCTCTCTCTCTCTCTCTCTCTCTCTCTCTCTCCATATATATATATATATATATATATATATATATATATATATATACACACACACACACACACACACACACATATTATCAAATTAAGATAACTAAAAATGGAAATAATGGTCACAGGATTCAGAATACAAGTAATTGTGATTGGAGAATAAAGGAGAAGAGTGGGGAAGGATTATAGTTGCTTATCCTACAGTATTTGTTCTGGCATTCAGATATATGGCACTTTTTTTACAAGAAAAATGGGTATAGAGGGAAAGAGAGAGACAGAGACATACACAGAGAAGATAAAAAACACATACATAATGATACACAGATACACATATATGTATAAATGTATGTATATGCATACAGACATACATAAAGTCTTGCATGAAGAAATGATAAGCATGGGTCATGACTCAGCATTAATCCTAAACTCTGGGCATAAAATATGTTTAAAATAAAAGTAAAAAAAGGGAGAAAAGTTGATCAAATTTTAGCTAACAACAGCAAAAATTATGTTATCATCCTTGAATAAGTTTCCATGGGATTACTACTAGAAAATGGCAATTAGATTTAAGTTCAAACCTTTATTTCTAGAGATTACTACTTATTTCTATTGTTTCAAGTTTACCTAATTTATATTTTTAACAGGTTAACATAATTTGTTTCAAATTTTAGGAAAGTACATCTTAATATAACCATCAGACACTTTGAAATATATCCCTTGGCCATTTGATCAGTTATTACAGAAAAAAACAAATGAGGGTCGGAGAAGCAAATAATGCCAGTATTATTCAAAGCAGTGTAACCAGAAGATGATGTATGTCTTCACCCATTCTGGAGGCAAGTATTTCTCTACTGAAGAGATAGATACATCAGACATCAGAATTTATTAATATTAAAAATTCACCTCTTGCAGATTTTATGACTATCCAGCAATCCTTGAATAATGTGTCATCTTCTAAGTCAAATCCATCTTCAACTGAGTAAATATATTAATCACATTAGAAGTAAGTAGCATTTCTCATTATGAAGTAATAATTTCACATGTAAACTTTCATATTAGAGTCTGAGAGCTCTATTAAGTCAGACTACCCATAAGAAACAGGGGCACTCTAGTGTACTGGTATAAGCTGATTTTGGACTTGACTTTGTACAGGACTGGGGACATTTTTGCCAGAGTAAAGTTGTCCTCTGATGCCTTTTGGTCGACAGCCAACTTATTTCTTCTGATGACATTTTGACTTCTCCTGCTCTTCCTATTCACACTTCAACAGGTTCTACTTGATTGAAGTGCCCCCTCAAGACTTCACAAATGGAGATAACTCTCTTAATTAGAGTTCTCAGTATGTGCCTGAAATCCTTCTGTGAAGACACCAATCATAAACCTGCAAAGGGAAAAAGAATCAGAAAATGCATGCTAGTGATTTCCTCTGAGCCCGCTCACCTCTTCTGACTCATGTCTTCTAATATCTTCCCTGTCTGGCTAGTTTATGCAATGTCAAACTCAGATCTTGCTTCATCTTAAACACATCAAAATGGTCTTATCCAAGCACATGAGGTAGAGTGTGGTCCCCATCTTTAGTTTCAGTTCTAACTCTAGCATTTGATAACACTTGAATTTGGGGGAAAATATTATTAGCTACTTATAAGTTTGTTCCAAATGTATGAAAACTTATTCAACATTTTGAGCAAGTTCACCAAACTCAGTTAATTTGTAACAAACATCTTTATACATACATAAAAAGAATAATTTTTACATATAATGTAAAGTCCTATTTCATAATAGCAAAGGTATATTCATAAATGAAAATTAAACATTTTGTATTCATACAAATTAGATTAGTAAAAGGTATTACTAGTTCATCATGCAAATATGGTATCAGTGTTTGGGTTCAAACATTGATCTCATTTTACAGAGTAAGTAATGTGTATATGTTCAAAAAATTTCAGAATTCAGGGACTTATTGCAAATACACATTTGCAAATTTCCCTACGTGCTAACATTTATGTGTGACCTCAAGATCAATATTTGATAGCAATGGAAGTTTTGACATACAAGAAATGAGAAAAACATAAGCACAATAGAATCTGAGAGCAGAGCCCCTTCCTTCTCTTTTGATTATCCTGTAAAATCCTTAATTGGAAAAATTTAGCATAATGCCAAGTAATAAAAAAAGTCTAGAAAGTGAAGTTAGCAAGCAGCATCATATGGATATGGATGTGTGATTCAATAAATTGGTAACTAGTACAGGACAATTCCATGAAATACAATGTCTTTGAAATTAGAACCAGTGTATCATTACAAATATCTCTCCCTATATATCACCCTGTATTTTACTTTAGCATTGACTTTACCCCTGAGGATCATACAAGAATCTTCAGACACAGATCCTGTTGAATTATAGCTATTGACCACAATATCAGAAAGAATTGCTTGCCAAACTTAAAACCACAACATTTATATTCTATAGAATCATCAGCTATACCTAGGTCCATAAATATGAAAACTGTTTTATTAGTAGGATACTATTTACATCTCAGTACAAAATTTGACATGAAATTTATAACACTATAATAGAATATAATGTATTTAATTAAAAAATGAAGTTATACAATTCAGTAAGGCTAAGAAAAATATTAAAAATATGTGTGTGAATATAGTAGTATGCCTATCTCATGCCAAATATGACAACAAATTTTATTGTTGCAAATTAAAATCAACTATTCCTATAAGGAACAAACTATGTGATACTCAGATTATTGTTTCATTTTTTGTTTATGGCATAGAGTTATTCACTTTGATGATTTTGATATTTACAATTAATATTGAAGACATTCTTTTATTTATTAAGTTGAAATATATTGTTAATACTATAAATCCATCTTTCTTACTAATTATATGTATTAAATGATTCTATAATTCATTAAAATGAATCAGGGTGAATACTTGGCTAAGAAAATGTAGGACACGTGAATCAATGATTGCACTTAGCTTCATGTTAATAAAATACTTAGCTGCTTCTTGGTTTGGTGTCACTATTTTATTTATAAATGAATATACTAAATCAAATACCAGAAATTATGAACACATTTAAGTAAATTTATTAAATGCCTTATTTCCAAATTATAAATTACCTGCTGGGTTTTTTTTTAAGCAAGATGCTGAGAATTTGATAGTATTCTTGCAACTGTTAAGACATAGTTTTCAGGACAATTCATTTATTTCTCAGATGGATGTTTTTCTATATACTTCCATTGGAGGCAGACAGATAAGCCTGAGGAAATAACTGGTTAGATTCATTTACACTTTGCTGTAGTCTGAATGAAGTAGAAGCAGGGTTCCATGTCATTTTGAAATTTCTGATTTGAGCACATGCATACACGTTCACATGCCCCAAAAGATTACAAGAGCTTTCTCAAATTAAGAACATAGCCAGAATATTAAATGTTTTGCTTGAAATCTGCTAACATTACATCTTAGTTGAATCTGATGATACCTAAATTTAATCATGACAAAGGCTCACCCTTATCTTTAAATTTCTTTTGATTTACACAATTAAAGTGAAGAACAACAACAAAAATAATTTCCAAAGTTTCCATGATGAAAGGACTGCTCCATTTTAATTAGATAAAAATACTGCTTCTAATGTAGTTTGTATGAATATTTTTTTTATTTTCACACCATTTATATGTAGTTCAAGTCTGAATTATATATTTTAAAGGTTAATACACAAAGTGATATTTAAGACAATTATGTAAGATTTTAAGCAGATATTCACTATGTTAAAAATAATTTAATGAGAAGAAATATTTAATAGAGAATTACAATATAGATATCAGATGTCTGCATTTAATCCAAATCTCATGCAGAATTCCTGAGGAATATATTATAAGATGAAAAAAAATCAATTGTTAAGATGAGAAGAAATATCTTTTATCTTGTCCAGACAGTAAAAGTTACAAATGGAAATATTGTTGTGATATTCTTAATATTTTTTGAGCATAAAGAAAACCCAGATTAGGTTTAACAGAAATTGCTGTGGAAAGAACATTTGGAATTCTGTTCTATTTCTGCACAGAGACATTGACAATGGCATCCATGTTCAAGCTTTGTTTACTGTAGATGAAGGCCCCAAAAGGAGCCTTGGCTTCAGTGAGTTTCAAAAAAAGACAGTTAGTGGAGAAAAGCGAATTGTACCACGTGAAGACCAACATAGAAATAAATTTAAATTAAATGAAATATTTCAGTCTTTCTGCAAAGTGATAAGTGACTTATCTGCTTCTTGTAATTTACTTATTATTTTCTACTTAGACATTCACTTCTGAAATGTAAATCTTTCAGGTAAAGAACTTAGATCAAGGGCAGCCAGAAAGTTTGTAATAGAAGAACAAGAGTTCTGATGTTCACACAGGAGAATGCTAGAAAGGAAAACCACAAGACACCTGACCTACTTTGGCTTCTCACTTCTATACCTGAAATACAACCTACCCTACAATTAATTTGATTGTTAAGTTAATAGAAATTAGATATGAAAATTTCACTTTTTAATTGTGAGATAAAATATGATTCATAAATGGTACAATAAAATCTCTGAAGGTAATGTATTATAAAATCAATTCCCAGAAAAGCACAGGGTTTTTTTTTAAACCAGTAAAATGATAAACATTCCTGATTGTTTTCTTAATATCAAGGATATAGGCAATTATGAGCAATTAAAAAGTTACTTAATAAAATAAAACACCATTATAAAAATAGAAATTTCTAGAAATAAATAACCAATTTTGTATTACAAAAGAGATTTAAATGAATAACACATGCATAAAAGAGGGAAAACATGGGATTAGGATAACTCCAACAACCACAGTACTTAGTGGTAAAGGTCTAAATGCTTTTCCACTTATATAAAAATCAAGGTCAAGGATGTCTGCTCTTACCAGTCTTGTTCAAAATATGATGGAAATTCTAGCCAATGAAGGTTATTCAAGGAAAAAATGACAAAGAAATTTACATTGGAAAAGAAGAACTAAAACTTTCCATATTCATAGATGACATGGACATCTCTACTGAAATTTCCAAAGAATCACAAAACAAGCAACTTATGACAAATAAATACAGCCTCTAACACTTAATATGTGAGTTCAGCAAAATCACACAATACAAGATAAACATACAAAAATGCCAATTTTTCTATGTATTATGTAGTAGTCATGTGAACAATGAATTAAAAATAAATGGGCCATTTTTACAGCTCTAAATTTGAAATAAAAATGTGCAAAACTAGCAAAAAAATATATAGGACCTGTCAGCTGAAAATTACACAGTGCTGATAAAATAACTCCAAGTGGAGCTAAATAAATGGAGAGACATTCTGTGTTCATGGACTGAACTCAACATAGTAACAATGATATTTCTAAGTCAGCATTCAGGCTAAATGCAATCCCTACCCAAATATTAGCAAAATTTTCTAAATTTCAAAAAATATACACACATACACACAAACTTGATTATTTAAAGTACATTTGTTTATATGTAAAAATCAGTAGAATCCATAAAATAAATGGAATTACATAAAGGAATTACTATACCCCAATTTAAAGTTTGCTATACAGTTACAGTAAATCAATCACTATGGTACTAGTTGAGGTAGAGACAAATAAAGAAAGTTTATATGTAAATCCATATAAATATGCTACGTTGACTTTTGACAAAGACATATAGATAATTCAGTGGAGAAAGTTAACCTTTTCAACAAATAATGGAATTTCAATTGGATATCCATTGATTTAAAAAGAAATACTGTAACCTAAAACTCTCACCTAATATAAAATGAACTCAAAATTTATCATCGAATGAAACATAAAACATAAAAGTACTTAAACATTGGAAATGTAAAATGTCATTGTCACTATGGAAAGAGTTTGATGCTAGTTTAGAATACTAATCATGTGATTACTAAATGACATAGCAATTACACTCCTAGACATTTCTGCCAAAGAAATAAAAACTTCCATATAGCAGCTTTATTTTTAATAGCTAAAATATATTATAAGGAAGATAAATTGAAAAATGGAAACAACTAAGATATCCTTCAACAAATATTTAAACTAAGTGGTACATACATACCATGTAATAGTAATCAACAATAATAAAGAATTATTGATTTATGCAATGATCTGGCAAAATCTCTAGAGAATGATGCTTGTTAAAGAAAGTCAATCACAAGTAGTTGCATCCTTTGTGATTTCATTTAAATAATTTTCTTGAAATAACAAAATTATAGAAATCTGCCAGGGTCAGATGAATTAGGATCAAAAATGTGCATGATTATAAAGATCAATATAAAGGAATTTGGGTGATGAAATGAATGTTCTTCATTTTGAGTATTAATCTCATAGTTTTTGTACCCTTTTGTACTCTTACAAAATATTATCCTGTGAGAAATGATACAAAGGTATATAGATTTTTCTATTTTTCCTCTGACAGTTAATATTAATTTTTAATTTTCACTAAATATAAAAAATTTAATTAAAATAAAATTAAACATTTTCATATGCATGATTTCCAGAACAAAATTTAAATAAAATCATTCAACTATCTAGAATCTAAGTTAAAAAGATTCTAAAGTTTTCCCTAGCAGATCCCTAGGATATACATGTTATATACTTCACTATATGAAAAACCTTCTCCTGTTCCTGAGAAAGGTAAAGAGTATCATTAATATCTGAAAACGAAATTTTAGAAAGATTATTGATATCTCTATTACAGAAAATACATCATCCTTTTCAGTAAAAGTAATTTAATCCTTAACTAAGGATTAACTAATCCTCAATTAAGTTTAAAACTGGAGAAATAATTAAAACAATTCAAATTTTAATAACATTAATGCTGTATACCATTTTAGCAGTCTATAGTTATAATAATAAAAAAAGTTTATTTGAAGATTAAAGTACTTATATTGTCTAAACTTTAATATATGAATAAACTGGAAACATATAAGAAACAGCCTCAATATTTAGTCACATAATACAACTCCCTCTTTCAATTTCATGACTTAAGTAATATTATATAGGATTTCGAACAATTAGTTATTTGCTTTGAATGCTGTTTTAGTCAGTTTGTTCACTGCTGTGACTAAAGGACCAAATCAGCACAATTTCAGAGGAGGAAATTTTTATTTGGAGGCTCACAGTTTCAGAAGTCTCAGTCCACAAGTGGCTGGCTGCATTCCTTGGGGCTCAAGGTAAGGTGGGACATCATGGTGGGAAAGAGTGGCAGAGGGAGCCAGCTCACATTCTGATCAGGAAGCAGAGAGAGATGTCTGCTCTACTTCAAAGCTACCTTCCAATTCCCAGCTCCTCCAGGCACACCCTAACACTCAGTTAGTCCCTAACAGGGGATTTATTCACTGATTGGGTTAATTCTCTAACAACCCAGTCATTCCTCTTCTGAACCTTCTTGTTTTGTCTCACATGTGAGCATTTGGAGGAAATTTCACAAACCATAACAAATGGTGTTTCCATATTTATTTGTTTATCATCTGTTATTGTTGTTCCCTTTTTTTCCAAATAAGTATGTCTAACTTACTTACTTTTTTTTTTCCTGTATCTAAGAGTGCAGAACCAGGAACTAGATTCAAATATAAGTTCTTTAACTTAAGAACTGTGTATTTTTGGAGCTAGTTTAACTTTATTAAGGTCCTTCTCTTCATATAGGAATATAAATTATACAGCACTGACTTCAGCAGATTGTAATGTGTTGACTAACACATTGAGTATAGCCCTTATACATATGTCTACCATATCTTTAGTGCCTATAAATTGTGTTTAGTGTTGTTATTATTTACCAACAGCAATATATTAATTTCTCCTACATACAGAAATGTAAAATAACTTAAAAAATGACCAATTAATTGATTATTTGCATAATCTTAGTGATCTTAGTTGAAGATAAAAAATTTCACCTTGAAAAGATAATAATGGGGTAATTAATATAATACACATATTCCTATCCATTCACTATTTTAAAGAAATAATATAATTGACTAATTGATCAAACTAATGAAATAATATTTTGTGATTAAAATTTTGTGTAGAAATGGATTGTCTAATGAATAAATATATCATTAGCCAGTCTCTTTACTAAATGTCAATGCACTCTCTTACATTTTTCTTCCGTACATAGTGGTTTTGTCTTTGTGAAGTCAATCTTACAGTTCAGTCCATGATTACTTAGAATATACAAAAAAGCTTCACTTTATCATTTTCACCCAAATAGTACAAAATAGAGATAAAATCCAACTTCTGATTTGCTTTTTCCATTTAATGTACTCGAACAGAACAGTTCATCTATATCTTTTTCACTTATGTAAGTCAAATGTGAACAACAAAAACAAACCACCAAAACCCAACAGATTTCATCTAATTCTATTAAAAATTAATTGTTCATTCACAATTTATTATATAGGAACAATTGAAAATTATTAAACATAAAAAACTCTAAAAAATGTAGTGACAAAGAAAATAGAAAAGAAAACCACTTACCTTATCTCCAATCTTCACATCATTAGGTGAGAATCAAAGCAGAGTGACCTTGGTTGTTAAAAAAAAAAAAAATGTGCTCGTGAAACACCTGAGGAAATGCCACTGTGCAGTGGGTATGCAGCCTATCCTATGCATCCCCATCCTTGCTGGCCAGTTAATGCTACCCATTATATCTAGTTCTTCTGCTGGAAAGAGTGCATGGTAATGCATGTCCAAAACCTCTCCTTTGAGCCCTCCAATTACTTTCTCTGGGATTGTTAAATAGTATGCTTTGTGCATTTGTAGTACTGGGGTTGAATAATATGCCAAACAATATTTTCATTGTATATGTTTTCACAGCTTAAGAACAATCACGACATAAATAAACAATATGTTACTCTAATAAAATGGGTGAATTGTTTTTGCACATCCATTGGCCAATATAAGGGTGATATGGTAAATATAAAGAAGAACAGTAGTTCATAAAATGCTATTTGTTCTTATTAGTTATACATGACAGTAGAATGTATTTTGACATATTAATACATATGCAGAGTATCACTTCTCATTCTTCTAGTTGTATAATGATGGTCATGTAATCCATATATGCACATAAAATAGTAATGTCTGATTCATTCTACTGTCTTTCTATTCCCATTCTCCCTCCCTTTACTTCTTTCCCCCTTGTCAAATCCAAAGTACAATAAAATCAATCAATTCTTTCCTCCTCACCCCTTATTGTGAGTTAAGATCTGCCTATCAGAGAAAACATTTGGACTTTGTTTGGGGAAATTGGCCTTATTTCACTTAGCTGGTATTTTCCAGTTCCATTAATATACTTGCAAATGCCATAATTTTATTCATCTTTATAGCTGAGTAATGTAATGTAATACACACCCACACCCACACACACACACACACACACACACACACACAATTTCTCTATCCATTCATCTGTTGAAAGGCAACTGGGTTGGTTCCATAGTTTAGCTATTATAAATTGGGCTGCTATAAACACTGATATGGCTGTGTCACTATAGTATACTGATTTTAAGTCCATTGGGTAAAAACCTAGGAATAAGATAACTGGGTCAAATAGTGGTTAGGAGCTGAATTCCTTCAAAACTCCTAAAGCATAAGAAGTAAAATCAAGTATCAACAAATGGAATAGAATCAAACTAAAAAGCTTCTTCATAGCAAAGGAAACAATCAAGAATGTGAAGAGAAAGCCTACAGAATGTGAGGATATCTTTGCCACCTTCACATCAGATCGAGCATTAATCTCCAGGATACATAAAGAACTCAGAAAACTTAACACCAAAAAAAACAAATAACCCAATCCATAAATGGGCAAAGGAACTGAACAGATATTTCACAGAAAAAAAGACAATCAATCAACAAGTATACGAAAAAAAATGTTCATCATCTG
This sequence comes from Ictidomys tridecemlineatus, assembly GCF_052094955.1. Taxonomy (NCBI): domain Eukaryota; kingdom Metazoa; phylum Chordata; class Mammalia; order Rodentia; family Sciuridae; genus Ictidomys; species Ictidomys tridecemlineatus. Next base: position 178,832,011 of record NC_135482.1, on the reverse strand, counting down.
TAGCAATTAGATAAATGCAAATGAAACTACACTGAGATTTCATATCACTCCAGTCAGAATGGCAATTATCAAGAATACAAGAAACAATAAATGTTGATGAGAAAGTGAGGGAAAGGGCACACTCATACATTTCTGGTGGGACTACAAATTGGAGCAACCACTATGGAAAGCAGTATGGAGATTCCTCAAAATACTTGGTAATGAAACACCATAAAATACTCTTTAAAGTTTAAAATTCCTTCCCCTGGAAGCACCCTGTCATGTTTAGGGAAGTACACATGGTTGCTTTACTCCTGATTTAACCAGTCACACATCATTATTTGTATGTGACCAGTGGGAACAATTTTTTTTTCTGAAAACTTTGTCTCAGACTCTTCTAAAATAAAGACTTCCCAAATATTCTGGAGGTTTACAATACAAACCAGAATAAAGAATATAGTTCTTTGCTACCAAGAAAGTAGCTACACTCATGCTTCTTGCCTAAGTCATTTTCCTTTTGCTGTGTCAAATCCTTTCTCTGCATTAAACACTTATGAAAGAACTGTCAAGTTAAATACAACGTGAAGTGACTTTCAGAATAACAACAGCAATTTTACTTGAGGAATGAGTAAAGATTGGAATCTAAAGTATGTGCCTTATGATGAATTATAGACATATTTAGGGAGGTTAAGGAAGACAAGCATTTTTAAAGATGGAATGAGAAACATTATATAAGATTTTTAAAAAAATTATTCTTGAAGAGAAGAATCAATTACAGATACGGTGTCAGTCCAAGGTTCAAGAGACAGTTGCTGGGCAGATGTCCTCATAGAAGTATTAATGACCTCCTGGCTATTCTTGGTTTTGGATCTGATGTAGATGACTGCATCTTGCATTGGAAAATTTCACAGTAAAATTTGTAGAATCTTATGAACTGACATATCATTATGTGACTGTGTATTATACCATCATCATATTGTATTTTTTTTACAGAGCAGAGGTCATAATTTTGAAGCTTTTAAGATGAATCTTGAACTCAGTGCTGTGTTATTCAATCATTGAAATAATTACAGATTGTAAGTTTGTATTTAAATGTCTTTTTAAAGAATGTATTATTTGTCCAATTCACTAGATCTTATCATTTTTGTAACTTTAATGCTCACTTGAATCATTTTTAATATATCAATGAGTTTTGTAGCTGTATTTCTTTATAATACCTTTTAAGCACTTGTGTGGTTTATAATCATTACCCATTTACTGGTTGCTTATTTTTATATATGTAACTTTATTTCATATTATGCTTTAACTCTTAAACTAGATTCCTTAAATGTTTTAAAGTACTGGTTTTAAATGAAAGACTAAGTTCCTCATGTTATCAATTTTCTCCTTAATAGATTTTGAACAAAAATAGAAGTTAGTCTCGGATTTTCATATAAATAGAATCTTTGAACAAGCTATTTTCCTTTTTAGTAGGTGCAGGCATGGGACATATAAACAATGCAACCATTTTTAAAATGAGAACATCCTGACTCAGGGAGTCCTTCTGAATTGCTTTTATATAATTATTCCATTGTGACATGGATAAATGTTATTCTGATAGATATTTTCTATAAAGAAGTCATGAGATTCCTCTGCTCTTCTGTAACTAGTTCTGTTTCCCTGGTATGCTCTTTCTCAATAAGAAGGAAATTTTGTGCAGATTGTGCCAGTGGACTCTTTGTTCTTGATGATAACTGAGAAAAGAATTCTGGGAAATTATCAAGGACAGCCTAGCCTGCAGCACACATGTCCTCAGTCAAATCTGTAAGTGTCCTCAGGCCATTAATTTAGGTTTCCACCTGGGGTTAATATTTACCATACGTCCATATTGGGATGGCATTAGTTCAAGAGCTACCTAGTACAGGTTCAGTGACTGCCTAGCTAGACCTTCAATTACTGAACCTGTTTTTGGCTTATTTCCCATTCCCTCCATGCTCATACCATGTTGAAGAATCCTGTGTTCTGCCTGGAAAAATAACTCCCACTTTCACAGTCAGTCCCTGATCCTACTTTCAAAAGATGCTGTTCTTTTCTATTTCATTAGTAAGCCCACTTCCATCTGCTTGACACATTTTATCAAATACATTAAGTGCTTTCATCCTCTCATATCTCTTCCCCCATAATCTCAGCTTTTGTGGGTTTATTCCCTTTTGCATCACTTTGCTTTCATTTTAATAAGGTCTCTTGAGGGAAAAGGGAAGAAAACAAACGTGCCTCTTTTTTTTTTTTGCCATCTCACTGGTAAATCAAATAAACAAACAAGTTCCTTGTACTGATTTTCTAATAGCTACAAAGTGATGCCAACCAATGCCATCATGCTTTCTCTTTTTCATAAAATATAATTGTAGGAATATTTTTTTCAGAATATTTATTATACATTAAAATGTACTATTTTTAGTTATCTTGGATATACAGCACTTACTATGTTTAAATAGCAGTATCTGTTATAAAATGATTTAATCTTATTATATTTAATAAACACAAATCAATGATGATCACAATAAAAGGAATTAGTTAATATGACAAGAACATTAAAGCACATCTGCACGTGTAAGAGGGAGTGGTTCTGGAGATGGCTAATGATACAATGAGTCTATTTCACACATCTAATGAAGTTTTGTGTAACTGGCTATTCCAGGAGTCTTTTTTTTGTGTGTGTGTAACCTGTACATTGGAACAGAAAAGTACATCTGAAATATATGATTTGGTTACTTGGAATCTGTCATGCTGTACCTCTATTCTTTTTAATTTGAGAAAAAAATTACATATTTTAAGATTTCACTGAAATTGATTTTTATTGTGTATGAGTACTGCCATTTTCTTCCTCTCATTCTTTCTTTTAATCGTGAGCTATTTTGCTTATTTGATAGTTGTTACTCTTTAAGTTTTTTAGCCAAGAAATAGATCATATACCTTTAAAATCATTTATCATGAAGTCTTAGGATCATATTTATTTTATGTCACTTTGACATGGATAAATTACCCTTTATTTTCAGTTGGTAGTTAGGGAATGGTTAGGTTTCATACATATATATATATTTTTTTTCCTGAAATCCCACCTAAGATAAAAGCACAGAACACAATTTTAAGAATAAAATGAATCAGTTCCTACTAGAAGACTGATTTTTCAATTATTTTATTATTCTATGTGATAGTTTGCTTAATTCTCACTTCTTTCTCATTGGATTTTATGTTTTCTGAGTTTGTGTTTTATCTGATACTGTTTTCCTCTATATTGCATGTCAAAATTAAATAAGTTATGATTATTCTATAAAATCAGAATGATGGGTCCTTTAATTGTTTAGTTCCAAGAAATTTGGTAAGTGAAATAATTAGTACGTGATTTAGGAATGTGAAATAATCTTTTTCTGCTCAAATTTTTTAAATAAATAGTCAAATTAACATAGGACTATTATCTCAAGAATACATATTTGCATTGTTTGAAAGAGAGTCATTTTTTCACTACATCTAATATTGAGAAAGTTTGGACCTTTCTATAGATTTATCTAAATTAAGTATGACTGATTATTTTAAAATTAACACTCTCTGAATTCATCATAATTATTCTTCAAATGGGTAAGTTAACTTGTATATCAGAAATTCCTTATAGGAATTAGGTTGGAGAATTATGTGAAAGATTTGTACAAGAATCACATGGGAGGGCCGGGGGTTATGGCTCAGCAGTAGAGCATTAGTTGTAACCCTCAGCACCACATAAAAATAAACAAACAAATAAAGGTATTGTGTCCAACTACAACTAAAAAATAAATATTAAAACAAAAAAATCACATAGAATCAATGCCTATAATGAAGAAAGGGGGATATTTAGAAGAAGAAGAAATGGTTCAGTTTCTAACATGCTAAATATGTTGTATAAGTTAAAATTTTCTTGTATATAAGGAAAATGCTTGCCTTGTAATAGCCAAAACTATATATTTGCAACATTTAATATTATTTTTAATTTTACCATGAGATGTGGCATGATCAAATAGATGTTACAGTGTAAATATTTGATAATTTGAAACTGTACATTAGATCTAGTATTGTGCAGTCATAGAAAAAATGAAGAAAAACTTACACAATGAAACAGCATTGTATAGAAAACTGAATCATGGAGGACAAACAAAATTCATTAAATTTCTAATATCTTATATTATTTTTAGGATAAATAATTGTCATATTTTTGAGATTTCCACTGACATTAATGGAAGTAACTGGATGCTTAAATTATCAATGGATTATAAAAACGCCTGGTATATTATATTTCTGTTATAGTTGAATATTAAACAAATATGACCTAGGATGAGTCTATCAAACTAACATTATGCATCATATGACATTTCATAGGAAACTGTTGTGTAAGATCCTAAAAAGAATGAGATTTTTTTATCCCTTTGTATACTTAAATGGACAAATATGTTATGAGAATGTTATGTAGCAATATTCCTAGAAACAAAAACTGATTATACTTACTAGACTGACACCACCCTCTGGTATAGTAAAACAAGAATTCATTTATAAAGCAAAGTACTACAATTCTCTTTCATCTCTACCCCACCCCTCTCACTTTACAGTGAATCAGCTATGGGTCTATTGGTTCTTACTCTGGTTACAGGCAAAATGGTCTTATTGTCATAACTACTTCAGCTCTTATTTCTAAATGTCTCCTTGCATAATTCTGCCAGAATGGAACTCACAAAAAGTAATTGCATTCAATAAACAGTAACTAACCTGATGGAAGTATGTGTAGGTTGATTTAAAGGGAGGTTATTATCTTTAACATCCTTGTGACATATTAGTGTGCCCTTTGTTCAAAGTAGCAGGTTTCAATGAGTGAAGAAACAATATTCTTGCACCTTTTCTTTTTCCTAAATAATCATTAGTATCCTCTTTGAAATATATGTAAATAAAGCACATGGGGATATACATTGATTGGTCTTACCTAGCATGATGACATGAAAAATCAGATGAGATTTTAAGCTAACAAATTTGGCAGAAGTGGGTAAATTATAACTTGGCATGGATCTTTCAACAAGGAAATGATTCTCAAAATATTGTCTACTATTTGTTCATTTGTATATTACTTTTTATTTTCTTTTTGTGATTTTAGATCATTATGATACATGAGTAATTTTTCTTAATCACCTTTAACACTGCTCAAACTCAGGCATATTTTACAATTCCATAGATACGACTCTCTTGATTAAACCTTTGTTTTCAATTAGGAGTTTAAAATACCTTGGGTTTAATTCACTGATATGAGGGACAATATACTTTTAGTTCTGAAGAACAAATAGAAGTGATTCTTTTTCTTTTTCTTTTTTTTTTTTCTTTTTCTTGTTTCCCTTTGTTTGCACCCACAGCCTAATGCATGCTATGCAAGGGCTCTACTACTGGACTGCACCCGAGCCCTCACAAGTGGTTTTGAAAAATGAAAACTGAAGAATATCTGAAATGTAAGGCACATGGTATTAAATATACTTCAGGAAGAAGGAAAAAAATCTACAAACACTACCATCTAGGATTGTTTTTTTTTTTTTTTGGTAGTAATTCCCTAGTTTAACAACATTGAACCCATGATACAGAAGTTTCTTAATTTTATTTTATTTTTTTCCTCTCTTAGGCTGATCAATTAACTGCAAGTTAAGCTTCTACAAGGGTTAGATTAACTTTATTTCATTTATGTCTGGATTTTAATCCACCTGTGTCTCAATGATTTGGTCAAACTCTGTGAGTTCATGTAAGTGTGCATTTGTAATATGCGAAAGACGATAGATAGATTGTTTAAAACTCAGAATCATGATTATATAGCAATATAGCATCAAAATGGATAGAAACATAAACATACTATGGAAAATCAGGACTTCTGCTGGAAATTCCTGTTTGTATATACCATCACAAAATTTTAAAATCATATTGGTAACATAAAAATTGTTCTTCTCAAAGTGCAATCAAGGCAACTTTGCAAAATCAAACAAAATTTTGTGATTTATTTTCTTTGTATTTTTGCTACACCATGTAAACAATACAAAAATTTAATTCCATATATACAGGAGAGTTTTTCTTGTTTCACAAAATACTATATGGCAGCTCTAATTATGCATGTACCTAGGATAAAATGGGGGTAATAGGTGATTCCTACTATTTACAAATATAATAACCAGTGACATTTATAGAATAATTATTAAATTCAAATTCATTTTCTTATTCGGGTGGTAAACATATTAATGTTACAGCTGTTTTGGAATGTATGTTTCAAGTAATGATCTTGTTTAAAAATATCTTAATTATCTACCTGGATTCCTCAGATATTCTTAATGAATTTTCTAACTAAGAAAGAATATGTTCTGCTATTTTGTAAATATGTTCATTCCCTTTTCGTATCTAAGAGGTTCAATTACAATTATTGCTGCCTTGATAATAATTTAAACATACAATATTCCTTTATAATAACCAAGGAAATGTAACTCTTAAAATAAATATTTACTTAGAGTGTCTGTGTATATTAAGAAATTATATTTGTATTCATTCTTGTGTGTTGAGCAGAAGTATTTTACCAGTGGCTTACTATAAGCTACTAAGGTTCACAATTCTTTTAATTGTAGATAAAGCCAAAGTATTTCTTTTGAAAAGGGTTCTGGTGATTATGATTTCTGGTTTCAACAATAAAAGTCCTAAAACAAAATAGCACAATGAAAAAAATAAGAATAGAAACTCTCAAGTCCCTTTACTCAATGCTAATCTTCCAAAAGAAATGAAAATGCAATTGTATAAACAGATGGCCGATCACCAGAGCAACCAAAGTCTGATAAGAGTTTTTCAGAAGCTTGTCAGGATCATAGCCCACACATTTGTACTTAACTCGAAAAAAAAATTAGATTTAACAGAATTTTCACAGGAGCTATTAGTGTGCTTTATAAAATTAAAGTAGTATTCTGGAAGCATTCTTAATTTATTTTCTACTACTGAATTCAACAAATACTGAATACCAACTTTTCTTCCCCCATAAGCTATAATACTAGGCTTAATATTGAATAAGTAGATGAGTAAATAGAAAATGTTCAATTTTGCTTCCTAAAGTTATTTAGCTATTTAAATAATAGATTAATAACTACACCAAATTAAAAAAATAATATGGCACATGCTTTATAGCAGTATGGAGTAATTAATGTAGTGTTTTGATACATGTATATGTTGTGGAATGATTAAATAGAAGTAATTAACATATTCCTTGCTTCATATGCTTAATATTTTGGGGGGCAATAATATTTCAGATACTCTATGATCAAATAAAATATATGATACTTTATTGATAACTGCAATAACCATGCTATATAGTTGATCTCCAGAACTCTAAAGATTACTACATATATTTAATTAAATATGTAATAAAATATATAATTAAAAAACCAAACAGCCTAGATTATTTTATATTTGGCAAATTATTTATTTTCTCTCTCATTTCCTTGCCACATCTGTGAAAAGTCAGTAGGCACAACCAGTTCAGTTTTATTAAATGGATTGATAATATATTGACATAATGATTGGAGTCATTGTTCTTACTGGTTTTAATATCATTTTTATTAGTATTAGAGTCATCAGTGATGGTGAGTTCACATCTAGTAAAGTTTTTGACTGAAGATGGATATGATTACCGCTAAAACATGGAGATGGCTATCTGTTTTCTTTTTCTTTTTTTTTTTAATTGGCTATCTGTTTTCAAAGAGATAAGGTAAATTGACTGGAAGCAATGTTTCCATAAAAAGAACGTTGTTGATTCTACCATAGTTTGTATTATGCTGAGTGTGTGTGTGTGTGTGTGTGTGTGTGTGTGTGTGTGTGTGTTTATATACTGTGAGGAAGCCAGGAAGGAGATAAAACTAAGTCACCTATACACAATGGACATGACTTTTAAAATTTAGATTTAGGGAAAACTACTAAAGGTGATAGAAATATTAACTAGGAAGGGTGTGAGTACGTTCATAAATAAACACAAAGTTGTCTGAATTTAGGGCAGTAAAGAGAAAGAAACTGGGATAATATGAAATAGCTCAAGAGAGTCACATGAAAGCTACTCTGTTTATTTTCTTGACTTCTGAACATCCGAGGCCCCTTCATGTGTTGGAACTCCCACCTTTAATGATCTTTAAAAGAAAATGCTATGGTACTCTAAAGGTAGATGTTCCCTTGTGATATGTCATATTATTCTGACTGCACTTTCATGAAGGTTTACAGGCAATTAGTAATTATTTTTTAAATACAATATTTTAAATTTATTTTTAATTGGCACATAACGATATGCACTTTATAAACATTAATGAACAAACATGATGTTTATATATATATATGTTTATATATATATGTATTTATATATATAAAATAACATTTAAATTATGTCTAAACATAAATAAACATGAATTTATATATAAAATAACATTTAAATTATGTCTAAACAAGTTATGTCTAAAATATTTCTATACATTTGTCTCTTTTTAAAGTAAAAACTTCAATTTTAAAAAAATTCCTAGATTCTATGAAGTTAAATTTGGAATACCCAGTAAATGTCTTATACACATCCTTGATTTTCATGCTCATTTATTCTTAGAACACGTCCCCTATCTTAAAAAAGTCATTAGCAAAATACTGAATTAATTATGAGAATAAATTAAAGCATATATATTTGCTGTAAGGAATGTGCCAGAAAGAGAATCGTGTAGCTAATGCAACAAATGAGTGAGGTACACTTTATCAGAAACAAAGTTTTAACTAGGGAAGGGTTCTTACAGTGTTCATGTACAGTGTTGATGATTCAAGAGTAAAGCAATCTGAATAAAAATGTTTGAATGGAAAACGCTTAGCTCCTCAAACTGATCTTTGTTTTGAAAGAAGTTTTTTTGCATGTATTTTTCCTTGATCTAGATCTATTGTTTATACTTCAGTTAGCAAAGAAATGTTTATAATATTATTTTAGATGCACTGACATCTATTATTTTATTTAGAAAATGTCTATATTTAAAACATAAATTGGAAAATAAAATCTTAAGAGGAAGAATGTTAAGTTGATATCTTACCAAAATTGTTTGTAGCAAATGCCAACCCATATTGTTCTGGTTTGGATGTGTGGTGTCTTCCTAAAGCTCATGTGTGAAACAAGGTAAGTAGATTCAGAGGTAAAATGATCAGATTATGAGAGCTATAACCTAACTGATGGATTAATCCTCTTGAATAGGTTAACTGGATGGTAACTGTAGGTAGTTTCCCATATGCGGGGCTGGAGGAAGTGGGTCCCTGAAGCATGCCTTGGGTTTATATTTTGTCCTTGGTGAGCGGAACTCTGTCTCCCTCCTGGCTGTCATGAACTCAGCAACTTTCCTCTGACACACCCTTCCAACAAGACGTTCTGTACAACCTTGGGCCCAGAGGCATAGAGTCAGCTGAACAGGAACTGAACATCTGAAACTTGTAAGAAGTGAACCTTCCTTCTGTAGGTTGTTCTTTTTGGATATACATCTTCAATAGTCATCTGCCATAATATTTGCACCAAAAATTACTTTAAAGACTAATTAGTAAATTCTAATGAAAGGTCTAAGAATATTTACAGATGAAAAATTAATCAAAACTGTTATACCTAGAGATTTTGAAAAGTAATTTTCTAAAGTTGGGAAGTATTTGGTAGAAAACTATATTTAGAAAAATATTGTTATAGTTTTTATATATCATTGAGTATACTTTTGCTGTTTTCTCTACAACTTTGGTCTACTTTTTATTATTTTCATATTACTTAATCACATTTTTGAAATTTATTTATCTGTTTAATTCTTTCTTTTTATTTGTTTATTATAGATTGTTTTATAATGTAAGATCCATAAAGCTACAAGGAACAATGCTGGACATACAATCACTACTGAATAATTTAATTATTTAATAACAATATTTAATAATAATTAAATATTGTTATTAAATAATTAATTACTTATTAATAATAATATTAATAAGTATTTAATAACAATAAGCATTCAATAATAATTTAAAATGTATGAATGAAGGTGGGAATAAAATTAAATGCAATTTACTTCATGTAACTACATATGCAATGGCAGTGAGCAAAGAGATTCTATTTACAAGTGTACAAGAAACCAGGTTAGTACTACCAAATATGGTGAAATTAAACGCATCTAATACTGATTCACTTTAACAACTTAACTAGGAGCTAGTAAAGTCTATGGTGTTATAGCAGCTTACTTCGTGTAACAAAGCTAAATATTGCTTAGAAATACTTTAAGTGTATTCTCTCTTAGTAATAGGAAAATAATGTGTGCATATATTTTTTAAAGATTCTATTTTCAATGATTTAATTTTAGATTATAATAGTTTATTTGGTTTTCTTTTCTATGAGAAAATCAATATCAATTTCATTCTTTTAGGAACAAAACTTGAAGATATATAATTCTAATTCATTAGCATGGTTATTATAATGTAATTTCTCACTATTTCTATACATTATATATGTGCATCTGTTTCAGAAAGATGCAATTTTCATCTAGAAAATCATTTATTAATATTTTAGTAATTTCTAATCTTATCCTCACACCAATGAAGTTTTTTTAACTAATTTGTACTGCCTTTAATTCTCTAATTTTATATGTGAATATTATCATTCTTTCTTAAATACATGAGTAATTATACTTAAAGAACAACATAAAAATTTGGTTGTATTTTTTCGAATATTTATTTTACATTTTTAGTAAAAATATATATGCTTTTTATTACAGATATATTGTTATTATTGGGGCTGATTTATTCATACACTGAAGCAGATTATTTGAATATGTCTACTGTTTATATATCAACCACTACTTATAATATCAACCATATTTGTTAGTAATAATTAAGTACTTTCAAATGATATATAATTGACTTTTCTGAACTTATATTAGCTCATTAACTTATTTGTTTCTTTTAATCTAATAATAGATTATTTTAATTACTGTGCTCAAAAATCAATAACTGATTTAATCATTAATTTAATAAATATTAAGGATATTAATGTAATAAATAATTTTAACTTAATGTCTATTTGAAGAAGATTTTGATATGGCCAGACTACCCACTGTTTTATGAGTATTACATGCATTATTTCATTTAATCTCCAAATAATTTCATGAGTATATGCTTCTCATTATGTGATTTCAGAGAAATGGATACTGAGACATGAATGGTTTAGGCAATTGTCAACAGATCACAGAGCTTCTCTGTGCTGAAGCCAATACATAAAAGTAGGCATGGTGACTCAAATTAGTTCCTTTCTTCCTTATTTTCTTCTTTAAACTCCATTCTTTGTCTTTTTTTTTTTTTTTTACTGCTATGGAAATACTGGAATTGTTTAGTTCTAAATGTGATAAGAAAACATTGGAGTTTCCACACTTTCACCTTTACATACTTTTTCACTTTTACTTTTACACTTTTACACCCTTTCACTTTTAAACTTTTACTCTTACCATACCTCTAAGCACTTTGTTCTTTTTTCTATTAAAACACATCTGTCACTGCTTTTTCGGTTAATAAAAATATGCTTAAAATATATAGGATTTTATGGTAAGTACAAATTGCATGAAAAGTACCTTTTCCAGGAACCAATACAGTTTGGAAATATTGCATGGTCATCTCTTAATGAAAAAGGTAGAAAAAACGTTTGATAGTGGTAGGTCAGTTGGATCAGTACCACCCTTAGGTTCAGCACTGTCATTGGCAAATTTATACATGAAATGGGAACTCATTGTTGAGTACTTTTCTTTTTCTTTTTCCTTTGTCCTGCTCTGACTAAATGACTCTACAAGAATAATTATAGAGGCTCACATTTTCAGAGGTCTCAGTCCATAGAAGACCAGCTCTATTCCTTAGGGCTTGAGGAGAGGCAAAACAACATGGCACAAGAGTGTGGCAGAGAATCAGCTCACATGATGATCAGCAAGCAGAGAGAGGTGTGTGTGTGTGTGTGTGTGTGTGTGTGTGTGTGTGTGTGTGTGAGAGAGAGAGAGAGAGAGAGAGAGAGAGAGAGAGAGAGAGAGAGAGAGAGACTCCACTCCCTAGATACAAAAATCTGTACCCCAAACGCTGACCTTAATGGTCCATCCACACTCTAACAGCTTTCAATTACCACTCAGTTAATCCCATCAGGGGATTAATCCACTGATTTGGTTAAGGTTCTCATAATTCAATCACTTATCTTCTGAACTTTTTTGCATTGTCTCACACATAAGCTTTTTGGGGATGTTGGAAGCGGTGGAGGAATCAGTGCTTCTAAACTTCCCTGGAGAGCAGAGAAGCCTCTTTGGTTATCTTTCAGTGTGAGGGCACAGAGAGGACTACCCATTTACAGGTGGCCCCTGTAAATAGGGAGGATTCCGTGCCTGTCGTGGAACTTTTTGGTTCATTAGGCTTGAGTTCAAATGCCAGCTATCCAGAGATAGAACAGACATGGGTGCTAGCCGATAAGCCCCAGTTGAGCTGTTTTCACACACAACTTTGTTTTGTTTATCTTGAAGATTTCTCACAGTAAATCCTTTTGATGTTTAAACTTATATAATAAACATACAGAGGCTGCTGTGGCATCAGTCAAGCCTCATCAGAGTTTAGCTTTCCCATCGGGTCCCTCTTTCTTTATATTTGTTTGTCATTTTTTCAATTCTCTCACCAACCCAGTTTGTGAAATTGATCCAATGTTGTATTGGTTCATGACAGGGAGACACCTTACATCCAAACTATATAACATGTATTAGACAAGAGAATGAACCTATGAAAGTGTAAAGAACTTAGAAAATATGGCAGGTTGAATCACGGGTCCCAATTATTCACTGCCCTATAGTACTCATACTATTTGTCTATGTGCCATCTTACACTCTAATGCTGAACTTGGTCATATGACTTACATTAACTAACTAGATATTTGGCATATGAAGTGACCAGAAATCTGAAAAAAAAAAAGCTTGTATAATTAAGGTTACCCTACATATTGGCAATGAATAGATATGCCTCAGACATGCTAATGCCAAAGAATGAGATATACATGGAGCAGATCTGACTTCAATCCACAGCCTGATACCAAGACCAGTGGAGGCTAGCCTAAATTTTTTGAAATCCAGCTGACCTAGATATACTTCAGAACAATGCATTTAGTTGCAATGCATCCTCTTTGGTTTCCCTCAATTTGTTACAGATATTTAAACCTCAGGACCTTGGCACTTTTGAAGAATAGACATCAGTTCTTTTGCAGAATATACTTCAATTATGTCCATTTTTTAGTAGATTCTGACTATTCTTCTTTGGTAAGAAGACCAGAGAAATGATCTTGTATATTTTTTCTTATTTTTTTTCCTTGTACTTTCTCTTTGCATCTAATAAGATGGCACATTGATTTTACCTGTTCCTGAGTATATTCTCATTGAATGTTCCACAGAGAAGTTGACTGATACATCCTCAGTATAAAGTTGTTTTTTTCCTGTTTGTGATGATGAATATTTTATAAATATTTGATACTGTGTACATATTGATGTGTGCACGATATATTAGTGTTATTAAAAGCAAAATTAAAATGGAGATCAGGCTTGAAAAATTCCTGCAACTTTAAAATACACTTAGAAATAGATCAAACTGTATGATCTCACTCAAGTAGAATCTCAAAAAGTGAATCCAGCAGACAATGAGAGTAGAATATTAGTTATTAAAAATTTAGAAAGATAAGGAAATGGGGGTTACACAGAGATTGGCCAATGGATAAAAATATAGACTTAAGTGGAATTCTGGTATAAAGGCACAACATAATTAACAATATCTATCTCAAAAAATAGGAAAGATGTTTTTTGAAGTCTGCACAATAAAAAAATAAAATTTTAAGATTATGGATATATTAATTACCCTCATTTGCTCATACATGAATCAAATATCATGTTACCTCATAAATAAGTATAAATATCATGTCAATAAAAATAACCTAGATTTTTAAAATGAATAAAGGTAGACTTAAGTTTGCTTAAAGTGCAAAACCAAGTGAAATATATCTTGTATTATTTATGTAAATGCTTGTGTTAGGAAAAAAAAAAAAACCTCAGCCAGTCATAGCAACTACCAACCAACACATGGTTACGTGACTAAGAACTTTCACATAAGGTAAACCAAGCACAGCACATTTATAATTTCAACCTATTAAATGTACATACATACATATATTTTTAGTTTGTTTTTGTAGCCGCTTTTAATACTTTTGCCCTCACAGCAATAAACCTCTTTGAAAGCTTCACAGTTCATGACCTGATGAATTCTGTTGTTAGTTACATCTTACAGAACTGTAAGTTCCTAAAAGTTGACACCCTCATACCATTTTAGTGGTAGAGGAGATACTTTTCCCCATTTTTTCTTTTATTAGTGCATTATCCTTATACATTATATTTGGTTTCATTTAGATAAAATCATACCTGCATAGAATTTGATTTGCTCTATTCCATCTCCATGCCCCAATTCTCTCTCCCCTTCCTCCTCTTCTACTCTAATGATCTTCCTTTCACTGGTTTATGTGTTCATTTTTGATTAGTGATTCATAGATATACAGAGAGGTGGAATTCACAGTGGTATATTTGAACCTGCACATAGGAAGATTTTGTGAAATGAATTCCACATTTCCTCCTCTTTCCCATCCCTCCTTCCTCCCTTTTGATCTTTGTCTTTGACTCCACTGTTCTTTCCTATATCTTTATGATATTCAATTCCATCATCCTCATTTTGATCTATCTTCCATATATGAGAGAAAACAGTCAACCCTTGATAGAGGAGATTTTGATAGCAGAGTCAGCCACACTGAGGACCAGAATTGAACTGGCTGCCTGCCAGATAGGAGTACTTTCTAACATGTCCCAACGTGTGTCTCAATAATGCCATTTTTTGGCAGATTTCTTGAGTCACTGCTTTTCTAGTCAACATTATTGTTAATACCTAGTGAGTCACAACACCCCATATGAATCATTTTTGAAAATTTTATGTATGTATATGAGTGTATTTGTGCATATACTTTCTTTTGCACATAAATAAAATAAAATTAGTTAAGACCTTCAAAGTAATTATGTCTTTCTTTATAGTCCTTAACAGAGTTTTATATGTTTTTTTTTTGGTAATACTTACAATATTTTTTCTTTTTCTAGGCTACTGATTCATTTTTAGGGTTCTTTATAATAGGAACTCTTAAGCAAGCAAACAATAAAAAAATGACTCTCTTCAATTCATTTTAACTGGCATTCAGATTAAAATCTTCTGATATTTTAATATTCATTTTCAGTATAATAAAATGATTTGAAAGTAATTTAATTTTCACTGCTCAATTTTATAAATCTTTTGCTAAGTATAATATATGGGAATAATGACTAATTTTTAAAAAATTTCTCCTTGACAGATTTTTTTCTGTAGTCAGGTTTAATAGCCAAGGATGTTTTTTTTTTGTTGTTGTTGTTGTTTTTTGTTTTTCTCTCCTATCAGGTAACTCTTAAATTTTAAATCACAAGAGGATATTGTTAATACCAAATGTTTTGTCTGTGTTGAACTAATAATTATTTTTCTACCTAAACTTATTAACATGCTTATGAATAAAATTGGATTCTTGTTATTATAAGGACTGGTATTATAAAATTCTTAAATTTTTTACATGCTAGACAACACAACCTGCTTTCACTTGAAACTTGTGAATAATAAAAAGACTATTCATGAAGAAAAGAAGATATTACATTAAAAATCAGGTCTTGTTGCAGGAAGGGGAAAGGAAGTCTTACCCATTTGTGTCATTTTTTGAAACATGTTGCTTGAACCCTACTGCATGATATGAATGAGTTGTGTAGAGTGAGGACAGAAAGAACGTATTGCTTTCCCTGTGTAGTCACTTAGCTTATCAGCACAGGTATCGTTCACTTATGAAGTCCCCTGGGAAGAACAAGGGCTGAAATCTGAAAAGTCTTGCACATTCCCTTGTAAAAATAAGCAAAATCCTCAACTAATGCCACCTTTCATGGGACCAGTAAGACGGATTTAACCTATTAGGAAAGAAATCACAAGAGGACATTAATAAAATCAATGTCAAGCCAAACTTTATATGAAGCAGAGCCTCCCTCCTGTTACCAGGCCAACCGTATTATCCATTCTAAGTCTTAGTGATTTTAATAAAATGAAGAGCACAGTTTAGGATTCAAGAAATATTTATTTGGTTGTTCTTGGACTAGACGATAAGGATAACAGGAAAACAAAACAAATGTACTCCTCCTGTCCTTACAGCTCTTTCATCTGGTGATGTCAATTATAGCACATCTCAACTGAAATTACCTCTTCAGCAGAAACCTGACTCATACTTATTCTACCATCTCTTCCCTAATATCTAGTTACATTTATTTTAAAATAAGTCATGGTTGGCAAATAGTAATGTTAGAAGCATTTTACAAAAGTCAAAGTCCTTAGACTTATTTTTCTTGTTCTCTTGTTTTTCCTTCAATAGAAAAAGTAGAAGAAATCTCAAATCAAAGTATTTTTGGTCAAAATTCACACACTGGAATTTTACACAGCTTGAGGAAGGTAAAGAGTAGCTGAGCATCAGCCCCACATGGACCCAGGGCCTTTCCCTTCAAGTCTTTTCTCGGTGTGTCTTTTGTTCCAGCTTCCTGCTGCTAACTGGCTCCATTCTCCCAGGCAAGTTTCCAACACACATCAGGAACAAGGCCTCTAGCAGGACCTGAGGATACTTGTTCCAGAGACATATGGGGATCCTTCCTTAGCTTTGGAAAATCATGAGGTCTTGTTTGGGGGAAATCAAGACTCCATAGATTGATCAAAATGTCAAGGAAATTCTTCATAATGTTTTTACAACAATATACCAACTCAGACTTATAAAATACATCCAAGGGACAATTCTAAGTCTCAGGCCTAACTTATAATTTCAAAAGACAAAAAGAGATCAAGATTCTAGCTTTGAACTCTTATTTTTCAAGACAATGCAGCAAAATGTATTGCTTAAAATAGCATCACTACCTATTTTTTACTAGAAACTCTGTTTTAGAAAACAATTAAAACCAGAAAAAGGCCGTCTTCATTTTCTATGATCTAATCAGTCTATGTCAGTTGATCAAACTGACATTGAGGAAATATTAAAATCAGAAAACAGAAATCATGTATCAGGGAGTGAATTATAATCTGTCCCTATGTCCAAACTTGCTGTAATGACAACTGTTTTGATGATAGCTTTACCCCATAATAGACTTCCTGAATATTTGAAGCCATTCCATCTCCATTTCCTTCCCTATTCATTTTCTACAGGAATCAAAATGAAGAAATGGGCTTCTCCAGAGATATAACCTATTTTTTAAAAAATTTTTCTGTTATGAGCAGAGTACAACAAAGTTAGGACTGGTCCGAGTTAATATCCCATTTCTTCTTTTAGTCCCTTTTCAAGCTATCCTTCTGCAGGGTTTCAAACTCAGGAGAAACTTGAAAAAATTTTTTAATGTATTCTGTTTTTCTTTATTGTTCTTCTTCCTTTCTCTTCCTGAGTACCTTAGACCTTGAACCCTACCTTGTTGAGAGCCACAGCCAAAGGGGCTCCAGCAAACTTCCAGCTGCCAGCAAACTTCCAGCTGCCAGCTGATGATTGGCTCACAGAGGCCCCAGCAACATCTAGCTGATTGGCTCCTCCACGGAGCTGCTCATTGGGGGACTTCATTGGCTCCGCCCATGCAACTCAGCCAATCGGCCTCAAGAGCAGGAGGATTGTGGGAGGTGGAGAGGCTGGAGTGTGGGTGAGAGGCTTGTGGAAGCCGGTGGTGGCATTTGGGCTCTGAGGGTTTTTTCCTGAGGAGCTGTTTTGTTTGGCATTTGTAGTTCTAAAAATAAAGTTCGTTTCTTTTGACAAGTGGCTCCTGAATTGTGCCCAGCCAGACTGCGGCACTACTTTTTGAAAAATGTATTCCCTCTTGTTGGAACATTTATACCAGCTGAAGAATCATTATTAACAGATTTCCAAACTAAAGTTGCTTCCCAGATGCTTTCAAATTATTCAAACTTATGCATCCAGTAAGAAACTACAGGGCTGAGGATGGGGCTCAAGTGGTAGCACACTGGCCTGGCATACATGGGGCACAAGGTTCGATCCTCAGCACCACATAAAAATAAAATAAAGATGTTGTGTCCACCAAAAACTAAAAAATAAATATTAAAAAATTCTCTCTCTCTCTCTCAAAAAAAAAAAAGAAAGAAAGAAAGAAAGAAAGAGACTACATGTACTTTCCCAGGTGGCCCTCCCCAAATCATTACCTTGCTTCTATATTTGTGTTTCCAAATGTTGAATAACTTTCATGATTTGAGTGACTGCAGAAACATTCTTTATTCTCCACCTCCTTCACTAAGAGAAAAAAAAAACCTTTTTAAAAATCATTGTCTAATGTTTAATTTGTTCCACTAATTCTTTGAAGCAGACACAGATATTAAAATATTCTTTTACTTAATTTTCAACATATCTTGTTCTATTTCTGCCCTCTTTGCAAGGTCAGAATGATTCTCTTTCTTTTTTTTATGGGACAAAACATTCATTTTATAACACAGAACAAGGAATGTTGCTTAGTGGAGTTTAGAGATGGGATCTGGAAGATTCAAAGGCTTTGCTTGTTCTTGCCCACTGTGTTAGCTCTTGCTTCACATGCTGGATGCAATGTGGAACTTATTTCAAGTGATACTTGTACAAACTCTTCTTATATACCATTGTTAGGAGAAATTATTGGTGGATGCGTCTATAGGTCCACTGAACCCAGTGTAAACTCACTACCACTTACTTGGTTTCTACAAGTCCCCATTTTAAGAGAGAGTCCACGGAGTTACATACAGTTGGATGTCTGGGTACCCATGCTGTCTCAGAACATTGTGTTCTGTAGTTTTCAGAATGTCTGATAATTTTGGTTTCTTCAGTATACAGTCCATGGGGCAAATAGCCATAGGTTCTTTTGTAGAAAAAAACTGAAGGAATAATTGCAGTACAAATTTACTCTATGATTGCAGAGAATTTCCTGCTAGGTAAACATATCTTCAGTCAATGTATTGAAGAATAGAAAACACATTAAGGACTGGGAAGTTAGTAAGAGTCATGAATTTTTATTAAGGCAGCCACCCTTGACTCTGCTCTGGCAGAGTCCCAAGGGACATGATCTATTAGCCTTCTAACTTTCTAGCTAGTGAAATTATCCAACTCCCAACTTTACTATTCCATAGAGTGATCCCAGCCTTCTGGCTTCTGGTGATAACATACTGTTGCCTGCTCTCTATTTCCATAGGCTGGCAGGATACTGATGAACTCAGTACTACAATCACTACTTCTACTATCATAACTGGCCTAGATACAAAGACAGGGTAACACTTTCCCAGTGATGCTAGTTTACCTTCACCAACACATACTTGACTGCCTGGGAATGAGGGTCCTTTGATAGAAGGCAATTGCACATCTGAAAAGGTGGAGAAAACTAGTAGAGGACTGTATTCCATAGGAAGGCAAAAGGACACACTATGTTCCAAGGTTGTCAAGAATGGCAGCATGCACATCTCCCTCAGCTTTTATCCTCCTTCCTGTATTCCCAGCCAGAGAAGCCTTAACATTTCTACTCTGGCATGAGTCATCAACTTCTCTATGCCTCTCAGAACTACCCTCACATGTAATTTAATCCATCCTCTTTGATCTTCCCCAGGTTGTGAAATCCCGTAGAAAGTACTACTCACCAAAAGACATTTTTCTTGCATATCTTTATATGCACACTTGCCTGGTCAAGCATTCCTAGTATCCAATTTTTAAATTATTCCCATCATTGACTACCATGTCTTACTTATGTATTTAAATAGCAACCATTCTATACTTTTAATTATTTGATTCTCCATTTTCTGATTATGTGTTCCTCTTTCTAATATATTAGATAAAGTTCTATTTGTAAGCTAGAAAACAGAATTTTTGACTCTCAAATTTGGTCTTTAACTGATTTTAATGACTTTAAGGCTCTTGTTATCATTCTGCAGAGTGTTAGTAATACCCTTGCAAGGCCATTGCCCCAATCTGTGACATTTTTTCTGAACATTTCAATAAAATATTGACAAATTGAACTTGCACTGCCACACCATCTGTGACACATATACCACTCTGAATATTACCTTGTTTGCCCACTAATAAATGAGTCGGTGATCCCAGAATGCAGCCTCTTTACCTGAAACCATTAAGGCACCATATACTTTAGTTTGTGTTCTCCAGGAAGCAAACATCAAGATAGAATTAAACATGCAAGAGGTCTACTGGCTGAGAGAGAATGAGCAGAAACCAGAGAATTTCAGGACCATCAACAGACCATGATGCATGTCTGACTCCTGTAGCGACAGACAGGGAGGAGAAAATTATTGGATAGAAAATAATCTTAGATTGTGTTAGAGTTCTAGAAAGTTTTAGTAATGATGAAGCCAGAAATAGACAGGCAGTCAGTACAGATAGGTAAATCAAGTCAGGTCAGATCAAGGAAGCCATTTTGAATGAGTCCAGCAAGTTGGAGACTGTCTCCTGAGGGATTGAAATGCTAATTCCTTCAGATCCCTTCCTCCACCCTTATCAAGAACCTCCCCCTGCTCCAACCTGTTGCTAAAGTAACCTGCCTCAGGAATTGCCCCTTCCTATAGGAAGCTATAAGGTTGTTAATTAATGTGTCCTTGGCTGCTACATCCTGCCCTTCACCCTTCAGTCCACCTGTTCACCTTTTGGCCATCCCACCTAGCATTTCCTAGGCGTAGTCAAATGCCAAGTCACATACACAGGAGGGAGAAAGATGAGAAGGCAGGAGAACAAAGCAATCCTAGGACATATAAAAATAGCAGAACACCTTGATTCTTAAGATACTAGGATAATAGCTATGGCCCCCTTCTCCTCCTGGGAGAAGTCTATGTTACCCCTTTTTGTTTAAACCCTGCTTTATGTCCGCCTCTGCATGCTTCTTTAATGTTATACTTCAACATGTGTGGAAGCAGAACTCATCACCTATAACCAGCAGTATCAATGATAAGGGTGAGTCTTAAGTCAAATCCTCTATTATAAATACAAAATCTTTCAGGAACAGAAACTTAACACACTCAGTTTTTGGTTCAAGGGACCTATGGGAAGGCTAACCATATTTAGTGTGCAGAGATAGATTTCAGTGTGCAGAAACTGGAACCAATGAACAATCATGTTCCCTGGAGCTGGAGATCTGATAGGCATATTTTCATGACAATGATTCCCAGTTCCCAGGCTGTCTTCATCAACATGACATACAACATTTGCAGTTGCATAGGGTTCCATACTTAAAAAAAAATGCTTTTGTCTTAATGCTCTGATGGAGCCATCTTAAATTTCCTGATGTTTTTAAAATAAGGAGCACAACCATTTAATTTTGCAATGGGTTTCCAAAATTATGTATTTATTCCTGTGTAACTGGAACTAAAAATATCTGCAGAAGGTATAGTTTGTTTTATACATACAACATCACCTACATTTTGAGACTAATTACCTAAATGTCAAAGACTGATGATTCTTTATTGAATACCATACCTACTCAAACCTCAAATATAAAATTTATGATTATTATGGTTTTCAAGAATGCTATCCTCAATGGGATTTTATTTTTGTCTCTCATTTGTGTATTTTAATGGACAACTTTCTAAACTTTACTGTTATCTTAGGTTATATGAACAGTTCGTCCCAGTTTGTATTTTCAATTCATTACTTTTATATTTTGATTTATCTTTGATGATAAACCTCCAAAAATAAAAATACATAACCACCAAAATAATGCTTTAAAAGTAAGTAGGTTTTCATGTCCTTTGAATAGAGTTCCAATCTCCCCTGATCTTCAATAAGTGTCTTTTTTTTTCAGAAAAATACATGTTTTCTCCAAATTTCTTTTCTTTTTCACACTGTTCCTCTTCAGTCCATTTCTAAGATTATTTATTACAATTTAAGTTTTATTTTTTATATTTCATGTGTAATATTCTCTTTTGAAAGCTCAACCAATGATTTCCTACTTCAAGTTCTGACTCTAAATTCTTTTCATCTTTGGTTTTTTTTTTTTTCCTTTAGCTGCTAAAGCCACAGTGTTCTTTTGATTCTTTAGTCTTGATTTTTAGAAAAAATATCATTAAAGCTACTACTGCATTCCTGCCTCATATACAATAATTTATCTCATTTGAAACTGCCAATAAGGCTTCATTTGATACAGAGTCTGAGTAATTGAAATGAGCAATCATATTCAAGACATGCTCAGTGACTAAAAGTCATTTGAAAGTGGACACATTTCTATTATAGTTCATATTTCTGTTACAGGACACATTTCAATTATTATAGTTCCTCTTCAGTCCATTTCTAAGATTATTTATTACAATTTAAGTTTTATTTTTTATATTTCATGTGTAATATTCTCTTTTGAAAGCTCAACCAATGATTTCCTACTTCAAGTTCTGACTCTAAATTCTTTTCATCTTTGGTTTTTTTTTTCCTTTAGCTGCTAAAGCCACAGTGTTCTTTTGATTCTTTAGTCTTGATTTTTAGAAAAAATATCATTAAAGCTACTACTGCATTCCTGCCTCATATACAATAATTTATCTCATTTGAAACTGCCAATAAGGCTTCATTTGATACAGAGTCTGAGTAATTGAAATGAGCAATCATATTCAAGACATGCTCAGTGACTAAAAGTCATTTGATAGTGGACACATTTCTATTATAGTTCATATTTCTGTTACAGGACACATTTCAATTATTATAGTTCATTTGAAATCAAATGATGTTCACAAGGGTACCAAATTCTGGTACCCTACAAACTTGAGAACATGTAGAGGGAGCTCCTGCCAGGATAAACCTTAGTATGACTTTGTATGAATACTTTTCCTTATTAAACTCTGTATTTGTTGAAATTATTGTAGCACTGACCATGTTGAATTAGTGGTTCAGATTTGGACAGTATTCACTAAGCTTCTGCCTGCTAAGGGGAAGACAGGCCCTATCTACTTATAATGTGTTTTTAATGAGACAAAGGAAAACTAGGCTTTAATATGGAAGGCTAAATGATATACAGTGGTCATAAAATAGGACAATTGCAATCCTATCTGCCTTCTTATTTTGAAACAGGGTCAGAGGTAAATCTTGTATACTTTTATGTTTTTGATATTTGTGTTTTTGCTTACTGTTCATTGGCTACTGTACTCATACTGTTTGGGGTACATTTATCCTCCATATAATATAAAGATTTGCTGCTGATTTAGTCTTTTTCAAAATTTGAAACAATATTTTCCTGAAAATTTGTATTGGTTTTTCAGGAGAAAGATATTATATGGGTTCATTTGTATTATCTAGTTTCATTTAAAATAGACATGAGTAAAATTATTTATTAATTTTTGTCATGCTGGTTTCAAAGTTCAAAGTAATTAAACATCTTCTTGTATTTTTAATAATTTTGGCTATTTTTATTATTTACCAGTGGTGGGAGAGTTAAGTATAATTGAAAAGCAAGCATATATACTGAAAGTGTGGCATGCAAAGAATCATTTTAAAACTTGTGATTGTGATCCAAATAAGCATTATTAGATATTCAATGGGTTTCTGTGTAAACAGCATTTTAACTTATCTGATCTATGTGATATATAAAAGCATAATTAGCAATGGCAAATGCTAACTATCAGGTGTATACTGGCTTCTACATCTCTTGTGAAGAAACCAATTGAAACTACTAGTAAAAAGAAAGATGTATGGATATGTGATTTTATACAGGTCTATCAATGAAGACTATGTCAATAATGGAGCAAGTGTTATTCGACTATAAAACTATTGTTTAACAGGATACCTTTCCCAAAGTCTTATAAAATGATACCTTATTTACAATTCATACTAAGTGATATTTACTACTCATTACTTATTTAAAAACTGTCCTTTGCCTTAGTATGCATTTTAAAATTAATGTGATAATTTATGTAAAACAACTTTGGTTTTTACGTAGGCATTAAGAGTGTGCTTCGTAGTCTGCATCAGGATAGTACATAATTTAAAAATCTTTCTTTTACTCATAAACGAGTAAAAGTTTTATCAGGTTTCAAATCCATTCATTGCTGCACTCTTTCCCCCTGGATCTAAAGAGTTTGCAAAGTAACATCATGGTCTCTTTTAACAAGTAACTGAATCAAATTAGTCACTTAAAATCTCTGAATAAAGGTGAATAAGGCTTTCCTAAGTACTGAGTCAACATGAGGAAAGAATTATGCCATTATGATAATAATGCTACATATTTGTACAGAGCTTTATAGTTTATGAGGTGCTTTCATCTACTTTAAACCATTTGATCTCTGTGATAACTCTGAATAAGTGAGGCCATTTTTTTATTGCACGTGACAGACATGCTAACCTATGCTGGATTGAGAACTTAGGGGAATTTGTTATGAAGATCTTCAGTTGACACATGGAAATCAGTGGACAAAAGTGGGTTGTGAGACAAAAACAGATGTAAACAGAAAAGGTTCTCTCACTACTCTCTCTTGTTTCTCCTCCTTTCCTAAGTGTACATTTTCTCTCATTCTTTGGCCTACCTCTATTGCATGTTTTCTCCATTATAGTTCTACACATTTTGGTATGTGTATAACAGAAATGTGTCCACTAATATCCTTGAAGTTTTAAAACTTAAGATCAAAGTAAGTCAGATTATCTTTTTCAACTCTTTTTCCAGAATGTTCAATGAAGCATGATCTAAAATTGTGCAGATACATGGGAAATGAAATCAGGTATGAGAAAAAGAATACATTTATCTGAGGAATTAAGGAAAAAATGATGCTTATTTTCCACAAACATCACAAGATTCACACACTTATTATTTAAAATTTATATGTGAGGAGCCAGAGTATTTACATTATGTTATGTGATAAAATTAGTTTGGAATATTACTATGTAAAAATAAAAGACAAAGATCAGGTGATTTAAAATATAAGTCATATTGTTCACTGCTTAAAAACTTATCTAGTCTTAGGGACTCAGAAATATAGACAGATGGAGAGTTGATAAAAGCAGGTATTGATAGTACATATAGAAGAAAAATTCATAAGCATATATATAATGTATAATTTATAGAGACACAAACATATTTCTATGTTAACAAGTTGCAACTGTGATGTAAACTTACATATATTGATTAAATATTTAGATTGCTAAATATTAACAAAGAAACTAAAATGCAATGTATAACTTTCAAATTAAGCACCGTGCTATGTGCTTGTTTATCTACATAAAAATAAATTTTAAAATTCAGACAATAAAATGCCAAACTAGCCACTATGGTGGTAAAGGAACTTTTAAACTCTAAGATGAAATCAAATGGTCAAGTGTTCTGTTTGTTCTAAAGTAGCTCCAGTTTGCTACATAGTTAATGTGTTTTTGTGGGGAGTGAACTATATATAGTTCCATACAACCTATTGCAGGTCAAGATGGCCCAGTTGCTGTGGTGATTCCTAGTCAGAGGAGCCTTGGAAGAAGGCAAGCAGCTTTATCAGTTGAAATTTTGAGCTCAGTCACCAACTCCCAGCAGTAGAGAGTTCTGGGCATAACAAGATAACCTCAACGTTTTTAAACTTTCGCTGTGAACTTGAAGTCTGTTTGCTTTTCCAAAACTTTCTCACAAATAAACTTTTGATGACAAATCTTATATAATCAATATGCTGAACGAGCTCTGTCTCAGGCAAGCTCCATCAGAGATTGTCTTCTTACCTGGCCTCAGCATTTTCTCTCTGTGCGTGTCTGTTAGTCTTTTCTTCATCCGCCATCTCACTTCAATTCTTTTCTTTTCTACCCTATTACTTTGGGATTTACTATTCAAAAGATAAGAAAATATTGATATTTCTGTGGCTATAATAATTGCTTTTACTGATGTTAGTGTTTGAGTACTACAAATTTTCTTCTTAAAATATTCTCAGCTATGTTAAAATTGGATATATTATGTCTTTTATAATTCTATTTATTTTCTAGAAATTTCTTATAATTATTTTTGACATTTTGAAACTTTCCTATGTCAAAGGAAAGTGATCATGATCTTGCCCCTCTCAGGTTTCTGACCTAATGGCTGTGCTGGTAGTAGCATGTTTTGAGTATTTACACCACTCACTAATCCAGAGACTTCCACCTATTAACTCATATAGGAAATAACTCAAAACTATATTAATTGTGTAAAAAACTGGGGCTACTTCAGAACAAAGAACTTGATCTCTCTCTCTCTCTCTCTCTCTCTCTCTCTCTCTTAAATTTTCCTTCTGAATCCAATATATTTAGGCACACCACTGTTACAATGACATCTATAGGTATTGTTCATATTTTCTAGTTTATTGTTTTAAGAACTTGATCTCTTGATGTCATCTTTCTTGATTCCAACCACTTTTAACAAAGAATCATACTTTCCTCATTTTATGTATTTTATAGGTATTTAAAGGGTCATGAATAAGTTATCTATGGGAAGTATGTTTATGATTAGCAAAAATTATTTCATTAAAAACAAAATGAAACAGAAATAAATAAAAAGTAGAAATTGAAGAGGAAGTATTTCCACATGTATCGACCTGCTGCCTATTTATTTCCATTAGTTCTTACCAATATTTTTGGAGTTGAAATATGTGTGGTGTCCTGACTCTTCATAAACTGTTAAAGGATCATATCCAGTAAGAATGAAATGAGGAATTTCAGTTCTCTATTGGTATCTTCATTCCATGTAAATAAGAAAAGTGTAGTTAAAAAAAAGTAATTAAAATAAAAACCCTAATATCTAATCCCTAAATATGACAATTCTTTTTGAGATTTTACAGTAGAGATAATAAGATTGATAAAATCATATAAATAAGATCATATAAATATTTTAAACTTTAATTTATTATTACCAAATTTGCATATCATTTGTTTGAAGGCATATTTGTCTCACTTTTCTTTATAATAAAAGTGAATATTGTGGAAAAACTGTACCAGGATTTTTTGTTTGTTAATTTTATTATAAATTGAAGTTTATTTTACCTAGAAATAAAATCATTTCTAAATAATTATACAAGTAGGAGGAAACTATAGAGTGATTTTACTTTATTAGAAATAGGACTGATTTGCATGTTTTAGTCTTGTTTTGTTGCTCCCATGATGATGTAGAATCAAAATAGTATATTCTCTGTTGCCTGAAGTAATTATTTTCTCAGTTTAGTATAATTATGCATTGGATATACATTATAATTCAAGTGTTTTAATTTAATTTCAGTTTCGAGGACTGTTTGATTTCTAATAATTTTATTTCTTTCAACTAATGAACATGTAAATATTTATATGGCTCCAAAATCAAAGCTTACTGAGACATCCCACTCCAATCCTTTTCTCCTCTACCCTATTACTTTTGGATTTACTATTCAAAAGATAAAAACGTATTGGTATTTCTGTAGCTTTAATTAAATTTTTACTGACGTTAGTGTTTGAGTACTACAAATTTTCCTCGTAAAATATTCTCAACTATATTAAAAATTGGACATGTTATGTCTTTTATAATTCTATTTACTAAAAATTCCTTATAATTACTTTTGACTTTTTGGAACCACAAGCTGTTTAAAAGGAAAATGATCATGATCTCAACATGAACGTGAATTTTTTCATTTTAATTTTGTATTAATTTCTAGTTCAATTTTGTTCTGATTAAAATGGTACATGAATATTTTAATGCATAAAGATATTATTTGAGGGGCATGGGATTGTGGCTCAGTGGTAGAGCACTTGCCTAGCATGTGTGAGGCACTGGGTTCAATCCTCAGCACCATACAAAAAGCTAAAACAAAGTAAAGTTATATCCATCTACAGCTAAAAATATTTTTTCAAAAAGACATTATTTGAGACAATTTTGCAGGGCAATTTTTGTAAATACTTTATATATATTTGAAACAAGTATTATTTGAAAACACTGATTTTGGTATATACTTTAAAAATCTTTCTTTTCTCTTTCCTGTTTAGCATTTCCATAACCACACTAAGCTTTTGCACATTTGATCTGTCTTGGACCGAATAGGAAGTATTTCCACCTATTTCATGTGTATCTGTCTATATTCCACATACTATAATATCTGCTACACAAAAATCATACTAAGCTATGTTGTGCATAATTGTTGACAGTTACTATAATCCTACTGTGCTCTATGGCCTATAGATCATCTTGCTTAGAACTTTTGACCAAGATTTTACCTTTATAACCTCTTAGGGTCATAATAATCACTTTTTTAGTTTGCTTGTTTGTTTGACTTTACCCATCCTGTTATTTCTAGTCCTGATCACATTTGTTTGTGTCTTCTATAACAATAGAGTTGAGCTTTCCTTTGTTAACTAGTGGTAGTTGAAGTCTGTGGTAGCCTCCAGCCTTCACACATCTATCAGACCTTCATTATGAGTAATAGTAAAATTATTTTGTAACAACTCCACCTGCTGCCCTGCGTCTTCTAACATCTAGTTTTACTCAAATGGCACTGTCTTCCTTAGAGACTATACATGTATGATTATGCCTTTTCAAAGATTAAAATGCTGCACATGATGCTATTGGCAAAGCAACACTCTCGTTTGAAACAATAGAGAAACTGATAGCTCTCTTCTTTACCCTGTCTTCTGTCAGTTTCATTTTGTATCCAAGGAATTGAAATTATGAGTAGCATACCAGTACCCAACCATTATAGTATTATTTGTCTCAATTTTACATTTAATATCAAACACAGATCGTGACCCCTTTCCTGTGGTTTCTATAAATGCTTCATCACTTACCTGAGGTTCCAAAGACATCGCTGAAGAATACAAAGTTTTTACACCACACATCTGGATTCCTGGAGAGAAAAAGAGGAGAGTTTTATTACTGTGATATTTTCTGACTTCTTACAGTCCTAATAAAGTTTCTCCAGTTTTGATACTTAAAGGACAGGAGATGGGACATAAATTCCTCTCCTCATGGTTTATTTCTTTGAGTGTCATGCAGATGTTTAGTGTTGGTGTCAGTTGAGCTGTTGTTGGTAATAAGTCTAGTACCTTTTTACCTTTTCTGAGTGATCCTGACCCTACAGCCCATGAAAAATAGGTAAAATAGATTAAGTAAACATTTTAAGGTAAAAGTTTATACACACACATTCACATGTATAAATTACATACGTGTATATACACACTATATATATATATGCACATACATATATATACGCATATACATATATATACACTTTGGTTACTTTAAATTTCTTTTATATATATGTATTTAAGCATAAATATTTAAAAGAAATATTTCAAATGTATAATATAAAGAAAACTACTTTCTCATACTGGACTTTATTCATATTGTTTATGTATAGCCTTTGCTAATTCATCCTTCTTTATCTTTCGTGGGGTAAAAATTTGAATGTGCATGTACACACACACACACACACACACACACACACAACTTCTCTTTTGTCATTAGTGCTGGTTGCTTATTAACTTGTGTTTTCCTTTTTAGGTAACCCTTGACTCTTGAATCTTTGAGCTTTAGACACCTAACCCATATACTAGGAAGGAGGTAAGAAAATGAGGAATTAATTTGTTGCCCACAACTATGACACATGGCCTCTTCTATATACAAAATAGGTTGAAAATCAAATTTCTAACTTTTAAAGAACCAGAACTTAATAAGAAATATCTTGGTGGGATTGGAAATAAATAACATAAAACATTTACTTTTTTAATACTTATTTTTTGGTGTAGATGGACACAACACAATGCATTTTATTTTTATGTGGTGCTGAGGGTCGAACCGGGACCCGGCCATACTGTGCTAGGCAAGTGCTCTACCGCTGAGCCATATTCCCAGCCCCCCAAAACCTTTACTTATGTATAAAAAAAAAAGCAAGCATGATATGTACCACTTATTTTTTAAAACTATTGTTCTAATAAGCATTCTGTCTCTCTGTATCTCTGACTCTGTCTCTGTCTCTCTTTCCTCTCTCCCTGTCTCTTATAGACACACAATGAAATCATAGCAACAATTAAAATATTGGATTTTCATTACTGTGTTCATTATACTTTTTGTTATACTATAATATATGGCTTTTACTGTGATGAAACAAGTTTCCTTATCAATCTTTAGAAATATCTAAAACTTGATTGGTGCTCAATAGATGTTTTTAAACCAAGTACATATCTAAATACTATAAATATCACAATTATTGTAATGTGATAGTTAACAATTATCAAGGTAAAAACTTGACATCTTTCAAAGATGGAAGAAAACATCTCACTCTCACCCAACACCTATTAGTGCGGACAATTTTGATACCAATAGAAAATGGTTTACATTGATGTGATCTTAGGGAAACTGATGTAATTTATGCAAAACTAAATATCTAAAAAAGCAACATATTTTTTAAAATGCTGAAATTTCCAATTTTTTTAAGGAACAACATGGACTTTAATGCATTTTGAATAATGCATTCTGATATAATAATGTTTTTTATAAAATACAGATAAATGTAGTGAGGAAAAGTCAACTGCATTTCCATAACCCAGATATAATAAATTTAACATTTTCTGTATACATATTTATAAATATCCATTTATTTAATGAATATACACTTGTACACATATATTCACTATACAAAATTGGAATCAGATTGTGCATATACTTTATACGATTTTCTTTAAACTTAATTGTATATATAAACATTTTCATGTTATTAAATATTTTCCTAAAATATTCTAATGAATGCATAGGATTTTAGAATATGGGTATGTTATAAACTATTTAGATATTTTTAAGACATACAGTTCCTTTCCAATTTTCTGTTAGCATAAACATGACTTAGATAAATATCCATCTACAACTTTGTGCAAAGTTCTGGTTATTTCCTTAGGATAATTTCCTAAATATACACCAATGAAAATTTAAGATACATAGTACAAATTCCTTTCCAGTCCACATTCTCTCAAGGAATCCATGAGTGTTCTCCTTTTTTTTCCATCTAATTTATACTAGTTCTTAAAATATGTTGCTATTTTAACATATGAGAATAATGTTGGGTTATTAGTTATTTTCAGTTATGTTACTATTTAATTTTCATGTGTTAAGATTTCAAAATTTATATATGTTCATTCCATTTTCAATATTTCAATGCTTTCATGTTATGATCAATTTATAAAATTCTTTATATATTGAGGTATTAAGATATTCACCACCGTGGCACACACCTGTAATCCAATGGTTCCAGAGGCTGAGACAGGGGGATTCCACATTCAAACCCCATCTCAACAACTTAGCAAAGCCTAAACAACTTAGCGAGAACTGTCTTGAAACAAAAAATAAAAAGTAGTCTTGATGTGACTCAGTGGTTAGGCCCTGGGTTCAAACGTTGGTTCCAAAAAAAAAAAAAAAAAGCAGATGCATAATTTATAGCTTAGTCCTGAATTATGTATGTCCCTATATTTTCTAAAATATGACTTCATGGCTTTTTTTAACCAAAATTTGTATTTTTTCTATCTAATGTTGGAACAACATTTCATTATTTTTAGTCAAATAGCATTTGTAGAAAAGGTCTTTTATTAGAATGTTACAGGTTCATGATCATGTTGGTCAATTATAAATTTTATAAGATATAATACTAAATATGATCTTTCAGTAAGTACGTTTGCATCACTTGATACAGAATTAAAGCATACATCTATGTGATACATTGTCAGGGAAAGGAAAGAAAATTTTGATTGCAGAAAATATAGTAAAAATTATACAGAAAAATAAATTGAAATAAGTAGATCTTCAGATAATTAACCTCAAAGTCTTCTTTCATTTAAATAAATCTGATAAATCTACTAGTACTGTACTATAATTTGAATATAAATCACAATATAAATAAATATATATAAATTTAGGCACAACTAATGTATTTTAATTCATTTTCTATAATTGATGCTCTCCTAAGCAATATGGATGAAAATTTGAACAAGCTTTGCAGATAAACTAAGATGCAGAAAGCAAGTTATTTTTGGTTGTTTGGAGATTGATTTCTTTACCTCTTTTCTCTTATTAAATAATAATTAAATGAAACTAGCTCCCTATCCTCTGCAATATAGACACATAGCTCCTCCTAGAGCTATATTTTATATTTCAAGTTTAAGCTAGTACTTCTCATTGTCTTCTCATAAGTGGTGCCTTTGAAATGACATCAAAATAAGAATTTCCTATAGTTGATGATTGATATTGCTGATGTGTGTATTCATTTGTACTCATTTATTTAGCAATCCTAGATAAATACAACATATTAAATATGCATTTCTCAAATTTACACATAGATTTAGGCTAATAGTTAATATACTGTGAGGTCAAATTATTATCAAAATACTTTATAAATGCTGTGGCTTAAGCTTTTTAACATACATCTAACATAAGTTAAAAATTATCCCCAGTGTTCACACTCAATTAAAACTTTAAAAAGACAGAGATAGCATAAATATTAAGTCAGTATTGCACAAAACATGGCATTATAATGTCATGGTTGTAAGAACAATAAAGCTTTAAATTTCCCTACAGGATACACTTGCCTATTTGGGTATGTTGCTCAAGTTGTGCATTGCCTAAAGGGATGTATTCACGATAAACAATGCTTTCTAAACAAATTGATGTTCTATACCACAAGTTAGGATTTGATTACTGAAAATGTGTGTATAATGCAAAGCTAATTATAAAACCCCCAAATTGAAATGTTCTTTTTCAGGGATTTAAATGATTTCCACCAAGGGAGAGGACGTTTCAATATGCACAGAGCTAGCATTATGTTTCTTCTACTAAATAGTAAAATAGCTTGAGCCAAATAACACTTTCCAGTTTTTTTTTCCCTAACATTTCTATGTGGCTTTAGAGAAATTCCAAAATAGTACTCAGGATCATATTCTACGTAATCCTTATCTCCAATTGACAATATGCATTGCATTTCTTTAAAAAATAACATGCTTTGTGCAGAGAGATGCTGTATTTCTAATTAGAGTTTCTATAATTAGCAATATAACTTTGGCTACTCCTGAGCAATATTAAAATGAAAATTTCATTTGCTGTTTAGTTTCCCAGGGAATTTTCTAGTCATGCTAAATGACTGCCATAGGCCCACAGATTAGAATGAAAACAAATGTCACAATATATTTTGTATGAAATGTAGACTATCTCCAACATTTTCTTTAAAGAATCACTGTATTTTCTTTTATTCTTTAAGGTACTTAACATCCTATGCTTCAGAGTTCTCCTTATTAATCTTTTTATTTACTAAAAAAAAATCCCAATGATCTTTTCATCATTGTGACATGGAGTTTAGAAGCTTAATAATAAATGCTTAGCTTTATCTCTGAAATGTTTTCATTTTAAAATATTTTCTAGCTACTGCATGGTATCTAATAAAATAAAGAATAAACTTCTTTTCTACAAACTCTATAATGTAGAGCAAATTTCATAGAGAGCTAGGCTCTGAGAGGAACAAAATACTTTTGGAATCAGGCTCATTTGCTTTGACTCTTAGTCCCAATAACCTGTAACTTTATGATCTTTCCTCTTCGTGCCTCCATTTTCTCCTTAATAAAATACCAAAATCTTTTCTTAAGATTATACATAACAGGAGAGATAGCCGGCTCTATGAACAGCACATAGTGTGTTTAATGTTTCTAGTTTTGAATATTTGAGAATAAGGAAGTGTGGAAATATTTCTTAGATGCAGCATGATCTTAGATCTGAAGGAGAAATGGAAAACCATGGCAGAAATGTGAATGGAAGCAAGGAAAAACACAGGAAGCTGCAGGAAAACAAGCAATTATATTTCATTAGTTCACAAATAATGAGTACAGAGCATAACAAAATAAAAATATGAGAAATATTCATAGTAGTCAGATTCTGTAGGACAGGAAAAAATATACTTTGCACTTTAATACCTGTTTAATACATTGTTGTGGGAAGAATTTAATTACAAAATGACACTTTGGTTCTATTTTCTTGCCTGCCTATATTTTGATGATTGGCTCATTCATTTGTCCAGTTGTCAATGTGAAGATGGATTTCTCCACCCAAAGAAGACATCATAGAAGTCAGTTAGAATGTTATCACCACGATAGTCCATCTAAGCTATTCTGAGTAAGTGGATTTTGTCTATTTTAATAAGGAAGTTGGTGATGAGTTCTTTGTACATTCTGGAAATTATGGCTCTATCTGAGGTGTGAGGGGTAAAAATTTGTTCCCAGGATGTAGGATCTCTATTTACTTCTTTTACTGTTTCTCTTGCTGAGAAAAAACTTTTTAGTTTAAGTAGGTCCCATTTGTTTATTCTTGTTATTAACTCTTGGGCTACGGGCGTTCTATTAAGGAATTTGGAGCCCCACCCCACAGTATGTAGATCGTAGCCAACTTTTCCTTCTATCAGACGCAGTGTCTCTGTTTTTATATCTAGCTCCTTGATCCATTTTGAGTTAACTTTTGTGGCTGGCGAGAGAAAGGGATTCAATTTCATTTTGTTGCATATGGATTTCCAATTTTCCCAACACCATTTGTTGAAGATGCTATCCTTCCTCCATTGCATGTTTTTAGCCCCTTTATCAAATATAAGATAGTTGTAACTTTGTGGATTAGTCTCTGTGTCCTCTATTCTGTACCATTGGTCCACCTGCCTGTTTTGGTACCAGTACCATGCTGTTTTTGTTACTATTGCTTTGTAGTACAGTTTGAGCTCTGGTATCGCTATACCTCCAGATTCACACTTCCTGCTATCCAATCAACAAATGGGCCAAGGACCTGAACAGACACTTCTCAGAGGAGGACATACAATCAATCCACAAGCACATGAGAAAATGCTCACCATCTCTAGCAATCAGAGAAATGCAAATCAAAACCACCCTAAGATACCATTTCACTCCAGTAAGATTGGCAGCCATTATGAAGTCAAACAACAATAAGTGTTGGTGAGGATGTGGGGAGAAGGGCACACTTGTACACTGCTGATGGGACTGCAAAATGGTGAGGCCAATTTGGAAAGCAGTATGGAGATTCCTGGGAAAGCTGGGAATGGATCCACCATTTGACCCAGCTATTGCCCTTCTCGGACTATTCCCTGAGGACTTTAAAAGAGCGCACTATATGGATACGGCCACATCAATGATTATAGCAGCACAATTCCCAATAGCTAGACTGTGGAACCAACCTAGATGCCCTTCAATAGATGAGTGGATAAAAAAATTGTGGCAGCTATACACAATGGAGTATTATGCAGCACTAAGAAATGACAAAATCATAGAATTTTCAGGGAAATGGATGGCATTAGAGCAGATTATGCTAAGTGAAGCTAGCCAAGCCCTAAAAAACAAATGTCAAATGTCTTCTTTGATATAAAGAGAGCCACTAAGAATAGAACAGGAAGGAAGAGCATGAGGAAAAGACTAACAGTAAACAAAGACGAATGGGGGGAGAGAAAGGGAGAGAGAAGGGAAAGCATATGGAAATGGTAGGAGATCTTCAGTGATACACAAAATTATGAGGGGCAAGAAGAGGTTATGAGGGGCAAGGGGGAGGAGGGAAAAAAGGGGAGAGAATTGAACAACAGCAGAGGAGGTAGAGAGGGAAGATGGGAGGGGAGGGGAGGGGAGGGGGGATAGTAGGGGATAGGAAAGGTAGCAGAATACAACAGTCACTAATATGTCATTATGTAAAAATGTGAGTATGTAACAGAAGTGAGTCTGCAATATGTATTTGGGGAGTTCAAAACCCAATTGAGTCAAATGTATGAAAGATGATATATCATGAGCTCTGTAATGTTTTGAACAATCAATAAAAAAAATGGAAAAAAAAAGGAAGTTGGTGATGAACTATTCCAAAGAAATATTTATGATGTGGTAGTGTTTGAAGGATTCTAATAAATGATAAGCCTGTCTTCTTTCACAAGTGTCCTTTTTCTTTATTGAAGAATATTCATTAAATATGTACCATGTGACAGAACCACTTTGAGGCAATGTCTCTGTGCTGAGACATAGTTCAGGTTTTAAAGGATCTGTTACTTTGGAAAAGACCAAAAAAGCAATTGCCTTTATTTATAAATATTATACTATAAACAAAAGAGAGATAAGCTAAGATTGTAGGTCATTTATATCTTAGTTAGGTTAGTTGAAATAATTATTCAAGGAAGATAGCTTCTAACCTACAGACATAAAAGAATTAAAGGAATAAGTCACTCAGATATCAAGGACAAGAGTAATGTGGAAATATGAATCCACAAAGAAAACACATGTGAACCATAACCAAATACATATTTTTAATCAGCAGAATATACTAGGGATTACTGCTGATTGTGGGAAAAATAGTAAAATAAAAATTAATAAAAAATCAAGAAACCAAATAAAGTAATTATTTGTATAATGTGATGATGAATTTTATTTTTATTTATTTATTTTTAAAAAAAAAATTTTTTGGGGGGGGTTACTAGGGATTGAATTCAGGGGCACTCAACCACTAAGCCATATCCCCAGTAGTATTTTGTATTTTATTTAAAGAAAGGGTCTCACTGACTTGCTTATTGGCCTTGCTTTTGCTGAGGCTAGCTTTAAACTTGGGATCCTCCTGCCTCACCCTCCTGAGCTGGTGGAATTAAAGGTATGCACCACCATCCCCAGCAGAATTTTATTTTTTATACATATTAAAATTGCCATCTTTTGAAGAGAATTAAGCCTATAAGTCATTTTAGCTTTCACGTGAAGCAGGCTGTTAGCATACAAGTAGGAATGTGGACAAATCTACCAGTGACTTATTTTTAAAAGTCCATTATGTTGGTGGTTAGGATTCAAACACAATGATAGATTAGTAATAAGTGCTATTTTCCATATATTTTCAAGAATCTTCTCATAAGAATTATTGATTGCTTAGACTTGTGAGGGGAAAGAAGAGAACAAAACAGAATCACGGATAAATTTTGTTTAAAAAAAAAGACATTTCAAGGAAAAAAATGCTTCTTTCTTTACTTTTTTTGGAAAGAATTTTTTTTTACATGAAAATTTGTTAACATTATTAATCATCAAAGAAAAGAAGTCAACACATATATAAACTCACACTTGTTAGGATGTCTATTATCAAGAAACAGAGTTAAGTTTTGACAGAATGTAAAGCAAAAGTAACCCCTAAGTATTTTCTAGGAATATAAATTGTTATAGAAATACAAAAAACACTATGGAGTTTCCTTGAAAACTAAAAGTAGAGCTTTTTTATGTGTTTTTATTTATTTATATGTGTTTTTTATGTGTTAAATTTTTATGTGTTTTTATTTATTTATTTATATATAAAACATTTCAGCTAA
Organism: Ictidomys tridecemlineatus; assembly: GCF_052094955.1. NCBI lineage: Eukaryota > Metazoa > Chordata > Mammalia > Rodentia > Sciuridae > Ictidomys > Ictidomys tridecemlineatus. The sequence goes on along the minus strand of NC_135482.1, from coordinate 178,794,574 downwards.
GCTTTAATATTAGCTTATTTATATTTTTTAATAAAAATAATTTTTAAGAAATTTCATGTGTCCCAAAGAAATAATTATTTTTCCTTTGGAACACATGATCAAGTTAGGACATATACCCTAACTGTTACAGTTGTATAATGATATCAAGTTCTAGAGATAAAAATTGAACTTAAAATGAGCTGGTAGAATCATTAACAGATGATATGCTAAGATGTGGAATTAAATGGATTCCACTCGTGATTGAATAATGAAATGCATAAGAGGACAGATCATGATCAATATACTAGCTTTAGTAACACATAATGTTCAATAGCACATTGAATTTGTGCACCAATATCTTTTCCCTTTATAAAATATGACTGAGTTTAACATGTCCTTCTTTAATTGTCTGAATTCATCTTGCAAAACTCAGTATATGGCTGAAGAAACAAGAATGCATCTTTATGCAGTGTTGCAGGAGTATCAAGAGGGAGTTGGAAGAGGGAAGTTCCTAAGTAAGTATCCTTTTGAATCTTTAAATTTTGTTAGGATAGTCCCAGCCATGGGAGAATGAAGGGTGGGGGTGTTTTTCTAACATTTTTAATTGGTAGGTAGTGAACAGACCTAAGTGGTAGAAACATGAGATTAAGGGGATAATTCTACAGATTGGGCTACTGCACTGACCCCCTCCCTCTCCGCCAGACTTTTCTTTTAAAAAGTGATTCACGTGAGGCCACTCTGGTGTTTCCTGGCCTGAGTTGATAGGGTATGCTACTTTCCTAAGAAAACAACCTATTATCTGCAGAAGAAATGCAGGCCAAAGAAGATGCCATTTTCAATATATCTTAGGTAGTGTCCTTTACTCTGTTTGAGCTTTAATTTTAAACTAGAAATTTTCTGGTATTTCTTTATCATTTTTTTTTTACTTTTAAGCAACTCATCTCATTATTTGAAATAAGTTTCTTAAGACATACACTTTGGTCCTAATAAATTTCGATACTCTATCCTGATAGTGTTGCGTTTTTATCATTTACCTTTACATTTTTTGTATTTACTGCAATTATTGATATGTTTGAAACTATATCCATAATTTTCTTATATGTTTGAAACTATATCTATAATTTTTCTTATTTGTTTCTGCTTTTTCTTTTCAATTTCCACTAATTTTAGGGTTATTAGAATATGTTTTATTAATACATTTTTTGTATATATAATTTTGTCTTAATCTCCTTATAAACTTTTGTAGTTACTTTTAGAGTTAAAATACATATACAACCCATTACCAATGAAGGTTTTATCATTTTGAAAAAGAATGTTGAAGTCTTACTCTGATATCTAAGTTCCTGTATGCAATAGTTTTCTAATATACACATATACATGCATTAAAAATCAAGTCATGCAGTACTATAATTTATACTTTCAATCATCATGTATATTATTTTAAAAACTCCAGAAAAAATCATTATAATTATCCAATATTTGCCAACACTGCCATTCTTTCTTTGTTGCTAGGTTTACTAATTCCCAAGTTTCTGATTGGGTATTATTTCCCTTAAGTCAGAATAATTCATTTAGCAGCTATCCTTTCATAGCATATGCCCTGGCATTAAATTCTCTCTTATTTTTTTTTAATCTGAAAATGTCTTTATTCCTCCTTCATTTATCATTTATATTTCCAGTGGATATTTAACACATTAAAAATTGATCTTGTGTTGGGGCTGTGGCTCAGTGGTAGTGCACTTGCCTGGCATATGTGAGGCACTGGGTTTGATTCTCAGCACCGCAAATAAATAAATAAATAAAATAAAGGTAGATAAAGAAGAAAGAATTTTGAATGTCTTCACCACAAAGAGATAATGCATATTTGAGGAGATAGCTAGTTTTAACCTAATTTAAATTGACATAATGTATACATGTATTGAAACAACACATGGATATGTGCAATACTTGGTGTTTTTATAAATCAGTTAAACAAAAATAAAATGTTAAAAATAATAAAATAAAATAAATGACATCTAAGTCAAAAGGGGAAAAATGTTAAATTTAAAAGTATTATACCACAGTCTTTTCCATGGTTTCAAGGCAGAAGTCTACAGTTTTTCAAACTGTTGTTCCTTTTTAAATTGTATGTAATTTTTACTATGGTACTTTAAGGATTAAAGATTATGTTCCTTTTTATTCCATGAGCATCTGTTTTTTTCTCTTTTTCTTTTTTTCCTTTTCTTTTTTGTCTTTTTCTAACTTTTCCCTTCTCTGATGTTCAGATTGGACATTGACTGATGTATTTCAAGCTCATGGTCTATTCCTTCTGTCACTTTATTTCAGTAATTGGATCAATCTACTGTATTTTTCATTGCATTCATTATACATTTTATATGTAGCATTTCTACTCAATTTTATTTTATATCTTTACTTTCTTAGCTGTGGTTTTCTATTCTTCCATTCAGTTCGGGAGTGAACCCAGGATTTCATAGCTGTCTTTAAAAGTCACTTTTCCAGAAACCTACCCCTTTTCCCAGCTTTCTATTAAGCTTTGTTCCTCTGGGGCTCTCTTCTTTTCCTCTCTATAAAGCTAGGCTTTACTTGCAGCTTCTCTAGCACACTTTAGTGACTACATCCACCTCCATGACTAAGTGCTGTAAGTAAGTACAGAGAGAACCCAAAGCAACTGTAATCACAGCTTCACCCATTAGAAAGGCAGATTGCCCTTCCTCAGAGTTGGCTGCTCTGCTGTTGTACCTGGCCTTTGTGATTTCTTACAATATGTGATATTTGAAGTTTCACTTTCTGTCCCCTTGAAAACTTTTGCCTGTGTTCTTTCCATCTGCTCACAGTGCTTAAATTTGTAGTTCTAGTTTGCCGTGTTGCCACCATGGAAATATTAGGGAAGAGTTGGCAATTCACCACCCATTCAATGTTGTCCTGAATTCTTCCACAGCCAGTTTTACTTTTCAGCACTAACCATCCCACATTCTTGGAAGGTTTTATATTTGTATTCACTGGATGTGACAGGATAGGATTTGATTATTCCATATTATTTGGGACAAGACCAAAAACATCTCACGATTTGAGCAGAAAATGTATATACTTCCTATGTTACATTAAGGGTAAAATATGGATGACATGCACTGTTAATTACCACAATTTCCCTAACTCTCATTAGTAATGTAGGTACTTTGCTTTGATAATTTGTGCTTTTTATGTGGACTATGCAGCTCCCAGAGCTAATATATGATTGTATCAATAAGTTAAGTGATCATCTCAGGAATTAATTTCAAAGGAATAGCTGTAACATAATGGCTAAACTTTCACCCTGGGATAGCTTCCAAATCCTACCATTCCTCTATTATAAATATCAAACCTTTATTTCCATCACCATTTTATAAAAATCATACATTCTTAATACTATCTCATTCATGCAAACACCTTCAAATTTCTTATGAACAGTTAAGAAAAGTTCTCTTTGGTTGAAAACAACGTTTGATTTAAAATAGCATGATTAATAAAATTATACTATAATGTACTTCTGCTTTTTTCAGATTAAAATATTATGCCTATACAGAGAAAAATAACGTGCATTTCTCTCCAAACAATTCCAATATACTTAGACATATATTCCTAGGTATACATATATAAAATGAAAATATACCTCTTTTTTTTAAGAGTATATCTTATCCCAGCCTCATAACATGCAAACAAAAGCAGATTTAAGTTTTATTTGTTTTTTATTTTTATTGGTGTCAGAGATTGAACCGAATGCCTCATGCCTGCTAGGCAAGTGCTCTATCACTGAGCCACAATGCCAGGCCAGATTTACATTTTAAATAATTAAAATTTCTTCTAATCAAATGCATAAAAACATATATCATAAAAGTTCTAGAATTTTAAAGTTTTCAACACATAATGTTTTATGCTAAAATGTTTTAGCATATCTTTATGTTTTAATTCAAAGATCCAAGATTTCATATGCCATGTATTATACAAAAATAAATTTTGATTATACTAACTTCTCTACAAATTATAAATTAATATATATGGTCATTTTAAACTAAAATAGAGTTTTCTATATGTTTCCTAACAAAATTATATTTGAATAAAATTTCAATCTCATATTGACAAAATTAATATAATTTTAACTAATTACTTCATCTTTTTGTCATAATTAACTATGTTACATCTAATTTCTTTTATAGACTTTATACCATTATAATTATTTATAATCAACTTTGATCTTTACTTTATCAAATCTGTCAATTTGAGTACAAACTGGTATGTATCCTTTGTGATATATGGTATGACCAGCAGCTCAAACTTAGTATCATAACAAATTCCCATTGAACTATTTTTTTGTAGAAACTCTATAAATTTGCTCTTAATTAATATCTCTTCTTAATATTAATCTATTTCTTTAGACCTTGAAAATGAATTTGATACATAATGTGAAGGCTGTATTTAGCAGTGTTATTTCTCTGACATCAGAATGATCCAGAAGATCTATTAGGATTTTTTCTGTGCTTCTTTTTAAAAATATTGCTTGGGGCCATTGAGAGGACTTTAAATTCATCCCACTGAGAGGCTAAGCAGAGAGGATTAATAGAGGGTATGTTCTTGCATTTATAAGTTCTAAACTGGGTTGTTAAGAATCAGAACACTGCAAGTAGGAAGGCACATGTAGCAACGATTTTAACAGATTATTCCTCAATTTTAAGAAGGGGTAGAAAAATATGTCAGCAATTTTATTCATTCAAATATAATGGGAAAGCCATGAAAGAGATTTGTAATCACATAAGTGAGTATTTAGTTTTTATATTTTACAAAGAACTGGTTGTGGGACAGTTGTATTATGTTGCCTTCATCTAAACATCTATTAAATTTTCTTGCATTTCAGTTTTATCTTTTACGGGAACTCCTGTGATCAAAAACGTAACAAAGTGGCTTCCTCAGTTTCTTTTGCTTTATTCCACTTTTGTATATGAAAACTCTTTAAATGAACCAGAGAATCACAATTTCCTGCAGAGCCGTTCTTGTTTTAGCTGCTACAGCAGAAAGAATTGCCTTTTAAAGCCCTTTTATGTTTCCCTGGGTTGAACTTTATTATTCTGTATTATAGATTCTTCAAGTTTAAAAAAAAATGTTCAAATGAATGAGACACTCACCATAAAGTGCTTAACGTGTTTAATTCTCCCACTACCTGAGTTTTATATTCTATTATTTTTTCCTTAATAATCAGAGACTTTGCATGTCTGGTCCATATTTATTTACCTATAAGTCAAGTTTAATGTGAATGAACAAAAAAAACCTGAAACTGTTTAAATTTATATTTTCCAGGAGTTCCATGGTTTTCATTTTTAATACTCTTGAAGTTTTTCTAATGAAGAGCTTGCTGGTGTTCAACATTGAGACATTGTGTTACGTATACATTTATTTCAAATATTCTCAATATTTATGTAGAGGTATAAATAATACAGAGTTGAATATAAGATAATAATTTTGATTAATGTATTCAATAATACATGGAAGGCTGCGGGTGGTGGGCTGCGCTTGGTCTGCTGCACTGTGCCTGGACCTTCCCCAACAAGACCCACCCCGCCACCTGGAGATCCCTTGAGAGCGCGACCACTGAGTCACAGTCTCAAGCCCATCCAGTGAGGTCTCCTCTCTAGGGATGGTAAAGTTTAACCCTCCTCTAGGTTGACCCACCTGCCAGATGACAAGGAGAATATGCTCACTGGGAGCCAGAGCTCACATGCTTCTCTGAGCAATGTCCACTCCATCAACCTCATGCAACTTATGGCCAGTATGGAGTCCTATGAAGGAAGGGAAAAGAAAGGCATATCCGATGTCAGGAGGACTTTCTGTTTGTTTATCACCTTTGACCTCTTATTTGTAACACTGTTGTGGATAATAGAGTTAAATGTGAACAGAGCTATTGAAAACACGTTAGAGAAGGTGGTACAGGTGACTACTCCTCATCTTATTTTGGTACATTTCTTTTGGCAGTTTTTCAATATAAAGTGTTGATACTCGCCTAGGCTGCATGCAGACTGTGCCACTGGTGGGCAGTAGCGTTGACAACAGCAGTGACCAGTGCCTTTTTAATAGCAAAAGTGATCCTTTCAAAGCTCTCCTCCCCGAGGAGCTTTTGGCTATGTGCTGCCCAGCATTTCATTCATCCTCGCCTGGATCCAGACATAGTTCATGGATTTCAAAGTGTTACCTTGAGAAGCAGCAGAAGAAAGCAGACTCCTGATAGTTCAGGATGCCTCAGAGAGGGCATTCCTCATATCAGCTGGTCTTTCTGATGGTCAGTTTTATTCCTCTTCTAAAGATGAGGTAGGATCTGAAGAAGCTGAGGAAAAACAGGAATGTGAAAAACCTCTTTTAGAACACAGAGTTCTGCTTTATGAGATGTGAAGAACCCTCACTGAAGGTTTTGGAGGGAAAAAATATAGAGATGGGGTCTCCCTATTGATAGTTGAAATGGCCACATCCACTGCTGACTTTGTTGAACAGCTAGTAAACATTTATTTATGGTGAAAACTCATGGACATTTTCTGACATCCACACATGTTAGTCTCCTGCCTCTGGCCTTCCAGGTCATGCCATGATTATTCTGCTCTTCAATGAGACTGAGTCTGACCTGTCAATGTACCCATTGAAGGAAAGTTGTGTTCTGGATCCTTATCAAAAGAGTTCTTAATACATTGAAACAATACCTTTCTAATAAATGAAATACTTGTTATACCAATTCACAGTATGGAATTGTTTGTTTTATGTCTCAGACTTCTTTTATATTTCTTTTTTTAACACCCTATATTTCCTTATTTTTCACTCATGTGCGTGTGCTCTTCATAGAATTTTTAAAAAAGTAATAAAATTCAGCATATCAAAAAGAAAAAATATATAGTACATGGTAAGTAAGCATTTCAGTTCCCCTTGGGGTTGCTTTTAGTTGCTGGAAGTTACAAGGAGATATCTAAATGTTTAACTTATTACTCCATGATGTCTTGATAATGTGGGAAATAAATCTCCATGTAATTGAACTAATTTTTTTAAATAATTAAAATGCTTAGTACAACAGTATGATATTAAAATGAAATTAAGTAAAAAAATTCCCTTCAGATGTCCAAGGCGAAGGTGAGCTATTGAGTTTATCTTATAGAGTAGCAGGAAGAGAGAAAATCAAATACCTTTAAAATTCCAGAAATGAAGCTTATTTATTTAAAGTTAGTACTGTATGGGTTTTCAAGCTGTGTTCTAATATTTTTAAATTGTTATATTGAAGAAGCTATAAGATACCTTAAGACAGGCTTAGGGGCAGGCAGGTGAATGAGGCAAAGAAACAGAAATCTTAGCTCAATATTAGAAGGTACTTTCTAACAACTAATCATTTCCCCATCAGACATGTAATGCATAAAAATTAGGAACATTGTACAGGGTTTCAGCATTGGGAGAAAAGAATCACATTAAAATGATCTCTGAGGACATCTGAAGCTAATAATCTATGAGTTCAATGTTCCTGTTCTACATTTAATTAGCCTTAGCACTTTTTTTTTTGGTTACTTCATTTTGTTTTTAGTTCAAAGAAGATAATGGGAATAAATTCACATCTATATGTCATTCTTTCATTTGGGAAGAAAAACAGTTATAATTAGGTCTCATAATGAAAAAAAAATTAAGTCAAACGTTTAAAAGGGGTGAATATCATTACTTTCCTGTGAAATTATTTGTTCCAATTATTGTTTACCAATCAAATAGAAATCAGTGCAATAAACATTACATTACATGGATGATCATCAGCAAATCATAGCTACCATTTTCTTCACCATCTTAAATTAGTAATTCAAATGGCTTTAAAAATTGAACTATGCTTGAACAGTACATTTTTAAACATTTTAATCGATCAAATTATTATTTATAGAGATATATGAAATTTATGAAAGCAATTTAAGGGAAAATATTAAGAACTATTATTTTTCAGTTGTAAAATTTGAATTGATAATACTTTTATTCATTGCTTTCAGGAATGTGTAGATATGTACCACTTCATATGTTCCAAGTGAGTGTTTAAGTTTCTATAATCAATTGAAGGTGTTTTAATGATATAAATGATCTTAAAATGTTAGTACTTCTGACTCCAGAGTTTCAAATATATAATCTTATCTGAAGATCTGATCAAGGATGAACACAGAGACGTGTGTAGAAGTTGCTATTCTGGGACTATATACTAAACAACACTAAGATCTTCAACCACACATTTACTAAACCAATATTAACTAACTTAAAGCTCTCAATATCTACATGATTAAGCAATAAATGACACAGTTTCTTAAGTGCAGAAGTAGAGACAGAGTTAACACAACTTGTCCACCATAATAAATAAAATAAATGGGAAGATAAAGATTTAAAGTAAAGAAAAAACTTCAAATTAATTCCCAATTCCTGGTTTTTAGTATCCTTTAAAAACTGCATCTCAGTAATGGAAGCTTATTCAGCTGGTATAGAGATACTACATATGTATAAGTAATGATTTGAAGTATGCTTAATGTGGATAAAATAATTAGTTATATATGTTATATATCCTAGGAAGAGATTTAAATGTATTAAGATATTAATCAATCAACCTTCTGAACACATCTATGAATATGTCAATATTCATTCTGCATTAAATCGGTTGAAAGGGTTCTTATATATTATGGTTTAGTATTTGTATTATGTATATGAGATTCATTTTTTGTTAGCATTTTTATCTATCTTTTTATTACTTGCCTCAAATCATACTAATTTCTTTACGTTTATCTTATTTGACATATTTTTATTTAAATCATTGCTAATTCCAATTCTAGATTATCTGTAGGCCTGATTCTTACGTTTGTTTATTCTCTTCATTATGTCTCATTATCATTTCCCTTGACAGGTGTAATAAGTCTTTCATATCATTCTAAACAATATATAAAGAGGAAGATAAGGTGCTCTATGTTTTATCATTCCACAGGATCATTCCCAAAACAGATCAACTAGCAAATTAGAGATCTAGCTGGAGTAGGGAATTGATGTAATTTTATTAAGATTAACTTCTCCATTAATCTTTTTTCTATTCTGTGTGCATAGTCTGTGTGCATATTTATTTTAGGATTGGGATGTTTTCTGCCTTCTCAAATGGAAGTCTATGGAATCTAGAAAAAGTTGGAGACCTCAATTTTTTGTAATCACATCAAATGTCTTGAGTATAAAACAAGGTTTTTGTTCAAAAGTACCTTCACTCCTTTTTTGGGAATATGTCTTGTACATATTGCAAGACTGTAAGAAACATAATTATGCCTTTCATAAACTCTGAATCTTCCACTTAGCAAAATAACTTAGTAAATAGACCATAGAGAAAAAAATGATCATACACTTTGGGCTCATGGATTTCAAAATTTTTGTGCAGAACTTCATAAACGCCCAAATCATTATGGAATTTCCTTCTCCAGCAGAGGACCTCTGCATGAGTCAAATTCAATCATCAGATCATGCACATCAGCAAGTACTACCTAAAAAGAAAATACCCAGGTGTGAACTGCTCACCTTCTAAAGTCTTCTTTTAAGGAATTTCAGTTTTATTTTCTTACAAATTTGCATATTTCTTTAAAAACTTTATGTTTTATATTAATTCTGCTTTTTCCTTTTTATTTTGATTGCTATGAAACACAGCCAGTATACCCTACTCAGAAGTGTTATTCATTAGTGCTTATTTTCTACGATTATGTTCTTAATTTTTAAAAGTATTACATGTACTTTTTAAAATTTTATTGGTTATTTTTACAATTTCCCAATTTCTCCAGATATTTTGCTGTATTTAATTTTCATTAATAATCTGTAATAAGGCTGGGGATATGGCTCAAGCGGTAGCGCGCTCGCCTGGCATGCGTGCGGCCAGGGTTCGATCCTCAGCACCACATACCAACAAAGATGTTGTGTCCTCCGAGAACTAAAAAATAAATATTAAAAATTCTCTCTCTCTCTCTCTTCTCTCACTCTCTCTTAAAAAAAATAATCTGTAATAGCTATCATATTATATTGGATGTCAAATTATAAACAACACATTATTTTCTTTTGTTTCTTGCTTATTATCACAAATCATACTTTGTTTCCCTCTGTGCTAATTGTTTTTTTTTGTTGTTGTTGTTCTTCAAAATGTTTATGATCCTTTGAAAATATTTCTGGGATTCCTCTGGGAACAAGGGTAAATCTGTGTTCCTCTAAATAGTATTTCCTACTAGTATAAAATCACTTTAAATATTATGATTCACCAAAGTTTTCAAACATTTCAAGTAATTTAAATTATAAGAAAGACCTGTGAATGTACACTTTGCTTGGACTCTCCCAACCTACTTACTCTGAATGATGTCAAACATCTTTTTTTTGTAGTTGTCTGAAATGAAGAGGTAGTCCTTAAGAAGTCTACCTTATAGATAAGTAGAGTTCTATTGTACTCATCATACATAAAGGCATAAAGCTCTGTCTATCCTTTTATGAAACTTAGGTTTATAAAAAAAAAAAACAGTGTTTAAGTTTGTGCTCTAAGTGTTCCTCAGAGCAAAAGAAACATTAATCACCCCTGTACTAGATTTAATGATTTATCATTATAATTTTATTAGCTCATAGATGGACCTAAAATATATTCTATCAAATATTTTTGTAATATTTGTAATTTTGTAAGGTGTTTGTAAATCTAGGTTTCATTGACAGTCATAATATGAGAAATGATATGTCCTTCCATTCAGTATCATCTATCTATTCCATTCTCCTTTACACATATATCGGGTTTACCAATTATCAGGACTTGCCTGAACCTAACAGACACTTTCTTTTTTCTTTTCTTTTTCTTTTTCTTTTTTTTGGGGGGGAAGGAGCAGAGATTGAACCCAAAGGCACTTAATCACTGAGCCTCATCCCCAGACCTTTTTATTTTTTATTTTAAGATAGGGTCTTGCTAATTTGCTGAGAATAAGTCTGGCCTTGAACTTGTGATCCTCCTGCCTGAGCCTCTCAACCAATGGATACTTTCTGACATAATTTTATTTGGCTTAGAGGCAAGTTTGTATGCAGTCTACCATTCTATATTCATGTTTGTGTGTGTGTGTATGTGTGTATGTGTGTGTGTGTACATGTAATGTTTCATTTATCTCTTCATTTATCATTCTTCTTTCTTTCTTCTTCCACTTAGTCTCCTTTGCTGACTCCTCTGCTTCTTAATCAGAAACATCAGGAATGGATCTGGTTTAAGTAATCCTTCAAATACATGCTGAAATATTTGCATAGGGGACCTCATCCAAACCCATAGCATTAAATAGCTTTTAGATTTTAAAATTATATTTAGAACCCTAACCTCTTTACTGTGCTATGGACTTGTATGATAAAATATCTGCCTAAAATCCTTTTCATTTAAAACATATAACAATCTGTTTCTATCATCAGGATGTAGCATTAAACAAAATATACAAAGTCACTAGCCACATGAAGCTTTCATTCTGGGGGTCAAACATAGGAGCGTGAGATTATTATGTTAAATATTAGTTTATAATAAATGGAAAGAAAAAAAGTACAAAAAGGGAAATTATAAAAGTGTTTTATCTCTGAATGTAGCATACATAATAATAGACGATTATTATACAAATTCATTTTCTTCCCAAATAAACTATAAGGATGGAAATAGCATTCAACTGCTGTTTAAGCCCCAAAGTGAAAATCATTTTAACTTTTTATTTTCCTAACATCACATCTATTCACAAATATGTCTTAGGATCTGCCAGTATTAATGAAATGTTCTTTTGATTCATATTCCAAAGACACAAAATTCATTCCATCCTCTCTACTTTTGCCTTGCAATAAATATTAAGTGAAAAGTCAGATATCTTTAAATTGGAAACAAGAAATGCCTTACAAACCGAACATTTCAATGACTTTGTTTTTATGTAGCATGAAACCAAAACACAACCATCTTCTTCCATGTCATTGCTCTTGATTTTTCTGCTGCCTGCAGAAATCTTTCCCAATGAGCTCGTTCTCACACCCTTCCACATTCTTGTGTCCTTTTCCTTTTCTGAAATACTCAAAACTCTTGTTTCCCAATGCATTTTTTTTCTTTACTAGTTCTTCCTTTAGGTGTGCGCACTAATTTGCTCCTTTTCATTCTTCAGGTCTCAACTCAAATAACACAAGTTTTATATGTCTCATTTATATTCTGGAAACGTGAACCTCAGATTTGGAAAGAACATTAGTGATCTTTAGATAGTATGATAAACTAATGCTCCTGTGTATTTTCCTTATATACCTCCTAGTTATTTGCTATGTGTAACTTCTAGGTTTGTAATCTCGCTAGATAATCTTTCTTTCCTGTTCAGTTTATTATCACAGCAATGTCTGCCCACCTATTATTTCCAGGTCAACAGGACAAGCAGACTTTGCATCTCAGCCATCTATCTAGTTGTGAGAGTAGAGGAAATAAACTGAAAATATTGAATCACTTTTTAGCTTTAGATTTGGGATGCTTATGTTAAAATAATATTTCTAAAGGAGATATAAAATTGGAAAATTATGCAAATATAATACAATATTAAAATGTTTGTATAATTTTCCATTTGTTGGAAAATGATAATGAGTAGTATAGCTAATTTAGCACAATGAAATGCATCCATTTAACTACAGCTATAAAAAAGAATAAGATGATTACTGCACCCGATTAGAGCATTACTATCATCTCATTCCCCTTCCCAGAAGTACCTCTGCCCACAGACCCTAAGGGGCCTATTACTCTGTTCTTCCATGTTGATTCTGTCACTCATTTGCAGCAGAGAATCCCTGTAGTCTGAATAAAATTGGATAAAAGAGTTTTCATATTTCTTCTTTCCTGTCAATTCTTTCCATGAAGTTAGTTCTGATGTAACATATGTACATAGAAACACAGACACATGCATATAGATATATCAGTCTTCCCTGTCTTTGTTCCCCATTTTTTCCTACTCATGTCTGACCCCTGAGGGTTGCCAATCCTAGTGCACATACAGGGCCCTCTTCAACTTTGTGCACTCATTGTTGATTTTTTCTCTATTCTTGGATTAGCTTGTTAGCTGTTTTCATGTACCAAATCTATCTGTTACAAAAATAAATGCCATTTTAAATAATATATGACTAAATTTTCATCTTTCATAGGGATAATAAAAGTTTCAGATACAGGATCTTATTTAAGTTTTTGAATCACCTTACTATAATAATACTAGTTACATCATCATTTACAAAGAGACATTTATACCTAGAAAAAAATTTTACATAGAACTGGTTGTTTTTAGCATTCCCCCAACCACAGTTTATCTAAGAAAGAAAATACATATCATGTTTTTCCCTGAAACTTGGAAGTTATTAATTTTTAATGCTTTAAAGCATATTAATTATTCAATCAAATAAAAATAGACAGTTATATCTGGACATTTTGGCTGCTTGAATTTCTTTTGTATTATTCAATAAATAAAAAGATAAAATACTACAGAATAATGAAGGTCTCATAGAAGTGACTGTGTTTACACTTGAAAAGGTTAATTTAGCAAAATTAAATGCATCCTTTAACTAAAACTATAAAAAACAATAAAAGCACTATTGCACCCTATTAGAGCCTTACTATCACCTCATTCCCCTTCCCAGAAGTACCTCCAACCACAAACCCTAAAGTGCCTATCACTCTGTTAGTGATAATAGATAATAGCATTGTTTTCCTTAATTATTCTCTCATATTATTTCTATTCCTTTTTGAAAGATTTCTAGCAAATAGAAATTATTGAAAATGACATTATTTATAAAGATTTTCAAAGTTAAACTTCCATTTAAATTTATTCTCACTGATAAGTTTCAACCCAAATTTACAATTTTATGTTTATAAACATCTAATAATTTATGTATAAATTAAATGCATATTTATTTCTAGCATTCAAATTTTTTTCATGAACTAGTACATTAAAGTCTTGGATGCTAAGATGGAGGTTGGAAAATCACATCCTTTTAACAAACATGTGATTTTAATCCTAGTATTTATAACCACTCATTGAAAAATGAAATCAGGAAATATAAACTAGTGACAGTTTTTGAATCAGAAATAATATAGTGATCAAATTTTGTTTAGTTTTATCAGGTCTTTATAATTATTCAGAGTAAATAAATATAAAGAAAGGAAACTCTATAATGTTCTCTATGTAAATAAAGCCCATCTAGATGCATTCTGTTCACATTACTTACATTCTCAAATATTCTACAGTATACACTGATATAAAATACCATGCTGAAAAATCAAATTAATTTAATTCTCATTCACCATGGTGCCCATAAACAACTTTGCTGTGGCAGATTACAAGTGTGTTAGTGGGTCATATTCCTTTAACATTTAACAAGAAATTACAATGGAAACTGAAGAGTTTAATATATTAGCCAAAGTCAATGTAAGATAAAAATCTCATTGCACGAAGGCTCTTTTTCCAATAAAAATCAGTTATCTAAAAACAGAAGATACTGCCTTGAAATTTCACAAGCATGCACATTTTTTAGGCATTGGGGTCCATAGAGATTTAGGATGGAATCTCTGTAGTAGCAGAGATTTTACAAATGCAATTCATCTTTATCTTAATATTCTTGGGATTACTGTTTAGAAAGCTCTTCATAAGATCCTGCATAAACCAAAAAATAAGAAAATACTATACCTCTAAGTTGTTTTTTATTTCTTTCAAATAGAATTTCTAGTATTATATATATATACATATACATATATATGATAAATTATATATACAATTTATCACATTTTATAATTCACATATACATGCAGAAAGATACACACATGTATTTAATATGTGTATATATGTAGATGAAAATATGGGTATACATAATAGGATATTTTTAAACTAAAAATTATAGTTCATTTTACTATGACAGTAAAACAGTACATCTTATATTTAGAATTATGGTTGCTTAGATATTAAGCATTAGATAGTGATAATTCAAATGTCCTATTGATATATATACTTCCAGTCTACAGATAAATAAATTTAGTATGTACTTGACCATATATTGCTTTTACTTTTTATATAAAATTATTATCATTTTGTAAATGTAATTCATATAATTTTTCATGTTTCATGATGGTTGTTCAAATCACATGGAACTAATTAATACAACCTTTTTACTGGTCATTGTAGCAGGTCATTCATCTTTGCCAACAGGTGCATTTATATACCTGGCAGTCACACTTTTTAAAATTGTTCTTTTCCTTTAGAATAATGAATGGAAAATAGAGCAAAATGATAGCTTTTGTACATCTCCTATGGTTATAGCAATAAGTATTAACATTCATGTATTCTATGATTTCTTAAGAATGTGTACAGCTGTGTTTATTATTGCATATACAGAATACATGTAAAATTATTATTTAACTTATTAAAACTAATTTTGAATACTTGGAAAAGAATATGAGAATATGGGTTAGCATGTATAAGATAGGTTGTTCATTACTCTCTTTTTACTTTCCTATTTTAAGTATTAAAAACTGAAATCTGATAGGATAGTTAGTGTCACTACAACACAAAAAATAATAAATAATAAGAGGTAATTAATATGCCCATCACAGAGAACCATTTAATGCATATAGAGATATTTGACCTCTAAATAAAGCTAGTGAGTAGAATGTGAAGTGTTTAAGTGATATAATAGCACATGAAAAACATATTTTAAAAACAAAAACTTCCCAACCCACACTTTAAAGAGTCTATTGGAGAAATACAAAAATGTACTATTGAGAAAAATTTTAAAACTGGGATAAGAGAAGAGGATCCAAGATGGTGGGCCAGAGGGAGGCATCATCCTGTGTTGTTTTGTGACCCAGATCTCACTTAGTGGGAATACTATTTGCTGAGAGTGATAGAGGACCCCTCAAGAGCTGATCCCACAGTGGAAATGATGGCAGCTGTGCTGGGAGGGCCCCAGGTCAGTGTTAGAAAAGGATCCCGACTCCCGACTGCTCACCCATGCAGGTCTCACAGGTGCCTTAGAGGGACCACCAGCATCAGCACCAGCGCAGAAGTTCCAGACTCAGCTCCCACAAGGACACTCAGCCACTACCTACATGCAAGGAACTCTGGCTGCCATTCCCATGTGAACCTTCATTTACTAATGTGGGGCTCCCTTGGTTGCCTCCATCTTGGGACTAGGCACCTACTGCCATAGTCCCTTACTCCCCATAGCCTATCTGTACCTGGGGACATTACAGGCTCCAAAGAAAGCAGACAGCTGCAACACCACACACCACAGAGCTCATCTCTGAACCCATCGCACAATGCCATCGTCCAGCTCCTCCCACCCAACCTGACACCCCGTTGCTGGAAGTAGAAGCTCCATCTTGGGTCACCTCCATCACCATCTTTAGTTGTGGCAACTACCAGTTTGGAACACCAGACAACCAGGTACCCATAGTTTTCTATTTCCCCCCATTCCCCAGCAGCCGCTAACTTGGCAGAGTTACTGCCCAATGCAAAACAGCCCTCCAGCAACAGAACCACAGCCACTAGAGTGCAACACACAAGACCCCCAGAGAGAAAGGTCCTGATTAGGAGTAGAAAGTGAGAGCGTGAGGGTGATACGCTTTAGAGACTAATTTATAAGGCAGGAACTGTGAGGTCTACAGGTGAGATGAGGAGATAAGACCCAGCACCCACAACACAGGAGCAGACCTTGAATAACACCCTGGAGGTGCAGTCTCCCAATGGGACCAGTGGGTGCCATACCCTAGTTCCAGGTGCCTTGCACCTAAGACCAACTGTCACACCATCCTGAGGGTGGAGTTACCAACTAAAACCAGACAACCCAACCTATAGGATGAGAAGGGAAGAAGGTAAAATACTGATCTTCAGCCCAAAAAATCCTTGTTTCTTCCTTTTTTTTCTTTCTTCTCCCTGTTTATTTTCCTGCCCTCCCTCCCCAACATATGTGAAAACAAGGTCTTTGAATTCATTAGGATATTGAGGACTGAGATGACTGAATGGTATGTTGCAGTTGTGTTGTATATTCTTTTATTTTTCTCTCCTTTTACTATTTTACCATTTTTTATTTTTCTTAACATACATGTATATTTGTTTTATGTACTTTGTTGTCTTCCCTCTTACTTGTCTACCCCAAATTACTACCAATCTATTCTCCTGCTACTAACCTTCTTCTTTAGATTTCTCTTTTACACTTCCTCAGATATAATAACTCTGTATCCTCATCTCATACTCTTCACCCCCAGTTTTTTGTCCATTATCAGAAACTATAAATCCTTTTATAATCCTACTGAGTATATCATAGATAATAATTGAATTCACCATTTCTTTACATTGTGACCAAACTGTACATGTCTTAAAACAACTATTGTTTATATTGGGATCCATTAACATTTTCCTTCTCCTCAAAGGAGAGATATTGGAACCCTACAGGGGCACTATAAGCGTATAGGGTAAAAACAGTAACATCTCAGATCCACAAAGCTAGAAAGTGATGGCAAGGATGTGGAGAAAAAGGCACATTATCATACATTGCTGGTGGAACTGCAAATTGTGTAGCCAATATGGAAAGCAGTATGGAGATTTCTTGGAAACCTGGGAATGAAACCACCACTTGATCCAGCTATCCCCCTCTTCAGTCTATCCCCCAAGATACACACACACACACACACACACACACACACATTACTCAGGAATAAAAGAATAAAATCATGGCATTTGCAGGTAAATGGATGGAGTTTGAGAATATAATGCTAAGTGAAGTTAGCCAATCTCCCAAAACCAAATGCTGAATGTTTTCTCTGATATAAGGAGGCTGATTCATAGTGGGGTTGGGAGGGGGAGCATGGGATGATTAGACGAAGTCCACATAGGGCAAAGGGGTGGGAGGGAAGGGAGGGTGCCTGGGGGTAAAAAAGATGGTAAAATTAGATGGATATCATTACCCTAAACACATGTATAAAGATACAAATGGCGTGAATATACTTTATATACCACCAGAGATATGAAAAATTATGCTTTATATGTGTAATATGAATTGTAGTGCATTCTGCTGTTAGATATAAAAAATTAGAATAGAGAAAAATATTTCAAAATTATACAGGAATTCTGTTGCAATAAAATGTTACTTTAGAATAATGACAAAAACATGGGGAACACACACCCCAAATCACCAATAATTGTATTGGAGGTGAAACAGTTTTAATGATTTATTATTGCTTCTAAAGATTCTAGAAGGAATTATGTACTAAACATATTTTTGATGGAGTACACTAGAGTGGATAAATCTGTTGAGAAAGTTGGAAAGTCAGATGGGGGTATGTGAAACTAAGTATATCACTTTGATATTCCTGATTCCATGTGAAATGGTACATACAAGTGAAGTTGCACACAGAACTTTAGGTCAAAAACTAAATTTAGTAGTTTCCAATGTGTTTGAAGTTATGTGGGTGAAGAGACCTCTATAAAGAGGTTGTGGGTTATGAAGTAAATGATTAAGTGAAAGCCCTAAAGGTTATCAAAACATAGCAACTGATACAGATTTCTGAAGAGAAAGAACATAAGTATTTATCATGGAATAATATATGTACATGGAAAGAGAACGTTGGTGTGAATATTAAAAAAAAGAAACTAGGGTAGGCATCCCTAGAATTAAAAGAAAATTCAAAATATTAAATTAATCCAAATTTCCTAACTTTGCATAGGTGAAAAGTGAAATAATGGTATATTTATGGTATATTATATAAAATATGGAATTTTATATAACATGAAATAACCAAATAAGTATAAATCAAGGTAAGTTAAAATCAATATAATCATATATAAAAACTGAAATAATGGTATATTTATATGGTATTATATATATATATATATATATATATATATATATATATATATAAATGGTATACTATACAAATAATGGTATATTTGAAAAATATAGCTAAGGCCGAGAACAGTGACTCATGCCTGTAATCTCAGTGGCTCAGGAGGCTGATACAGAATGATAGCAAGTTCAAAGCCAGTTTCAGCAACAGTGAGCAATTCAGTGCTGAGAAATTCAGTGAGACTCTGTCTCTAAATAAAATACAAAATAGAGGTGAGATTGTGGCTCAATGGTTTAGTGCCCATGAATTTGATCCCTGGTACCAAAAAGAAAGGAAAAAAAATACACACACACACACACACACACACACACACATATGATTAAAGAACCTTACAGAATATATAACAAAATACAAAGAGACTGCAAATAGAAGAGTAAAAGTGTTGGAGTAGATACTGTAGATATCTACTACATGTTTACATGTTTACATGCTCTAGTAATATCCCTGAGGATAAAAATAAAGCTCAAGTTTCAAAAGTTCCATTTGACTGCTTTATGAGAATATTAAAATACAATTGAATATACTTCTTAAAAATTATAGTAAAGCATTTGTAGTCAATTTAAAAATAACAAGCTATATGCTATATAAAGTCTCCCAGATAGACACAGAAATAATTTAGAATAACAATAATTTTGCCATCCAAAATATTAAATATAGGAAAGAATAAAATATATTGTTTGTACACACACATATGTGTAAACATCTACAAATACACATAGTTAATGTTTAAGATTAATATTCTAAAAAATTGTCCCTTTATTCCCTCTGAATTATATAGTAAATTACTTCACCTCTTTAATCTAACACTGGAAAAGTGATGTAATTATTACTATAATTTTTGATTATATAAACAATTATAATTTTTAAAAGGTGTGAAATCATTTTAGGTAAGCAATATTTTATAAGTTCTAGAAGTTTATCAATATTTAAATAAATTTGAGAATAGAATATATCTTTGCCCTAAAAAATAGAAATGTGTTTGTTTTATTTTATGTCCTTAAGGATTACTATTGGAAACTATGTGCTCCAATGTGTTTGTTTAATATTTTAAATGATTCAAAAAAATTAAGTAATTTGATAATTTACATTTGTAATTTAATCTTATTTGTGTCTAACAAATCTTATTTGTGACCTCAATTTTTATAGGTATGAAATTCTCAAAACTTGCTTTTCAATATTTCATCTAGTCATAACATGATAGCAAGAATTATGCAATGTACTACCTGTTTACCTAAAAACTGAATTATATATAATTTTAAAGAAATGAACTGAACCTTTGCTAAAATTAATTTCTATATTTACCATTCAATTGTCATCTTTTTAGTAAAGAAAATTTTATTGCAACTTACCCATAAAAAATAAGTGATTGTTGATTGTCACAATCAGTGTTAACAAATCATATGCTGACCTCAATAAAATGTAAAATTGATATTAAAATTAAAATTTCACTTAGAAAATTGACATAATTCTCTTAGTCATTTTACACACATTTTTAAAAACACTTTTGTTGAGTAAATCAGTCAAGCAAACATGAAAAGTTTCCTCTTTTTTATTTTCTTGTTCCCACAAAGATTTTAGAGTGTCTCAGAACTCATAAGACTAAACACCATGAAATTAATAATTGAAAGAGCTAATAACAGTTTTAAAATCATGAAATAGAATAAAACAAGATATGAATAATATTGACTTTATGGAAGGCACACATATTAAATAATATTTTGAAGCAATGTCATTTACAAGCTTTTTCACATTGGCTGATTCCAGAAACTGTGCTGAAGGTGTTAATTTAATGAATCATGAAAGTCAACATTTTATTGATGGTTGGGTTTATTGTTCAATATGTGCATAGGTAGAATGCTTGGGGGTATGTAGTCTTATTGACCTATCATAATTGTATGCATCTTCCTTCTTTTCCAAGAACAAAATATTAGAAAATAACATTATACTTAATATATGCTTATTTTCTCTGTTTAACCTCATCACTCACTGTTCTTCAATAATAGAACCATCCTGCATGGCACAATACACTTCCTTCAATCCCTGGTGCAGCACCTGGACCACTCCTTGCTTTCATTGTTTATCTTTTATCAGATTTTAAATTTTATCAGAAGTTCTCATACATTCTACTACTGGGAACCACACAGTTTAAATTCAATTTTTGAGTACCCCAATCACAATATATCTTTAGAACTTGTGTACTTCAGTCCCATGTTCCTTGACTGTTGTCATGCTTACTCCCTTATTATTAATTTTATATGACATAGCTCACTATAGTTACCCCTGTACTTCACTTTCAGAGATGCTGATTTTCTTTTTCCTCTTTCATAATCTAATAAACAACTCCAAATCTTGTTTACCCGTTCCCCTAATTTCTGTGCCTGGAGTGAGCTGAGGAATAAAATTTGAGATACACACACACATGTGCACACACATGCACTATGATACGTTTCATTTTAAATTAATGATTGGTTTGGACATGAAGCTTATAGAAGATCTGACTTATCCTGGTTTTGAGCTCCAGAACCACTAAAATAATTCTCATTTCCCTGCTCCTATTCCTCCTTCTCCTGTTCCTCTTGCTCTTCCTCCTCCTCCTTCATCATCACAATCATGACCAAAATGAGGAGCTGTATTTTAAAAGTTGCTGGAAATCCTACATAGTTCAAAATAAATCTATTATTGTACTGCAGGACAAGTATATTTTCCTCTTTCTTTAAGTTTCTAGGATTTCCCCTCCTCACTCATATGGTTCATGACACTATTCCTGGTTTTCCTGAAATAAGATCACAAAGAACTTCTCTTTTTCCAGGGGACAAATCTGTGTATGAGCTTCTGTGCTCATACACAGATTGACGTGAATACACAGATTATGACGTAAATAAGCCACCAGGGGCCTATCTTGGACACTGAGTTCCATTTGTACTCACCTTGCCAAAGACACCTCACCTGCAAGTACACCTTAATTCTTCAGAACACTGTTTTTGAAATTCTTATCACCATATAAATTTAGTGTAATACATTTATTTACAGATTTATGAGGAAAACAAAAGAACATATATTTTGCCCCAGTTTTCGCCACCAACTCCTGCCCTTTTCTTGTCTCTTTTGTAACAAATCCAAGTACCTCAGTAAAGGGGTAAGAACTTACACACATGTCCTCATTTGTTTTCTTCTCCCAGAACACACTCAAGCATAAGTCAATATTGATTTATCTCATATAACTCTAGTAAGCTCATCTATTTCCTCCATATGAGCAAAATGAATGGAAAATTTGTCTATAGTCTTTGGAGTTTGGGGATATTTTTTACATATTTCACTCCCTTTTTCTTTTAGAAAATATTTTAACTTGTATTACACCTTCATTTATTATAAAGTATACACACACACACACACAAATACAAATTGTGCACAATAAGGATTTATAGTCCTGATCCAGTTTAGGGAATAATAAATTATTACTATCACTTTTAACTCCTATTGAATATCTTTCCAATCATATTCTCCTTCTATTCTCTTACAAGGATAAGCTTTATTCATAATTATATTATTATAATCCTTCTGCTTATCTGTATTATATAAAAATATGTCGTACTATATGTATTAATTTGAAACTTTTTCTTTCTCAATGCTATTTCTTAAGATCCATCCATTATACAAGGAAATAAATTGCTTGTTTTCATTGCTGTATAATGTCATCAAGTGAATGTGTCACAACGTATTTATTCATTCTTTTGTCCCTTACAATGTTTCAATGAAATTATAACAATTGCTAATATGAATATTCTTCCTGATATGCATGTGAAAGAGCTTCCCTAGAATTTTTAAGTAGAAGTATAATTGCTGAATCATAATTTTAGATCCATATATTTAAATATATTATGATTATATTTATATCTCAAAAGCTACTCTAATTTTAATTTGAATCCATATTTTATTAAAATTCCTATCATTTGATATCTTAGTCAACACATGAACTTTTCACACTTGAAAATTTCTTCCAGTTGAATAGGTATAGGACTTTTTTTTACTTTAATTTCTGTTCCTATTCAGTAATTGTCTTTATTACATTTTCTGCTATTTATTGGCCGAACATTTTTCCATCTTGTAAAATCATTTTTTATGCCTTAGTCCATTCTTGTTATTTTGTATTGATTGTATTTCTTCTGTTCAATGTGTGATAATATTCATTTTAATCTCTGCAGATAATTGGATTCAGCATAATATATCAGAACATATTCTTATTATTGGTATATTCAGATTATGGTACATGTTATGTATTAATTAATACTTCAATAATATATAAATCATGCATAATACTAGTACCCTGTATAAGAACTATAATGTTAATAATGACTTAAATTGGCTGTTCATTTTGTATTCTATTTTCTCCAAGAAAACAGCTCTGCTGATTTTATTTTATGAGTTCCTTGATTTTATACATGTGTGAATTACCTTCATATAGGCACACATCTCTAAAAATAAGTTTGTTTAGTTTTGATACGTTTAACATTATTTTTAAAATGTTGAACTTTGGCATTTTCCAAGACTTATTTTCACATTAACAATAATAACATTAATGTATTGTAACTGTATAATACATGTATAATGTATAACTGTAGCTTATTATCTTTCCTATTATTATCAAATCCTGTTGCATGTATATACTGTGGTGCATTTTTCCATTCTTGCATGGCTGTTAGTTTGAGTCATTTCAAGTTCATTTTACATAGGATCAGTTTTACCATTCTTGAACACATCCCCTAGAATACATGCACAAGATTACTTTACACCTAGTAAGATGGTGGGTCATAGAGTATGCAACTGCTCAAATTTCCAAGATAATACTAATTTATTTATCAGTATTCTCTCTCATTATCTGATACAAATTTATCTCTAATTATCTGATGTAAAGTATCATTGGTAAAGCATATTATATACATTTTCTTGGATTTTCAACACTTCTCACTTCGCTTTACAAATTGCAACTCTTTCTCCAGTCTTTAGTATTTTTCTTTGATTCTCTCCAAGTCATGCTTTGATATCCAGTACTCTTCTAATCACACTTGCTCCATGGTGATAATATTTAGTCACAAATAATTAAAAATCATCTATAGCTGATGTCAACCAATTTTATTGTGGTTATTTTTTTTTCTTCCAATTATTCTAGTCAAATACCCTTCTCTCAGAACTCTTGTTCCAATTTAACCTAACTACCGTCACTATTTTAAATGGCATTAAAGACATACCTCCTCTGTCCTGGATCACTGGAGTAGCTTACTATTTGCTCATTCTGCTTTCTCTTGTACCATTATATCATTTATCCTCAACAGGGAAATTGTTTTATTAGAATATAAGTCAGATCACATAAATGATTTTCTCAAATTCAAAATTGACATTTGGATTTCTACTAAAAAAATTATTTTTAAAATATTTTTCTTTTATTTGTATGTGGCTCTGGGGATTGAACCCAGTGTCTCATACATGGTAGGCAAGCACTCTACCTCTAAGCCACAGCCCCATTCCTCAAACACAATTCTTAATGAAGCTTCTTTGACTATCAGCTTCATTCAAAGTCCTTATTTTTCTTTATTTATTATTATTTTTTTTGCTTTATACTGATTTCTGTTTGCAAATTCTCTTCTCTACTAACCTCAACAAGAATGTAAGCTTTATAAGGGCATGAATCCCCAGTTTCATATTTGTAGAAAAAAAACTGCACCTCATGGATGGTTGGTATACACAACTTGTTAGTTAATAAACAAAGCCTTCTGGTTAATAAAAAGTGATTCACATCAAATTTGTAATTATTCTACAATTTCTGTAAAGTAATGACATGAATATAAAATAGTATAGTTTTCTATCTTGACTGTGTTTCCTTTATTACAGATTAGGTTGAATTGCTCTTTGTGTATCTGTATTTAATGTGTTTATATATATATATATATATATATATATATAACTATATATAAACTTTGTCCATTTAAAAAATAAGATTATTTTTGTTGAGTACTCCCTGGTATAAGGGATTTGCATATTTCATATTATCAAATAACTTTGTATTATTGAATCCTTAAAAGTAACCTCATAATACTAGAATTATTACTTTAAAATTTGAATTTAATTTGTAATTGGTATATAAATTCATAAAAATTGTGCATAATTAAAGAGTACCTCTGTGATGTTTTAATACATATGTGTATTTTGTAATTAGATTCAACTTCTTTCGTCTCAAATAGTTACAATTTCTTTATGATGAAAGCATTCTAAATACTTTCTTCTAACTTTTCAAATATACAGTACATTATCATTATTTATACGCACCCTACTATGCAGCACACCAGTGCAAAAGCACTCTACCTACAGTCCTCTTGACTGTATATTTCTAAAGCATGATTTTAAAAAAACCTAGAGTTTGTTTTAAAATAAATAAACAAAAGACCTCTCTTCAGCAGGCCAGAGAACCCACCCATTGCTTGCCAATTGACAGAGTAAAAGCCATTATGATGAAATAAACCAATCAAAACCACTCAAACTGACTTCCGGAATGAGTCAAGATAATAAATCAGAATAAGTACCACATCTTAGGTGAAACCACAGGGTTAACTGCTACCTTATAAAATTTAAATGATATAGTATATCATCACTAATATTCCTATTTTATTAATAAACTTAGATTCTTTCATAAAAGAAAACAGAAAAGAAACAGATGTGAGAAGTGAATGATACTGCATTACTGTCAACTAAAGGAGATGATAACTTGAATATCAACTTCTGTTCAAAATGTGTTATCTTTAATTTTATTGATTATTAGTAGCCTCTGGCAGCTGGTATGCATGTCTTCTGAAGATATTCCTTAGATTCTCTTTAAGATAAAGAATTAAAATCTTTTCACATTAATATGAACAGAAAAGCACTGCATACCCACTGAGTTGTCACATGGATATGTTAATTACCATGCTTGTAGTCATATAGTTCAAATGACCTAAGCATCTTACTTAGTCTTGTGCAGAAAGGCATAGTGATCCACTATATTAATGACAGAAAGTGTATGTTTTCCTAGTGTTGCAGTCATCTATTGTTGCTTCACAAACCAACCCAGAATTTAGTGTCATAAAATGAAGTGTCATGATTTTGTGTACTACAGCTGAAACATTCTTTCCCTAGCAATTGTAATATGAAGAAAACACCAGAAATCCAGGTAACTGTCTAAATCAAGGCAACAAAAATGTGGCCCCAGTCAAACCACCCTATCTCCTCCAGCAGTTCAAGCCTATTGGTAGGGAGGGAAGAAGCAGAGTAGGAAAAGAATGCTACTTCCTGAACAGGTTCCAGTATGAGCAATTGGGTAGGAGCTTAAATTCCTCTTAAGAGGCAGGAAGACTGATAACTGAAATTTATTAGAAATACGGGGTAAATTCCATCAGATGTATAAGGATGCTTCCAAAGGGACTGGTTGGCTCTCTGGTACTGGCCTGAAGCATGCACATAAATTGGATTGAATGGGCTCCTTGGTCAGAGAAAAATTCCCAGTTTCTTGAAGTGGGAATCTGAACAATGTTTGATTTAAAGAAACAAATCAGTGTCTCCAATGCTTCTCCAGTATAGCTTTACACTAAAAAAAAAGGGCAAGGTTTTTAAAAGGCTATTGGAATGAGGCTTTAAACTAACATCAATGTATTAAGAGAATATTAAATATTATACAGTCTTCCTTAGATCCCTTACATTTGCAAGCTAAAAAATAGGAAGATGTAGTTGTATATGTGGAGAACTGAGTGGCATGAGTAGAAAAGCCACAGTCTCTGATAAATAGCCCTCATCTTACAGTCACTGTTCTACTTCCTGGTAAGTAATGAAAAATCTATTTATTAGTCAATACATTCTTTACACCTGTAAACATTATGTCAAATAACTTTCCTTAAAATCAAAAAGGACTATTTAAATTTTTCAGAATCATCAATTAATTTCTTTTCAAATTGTTATAATATTTTCAGAAACTCTAAGGATACCTATTAAAAATTCACTTGCTACACATGAATATTTCTGGACCCTACAAAAATTCAGAACATAGCACTAAACTGTAATAAGGCAGGAGAGATATTAAATGGGCTTGAAACACATTAAGAATTAATATTCATACTCAATTAAGTGTGGGAGGATAGATTAGTAGAATGCATAAGATTAAACAATATTAATATCAATAATAATTATTCAGCACATGTTTATCAGAGAATAAAAGCCTCCAGAATACTAGAAAGTAAACTCACAGAATAAGACTGACTTCCCCCCTCCACTTTTCAACATTGCTTCCTGGAATTAAGTGTCCCCAGGAAATTCACATGTCAAAACATTTTATTTCTTGTAGAGAGCTCACTGATGTATCTCTTCTAACATTCCTGCCATTCCTTTGAGCCTACCTGTCCCCCATCACTATCATAAAGATAAATACGAAGCAGAAATTCAGCTTTAAATCTCTTATTGTGACTCACATACATTTGTTTCTCCCAGCAATGATTTTTAAATAGCAGTGGGCTATGAATGAACTAATATTATTCTGTGATCCTAATATCTTGTAGCATAATTTACATATTGTTTTTTGGGGTGTAATTTTCATTTGCAAAATTATATTCATTCTCAATGAACATTTTGATGCTTTTGAAATGTATATGCCCATGTTAATACTACAACCATCAAGAGGGAGAACATTTCTCCCAACCAGAACGTTCCCTCAGTGACTTTTCTAATTGATCCAATCCCTACGCTCCACCCAGCCAAAACTAAAACATACTCCCTTTCTGCATTTTATTACCACAGATTAGTTTAGCCCCTTTTAAAATAGGATGTACATATTGAAATGCAATATACTCACTTTTCTGTTTGCCTTCCTTCACATAATGTAATGTTGTGACACAAGTACCTGGCATTTTGTTTATCACTACTCTATTTTTGTTGTTAAGTATGCTAATCACTCTCCTGTCTATCAGCATTGGAATTATTTCCAGATTTGGGCTATTATGAATATCTATTATGCACATTCCTGTTAAGTGTGATATGCTCATATGTTTCTCTGTGCTCCACAAGGCCTATACAGTGGATATACAGCCAGTGTGTTTTCACAGAACAGTTGTTTTTTTTTAGTTTGCAAAGGCATTTTTAAGACAAATTTTAATATTTTGCAATAGCACTAGCAATATATCAGCATTTTACTAGTTTTAATTCTTATCAACATTTTGTATCAGAACACATATATTTTATTATTGTCATTTTATGAACATTTAATATTTCATGTTAGTTAATGTTAGAATATCTAAATAATGAAGCTATTCATTTCTTTTTGAAACTGGGCATGATTGAAGTGTTTATGAGTGTGTGTGTGTGTGTGTTGTGTGTGTGTGTGTGTGTGTGTGAGAGAGAGAGAGAGAGAGAGAGAGAGAGAGCGCACAAGACAGTGGTGTCTGTATGTCTTTAGACCTTTTGATTTAATTTTTTTTATTTTTATCAGTACATATGTATACCAATATAAGATCTTCATTCGATAAATGTATTGCAAATATTCTGAATATTATTTCAGTCAGCATCTTGCTATTTCTTTTGTAATGCAGTTTTTATTAAATAGGCATTTGCTTTTGTTTTAATAAAATTGGATTTTTCATTTATATTCTTTTATGGTTAATAGTCTGCTTCTAAGAGATACCTACTTGAAATCTATAAATAAGTAGATACTATGTAATTGATATATTACATAGTATCCACTTATGTATATACTATTGAATAAACAGCTTTCTATTTCACTTTGAAGGGATTATTTTCTTTGTAGTACAACTATATGAGACTTTGTGATAGCCACTGCTTTTTGACAATATCATGGAACACGTTATTTTTATTTAATCATTTAAAAATCTTTTCCTAGGAGCAAGTATGTTGTATAGTTCTATGTTCTAATAAAATTGATTTTTTTTCTAATTTTGATAGCAATCTTTTGCTTACATCACTGTTCAATACAAAAAAAATTGATACTTATCATTTTGTTCTGAGTTTCTCAGAGAACAAGAAAATAATTCTTAAGAGTCAAGTAAATACTATGAATAAAACACTTAACATCAGTGGTTACTTATAACAAACTTTTACACATAATAAACAAAATTGTAACCATAGTTAAAATTGTAGCATCTACAAAAACTCACTTTCTGATACTTTTGAAGAAAACAATTTTATTTTATAGAATATATGTTACTTTTTATTAAAATTTCAGTAAAAAAACTAAGTTGAATTTCAGTATTTTAAAACGTAGAAAATGTATGCCCAATTGTGTTCACCATATAGGAAAAAAAATGACTTCTTTTGTCAAAGACTGACTCTATAATGTTTGATGAGTATTTTAAAATAGTGACAGTTCTCATTTTGAGGGCAGTTTCAACCTCATTTCATGCTTAATGAAATGAACCTAATTAGCCCCTTGCATTTTATATTAGTGTTTAGGTCATCTGAGACCAATTTTAATATTTGCCTTCATCTCCAGGACTAATCCCACTCCAAGAAGTAAAGAAAGGGATAATTAGTTTCTATCATGTGAAGACAACCCTTTTTATGTATGCTCAGTTTATAGAAATATAGTGTGGTCTTATTTTTAAAATCTCACTGAATTATAGTCACCTGAAAAGTCTTGCATCAATATATAGTGTCATTATTTGTGCCACACAGTTAGTAACAAGAGACAATTCCAATGCTATAATCCTTTCTTGTTATTATGGTTTGTAATTTTCTAAATTGTTATTAAACATTAAATATTCATGAGTTTGTTTTAGTTTTTAGTTGTCAGCAATGATGCAGTATGGTGCTGGGGGCTAGCATTTCTTATGGACATTGTTATTAATCAAGAAATGAAAAAAAATGCTCCTTAAAGAATAACCTCTATGAAATAATAAGAGTGCAAATTTTGTATTCTTCTAGTCATTCTAGGAGAAATTTCTCAAGTATTTTTTCATTAAAAAGAAAAATCAAAGTCAGGAAACAATTCAGAACTAAGACAGTTAATCTTGCCCTGGTGAATATTGACCTAGACTAAATATGTGGTAAAACTTTTCAATGTACTTAATCAATGAGCATCTTTGAAATCTATTTCTGAGTTATATGTTTTGGAGAATTATAATACCATCTAAGTGCATACTGTCTATAGATAAGCTTTGAGAAGTTGTGGGCCCCAAATTTTCCTAAATAAGCCTCTACTCAAAATATATAGTAGTGTAGATTCAACTTCAGCTTATGAATGACACTCTTTAGGTAATTGTGTAATTACAAAATGTGTACATGTAGGCTTATATTTGAGAAATAGCAAATCATAAAATATTTACTTCCCATATAATACAAATAATCAAATGTGACTCAGTTTAAATATCTGTACACCCAACATTGTGTTTCCTTTTAAAATTATATATTACATAGAGTTTTCACAATAAGAATATTTTATTTTGAATAGTTCTAATGCCGATACTATGCTGAGATCTGCTGAATCAATGTTTGCTACTCTATGGTCAGACATCTTGATATTCTTAATATCCCAATTCCATGGAGTGACAGTAAATGTGGATGTGTTTTTAATGAGCCAGGATTACAAAAATTGTCATTACTTCATTATCTGATGAACCAAATTGTATAGATTCCCCTCAACTAGCTAGTGCTCAGAATTCTAAGAGTTTCTGTCCCAATGAGCACAATCTTCTAGAGTCCTCCGGAGCCTTTGGATTTCATCAGGATCATCTCTCCACTGAGCACAGTTCTGTTGGGGTTTGTGATGGTCAATATTGGCTGTCAACTTCACAGGATTGACAGACACCTAGAAAATAGGTAAGGCACCTGGATGTGTCTGCAAGGCCTTTTCCAGAGACAACTGGGATAAGCATCTGTGAAGTGAGGAGGAGAGACCCACCCTAAGCTTAATAGATGGCACCAGCCAGTAGGATGAGGGCATAAATGGAACAAAAATTAGAGGAAAGGTGGAACTCACCCTCACACAACCTCCATTTATTGTGAGCAGGTGTGTGTTTTGCTGTCCCCAACATGTACAGCTATGAGACTTCAGATTTTTCAGCCTTTGAACATAGACTCTCAACAGTGACTTTGGAAGGAGCTTCCAGGCCATTAGCCTCAGGCGGGGGGCTGCATCTTTGGTCCCTCTTATGCTGAGGCTGTCCACTTCTTGAACTGAACAGTCAATGGATTCCCCAGTTCTCCTGTCATGAGATGGCCATTGCGGGACTAATAGGTTTACGGAAATCCACACTAACGTAATAAATATACTCATAATTATGTATGCATTCTGGTGTTTATTTTTAATCTAAAGAGCCCTCATACAGGGCTACTATATTTAAGCAAACAAACAGAGGTTACCTGGTTTAAATTAGTCTAACTTAAGGATACCTAATTTTTCATTTGAGGTTAAACTCCATATATTATTTGACATCCAAATTACTCTTCTAAAACTGTATTCTTCATATATACTACCACTCAAAATTCACTGGTCAAAACAAATTACATGCATATGGAAACTTCACAGTGACGGGGAACAGAAGTGATATTTGTTCCAACGAAAAATGAATATCAAAATTATTTTTTGTGTTTAGGCATAATTTTAAATCTTATGTGTGAGAATTTGTGGATGTGAAATGTCTGTATATCTACCTCTATAAATATTAAATATTTTCCCCTTGTTTAAATAAGGAGGAAATCCCTTTAATGTTAATTAACTATTCAATGTTTAAGAGTCTTTAATTTTAATAGCTGTGTGTGTTACAAATATTTACCTGAAGATATAAATGTACTCTAATATATGCTATCTAGATTCATATATATATGCTTTATAGTTATAGTTTTTCTTTCTTTCTTTCTTTACTTTTTTATTATGATATATGCTTTATAGTTATAGTTAATATATAATATAATATATCATATAATATATGCTTTATAGTTATAGTTTTTCTTTCTTTCTTTTCTTTTTTTATGGCAATAAATAATGTCCTCTAAACCCTTGTTTGAGATATTGTTTCTAAGAGACTTGTTTTTTATTGTTTTCTGGCATATCATGAAAAACATTTAAAACTGTCTCTGTGATGAAGTAATTCTTATTCCAATTTAATTATGTTGTTTTGAAAATACATTTGTTTATTGTTTTAATTGAATATTATTTTAGTTAAAGTAGCACAGCAACTACCTGAATATATATTGGCTTGAATATAATTTTCTATGGTTTCCTAATAAATTAGTAAAAGGCCAGAAAGGGTTTACTTAGGCAGTTCTCATCTGGGTCTGTCATCCTGAATTTGCAGCATGGTGGCTTGGGCTGGTTTCCATAGATTTGAATGGGCTGGAGGATTCACTTTAAAATTATCTCACTCATGTTTCTGAAAAAAATGAAAATGACCTCAATTCTTCTCTACTTGGGCCTCACCAAGGGACTTCTTGAGAGTTCTAACAGCAAGCAGCTGGCTTCCCTCAGAGTGAGAAATCTAAGAATGTTCCACTGCCTTTAAAACCCAGCTTTAATTTTACATAACACAACTTATGCTATATTTTATGGTTAAAACAGTTACAAAGAGTTTGCCAGGTCTGGGGATAGGAAACAGAGATCTCACATCACAATGGAGGAATGTCAAGTCAAACTGGAAGAAAAGATTGTGGAAAGGGGTATATTGGTGCAGTCACTTTTGGAAAGTATAATCTGCCACAGTTCTCCCTGTGTTCACAAATTATATCACTCCCACGTATAAAATATACACATCGCCTCCCCATGTCCTATAAAATTTTTATAAAGAAATGTACTGGAAACAAGGCCAGCTTAAACTAAATTAGAGAGAAGTCATTCATTCTCAAAATCTTATACACAAGTAATAAGTAGAAGAGAATTTTCAGTGAAAAAAAATCAGCTGTTTTCTATGGGAAACCAAAGATGCTTCAGAATGTGAAATGAAGGGCAAGAAGAAAAACCCAAATCAACAATGGCTCATTTTTAGGCAGTAAAAGAGAGGCCCATCAAATTACTATTGGTGTGTGCTAGTGAGATTTTTATAATTGGGGCCCAGTATTTTCTATGTGATGCATTTTGGAATGCAATGCCCCCTTGTATGTTGAGTGCATGAAAGCTATACGTAACCAATTGCAGACTTTTGGGGGGCAGTGCTACCTGCTGATCTAATACTGGATTTTAAAAAATCATAGATTCCAGGGATCAGAGGACTCTCACAGGTGTAAAACATGAGATCATGTATAGAAACTCATGGTTGATTGAGGCTTTTTTATTGGATTGTGTTTGTCCGATATTGACATGCTTACGAATTATGAGTTTTATCATGATAACTCGGTTTGGAAAAGCATTTTCATCGATTCATGTTGCTGTAGATGGATTGACTGGGTTCAAGTGGATTTTTTTCTTTTTTTCATGTTTTCTTTTGCTATGTTTCTGTGTTTATGGTACAATTCAGGTTTTCCTGTAGTTTAGAAATTTTTGTATTCCAACCATATGAAGTTTTCCTTCATAGTTTCCAGGAAATACTTTTTCATGTCCTTAACATATCTATTTTAAAAATCTCTTTTCTCTCAAACTGTATTTAGTAGGTGTTTTAGTCAGCTTCACTGTAACCAAAATACCTAACATGAACAACTGACAGGAAAAAAAATGAGTTTTATCTGGGGATCAAAGTTTCAGAGGTTTCAGTCCATATAGAGACAACATCATTATTGCTCTGGGCCCAAATAAGGCAGCACATCATGGAGGAAGGGCCCAGCAGAGGAAAGTTGCTCATCTCATGTTAGTATAAAGAAGCAGAATTGTGCAGGAGTGGCGGGTAGCTACAGAGACAGAGGGACAGAGAGGTAGGGTGATGTGGCACTGGAATAAAACTCTTCTAGGGCATGCATCCAGTGACTCACCTCATTCAGTTACCACCTCAATGGTCCACTCAAATAAGAATGGACTGATTTGGTTATGAGTCTCATAACCTTTTAATTTCACCTCTGAATATTTCTGCATTAATAGGAGCTTTTGGGAAACACTTCATATCACAACCATAACAATAAAAATACAGAAAAAAAAGATTTAGAGATATTAGAGGCCTGTCTAAGGAGGTTAGCAACTATATATCACAGTAACTGTTGCAAAAAGTAATTGAGTACTTATGTGATGTATACTCCCACAAAAACTTCTGAGATGTGTATTCCCATACCTTTATGCTAGAGATTTGGGCTATCTAGAAGGAACTCAGTTCAAGAAGCTGAAGCCACAGAACAAGAAGGACCAAGGATTCAGTCACAGTTTGGGGCTATAAACTGAAGTCTTCAAATTCCCTGAAGAGTCACTCATTGGAGTCTATATTCAAAGGCTGAAGAACCTGGAATCTTAAATCTGTGGCCAATGGCAGCGGTGAAAATCACTCATCCAAGAATAATTTAGCTACGATATGTAAATGAACTTCATCCTTCTGCTTTGTTCCATCTGTATCCCCAACCTGTTGGTGGCACCTCCTATATGTGGCATGGGTCTTCCACTTTCATTCCATAACCCACCTGTCAATTTTCTCTGGAAATGCCATCACAAGCACACCTAGAAATGTGTTTTACCAAATTTTTAGGTATCTCTCAATCCAGTCAAATTGACAACAGGAAGAACCATCACTGAGCCAATGTACTTCTTCTCTAAGGAGTAGAACCTTCTGATTTTATTTTAAAAAGTAAAAGCATTTTGCCTCCATTAAACATTGCAGTTTAACTGTAACTGAAACCTTTAGATTGTTCAGTCAGCCAAATATTACTAAATATCATGAAAGTTATCAAAAACAAATAAAATGTTTGCTGATGAGGAATTAAAGTTTACTTTCTTCCCCAGTGGTGTCTGGGAGAAAACTCTAGAGAACACCAGACTTAAGTTAAAATATTAGCAGCATTACCAGAATGACTAATAGGAGGTGTGACTTCATTTGGAGGTGCATTTTCAGATGATGTAACTGATATTTGGATCAGCTGCAATAATCTGACAAAGGATGTACACAATCAAGCAGCCAGAGTTCAGTCCAAGACAGTTAGTTATGGAGCCAGGCTCTTAACCATGTGTTTATAATCTCCATAACATATAAATATATGAAATATTCATTTTCTTCTTCACCATGATTAAAAAAGAGTATGAATGACATTCACAAAATATCTCATATTATGTACTAAAATTACAAACTATATTGAGAGTAATCTAAAAGTAGTCTTAATTCTACATAAATGATGCTAGACAATTCATCAGAGGATGTGTGTACACTCAAATAGAGGTAAATAATTTCTTGAATACAAATTTTCAGTGGATATATTGATTATTCATCAAAATATAAATTTAATATTGTCTATGAAGATTCAAATGGAAATTTTTTTGGAATTATCATGAGTAATATTAAGAAACACAGAAATTGTTTTTAAATAAACACAATATAACAAGGATTAATATTCATTTAAAAAGAATCCGCAAACAAATGAATGATAATAAGTCTTATAGAAAAAAATGATAGGTTCTACTATTCAACAAAATCATTAAAAATTTTCTACCTCTTAAGTACTGCTAAACTTCATCCAAAATCAGAGAAATTAATATTGATGCTACAATGTGATTGGCAAGGCATGAAATGATTATAATAACTACTGAACAAAAATTTGTGGAAGTGGGTATTCATACAGTATTGATGGG
The DNA here is from genome assembly GCF_052094955.1 of Ictidomys tridecemlineatus. NCBI lineage: Eukaryota > Metazoa > Chordata > Mammalia > Rodentia > Sciuridae > Ictidomys > Ictidomys tridecemlineatus. The sequence continues at coordinate 178,758,947 of NC_135482.1, read as the reverse complement.
AGTATATATTTTTAAAAGCCAATTTGGCAGTAAATAACAAATTTAAAATGTGCATAACCTTGTCTCAGCATTTTTACTTTTAGAACTTCATCTTAAACTACTCTAATAAGGGTGCATGAGCAGGATAAAATTGCTTTATTGTTTATGAGTTTTAGAAACAGGGTTATTTAGGACTGTGTTAAATATCACACAAGCATGTATTCACATCAATACAGAAAAATCTCTGGTATACAAAGATACTTAGTTAATGCTTTTAAGAATGAATGAAAGGAGAATGAGAAATAATGTTAACTTTAATTGCATGTTATTTTATAAACAATATGGGGAGTATAACTAATAATGTGTCTTTGAATTATTAGATTCTTTTTTTACTTTTACAAAATACTGAATTTCAGCTGAAAACAATTACATCTATATGGATGTTTTAGAAAAGAAATAACACAACCTTCACAATGCAACTTTTTTTTTAAGTAACTGTTAGAGAACACCTGCATTAGCACTATCTGGTAGGACTAATAAAAATATAGATTATTTTTCATCCTACACAAATATGAAGAAATAATTGATGGGATAAATTTTGCACTTAAGAAGGTATCTCTCAATTTTTATGTACACCAAAATTTGAAAAAAATTGCTTTGGATATCCTAATTTTTTTTTAATGACTATGAGAGAAGAAAACTGTATATCCCTAAGATTTATTATCTTATTTTTTCTCTTTCTGCTCTTGGGATTCTGTAGTTAACTTCCATCAAAATATTAATTACAAAAATAAATGCCTGTGAAACCCTGTCACCTTATTGCGACAGGGAGGCTGTTGAACACATATTCTTATGAATAATCATTATAAATATTCACATTAAAGATTATTTTTGACTACTTTGTTGTCCTCAAAGTTGCTAAAACATTTCAAGTAATAATTTTTGCATTTACTCATATCTGTCCCAGAGGAAATAGAGAATTAAATTTATTTACACTATTAACAGTTTTCTAGTCTATCTTTATGGTTATGTATATTATGTATATTTCCTATTGTAATTTTGTCTTGTTATGAATCATATTTTTATCTTTTTATTTAATGAGTTAAAGAATATCTTACATAAATGTACTACCATGTAGATAAATGACACAAAATAAATTAAATGCATATGTAAATAGATATTTTGCCTGTAAAACAATTTCTTGATATAGATAAATAAAATATTATGTTTTAAAATGCATTTCAGTTGGGGCATATTTTAGTAATTATTTATGACATCAAATATATAAGATTCCTATTGCCAAAGGCAACAAATCTGCATTGGAATTCACAATTAGATGGTATAATATAAAGTGATTAATAAGTTGCAAATTTGCAAATGCAACTTAGAATGATACCATTTCTTTTGTATAATAATCTTTCACAAATTACTGTTTTGCATGGTTTTATTTCATCAGGTGAGAAAACTTATGATACATATATCTCTTATTTAGTTTTATTCTCAAAGAGATTACAAATTATTATTTCATCAGGTATATATTCCAGAAGGGAGTAGACATACTGAAATTTTATTAAATGATCACCATGAGAACTATTTTCTAAATTTAAAGATATTTAAAAATAAAAACCTGAGTAAAGTGAAGCTAAAATAAATTATTATAAATTAGAATTACTGGCTTAAAGGAACAGGATTTTAAAAAACAATATCAATGGAAAACAGAAATCCTATATGTTTCAGGAATTTCTTTTTTAAGATTTCAGCATTTGTAGATCATAGAAAAGAAATATTTTCATTATCCATCAACATAAGTTTTCTTCTTAATGTCCTGTAGGAGCTGAATTTAACAGGTAATGATGTTATTATTAAATTATGATAGAATTCAGAAAATCTATGAATTTACATTGGAAAAATATCTTTTTACTTCACTCTATAAAATGTATCATTTCCTAATTATAATTGTAAGCAACAAATAATAATATTAGCAAGAAAGGTAATATAATTGTTTTGGTAATAGTGTTTCAGATAATTTTCTTTGTCATCACATATTTTTTGATGCATTAAAAAAAAAATAGACTTTAACAGACTGCCAAATGGATTCATGCCACTCCAAAATGTTAACACCTGAGTACAATTTGATTTACTCCTTGGTAATATACTAGGAAATTTTTGTTTTTGTGGAGTTGTAACTCACACTTCAAATCTCAGAAAGTGTAAACTTTTCTCTGTGTGACTTTTTTTAATGTTTATTTTTTAGTTGTAGGTAGATACAATACCTTTGTTTTATTTTTTATGTGATCAGACCCAATGCCTCACCAAGCTAGTTGAGCACTCTAGTCTGAGCCACAACCTCAGCTCTTTGAATGATTTTGAAAGCAGGAGTTGTTCATTCTCAAAGTTAAAACCATTCATTTTATTATATTATTTAAGTGTGGCTTCCTACTTATCACCTTAAAGGATTTAATAGGACCAAGAACTTAATAACACAGTGCCATCTTTTATTTAACATTGTTGCAATGTATGTCAATTTGGTATTTAAAATTACTTTTAATTTGGACAAGGTCTGAAATTTAGCTTACTTTCCATGATGCATCATGTGAATTAAGGATGCCATTTCAATTTATTTCTATATAATGAATGGGAAATTATTGTAAAACAGCAAATTCTGTGTCCGTGATATGTGATTTTCTTGAATAATACTAATTTCTGAACTTAAAACATTTGGAAAAGTATTAGCAGTTAATATTTGATTTTCACAAATACCTTAAGTTATGACTGTTTGTTTTTAAAAAAATTGATGATTAATGATAGACACAGAGATAAAATCCTTAAAATGACCTTGTTTCTTCATTATATTAGAATATATTTTTTAAAATTCTATGGAGAAAAACATTTTCTGATTAATTTCTGATGACTTTAAACTTACACAGAAAAACATATATGATAGTTTAATTAACATAATTATTCTTAAATTAATAATTGTTGCCTTTGAACTGATAATAAAACAAGATATTTTTGCAAACTGATGTAAAAACTGATATTGAGTTGTCCGCATCTAAGCCTTGGAACAGAGCTCAGATACATTGGTTCCCTTGTGTGTAAGGATGCTCACCACAAGACCGATGAAAGCCAAATCACTATCTGTAAGGGCATGATGGTTCTACACTTATTCCTCCTTAAAGACAAATATATCTTCTCAGTTCAGAGAATTAAGTCTCAGAAAAAAGGTCTAAATGGTTGTTCATGTTTGAACACAGCATATAAACAAAACAATAAAATGTAAATTCAGCCTCCGAATACAAGAATGAGGAGGGATTTGTTACATAGGGCTGAAACAGAAGATACACAGTATCTTCTGTTTCAGTAACAAGTCATCTGAGGAGGATAAAAGGAGAAAGGAGAGGCATGGGAAGGAGAAGCACCTATTGGAGGAGCAGCAGGCCAAGATTTTCTCCCATCTGTAGACTCTAGACCCTTAATGATTTCCTTTTCAGTGCAGAAGATTTTTAGTTCATGGCATCTCACTTACTAATTCTTGGATTCATTTCTTGTGCTTTGGAATTCTTGTTAAAGAAGTCAGTTCCAGCACCTATATGATGGAGTATTGACCCTTTGTTTTCTCCTAACAGTTGTAAAGTTTCTGATATGATTCCTAACTCTTTGATTCATTATTATTTGAGTTGTGTACAGAGTGAGAGATAGGGTCTAGTTTCATTTTCTTACATCCGGTTTCCCCAGCATTATTTGCTAAAAAGGCTGTCTTTTTTCCAAAATATATTTTTGGCACCTTTTTCAAATATCAGACATCATCAGGTATATAGATTTGAGTATTCTTTGTTGTATTGTGCTGGTATTCATGAGCTCATTAACTCTTTTCATTTATTCTTGTTATGGAATGCATTTATTTTCCTCTCAAACTTGAAACTGAGTTTTGCTGGATTTAATAAGCTTGGCTGACAATTGTTTTCATTTAGGGCTTGAAACATATCATTTCTGGCCTTCTTGATTTTAGGATCTGAGCTAAGAAATCAAAAGTTACCCTTATCAGTTTGCCTCTAAATATGAATTGATGTTTCTGTCTTGTAGCTCTTTATATTCTTTCCTCATTTTCTATCTAGATATTTTGATTATGATATATCTTGGCAAAATTCTCATTTGACTTGTTCTATTTGGGTCCTGTAAGCCTGCTGTGTGTGGATAATTATCTCATTTCTGATAAGGGAGTTGTTTTCTGGAACTATCTCCTTGAAAATTGTCTTTATGCCTTGTGTTTGTATCTGTATCTTCTTTTTATTCCAATGATTCTCTGGTTTGGTCTTTTAATGTTGTCCCCATGTTCTTGTATATCCTAGTCATATTTTATAACGTTTTTTTTCTTTTTATTGCATTCTGTGCTCAAGATTGTAAGCTCCATCATCAATGCCTGAAGTTCTGTATTCAAGAGCTCGGGTTCTATTTTGTATGCATTCTAATCTATTAGGGGTGTTTTAAGAAAATTTTCAATCTGATTCTGTCTTTTATTTATAGGATTTATGCTTGGTTCCTTTTTCACTATTTATATTTCTTTATTACAGTGGTGTTTCATATCCTGTAATTGCTATCTCACTTACTTAGATTTTCATTTAGTTCATTGAACATTTCAGTATCTGTTTTTTATAATCATTCTCTGGGCTTTTGTCCACTACACTATCAATGGAGTCTTTTGTTGGCGAATTGTGGATTTTGGAAGGAGACTTATTTACCTGTTTCCAAGGTTTTTGGAGACCTTGGACTTGCATATCAATTAAATTGGATTTAACTCTCTCATTTTTGCCTGTATATTTTGTGACTTCTATTTTTGATAGAAAATATCTATTTTTATATAGGGACTTCTATTTTTGACTTACAAGTAAATACCAAGGGGTGGAACATGTGGTCCCTTGCTAATTTTTCCTCCTTGGGTAATTGTTGTTGGTCTGGGGGTTTTTGTCTTCTTACTTCTTTGAGTTGGATTAATGTCAGGGAATGTTGAGTTCATCAGCAAAGTCTCCAACTTTTGAACTTTTAGTGTCCCTGAGGTTCTGAGCACCTCACAGAATGGGGCAGAATAAGTAATAGTAAGAACAATTGCAAACAACACACGGTGTGGTGTTAAATACCCAGTTCCTACTATGATGTCTTCAACATTAATTAACTACAAATAAACAGGAATGGTGGGTTCAGCAATAGTCAACTGTAAAACAATAACCATGAGCTAAATCTGGCTTTAAAAAAAACAGCAGGTGTCAACTATATCATCCATAGCAGTAATGATTATATTAGCATTAACAGTGTCAGTAGGAGTTATATAAGCCAATTAGTTCTGAAAGATCATAAAGGTAAAAATACAGTTAATTATGAGGGAAGCCAATGTGTTATAAAGTTAGAAAATAGTTTATAACTTCAAAAGTGAACAGAGAAAATGCAGACAATATTCATATGAAATGAGGGGGAAAATAGAAGATGTAAAGTATTGGGAGAGAGAGCAATAGAAATTGGCCATTATCAGGAGAAGATAAAAGAGAAACAAGAGAAATAAACAAATGAAATAATATAAAACCAAGCCCAAATATACAACCCAAAAATTCCAAACCCTCAAAATACAATGCTAGGTAAATGTAATTACATTGAAAATGCTAAAAATGAGAGAAAAATTACCAAGTGTATGTATATATGTCTATGATTCTCTCTGCAGAGCCAGAAATTACACATGCATGTGCATATGCACACATGGAAGAAATAAAACAAACAAAAAAAACCTTTAATGATGAATGAAAGAATCATCTTCATTGAAGTGGTCAATCTAGTTGACCAGTTTGAGTGGACACTGTCAATGCCCAACAGCTATTCTTTCCAATTCTTCTTGAAAGAATTGGATAAAGACAGAACAAGGGTTGGAGATTATTAACTTCTTCCTGTTTTATATTGCTTTCTGTGCTGCCAGTTGGAGCAGATTAAAATTGAAGCCATTTGATATAAAACTCAGTTTCCCTTCACATCAGAATGAGGTGGGATGGGTTAGGAACTTAGGAAGTAAGTTGGCATTTTGTCCATTCTGACCAGTTTAGTGCAATCCCAACTTCTGCACAGTTCTGAAAACAGAGTTCCAACAAGTGGTGCTGAGGTTTAATAAGGTCTCAAGGTTTTGTTGGATATTATCTGCTCTGAAGAAATTAAGTAAACCCATCCCTAGGTCTTGGCAGTAGCCCATTTCTTTTGTGGGTCTAGTTCTCCAGCAGGAGTCTCCCAAGAAGTCTAATCATAGCCGGGTCAGAGGAGAGAGGCAATCCTCGACTCACTGCTGCCCAGGAGCACAGCTTTCCTGGTGCTTGGTGAGTGTATTCATCCCCACTAAGACTCCCAGCCAACTTCAGCTGATCACAAGAGTCACCAGACACAAAGGAGAAGCAAGTTGAGCTCCCCTTCTCCCTTGCAACTTAAGTGCTTCAGGGTACAGTCTATTCTGTGCCTGTTTTACTCCTGTTCTGCCAGGTACAACCTAGGTCACTCCATGGGTGCTCCCTGGGATATTGTGGCCAATTTTTTGTTTGTTTTTGTTTTTCTAATATCCTAGGTCCCACAATTGCCTTGGCAGCAAGATCACCCTGAGATGATTCTTACCTCCAATATTAGTGGCAGCTTGAGACACAGAGTGCACTTTTTAAGCACAGTGCAGACTCTGGAGAAAGTAAGATTAGGCAGAATTTTGATCTCAGGTTTTAATGCACAAAAACTCTGTTCCTCCTTGATATTGAGAATCCATGCCAATGGTGAGGCAGCTCTTTTATCTCCAGTGTATTTTTTCTTCTTTGTTTTTTCTTTGTTTCTTGTACTCAAATTTCTGAGTCCCTAAGCCACTTTGATTGTCCAAATATTAATTTTTACTAAAATTCCTCTTTCTCCCACCTTAACAAGAAGATTTATACTTGCTGCTTTGGTCTCATGCCACAACACAGCTTTGGAATGCAACTTTCCTCTGCTCTGCCATCTCCCATCTCTGATGCCTTTGATTTTTAAAGTTAATAGTATTTATACATGTTTTTCTTATCACTTTTTCACAGTGAGCATTCTGGTTTTAGGGACAATGGTTTTCTTTTTAGTCTTTGAATTAAACATGGTAATATTATTAAAATAGATCTTTCTTAGAACTTAGTTTCTGAAAATTTCATGTATTCATTTGTTTTAAATATATCTTTTTTTAAACCTGAAAATCTTTATTTAATATTAGAACTGGTGTGTGTTTTTTATTCTTTCTTTTTTTTTAATAACTATTAGGCTTATTTGAAGTCTTATGTCAGACGTATAGTACAGAATAAACATTTAACTTGCATCTTTTAAAATCTGGTACTAACATCAGAAAATTCTACTTAGAACATGTGAATTGAACTCTTTTCTGTTCTTTTTTATTGTCATTTGAGTGACTGTATTTTTTTTTTCTTAAAAAAGAAAGAAGATTCTTTCTTTCATAGCTTTATGAAAGCTTTTTATTTTTTATTCATAGCTTTACTGTGAACTAATAGTATTTTCTATGGATGCTCATTCAACATACATTACAATTAAACATATTATTTACATATGAATAATATGAGATACAATCCTTTGAAATGAGAATAGCTAATATCACTTAAAGTTTCTGTTGAGATAAATTTTTAAGGGAGTATTAAATCACTTAAGCATTGTTTTGCAATTTTTTAGTTATACATTTTTTACTTATTTAAAATTAACCTTTTTTAAAGAGAGAGAGAGAATTTTAACATTTATTTTTTAGTTTTTGGCGGACACAACATCCGCTACCGCTTGAGCCACATCCCCAGCCCCTTAAAAATAAACTTTTAATTGTTTGAAAATGTTTCCTGTATTTTATTCTTGATTTTATTTACTAAATTCTAATGTATGAAAAAAAATAAAACTGCCAATTATAGTTGCTGAGTGTTGATAGAACCAACTCTATCCCATTTTCTACTGACATGTACTCATAATATGCTGAATCTTCTTTCTTTTTTCAAGCTCATATTTCTCTTCTTATTTTCTATTCTCACACTGATTTCTTTTTTTCAAATCATTATGGCAACTTTTTTTGTATTCTATCTCATAAATACTAAAATACTATAACTGCTAACTATAATGTTGATTTACTAAAAAATTATGTTTATATGTTCTTTTCTGTTTGTTTTTCATCCTCAAATTACATAAGTAGAAAATATTTATTATGGTTCATTATTTTTAGTGGAGATAAATCTGATTGGTAATATCGTTCTGCCAGTAACTACTGCCTTCTTCAAAGTATTAGTACATTATCTATATAGCTATACCATTGAATATCAAATAAAATTAACTCTTTATTATTAGTCAATATAGAAAATAATTTATAATTGAATACAATTTCATTGTTACTGAAGAGGTAAAAATAAAATAATATTCTAAATATTCTTATTACATCATTAGCATTTTGTTGAATTTAACATACAATTCTTGTTTTACCTCAATATCTCTTGATTTCCCAGGAAACTTCTAATAATGAAGTTAATAAGGTTTAAATGTTCAGTGCATAATGAGTAGCAATCAAGAAAATATGTGAGGCTAAGCACATTGGATTTCTCCATTTTCACTCTTGTGATAATATAATTTCTAACTATGAAAATAAATGACAATCAACCAAAAATCTCCATCCTGGTCTAATTTGGATTATAATAAATTAATAAATCTTTTTTTTTTCTGCTGTGGTGGCAGAAGTAGGAAGTTCCACCCGTCTGTATCTGTGCTTCCAATCACATTTTACTGGTGCAGTACCTGTGACCTCCTTCTGCTGCTGCCAGATTCCTTCCTACTTCATCTTTCTCACCATCTTGACTTTGAGCCTTTGCATACTTCCTCTGTACTGAAAATTGGTATTGTTAATGTACTACTGATTTGGAATGCTAAATTTGCCTTTTAACATAAACTACATTCTATGTTGATGTCACTTTTAGGGGATGGTATGGAATATTTCCTTCCTATTTTTCCTAGATCAAGGCTATTTTCTTCCTCTAAATAGCCTTGATCTTCAGTCTCACCATTTATCACCACACAGAGACTGAATATTTCATGTGATAACCAGGTACCTTCCACTTACAGATTTATTGGTTGAATTTTAAATATACTACCAAGATTCTTAAACATGAAAAGTTAGATTCATTTATAATTGTTCCCCATAATTCTTGACACACTTTTCACAAGGCTTAGGTTTCTGCAAAGTAATAATCACCATAAGAGAACATACTCTGTAGACCTAAACTTTTCATCATTATTCAAACTGTAGAGGTAAGGCAAGGATTTTTAGCATATTGTGGCTCACACAGAAAACACATCCTGCTTGTAGCTTTTGCCAATAATAAGTGAATAGTTTTATGTTTGGCTTCCTGTGTTTGTTGTCCCTTCACTGCTTCAGAATTTAAGAGAGAAGCTTCATAATCTTATTAAAATCACTACTTTGAACATTTCCTTGGCTTAACCACTCTTTCATTTGGTGATATATATGTAAACCTAAATACAGTGCAGAATTAATAAATGTAAAATTAAAAATTGATAAAATAGAAAGTAAATTATTTCATAGAACTGAGAAATGTATTATGAATACATGCATTCATTGGTTCTTCAATAAATATACTTTGAAATAATTACAAAGAACATTATTAACAAAATCAGAAATTAGATATAAAGTTTAAAAATTAAATATTTTATGACAGCTTATAAAATATAGAAAATGTAATAACATAAATAACTTGTATGTGACAATGCTTATCAACTCTGTGGAAGCTGAGTGAAATTTAAATCTTATAAAAACAAATTATCAAAAATTATTATTCAAAACATAGACAATATAAAAAACAAACTATCATTAACAAATTATAAAAACATTTTAGGGAATTAACATATCCAGAGAAAACTTGGGCAAAAAGCATTTCATAGATTTTATGAAACATTAGAAAAACAAAGTGACTGTATAATTTAGTACTTTGGAAGCATATAAGAAAAAATTTATAATTTTTTTACTCAACACTAGTAATGAAACAGAAAAGTATTAGAAAAAAATTAAAGGAAAAATCATACTAAACAGATAAAATACTAGTTTTAAGCTTCTAATTAAGATATATAAAGTTAATATATAAAAATAATAAGCAAGAAGATTTAGGAACAATTTGAAAGATAACAAGGTGTTTAGATATTTTAGTATTTTTGAGATAGAATACAAAAAAAGGTTGCCATAATGATTTGAAAAAAGAATCAGTGTGAGAATAGAAAATAAGAAGAGAAATATGAGCTTTAATAAAGAAAGAATATTCAGCATATTATGAGTACATGTCAGTAGAAAATGGGATAGAGTTGGTTCTATCAACACTTAGCAAACTAAAAATAGATAGCAATAGTCTTAGTTATATAAATAATACCTCTTAAAAATGTAAATGTTGTATGTAATAATAAAATATTTACAGACTTCTCTCAAACTAGAGTTGAAACAAATATGCCACTTAGAATAAGTTCTTACTCAACAACACAATAGTTATGAAAAACAACGTAAGTGTAAAGATTAGTAAGGGAGAAATAAAACTTAATCTTACTTTTATGTTTAATTGTGCACTTAGAAAATATTGACTAGGTAGAGAAAGTAATATATATAATAAGTGTTTAATGAATTAAATTTAGTATTAAAACATTTTTTGCTGATATAAAGTTACCAAATAAAAATTATTTTTTGATGTTTTTATCAGAAATAAATACTTACATGATGAAATTTTAAGATTGTTTATAATTTCCTCAAAAAACATTACATACATAGAACTAAGTCCGAACAAAAAGTTCAAATCAACTCAACATGACATTATTATAAATTTTTTAAAATAAAATAATTAAAATAGAATATTGCCTAGATTATACTAAAATTTAAATAAAATAACAAAAAAATAATTATTCACTGAGGAAAATTAGTATGGTATTACAAAACCACTCTAGATGTAATATTGATAAGTACTAGATGAGAGCATATTCAGAACAATCCAAAGCAAAGAGGGGTGGGGCGTATAGTATTTTGCTCTTATTTTAGGATAGTTAAAAATTTACCCTCAGCCCATATTTAATACTCTGAAAATAAATGTTCAAGTTGAGTTCATTTTCTAATTAATACTTCTGAAATTGGGAATATTTTGTCAATGTACTCTTTTTATGTATTTTTCACACATTAACTTTTCTTTTAGTCGTAAGTAATTTAGTAGCTATCTCCTGCTGGCATCATCTATGAAATAGACTGTTATGCTTAATACATATTAAAACATATTTTAATAGAATAAGTCATTGTTTATTTCAAGAAGATTCCCACGAATATAGTTAAGCACACAGGCATAAAGCTGAAATGTATGTTTAGCTAGGAGGAAGTAATACATTAAATACAAAGCAATAACTATAACATACACATTTCCACATAAATTGATATTAGACTCATATTATAATAACAGTAACCTCTAAAGCATGGACATTCCATTCCAACAACCAATACTTGCAAGAAATTCTGAGTGTAATTAGAGTTATGTCCCAATATGTATTGGACAGAAATCTACTTAAATAGCTTTCTTTAGAAGAGTGTAAGTAGACTTCCCAATGCACTATTATACCATTGATGCCTTAAACTTTTAATAAAATTATAATTTAGACAAAAAAAATACTTTGGCGCTTTCTTTATTTATTAAAACCTTGGTTAACTTTCACGGCAGGAACTGATTACAGGGAAGAGATAAGCACATATTAATCCTAGTGGCAGCTTTATATTGATATCAAATGTTAAACAGATATTGCTATATATGAAAGTTTAAAATTGCTTACTGTTTTGTTTCTACCAATGTATCAGAGGAATAAAGATTATCTTCATCAATTTATAAATATTTTGACAAGTCATTCCAAACTTTGGGAGATTAACAAGAATATAAAATGAATTCAGTAGCAGAATGATGTATTTTTAGAACAGACTTTAATAATCAGTACTTTTACCCCAAAATATTTATTTGGATGAAATGATTCTGAAAAAATGTAAACTAAATTAAAGAATACTTCATAGAGATACTAAATCTTAATTATATACATTGAATTTCTTTCTATTATAAAATGTAATATGTGCTATATTCATTTCAGCTTCATATTTCTTTTCTGCTATACATCACAAATATAATCTACTTACTCATATTAGCTCAGTTATATTTACCAGGACTTTGGTATAGAGAAGAAAGTATTTGGGGAATAGAATTATCATAGCACTTTAGGAATAAATAGCTGAGAAAATCAAAGGAGAAAATCAAGTTTTTATTGCAAACCCACACAAGCAACTTTCTTATTTTGGAACTTGTCTCTAATAGATGCTAAATAAGTTTGAATGCAGAATAATTTTGTCTGACTCATTTCACTCTCTCAATGCAGAGAAGTTAAGTGTCTTTGAGTGTATAAAAAGGAACATCAAAACTGCAGAAAATTATCTCTTGTTTACTTAAAGTAATACATATGTATATATAATTACACATATATAAATTCTATCTATCTACCTATCTATCCATCTATCTATCTCCTAATGGAGACCTAATTGTAGCATGCATGATTTGTTAATTTAAAGACCCAAGGAAATATTGTAATTTTCTGGAGCTATTTATCTGTCTATTTCTTCTTTCTTGGTATTTTGCTCCTCTAACTCAATAACACTCAGAATCTGCAAATTCTGATTTCTATCTTATCAATTTAGAGAGAGTTCTATTGTCTGCTTGGATACCAAAATTATTGTCAAGTAAAATCAAGCTATAAATCTGGTGCAATTATAGTCCTTACCTTATTTATTTGTATCTGGTCTTAGTTCTCACCTGTTTTCACTATATGAAATTGCCATTTCACTTAGCTTGTCTATTTGGCAGTTGTTTATAATGGGGGTTCAGGTCTAGTCCTACTATGTAGTTCCAATAACTCTGTAAAGCTTCAAAGAGAAATATATTCATAATTATTTACTTTGGGAACAAAATTAAAAATTTATAAATTGACATTTTTAGACATGTCCTAATCTCTAAGATGCTTTTTCTCATCACTGCTGTAAATCTAAATTCTCCACATTCTACATAGTCTTGTAAAATTTATTCCAAATTCATTATAACAAATCTTCGTAGCTATTATGAATGATATTTTTAAAAAGTATGTACAAAGAAACTAATTGATTTTTGCTATTTACTTTGAATTACTGAGTATGAAACCAATTTACTAATGTTTGGTTGTTCTTTTGATTCTATAAATATGACTATAAAGACAATTCTAGTTCATTATTTCACTGGTCTTAATTTCTATATTGACTTACATAAGTTACACAAGAATGAAGATGCTGAAAATTTTTTTTCTCTTATTTGGAAAAAATTTTAGGCATATTTTAACTACAAATTTTAATTTTTTTGGAGTAATGTATGTTTAGACATTCAATATTTTTTTAAGTATGTAATAGCAATTGATACATACCTTGATTGCAATCCATTTAAATGTAAACTAATTTTTTCAACCTTTATCTACATATTTAGCTAATAAGCATAAGCAATATTGTAGTTATATAATTATTAATGTAGTAGGATATGCTATAGATTTAATAACCTAAATGATTTTATTTTTCATTTTTAAAATCCTTTATTTGTTCTTTTTAGTTATACATGACAGTACAGTCTATATTGATATATTTATACAAACATGGAATATATCTTATTCTAATTAGGATCCCAGTCTTGCAGATGAACACAATGTTGAGATTCACTGTGATGTATTCATACATGTTCATAGGAAAGTTACATCAGACTTATTTACTTCCCATATTATCTCTAGCCTGATAGAACTGCTTATGCCTTTGCTATCTCAAATCAACTGAAACTCTTATTTCTGTTCCTTTAATCAAGAACATTCTACCTAATTCCTACCCTCTTTGGTGTTGGTAATCCAAACCATGCTTTTGCAATTGCCTCCACCTTTCAGAATAATAGGGAGAATTGCAAATAATTTATTTTTGCATGAATTTTTTTCTTTTCCATGTGATGGCTCTACCTTGTTTCTGAATTCTATGACATATTTTTGGTCCCAAGTCTAGTTGACTCACAATAATGGATGACTGACTTGTCACATTCTGTGTTATTTTTCTAAGTTAATTTCAATTCTTTTTTTTTTCATTATTTACTGTTGGGAATCTAAAAAATTATCATTCTCGATGACATATAAACAGATGATATTTATTCATATCATCTTATTTTTAATATATTGTATTTCGTAGTACCTTAATCTCTTGTATTTTATACTTATTTTAGTATTATTTGTATTTAATTCTGTTCCTTTTATTTTGATTATAGTATAAATAGCATACCTATGTTTTAATACATGCATTTTTATCTATTTTTTCCAAAACAGTTACTATTTTTGGATAAAATCATTTTTTTAAGTTCTTTAAAGCCAGTCCTAGCTTTGCACTTTGCATAGTCAAATGAGGCAACTATGTTAACGACCTGACTGGACCCCATCTGTTTTCCTCAAACCCATAGAGATGTTGTGGATGTATCCACTAATGAAGTTCTTATGAAAATCCCTTCCTTAGAAGCCATTTCTCAAGATTTCTGATGTAATCTATTTTATGAAATAGAGATAATTTTCTATAGGTAAAATATACACAACACTTTAAAAAATTCTCTTGTGGAAAGATTCATTAAAAAGTTTTCCTAGATAAGTTTGAGATTGTTATTAAATGAAAAAAATCTTTACAAATTTGAAGACAATGCATTTAAGATGTTAACTTTAGAAAATATGACCTAGATCTAAGACTGATTTCTATTCTAGCTTAGACTTGGTGAAAGAAGATGTCAGCAGATAGCTTCAAAAGTAAATGTGAAATTGATAATTATAAACCTAAAAGAAGGAGTGGGAATTTTTATGATAGAAGAGACTTTTGCAAACAAAACAGCAAGTACATCAGAAATTACATATGGATACACCTTCAATATTGAAGAAAATTATTCAACAAAAACTCTCCTGAAAATGTTGCCTCAGGGGTGACAAACTGAAATACATTTAATAAATAGTTACTAAAATTGATATCTACACTATCAAATAAGTAACTGAAAATTAGATAGCAAATTTATACATCAAAAAATAAACAGTAAAAAATAAAAAATAAAGTAGACTTGCAATTCTTGTTAAATTGGAGTCCGAGATAGAAGGATCACAAGTTTGAGGCCAGCCTGGTCAACTTAGTGAGATCTGTATCAAGTAGAAAAATAATGATTAAAAAATACAGAGGAGAAATAAATGTGAATTGATCATTAATAGTGTGGCAAAATATGAAGGTATTCAATTTTTTAAAAAACCTCCTATTTCATTATGGGTTAGAAAGAAATGCAGTTTTTTGGAGGGAGTTATTGGGGATTTAACTCAGGGGCACTGAACCACTGAGCCGCATCCCCAGCTCTATTTTGTATTTTATTTAGAGACAGGGTCTCTCTAAGGGGCTAGCTTTGAACTCATCATCCTCCTGTCTCAACTTCCTGAAATCCTGGGATTACCGTGGTGCACTACCACACCCAGTTAGGAATGCAGATTTTTAAAAGACATAGCATGTGACCGATATTTTGAAAAATTAAAAAGTCAATTTCAAGTTCTAATGGAAATTTGAAGTAACTACATCATGAGAGAATGTAATGAATAGGCTATAAATATACAGCAAATATTATGTATTTACACACATTGACCCAACATCCATTTTTCAGTATATATGCTCATGAGAAAAACTTAGACACAATAATAAGAAGAAATTTGCAAGCATAGACAATAAGATGGTATTTCATATTTTCAAGAGTAAGAACTGACTGAGATATGTGCCATCAGAGAACTGGGACTAATACAGGAATGCATGCATCTACATGCATTCTTGGCAATGGATTCACATACATTTATATGCTAAAAGAGAAGTATATTGAGTGAAAAAATATAAGAAATAAGTTATTTTCTCCTTGAAGTGTTTGCACTACATGAATTGATTTTAATTAATCTATCAATTTTACTAAAATCTACTTCTCAATCCAAAAATAAATTCATGCAAATTACACAGTATAAGAAAAAAGAATATTGTTAATGAA
Source organism: Ictidomys tridecemlineatus (assembly GCF_052094955.1). Taxonomy (NCBI): domain Eukaryota; kingdom Metazoa; phylum Chordata; class Mammalia; order Rodentia; family Sciuridae; genus Ictidomys; species Ictidomys tridecemlineatus. Next base: position 178,742,799 of record NC_135482.1, on the reverse strand, counting down.
ATTATTTTTATACTTAAATATTGTGAAACACATACCTACTATACTCAAGCCATCTCCTAAATATCTAATAAAATTCAGAGCATCCTAATGATTCTTCAAGGAAAGTCATTAATTTGCATCCAATTGAAATTTAAAATAACACAATTATGCATGTTAGAAATTTATATCAAGCAATTGACTACAAAAATTGATGACTTTAGAAATATTCTCATGCAAAAAATCCCCAAAATATTAAATGATTTTTCATTTACTTTTTTTGTGATTGTAATTAATTAATTATCTTTTGCCTATACTGGGATAAAAAAAAATAAGAAAATCACAAGAAGAATAATCTACCCTGATACATTCAAATGAGAAACAAAATGTGTAATTGTCCTAACTGTATATTTTAAAATTTATATGCTAACATCATCTATATGAAAACATAAATATTAAAATCAGTTTAAAAAGGATATGAATGAAATATATAATTGTAGGTTGCAGTTTTTGAAAATTGACAGCTATATTTCTTCTTTATAAAATAAAATAAAATCAGTATTAATAATACTGTTTGTTGAAAAAATATTGTCCTACATAAGACATGGCATAAATATAAATCTGAGTGAAACTTTATCAATAATATAATTTTCCTCTATAAATGTCTCCTAATTTAAAGAAGGCAAGACTAGAAATCATTTTCATCTAACATAGGTAGAATTTCTTTTATTTTGTAAAAATTAGGGAACTAAATAATACACACCAATTAATGCAAACCCAAATATGGAAATATTTAAGTATTTCAGCTTATAAAATATTGTTATTAAAACAATTTGGTTCATACAATAAGCCCATGCAATGCACTGGACACTGAAAGCATAAGAACAGTTTGGAAGGGTGACTGGATATTGACAAAAAATATAATTTTTATGTTAATTTCTTAAAGATGATAAAATTATTTATACTCTTTGACATAAAAACCTCAATCCTGTGAATTTATTTGAATAACATAATGCAAAAAAGAAACAAAGAAACCCTACCAAGAATATAGAAATACTAGCAAAGGTATCATTCTGGTTAAATAAAGAAGGCTAAAAGGGCTGAGGTTGTGGCTTAGTGGTAGAGCGCTTGCCTAGTATGTATGAGGCCCTGGGTTTGATTCTCAGCACCGCATATAAATAAAACAAAGGTCCACTGACAAATATATATATATGAGATGAGAATTTTTTTTATTTTAGAAATACTTACTTTATTTCAAATCTTGTAGCAGTTAATAAAGTTACTCCCTGACTTCCTAAACACATTTTTTGCCTTCCGTGTTTGTGATATGCCTTTCTTCTAAACCTTTGGCTATTCCTTCCCTGGAATATTTCGTAGCTCATCCTTACTATAGACCTCACTTCCTTGGGGGCAATTTAGGGTTCCTAAAGGCTCAATCCAAAACCCTCTCTTTTCTCACTTAATATTCTCTTCCTAGGTAATCTCAGTCACACCCATTGAACATTTTTTATTTTTAAAAAAGCATGAAATTTTCATATGTATCATATGTATCATATATATGGTACAATGTTTTGAATTTATATGTTATCAATACTGCATAGAAACCAGGGAAACAAGTGATGTCATCCGCAAAACATTTGATCTCAAAAGTTATTTTTGATGATTGATTTCAAATGTGAAATTGTATCATTTGTAGTAAAATGGATGGCATTTGAGAAAATTATGTTTAGCAAAATGAGCCAAACTCAGAAAGTCAAAGTTTGTAAATTCTCTCTCATATGTGGAAGCTAGAGACGAAAAAGGAAAAGAAAGGTGGGGGTTTTGGGAATCTCATGAAAACTAAAGAGAGATCTGTAGAGTAGACAAAAGGGATGACGGTAAGGGAGGTGTGGGAGGAAAGGGGAGACAAATACTGGGGAGCTATATTGATCAAATTGTGTATGAATGAATATGTAACAAAAATTACACTATTATGAACCAATACAAATATGGAGAAAAAAGATATGCTCCAAATAAAATGTTGACAAAAGGAAAAAGAAAAATCATTGATTTGCATTCTAACATAAGCTAGAGTTCAAAACTATTGGATCAGATCTTATGCAGCAGTATGTGGCAATAGCATTTCTCTTCAGAAACTGTCATGATATTTTCCTCATTGTAAATTCTCATTATAAACTTTCTTGTGATCGTGCTATTTAACACAACCATGTAACAGAATTGTCATTCATCCACCTTATACATGTTGAAACAGGTTTTCTGGCCTTAAGACATTTGAAGGACACATGCTTTATTATTATTATTATTATCATTATATTAACAATCATAAAACACACATATGAAAATAATGTTTTTGTTTAATATATTATCATTTATCAAAGCTGATGAAAAAAATTAATGTTTTATAAGAATAATAAAAATTAATTAAAGAAACTACCTTGCCAAGAGAAAGCAGTCTGAAATATAGTATAAAAAAAACTTACAATTTGTAAATTTTGTCAATTAAAATTTTAAAATGAACTATCCAATTCAACTTTTCCTGTGATTAATGTTCAGAATCAAATTCTTTTTTAAATTACATTAACTCAATTTGCCTTTTCTTCCACCTCATTTTTTATGTAATCAAATGACATCCGTTTCATAATTTAGTAAAAACTGTATCACTCCTGTATCTCTCATGCTCACTTTTTATCTCTCCTTCTTTTTCTCTTTCTTTCTCTGTGCACTACCTTTTTTAAAAAAAAAAAGTTATGTGTTTCTTTTATTAATATTTGTGTAAGACATTTTTCCTTCAAATTCTCTTAAGAAGAATTTTTCTTATATTATAAAACTTTTTATTAATAAAGAAAAACTATATGGTGTTACCTCCAACAAATTCTCACCCTTAAACATTGACGACTTAGCCTTCAACAGTATTTATTGAAACTGTTTCTCAAAACTAAACAATGATACACTTATTGGCAAATGAAAAGAGTTTCTTTGTCATCATCCCCGTTAGTCACAACACAAATTTGACATAGTTTGAAGATCTCTTCTTTGTAACTTGCCTTTTCTGATTTCAATAGCTTAAAATTATACCACCTATTCTCTCGCTCACAGAGTGACTTTGTGTAGGGGAATTTGTGTGTGTACTGTGATAGCTCATTGGTGTAAAACTGTTCATTCTCCCCAGTTTCCTCTTCTCTGATCATCAGTTTATGTGATGTCTATCAATCTCCAATTTCTCTTCTTTCTTCCATGAGTTCTACTCTTTAATCCCTGCCATGGAATTTTTAGTATCCCAGTCATTGTATTGGTAATTCATTTGACTCTTTTTATATAATTTCTATCCCTTCAAGGATACTCTTTTATTTGGTATCTGCCTGTTATCAGACCTTCCTTTTGATCTTTGGTTATATTTTCTTTTTCTTCTTTGAACATATTTATAATGGTTATTTTGAAGATTTTTTTTCTGTTAAATTTGACATATGTTTGTTTTTGTAAGCTAATTCTGTCTGTTTCTTGCATTTCTTTTGTTGGTTTGTGGTCCATACTTTCTTGTGCCTCATAATTTCTTCTAGAATGTGGACACATATTGTTATAACTCTGAGTTATCCTACTCCCAATTCTGGATTCTTATTGCCATATCCTTGTTTTCTTACATAGGATTATTGGATTTTTTCCAATAATTCTGTTCCCCTGAAATGTTTAGCCAATTCTGTTGTCCTTCAGAGAGACATAGATTTCTCTTTTTCCCTCACTAAATCCAGCTGTTAAATTCCACAAGTGTTGGTTGATTCACACATGTTTTCCATAGCGTTCTAGAGGATAAATTGCTTTACAATATCACTTTTATAGATTATGGTTCTGTTGTGGTTTAGATCTTAGGCAATGTAGCAATACTCAGAAGTGAAAAGATTGGATCCTGACTGTTCTGACCTCAACAGTGGATTAATCCACTGGCCCCTTGATAATTTGAGTTTTTTGATAGGCAATGAAAACAAGAGGAGTTGGGGTGTGACTGGAGGAAGTAGGTCACAGGAAGTGTGCCTCTGAACACTTTATCTGTCTCTGGCCCTTTCTACTCTTTCACTTTCTGTCTCTGCCACCCAGCTACCCTGAACTCACTGTTTCCTTTTTCTTCACCTTTCTGCCATAGTGTTCTCCCTCACATCAGGCTCAAAACAATGGAGTTGGCTATCCATGGACTGAACTTCTAAAATTGTGAATTCAACAAAAGTTTTTTCGCCTCTAAGTTGTTCTTATCAGGTAATTTGTTCAAAGTGACAAAAAAAAAAAAATTAACACAACTTTCGTTGTAAAATCCACACTTTCTGTATTCAGACTCCCAGGAACTTTACCTAGCTATCTTAATCCCATTTTATGATAACAAATTAGTTGGCCTGGAGTTTAGGTTTTATTATCTTTAAATCGCAGCATTTCCTTCAAGTTGCCTTTTACCACAAATTCCACTGTTCTTGAGAATGGATTAGGCTCAAATTTCTTATGCCCTGTTTTAAATACAGTTAGTATTTTTGAACAGAGATATGGAGCTATGCCAACTATCATAACATGCACAAATGTGTGTGTGTTTCATATACATAGTATGTATATTATATGCATATATTATAGGTATACATAAACATATGTGCAAATATAGTATATATGTGTAGACAAAATGTATTTACATGTATAATTAACTTTATATGAAATTTTTATATGAGCACATTTATGTTTATAAATTTGTATGATTATCAAGTGTATGAACACCTAAAACCATATAGCTATTTTTTTTTCTCCAATTTCATATAGGAGCAAATCAGCTGGGCTCTGCATAGTCATTCTAGAAATTTTTCCCAACTCACTCATATACTGTATGATTATTTTTCACAATAAATATGAGGGTTAACAAGGAAATCGATAGGTTTCAAATTCATATATGGTATGAGTGAATATTCTCACAATATGTGAGAAAATGGAGTTTATAGTACTACTTGGTTTTATTTTTTAATAATTTATAATCATCTGTTAGGACCAATGCTTATGAGAACAAATTAAAAGTTGCATTTTTTCTATTTGAAGAAAAATAATGACAGGTTGATTTTATGTGTGTTGCATATTTTATGTGTATTGCATTTTATATTCATTGTATATGAAGCAGATATGTGATCACTGCACTTTCAAATAGATACGAGAAATACTCCAATTATTTTTGAAAAATATTATCTTAAATTACTGTGTTGACTGAGAAAAATGATAAAAATACTAAATTAAGCCATTAGTTCTCTCAATCACATTTGTGTTTCAAAATGTAATATAAAATCCCAAACTATTTTATTGAAACTCAGAGAAAGTGGCTTTATTTCCTACAATTTAATGCTGATTTCTCCACTGCTGTTATCTATTTCAAATCCTTCCATTTACTGCAGGACTGGGAATTTTTATCTCCGTCTCACAAAAGTTTCAATCTCTGTCTACTAATTTGTTCCCTATAGTCTTACCACATTTTCATCTCTCATACCTTAAGAGACCTTTGTGTTAGTCTCTGAGTCACAAGATCTGTACTTTAGATCTCTCTTTGCACTGCTACAAAATTGTGCAAATATAAATGCATATGCTTCCATACAACACTATCAGTTCACTTATCTACCTGATCTTGTTATTGATTACATTTTAAATTATCTTTCCAAAGTTTGAATGACCAATTTCAACTTTATATGCTACCTATGCTTTTGTTGCCTAAATACTTCTTCCTTAATTATTTCCTTGAATATTTGATACTGCCATGATGCCATAATTAAAAGCACATTTCCTAGTTCTGCAAAACTGGAGGAGTGATTTAAAATCCCTGTGTCTTACTTTCTTTATGTGTTTAAGGGGCTAGAAATTTTAATATGTGTAAGTACTAATACACTTAATAAATGCTCAACAAACATCAAGTACTATACTGAGAATAATCATTCACTCTTTTGCCCAATGATTTCTACACTATCTGCTTAGTAATTTCATTTATTTGAAACAAATTTATTTTATACATATAATGACCTCAAATTCAACCTAAAAAATATTTTACAGACTGGGGAAGTAGCTCAATGGTAGATCATTTGCCTAGTATTCTGTAGGCCCTGGGTTCAATCTCCAGTACTACATTAAATGAATTAATTAAAAATAAATATATCTTACCTATAAAAAAAAAAACCACTTTTTGATTTAATCACAACAGCTTGTTTCTTATTTTATAAGTAAATGCAACATTGACTGATTTACAGAAGTCAGGATACATCCTCTTTCCTTTTACTGTTATTTTAAATTTGTGCTTCTTTTTATTTTAAACCAATGATTAACTGTGCCAATTATAATTCTTAAATATTTCTAATATTCTCCATCTCATATTTATCACTGTTCTACCACAAATAATTCCTTTTCTGAAAGATCTTACTATATTTCGTCTATTACCAATATTATTATAATAGATTGCAATTGGAGACTTATTTAAAGATAAGAAAACTGGATCACTAAAATTACAGTGTAACAAACACTCTCTTACATGGTTTACAATATTCTTTATTAATTACTCATTTAGCTCCTTGCAGCTTAGACCTCAGCAATAATAAACAGCACCCTAACACACTATCTTGTTTTATTCCTGAGCACTTTTAATTATGCTTTCAGGAATCTTCCTTAGCTTTCAAAAATTCTCCTTTTATGAGGTTTTACTGACTTTCCATTCATCAAGGGAAACAAAAACTCATTCCCTTAGCAACCCATATACCATGTGAATAAATCAAGCACAAGCCTTCCAATATAGTGTGCATTCTTTATTTTTGCCTGTTTCATTAAGTTGATGAGAACAACCATGCCTCCTTAGTCTTCCTAATCTTGATAACTATGCCTGGTTCATCTTTCTCATCCTTACCCAATTCATATTAATAATATGATAACAGGATGATACTCATTCAATAATAATGGGTATCTATATGCTCATTTCAATTTTGATGTTTGTTAACATCCAATCCAAGAGACAAGTACTGCAAGTTATAGAAGACAACATTAGTATCAACTGATTTTTTACCAACTTTTTTTTTTTGGAATTATTTTGTTTGAATTTCTGACTATTAGCTTCTGAGACTTCTTGTACGTGTCTACTAGTACTTTGGTTAACGTGTGAAGTTATGTTCTGTCACATTTCCTCTTAAGCTATTTATTCTTTCTTTATGGTTAAAAAAATTGCCTGTTACAACCATCAGGAGAAAAGTGATTTATCAACTCAGAGATTTTTTATAATTTTTAAGAATGTTAGAAAGTAAGAGAGTTTTATGGTGGTAAATTGTTTTCCAAGTACCAAGCTATCTTTTGATAATCATATTCTAATTTAGTTTCAAGTAGGAAAATACTATTCACTATATTTCATGTATACTGAAGGAAATTAAACTATGATTCTTCCCCTCATCACAAAAATATGATAAAATTAGGTAAATTAAATAGTGTTCTCTTGAAAATGATTGTTATTTATTCATTTTAATGAGTTTTTCCTAACATCACTGGTCTCTGAGTTTATAATAATCTTTCAGTTTTACCGCAGATTAAATGAGATAGTGATTTTTTAATAAAAAGATTTTTTTCCTTACAAAGTACAGTATTTTAAAAGTATTTTAAAAGGTCTTTTCAAAAAGACCTTTTTAAAAATTTAAATTGCAAGGAACTATATAATCATTTTAAAGAAATTAGAAAATTAGGTTTACTCTAAACTGCATAGTTAAGTTTGTGTCAGATTAACAAATTAATATTTTGAAAAAGAAAAAAAATAGTCTAAATATATCACTTTAGTTTCGAAAGTGCTGACTTTAAGTTATCAACAGTTTCTCTCTTTGTTTCCTCCAGGCATTGTATGCTTGAAGATATTGGTGTATTGGCATAATTAAATCTGCTAATAATCTGAAGGAAGATATAAACAAGAAAATGTTACAATAAATCTTTTTGTTTCTTACCATGCAAATAGCATCCAGACAGTCATCTCACATTTAGAAGAAAATCATAATCTATAACCTATGAACTCTCCTTTTAATGGCATATTGCTCATAATTATAACAAATAATTGAGAAAATGGAGCATAAAATTACTAAAGCAGCATAGAGTGCTAATATTTAAAATCACAAAAAATTTAATTAATCAAGAAAGCAATCAACAGAAGTGGATAATTTTATTTAGAAAATGATTAAATATGAACTGAGATAAAGGTGAAGTTGGAAGAAGATAGAACACAGAATGTCATTAATTCTATCACTTTTGATAAAGTTAGAAAAATTAAATGCCCTGACTTTAATAATATTCAGATGCAAAAGTGGAAGCTTGAATACATTTGAAAGCATTGTTTCAGATAAGATTGTTTCAGATTAGTTGTGGTCTAATAGTGTATCTAGATTTTTTATTTAAGGCAGTTTCTCAAATCTTCCTTCCAACTCCTGCCAGAAACATCCTCTCCCTTAATGAGAGACCCTATTTTGCACAATGTCTGATTTCAGCATGACTATTGCCTTCTTTAAGAAATTTGTATTCCATTTAGAATTACTACTTTGCCAAATATTGAGAGAATTAAAAGGCCTGGCAATGGAAATCATACCCTTAGGAAACATATTACTAAAAAGTCATGGAATTTCAAAATTTCCCAAATTCACTATTTTAATTGCAGTGTTTTGGTTATTTATTTTACTCAGGAGACTGAGATTAAAGGTTCAAAGCCAGACTGGGCAATTTAGCAAGACCCTATTTCAATAGAAAAGTGGTTGGGGGGTGGGACGTTGGGGAGAGGATGAAGCTTGGTAGAACTTCCTAGTTCAATGACCAGTACCATGAGAAACACACACACACACACACATACATACACACACACACAGCAAATGAATAAAAAAAATAACAACAACAAAACAGTGAGGCCTGGGGGAAAATAAAAACCCTGAAAGAGAAAGTATTTCAAGATACAGAATAACAAGTTTAAAAACTCTGAGTGGATAAGTAATCTTGTGCATTCTATTGATGGAGAGAAACACAGTGTGACTGTAATTTTGTAAGCAGATATAATAAAGCTAAATGGACAAAGCAAACATGATATCACTCGGGGCCAGACATAAAAGCCTTGATAGCCATGTTGAAGATTTGCAGGTGTATGGTAAACATCCTAGAAGCCAGTGTGGGCTGCAGCCACACATTTCTTCCTGTGCTGAGCTATTACCTTCTGCAGGACCCCTAGTTCACATAACATTTTCATCCTCTGTTTATTTTTGTCTTGCATCATATTTTTGTGTTATTCAAGAAAAGAAAACCTTATTTCTTCATTTATCCATACATCTAGCCTAATTCTGTTACATTTTAAAAGTATAACTAACTTTAAATTAGTGACTTGAACTTGGGAGAATTTAACAATACTTTTTCTTACCCACTAATATATATGAATTAAAATCAGAGATGCAGAAAATGCATAAATTTCTTTCCCATTTTGAATCACTTACTACTCTCCAAAATCATTTTTAGAGAAAAACGAATCTTCAGTTATACATTTTATATAGTGACCTTGTTTTCTCATCTTGAGAGGAATGCAGCATAAATGGCAACATCTTTCAAAGAGCACCCAACATATTTTAAAATATGTTAAAAACCTTATATCTAATTGAATTGCTTATATTATCAGTATTTTCATCAGATATTGAACTCATAGATAAAAAATTATTCCATTGCTACACATCTTTTTGTTTGATAAGTTATAACACCATTGAAAATTCTTTAGAATTTAATGTGACTTATTGAAAAACTGTCTCAAAACTCCATCATTTCCATCTATCTTCAATGCAGCTATTCATATTTATTCCCTTTCTTTCTTATTTCTTACAAAAGAAGAAATATACAGGAAAAAAAAAACATCTGCCTATAATTTTCACTTGTGCCAAGTATGTTAAACCAGAAATAAGGCACTGAGTCAGGGGAAATGTGAAAAGGCCTTTTTCCTTACTTGGATTTTAACATCTTTTTATTTCTTAATCCTTGTTTATTGCAGCACTATAAAGACACTTTGACCCTGAGCAACAAAAATCTCAAACTTATTTTCTACCCTTACATCTTCACTTTTCACCTTGTAGGGTTTTTTTTTTCATTTTTACTAATTGCAAAACTATTTGGTTTATGAGTTTCTTAACTAAGTACCCATATAACTGGGTGTTTTTCTTTGAAATTGACATTGGTAATTTTGGTCCAATTCTCATGTAGCATTATCAATAATCGTCCACAGGGGAAGAGACAAAAAATAAAAATAAAAACTGATGAACATCTAATCTGACTTTGCATCAGTTAAATTAGTAGATAGAAAGCTGAAATGAAAATTGATCTTAGAATTGTGAAGAAATTGCAGGAATTATTTTTTTAAGCTTAGTAAGCCTTTGAGCTTTGAGAGACTGAGCTATAGTGGATTGATTTTATTTTTCTATATTTTACTATTTATCTCATTTAATTTATCTGCAACTTAGTAAAGATATTTTTGAGACCCAGAACTTCTATTTCATTGGCAAACTCATATACAACATTTATTTGTTCCTACCATTTGTTCCTATCTTTAGTCTCTTTGGGCATTCTGACCACTATTATTTAAATAAAGGATTTATTCTAGGCCTATGGTTAACACTGAGATGAAAATTTCAATGATTTTAAACCATATTATAGATATGAGCCACTGGATACTTAAGCATTGACCTGGGATTAATGGTTGATTCTTTTGAAAAAGAAACTATTGTGTCAATATTAATACTACAGACATCAATGACCTGAGAACAAGGCTGAGAACTATATAAGCAAACTGTAGACCACATCAAGCAACTTACTGTATAGAATTATTCTGTTTGTTTTGGCAAAGAAAATATACAGTAAACCCACATAACACATTCCACACTTTATTTTTATTTTTATTAATATGTACATGGTATATTTCACCATGATATTTGCTTGTACAAAAATCTAGTTTTCATGAACAGTTTCCTTATTTTCTAAAACAATTAGCTAACATGTGTTCAGTGCTCACTGTCAGGTACTTTATTATTGAGTTTATTAAGCTTTTGTTTAGTTTTCAAAATAATCCTATAATCATTATGTTCATTTTAGCAACTGTCAACAAATTTATGGTTTCCTTCTCTAGCTCATAAATGCTTTCACCCATATGTTTTGTTGTTATTGATAAACTCACAATAAGGAAGATCATCACTTTCATTTCTTACCTTAAGAAACATAAAGCTACTTTTCAAAAAAGCAAGAAAAATTTGGGATTCCTTATTAATATCTACTGTAAAACCCCTAACAATTGCTATCTCTCATACTTCAAAACCCCATTTATGTATATCCAATGATATTAGAACCAATTTTACTATATAGATCATTTTCTTTATGCAATGAATAAAATAGTGGGGTGTGCCAAAATAATTTAAAGTATTTATTGTGAATATCAGCAGTAAATAGAAAGATTTTTTAAATGTTGAGCTTGACCATTCTTCATTGAACATTAACTACCAGGAGACTTGACAATTTTAATGGAATTTTACATAATAATTTCAACTTAAATGAGATTTTGAATATTTTAATAAGTTATGTAGTATTTCAATAGAATCTATAATTGACATCTCAAAGTAAAACTTTTTCTTTATGCTTTTTATGGTTGAGCAAGTTTTTAAAGAACATTTAGAGAAAATACATTTTAACATTTTAATTATTGATATTAATTTTTGAGACTAAAAGTTGGTAAATTCAGTTTTCTCAGGCACTGCCCTTTTCAAACAGATACTTTAAAGAATAAATGGAGATCACCTTTTTTAAAAATGCTATGTACAATTGAAATGAGATAATTAAGAAAAGAACATGGATCTAAATAATTAAGTCAACCATTCAAAAGTGTTGTCCAAACTCCTGTTTGTAGTCTTTAAAATATTTTTAGTGTGAGAAGATTTTTGTTTCTTTAAAGTTGACATTTGTTATTTGAAATAGACAAAACCATTGTGATTTGTTAATGACACTAATACAAAGCAATTGTGTTACCAAATCAGGTTTGAAATATTAATCATTATTAATCACATTAATTATGTTTAAAAGCCTTTATTGCCTCTAGTATACACAAAAAAATTAGTCTACTTTAGATATTTATTCCCCAAATTGTGATTTTGGTAAGATTCGTGTTTGATTATAATGGAATAAATGATTTATGAAGCAATCATTGTTTTTGCTTATTCTCTGTTTGAATTATTTATGTCTTATAAAATATATTTAATTAAATTTTTAAATATTTTAGTTGTAAAATTGGAAGGGACTGTGAAAGGAAAATATTAACCAATTAACTTGTACTCAGGCCTTCTAAAGTCTTGCCTGAAGTAAACATTATTTTTTAAAATGCAATATCAACAAATGTGGTAGGGTTCACATATCACTTCCTCCCACAAAAAAAAAAGGGAAGGGGGATTCTAGGGATATTTATAAATTAAATAATCTTAGAACGTGATGTGATGATGAAGAAACATTAAAATCTCCAGACTCAAACAAGACATGTGAAACCTCTTCCATGAGAATTATCTAATTTTCGGAGATGGCTGCTGAACGTATATTTCTTGGTTTGTTCAAGGGAGAACTCAGCCTGGAACACCAAAGTAACTACTGCATCCTAACTTAGTAGATAAACTAAAACTTAGCTAGGAGTATAGCAAATGTCTGAGTTTCAGGGGATCATAGGCAGCTGATGATAAGACTTCCCCAGCCACCAAGCTGTGCAGCCAATCCACTGGTCCCTGCAAGAAGCAGCAGGGGAGTGGTGAAGCAGCAGAGCAGCTGCCTGGGCAAGCTAAAGCACAGGCAGCAAACATGCTCTGCTGTGGGAAGCCTGCCCTACAGAGTGGATGCCTGCTGTAGAAGCACACTCCATTCACATGCACCTCCTCCAGACCTCCTACCAGCCCACCACCACCACTATTGAGCACATGCAATTCAATGCCTTTAACTGTTTCCCAAAGTAGGAGAAAATGGAAGTAAGACAAACCTGAATGGGATTCAGATAATTGATAACATCATTATTTTTCCAAATCCTAATTAGCGTTAAGTTTGAACCAATAGCATTGACCCAAGAACAATATAAACCTTTAGACTAGACAACCCCTGTTGGGTCCATCCTCACTCTCTGGGAGTTTTGTTCTATGCACAGCTGAATAAATCCTACTCTTGCATTCACTAATCCTGGTCTCTGGGTTTAATTCTTCCAATTCAGAAAATAGAAACCCAGAAAGAAGAAACTGGTGGTCAACTGCTGGTGTCTGCTTCATCACTGAAGGACAGAGACCACCATTAAGAGCCACAACACGTCTCAGCTGCAGAGGCCTGCCGTTTGGGCAGACTTTACCTGCCAGCAGAAGCAGCGAATCAAGTTTCATCTCAAAAAGCTGGTTTTTACTGGGTTTTAGCCAACCACAGGCCTCCAGCTCAACACATTCTGTTGCCACCAGGCATTTAACTATTTTTAGCCAATAGGATGACTTCTCTTCTTCACTTCTGAGTTTGCCCTATAAAAACTTCACTACTCCTTGGAGCGTAGAGCTCTCTAAACTTTTTATACTTGAGGGCTGACTGATTCATGAATTGGGTATTCATTCAAATAAACTCTGCCAACTTTAATTCAACTATAGTTTCTCTTTCAACACAGCAGATGCAGCATAGGCAAATTAACATTAATAGAGTGGGATCAGTTACATCATATCTATTTTTAAATCAACACCATTCAAAAAACAGCAGAGACATGTCAATGAGAAATGACTTATCTGTGAGAGAAAAGGTGTAGGGCAAAGAAGAGAGAGAGAAAAGGGAAGGGAGCTTACTTTTTCAATTTCATGTGTATTGGAAAGAACAGAAGACATCAAGAACAAATACTGTCACTGTTTTCCATCTTTACATAGATATAAATTGCTTATCTGAAATGGACCCTTCTGCTTTAATGCCTTTCCTCAGAAAATTTTTATAATGGTCCATCTGGAACCTTTCAACAAATGCTGCCTTGCCAGTGAAACCTCTTATTCAATGCTCCAGACAAACTTTAATTACAATTCTTAAACACTCAATTCGTCTCACTTCCAGGTTTTTTCATTCTGTTCTCCTCATCTTGCAGTGTCCTTCGTTCTTCACCTGGATAATGATCACATATCCTTCATGTCTGAGATTCTAAGTCATTACTCATGGAAAAAGAAAAGTTATTAGTGACTCATAAAATCTGTTAGCTCATCTAGTCTACTCATTCCATGTGCTTATCCTTGTCTTAGCATTTATAGCTCTTGGCTGTAAAATCTTTTTATGTGCCAAGACTCATAAATATTCTTGACCTATAATGAAAGCTGGGGCTGTGTGTGGCTTACTACTGTCTGTCTATGGCTGACACAAAACCCTGTATGATCACTTAATCCTTTCTGGAAGTATGGATGATTTTAATTGTGACACACACAAGTATCGAACTACATGTATGCAGATAGATAGATATAGATAGATGATTTTATATATAATGTAAATATATATGTATTTATATTTTTACTATACACTACTTTTACTCATGATCACATTTAATTTCAACACAGTATAATAAGGAAATTTTCTGTTAACCTCTTTGGTGTGTGAGCATTTGAAGACAGCACATAAAATTGTATATCCATGAGAACATCTTTTAATATTTAACCCAAAACTAAACTTAAACTTTTCAAGTGCTTTAGAGATTATGTAGTTTCATACACTTAGAGGAAGAAACTAGTAATAGGGGAATTATATAACATCAAAAATCAAATCATTTGTAAACGACAGATCAAACAAAAACCCAGTCTCCATAGTCCAAGCTTGGTGAATTTAACTTATTAAGAGACTATTGACCTATTTATTTAAAAGCAGTAAGAAAAAAAAATATATATATAGTGAATTTCTCAATTATTTTTCCAACAGGCTTCTTGTTAGCACTACAACCTAATCACAAGCTGTCCTAAAAAGATTTAGATTCAAATTTGAAGTACAAAAAAATTATTTTAAACAGCATATACAGTTACCTTTTCAGTTGCATCTTAGAATAGAATTAATGTTCCCGGGACCTATGAATATGATTTTTATAGTTAATTTTTTTTATTTAGTATATATTTAAAATTACTAAATGGTAATATTTCTACGCATTTTAGAAATATTGGCTGGTTTAAACATAATATCAAATTTGTCCAGATCATTTTTTAAAACTCTATTTCACCATTGAAAAAAACTTATAGTAGAATTTATGCACCTTAGACCTATGAATATTATTCCTTTGTACATATGTTAATTTGATCAGGACAAAAAGAATAAAGTACTTTCAGGACTTTCATTAACTTCGAATAAAGTTGTGTGCTCATGGCTATAGTAATTACTGACATTGGTCATTTCTGCTACTCCTAATATAGACTCTAACCTCTGACTCATTTTTTACTTTGAAGGGTTACAGGGAGTGTCCCTGTAGGATCACAGACACATCCACTTAAATTAGTCTTGTCCAGAGTTCCCGTCTCTTGTATTATATATTTTAGCTTTCATTGTGTTCTACTACTAGTCTGCATTCAGCAGATGCTCTGTCTTGAAATACTTTCCTTTGGGAAAACATCACTATGTGTAAGTTGCAGTGGCCTCTCATCATACATACAAGTGTAGATAGATGGTCTCGATCAAATTTGTGCAACTAGTTCTATAATCTACAGCTGATGAAATTAAATCAATTAAAATAAAATAAAATAAGTAAAGATAAATGGGAAATGATATCTAGTGTCATATATTGAAGCTAAACTCAGAAACCACACACTCTGGTCCCATATCCTTAATCTAAAATTTTGTAGTTCTGGTCCTGTGTAATAAACTTCAAGTATCTGTGCATCAGTTTTCTCCACTGGTTTTTAAAAATGTACTTGACAGATTTGGCATTATGTTTAAAACAGCCAATATTTCTAAAATGCATAGAAATATTAGCATATTTTACTTTAAAATATATACTAAATTTTAAAAATCAGCTATAATTAAGCTTCTCAACATGCAGTCCCATAAGACTGCAAAATAATAGTCTGCAAAGCAACTGTAGTCATATTTTGACAAAACAAATCTGTACTAAAATTTATTTAGGAAATTTTATCTTAATCAAATTATTATACAGTATGTCTTCAAGTTAATTGTAGATATTAATAATAGCAAACAAATATCACAAATTACCAACAGAGGGTATAGTATTATTATTTTCCAATTTGTTTATCTGTGAAATCTTTTTTACTAAGATTTTAGTTAACTCTTCCATAAGTTTGGTATGGTGCTCTAGTTAACACATACAGGAAATTTTGCCATAAAAGTGGTATGCTAACAAGGAATATTTCACCATATTCTACTACTTTATGCAATATATATCATTTCTTATTAAATATTTTATAATTAATTATAATGTCTTCAAAAGACTACATGATTTATGAATAATATGCTTGCAATAAATAAAATTGAATAGAGTTTATTAATAACATTTGTTACTTTCAACCCTTAAAATGATTAAACTATATTCTGAGTACTCAATAAATAAATACTCTGATTTTCCAGATAAATATAATATACACCAATAGGAATAAGTTTAAATCCAAAGTAATTGAGAATGTATGCAATACCAATTTAATTCTGCTCTTTGTTATTTCACTTTTAGAAAAAGGGTGTGCCTATATCTTTTTAAATGTCTTATACATGCATTTAGTTTACATTTAGAAATAGTTGAATAAAAATTACAGATCTCAAATGTTAAGTATATAATAACAATTTTAGTATAAAAATTGTAAATTATATTTTTTCTGACTACACCTAGGTAGATAAAAAATATATGTATATGAACATTATTCATGATTAGGAGTTGATATAGAAAAGAATAACCTGCTCATTTACTATCAGTTAACTTTTTAATGACAAAATATATAATAAAATATAAATAATTTACATATTAAAATAAATAGTTTATGAGTATACTTTGATAAAAATTTACTTTATGTTTTTCTCTATTATATTTGAGAAAACAAGTTTATATATGTTGTAACCTCTTCAATTTAAATAAGGTCAGATTGATTTACATAATTACGCATTTGATTATATGCATGTGTATTTACACATATTTGCTTTCATGTTCAACATTCCATATCGTAGAACATTTTATAGTAGTTTCATTTGATTTTTACAAAACTCTATTAACATATGCATGGCAAAATCTTTAAAGTTGAGACTCATTTTTAAACTAAATTGACTCAAACTCAAATACTTAACTACTTGTTTAGAAATCTGCAAACAAGAGCGAAAGCCTTCTTCATTGTGACTTAAATATGAAATACACAATCAAGAGTGATTTATAAGTACTCAGATACTTTATGGAAACTAATAATCTGCAAAGATTTTGATTATTAATGTAAGTATTTCTGTTACTGGAGGTATTTTAAGGCTTATTAAAATTTAATGTTTCATATAAATTCAGGAAGTTTCATGTAATTCAGTAAGTTTAATATAAGCAAAATTCAATAAGTTGGAAAAACTATATATATATATGTGTGTATATAGAGAGAGGATATATATTAGGGTGGCTTACACAAGCCAAACCCAGATAATCCGACAGTACTTGTCAGAAAACCAGAGACCCACAGGAGCCAGTAGCTCCTTGATTCAAGATTCTGGAGCTTCAGAACCAGAGGGACCAATCCTGTAGCCCCAATACTGGAGGCCTGGAAACTCCCTGGAGAATTGCGGGTCACAATTTGGTTTGGAAGAGTGAAGTAGCTGGAGTCTGTTGTTCTTAGGTGATGGCAGCAGCAATCAAAGTACCCACTCAAGAAAAACTGACCTTGCATCTGTGTCAAATTCTCCTTTCTTTCACTTTTTGTTAAATCCAGGCCCCCAGCCTATTGGACTATGTTGCCCACATTTAAGGTGGAATTCTCCTGTCAACACATGCCAATCATTTCTGAAAACTTCTTCATTGATACATTCATCTAAACTTAAGCATTTAATAACCCAACCAAGTTGATAATCCAAATTAAACTCATTGGGTATGATATGCAATGAAGATAAATAAGACTAATTATATAATGGAAAAGCTGGAATTAGATTTACCTGTCAATAGAAAAGAAAGAAAAGAAAGGGAAAAAAAGGACTTCTATATCAACTAAATATGTAAAATTTAAAAGCAACTAAACTTACATAAGAAAGACAATATACAAAAGTATTTAAGTAAATATACCTATTATCATTCATATGGTAGTTTCTTAAAACTTTCTTCACTCATCAGTATAGAAAAGTCACTGATTAGGCTTAAATATAGCCACTATATATAGTTTGAAAATACAATTTAAAAATCTAATACTTCAGCAATATAACAAGTATACCTTGACCTTAGGAGACATTTAGACATGCATCATTATATTTCACAATTTCAACAAAAGCTTTGACAAAAACTATTCACTGGATTCAATAACTTCTTACTGCTTTGTGCTGGACATCGAAGTTTATGGAATAGGCTAACAAATTTACATGAATGGAGATGGTAAAGTCTCCCCTGAGAAGAAGCAATTTAAGATAGAATCATTCAAATTTTCCAAGTTGAAGGGGCTGGGTGGTGGGGTGAGTGATGGGATTTTACATGGATTTCTACTATTGATATTACTTTCAAATTATACAGAATATTAGAATCCTATAGACTATGGATAATTAATAAGATAGTAAATGAAGAGGGAAACAAATCATTTTAATTAAAAGAAAGAGAAGACAGACTGGGAGAGACATGTGTGTGGTTGGGGAAGGGGACCAGAAGTAGTCTACAAAACAATAACAACATTTAGGAATAAGCAGCACTACTCAGGACAGAAGCATTGGGATGCATTGTCCCTGTATTCCCCTTGAAGTTCCAGCATCCACAGGACTTTCCCAGCTGGGAAGGAAATTACTCAGTATGAATGTAGAACTTGGTTAATCCTGTAGACACTGGTCAAAGCGTAATTTGAGAAAACATATTCACAGAATGCTTAGGCCAGCAGATGTATCTTAAAAATAGGTTTCTATGAATATGGGGCATAAACTAGCCATAGTTAGAAATATGTCAATAAGACTTGCCTGGAAAATTTAGTCCTGCCTTCATCAGAAAGCTGGTAAGGGAAGGAAAACAAAAGTGACCGTGTTTCAATTAACTTTGTTTTATTATCACAGCTTGGAGAAGTCACAAAATCTATAAATAAATAAAATTGATAAAACTTTAGCCATGCTGACAGAAAGAGTAAAAAACCCCTCAAATTACTAAAATTCATAATGAAAATAGGAAATATTACTAAGAACACAACTGAAAATACTTTTTTCAAAGTATTTACTGGTTAAATACTTAACAAAGTATTTACTGGTTAAGTATTTAACCAGTAAATACTTGGAAAAAATATATTTCAATTACCGAGAAATTCTTAAAGATATTGACAAATTCCTGGAGACATGTGACCTACTCACATTAAACGAGGACATAGAAAAATTTAAAAGATCAATTTCAAGCAATGAAATGGAAGATGCCATCACAAGCTTACCAATAAAGAACAGCCCAGGTCCTGATGGAGTTTCAGTCCAGTTCTACCAGACCTTCAAAGAATAACGCTAATCCTCCTCAAATTATTATTATGAAATGGAAAAGGAGGGAACCCTTCCAAACTCATTCTATGAAACCAGTATCACCCTAATAACAAAATCAGATTGTGATACATCAAGGAAAGAAAACTTCAGACTAATATCCCTGATGAACATGGATACAAAAATTCTTAACAAGATACTGTCAAATTGCATACAAAAATGTACTTCAAAGATTGTGTACAGTGATCAAGTGGGGCTCATCCCAGGGATGCAAGTTTGGTTTAACATACAGAGATCAATAAGTGTAGTTCACACACAACTCACTTAAAGACAAGAACCCACACGATTACTTCAATAGATGCAGAAAAATCAATTGACAAAATCTGGCATCCATTCATGTTCAAAACACTAGAAAAACAAGGGATAATAGGAACATACCTCAACATTGTGAATCTGTCTATGCAAAACCCAAGACAAACATCATTCTCATTGGAGAAAAATTGAAAGCATTTCCTCTAAAAACTGGAACAAGACAGGGATGTCCTCTTTCATCAACTATTTGACATGGTCATTAAACAGTCCAGAGTGATTAAGCAAATGAAAAAAAAAAAATTAAAGGGACACAAATGGAAAAAGAAGTGTTCACACTGTCCCTATTTGCTGATGACATGATTCTATGTTTAGAAGACCAAAAACAACTCCACAAAAACTTCTAGAACTCATAAACAAATTCAATGAAATTATAGCATATAAAATTAACACTCATAAATAAATTGTGTTCCTACACCAATGATGAATTTGCTTAAAGAGAAATTAGGAAAATTATCCCATTCACAATAGCCTCAAAAAAATTAAGAATCAATCTAACAAAAGAAGTAAAAGACCTCTACAAAGAAAACTACAAAACACTTAAGAAAAAAAAGTTGAAGAAGACTTTAGAAAATGAAATGAACTTCCATGTTCTTGGATAGGCAGAATTAATATTGGCAAAATGACCGTACTACCAAAAGCACTATACAGATTCATTGCAATTCCTATTAAAATGTCAATGATGTTTCTTCATTACAATAGAAAAATCAGTCAAATAATTCATTTGGAAAAAGAAGAGATTCATAATAGCCAAGGAAATTATTAGTGAGGAAAGAGAAGGAGGAGGCACCACAGTCCTGAATGCAGACCTTTATCTATGTCCTGTGTCTTACTGAATGCTGCATGAGTTGTGAGGCTTTCCTGGTTGGTAGAACAATGCTTCATTGATTTGTGCTAACTCTAGGTAGTATTCCCTATAATTTTTTGAGTTAAGTTTTTCCTCAGCCTTGGGTATTTTTTTTTCCATATGCATCTGCTGATCAGTACTTTTCTGAATACTTCAGGCAGAACATGTGTAGATCTCCATAGTTTCCCTTTGTGTTTCTTTCTTCTAGCTTTTGTCACTATCTGCCTGGGTCCCCTTGGATCCATACCAATGTCTTTTTAAACTCAGGAAGCTCACTGGATTCTTATCTCCATGTCAGGAAACTATCAAGACAGTAAGCTTACCAATCATAGGGCTCATCTCCTTTGTTTCCCATTTTCTCTGGATCATTGTCCTTTCTTCATGAATTCCCGTGTTAGAAAACAGTGCTTTCATTCTTGTTGTTGTTGTTGTTGTTGTTTTGGTTTTATTTTGCTTGTTTCAAGTATTAGGAAAAGAACTATTATTCAGGAAAGGAACTGTCCTATGTTGCTTTTTATTATCTGTCTCTCTTTTAGTTTTCTGTTTTCAAAATCTGTAATTCCCTTTTTATGGGTGCATGCTATCTGATTTTCTGCTTGTTTCTGTTACACACCATATCTAAACCACAAGCAAAGCCGCAGTGCTCTAGATTCAACATAGATCAAGATGTGACAGCTTTAAGTCAGGTTTTCCTAACATTTTATGAAAAGTCAGCATCATTACTGATAAAGACTAAAAATTTTTTTGATGATTGGTACTTCTACATCCACATTTGCCTTCTTAGGTTCGATTTTCCTATAGAAGGTATAGTGATATTCATAAAACAGTATTCATTACATAACATATGTTTTGCTCAAAATTCTCTGATTTATTTATGCTGAGTGAAACACAGAGTCACTTTCCCACCCATTGAGTCCTCTGATGTTGGCTATCACACTCCACGGTTCATTTTCCTCTATTTTCTTAATGCTGAGGGCCATTACCAAGTAGGAATGATGCATCGAAATTTCCTTGCCAAGCGTACCCCATGCTGCTTAGAGGACATTCGATGGGACATTGCATGCATGCTTTAATAAAGTGACCTTGCTCAAGGACCAAGGCGGATCCGGGTTTAGAGCTGATCAGGTTTGAGGAAGTAACCGGCTCCTTGAGTTTAAGGCGTTGCCAGTTTAAGATAATGGGTTTTAGGGAAGTTGGAGATTGAAGATTATTGCTGGGATTAGGGTGTTCCTGCTGCTTGTTTCTGTTGAGTTCTCCTGAGATTAAAATGGGATTTGGAGATAGCCTCCTGGAGTAGGTGAATTGTGCGGGAGACGGAGAACACGTTTGCCCCTGGACCTGTGTGGAGGCAGTGTGAGAGCGGGAATAAAGAATTGCTGTTTGAACCTACAAAGGTGTGTGGTGGCTCGCGACTCTGGTGCCAAGCCGAGACATTGGCTTTGGCATCTTAATATGTTTTTTCCAGTCAGATATGCCAAATATGCTATCAACTTCTCTAGAAGAGTACTTCCTCAATTATTTTAAGCCTTTATACTTCTTCTACAACCACAGTTTTAAATGCACATTCCCATCCATATCTATCTCACATTAGTGTATTTCCATTTTTATTATAACAACACATTAAATTTTTACTTTACTTCATGTACCCCATTTCAGTGTTGAAAGATGAACCTTTAAATATTTTCCCTGCTGAATTTAGGATCCAATCTCTGATACACTGTAGACAGTAAGCAAATATTTCTCACTTATGTTAAATATATGAGCCCCATTAATATTTACAATAATTATCATCTTGTATCTATCAATATGAAAAATAATTTGAAAGGGCTCATGATATTTGGGTCATCATATTAATATTGAATAGCTGAGTATTTAACTCAGAAGAAATTTTTTTTATTTTATAGTTGCCAAGATGTGTAAAAATATTTCACTCACCAAACATGTAAAAAATAGTAATAGATGTCAGTATGTGTTTTTTATTACTTTTATAATGAAATATTTCACTTGTGTGAGTTGGAATCTATCAATGTGAGATATACTTCATAAAGATTTTCAAGACATTATAAGAGCATTATTTTGATTCTTTCGAACTGTTGTGGTTTAGTAATGAATTGTCCCTCATATCTTTTGCATTGTGAAAGTGAATGCAAAGGTATTTAGAGATGAAGTATTTGGTTTATGATAATTTAGATATAAACATGTTATACAATGAATGTAATAAACTGGTAACTCTGTATGACCGAGGGTGTGGCTGGAGGAGGTGAGTCATTGGGGACCTGTCTTTGGTGTTTATATTTTGTCTCAGTTTAGCAGAACTCTCTCTCTGCTTCCTGATCATCATGTCTTGAGTGGCTTTCCTTCACCACCTATTTCTGCCTTGGTGTTTAGCCTCACCTTGAGCCCTAAGGAATGGAACTGGCTGACTGAGTCCTCTGAAATCCTGAGCCACAAATAAACTTTTTACTTTTCTAAAATAGTTCTTGTCAGGTCTCTAGCCAACTAAAACAGGAGCCATACCAATCACAATCACATATAGTAGAAATATAGATGATTTCTATGTTGGTGACACTTATCTTGCAATTATTGAAGGAAGGTGGGGTATAGTATAGGTTACACACTCTTAGATACTAATATATCTATTTTGTTCACAACTTCTAATAAAATGTGTTTTTTATTTAGCTAGCTTCCAATGCAAATATATCACCAAGTGCCAAAAAAAGGTTTTTAGATCCATTAGATCAATTATGTTAATAAAATCTTTTGTCCTTATAGATCACTTTGTCTCCTTAATCTATGGTGAACTCTAAATTAACTCTACATAGCAGGTTTCATAAATGATCCATTTATCTCTCTCATTTTACTTTCTATATCATATGCTATTTACTCAAAACAATAGAATTATGAAATTATTATGTCTGTGGTGAAAAAATATTTTATATACTATGAAGTTCATTATTTCTATTAATAACTGCAGTGATAAAATGAAAATTCTTTCTTATCCTAGAAAATTTGACTTTATTACTATTTTTGAAACCATTGAGATCCTACTACGAATATGACCCCTAATTTATTATAAGGTATGCTTAAAAGTATAGAAAGTCAATTATTGTAATTTTTAAAGTTAATAGAGCTAGTAAATGAGAAAGACGAGCTCATAATATTTGCAAACATGAGGCAAAAAAAGAATTTAAATATTATGGCTTGCAAGGTAAATAAAAGTAGGCACAGAGACAAGGTACAGACAAGGTACATGATGATCAGAAAAAGAAGTGGTTGCTTCTTTTATTTATACCTATAGCTTACATTAGATCACTAGTACCATAACTACATTATTGTTTAGAGTATCAGTAAGGTTGCTTATTTTGCAGTTACATTCTACAGTTAAAATAAAAGATGTTAGGAACTTTGTGTAGGTCTCAAGAAAGTCCATTGTATAAAGTAACTGTTATGTGTACAGATTTAGGTTCAGTGAAACATTGTGGTTTTCTTTTTAGAAAACCACAGGAGCTGTGTGCCTGAGATGAAGGTTGAAGCTGATAAGACACTAACACAAACCTTGCTCATGAAGGACATTGCTACAGCAGCGAGGCATTCTATGTCTTTACACAGAATTTTCCCAGTAATCAAGAATTCTGCATCTTTGCACAGAAAATTCCTAGCAGCCAGGCATTCTGTGCCTTTTCACAGAAACTCCCTAGCCACCAAGCATACCGCAATCATGAAGTTTAGCACAGACCCCAATCCCAAACACAGAACCCCTACAGCGGCTCAAATGTAAGTGATTGGTTTGATCTACACAGTTGTAGAGACAATAATGGGACACTGAAAAAAAATGAACCAAACTGCAGGCTCATTAATTTATATATTAAATATTTATTGGAACTCGACCATGTACCCTTTGATTCTCAAGTTTTTTTTTTTCTAAATGGTATGATCAACTCTGACCATAAGGCTCCCAAATGCACAGTCATGATATTCTCTTGCTTTTTGTGACATACCCATATCTGTAGCACAAGCTAACATAAGTCATAGTGTCACTTCATGAGTCTTTTAAAGTATGATCCCATTTACTAACATTTATTTGAATAATGAAAAGTGAATTTCATATTTCATGTTAAAAACATAAAATTCAATTTTCCTAGTATGCATTCTTTATTCTCCACATCTTGTGCCAATATTCCTGCTTCCCTTGGGTATATTTACTGTCTCTTCTCAATTATTTTCCTCTAAGAAATGCTGATATAAGATCAAACATGTGAGAAAGAAAAGATCAACAAATGCCTCTATATTAGTCTCTATTGTAATTTTATAACATGAGAACAATTCAAAAGGGTTCTTTGAGAAATACCTAATGATTTAGGATTTTAAAAGGAATGCTCAGAAAGGTCAAGTACAATATTTATTCTAATAGACATTTGTTCAAATTTTGAGAAAATATAATAATACATAGTATTTAATCATAGAACAATGGACATCACAACTGAGTTGGGATGTGGCTCAGTGGTAGAGCACTTGCATAGAAAGTAGAGGCCCTGGATTCTGTCTCCAACACTGCAAGAAAAATAGCAATACATAAATTAGTGTTGCAGCTTGATATTCATTGATTGGGCAAATAGTATTTGGCAAGGTTAATGGAAGAAATAATAGTGGACAAATAGCTTGCAAAGATCAAAATGAAAATTATTTTATCTTTCTAATATTTAAGAGTTGAAAACAAAATCTTAGATTCTCCATGAGCTCTCTCTTATATGGACAAAATATTTACTCTCAATCCTTGCTTCCTCACTACAGAATATGTATAGCACTGATTTCATTCATTTCTCAAAATTCTGAAAGGTTATGTTCATGCATGTATAATATTTAACAAACTGTAGGATGTATAACAAATAAATTGGCAACAAGCATTTTTATTAATTATTGGTGGAGTTTTATGTTTGCCTCAAATTAAATTACAGTAGATTTTTATGAATTAAATTTTAAAACTATGGATTTTTGTAATTATTTGTCATGTTTCCTGTGAAGAGTCTTTAAGGAGTACTTTTCCTCTCAGTCCTTTGCCCTGCTTCTACCATATTTCATTGCTAACCTAGACTGTTGAAGTTGTAGTGACTCATAGTTAATTTCCTTACCATTCAGTCATTTACAAAATATCCATGTCAATGTCAGAGTAAACTCCCTTAAAGTAACTCTAATTCTATTCAAAACCTCCAGTTTCTTCTATTTCCTAAAATATGATCTCTAGACATGCATTTGCAAGAATTTGTTCTATTGCACTGTTCCAAATACCTGGCTTTACTTAATTTCTAAGCCTCCTTCTTATGTAACTTTTTATGATTCAAACTGATGTATATATTTTTGCCAAATATGCTCCATCAATTTTTATGTCTACATCTGTTGTCATTTGGGTTTCTTTACACAGAATTCCCCTTTGTGTGTGTGTATACAAGTTAAATTCTCCAAATTACTACTGTGTTGCTCACAAAGATTTCCTACTCACCATTAAATTAAAAATCTCTCCTTTAGCTGAACATCCATAATATTTATTATGTCTTTCTAACATCCAGATCATTCTGTCTTCTTTTCTCATTATTTCACATTGTTTCCTGAGAGAGGGGCTATATTGGGTTCCTTTAGGTCTCTCAAGCCAGACTTACAGCATGTACATCTCAGTTTAATGGCAGAACCCTTTTCTACTTCCAAGTGATTACGTCTTTCTAATATAATGCTATTAGCCTTAACAAAGCTCACTGTCCTACAGTTTAATTGATTTCCATAAAAATTAAGATTACACATTCCCAGCTTTTTGACATTTCTTGAAGAAAGTGTTCAGAAAAAATCTTTTTTTCTTTTCCATCGTTTTGGGCTATAGAATATTACATACATTATGTTGCTAAGTACATGTGGAAAAGCGGCAAGTGAGAAACTATAAATGTACTTGTCAATGCAGCACAGTTTGCTTTGTAAATGATTGGTATTGCTCTAAGATCAGATGTTGTCAGTTCTTTTTGATCATACTTATCCAAGGGCAGTTTTGTAGGATAAAAATTTTCTCACATCTCACTCTCACCATTGATATGGTAGCTTATTATAAAGACTGAGCTTTCAGGTTATATCAACTGTGAGTAATACTAATTGAATGCTGAAAAGACTGACAAGAAAGTTGACATTTTAATGGAATTACTTTTAGGCTTTGGGATCAGCTGACCCGTAATGAAACAGACTACAATCCCAACATTTTAAATAACACCTACTTCTATGCTTTATTCTTAAAAATATTTACTTTTTAGTTATAAGTGGACACAATACCTTTATTTTATTTTTATGTGGTGCTGAGGATCGAACTCAGTGTGTCTCACATGCTAGGCAAGCGCTCTACCTCTGGGCCACAACCCGAGCCCTCTTTGCTTTATTTTTACTAACTCAAATGCACAACATTTAAAATATACAGTTTCAAAAATTTTGTCACAACCAAGTTTAAATGTCAGTTTTTCAATATTTTATAAGCCAAGTGATGGGTAAACTAAAATATCATGATAATATTCCTTAAAGCGTGGACAACAACCAGGTAAATTACAAAGACATTAGGCTTGACATTGAGAAATGTGATTCCTAGAGCCAGATTCACAACCATAACTTTATCTGAACTTGGGCAAGTAAATCAAGATTTTTAATTTTGGTTCTGTAAACTATGAAATTAGGGCGAAAAATCTGCTTGTGTAAATTTTCAGAAATTAACTTATAGTATTTTGAATAATATGTAAATCTGTTTATATAAAGTGACTTAAATAAACTGTTTTTTTTTCTAAATAGAGTTGGAATTGAGTGAAATAATATATAGTTTAGCATAAATTTGGATGAGTATAAAAGTGAATGTGTTGTGGTTTTGTTTTTTAATCATTCTTACAAAGAGTACTCCCTAAGGATCTATTGGATTTTTCTTGACTAGATAAAGCAGCATGAGTTACCAGATATCAAAAAGAATTTCTGTATTAGTGTATATCAAATAAACATACAAAATAACTTTATACTTCAAAGCTAATGTAAAGTCTTGAGAATGTAGTAATAGGCTTAAAATATATTAAAACTCAGTCTCAATCATAATAAATCAAAGAAGTCATAAGAGGGCAGGATTATATTGAGCTGACCACTAAATACTTTGTAGAATGCATATTTTACAAAAATGAGAGAACCACATAAATAAAGCAGGAGAAAAAAAAAGTTTACTTTGGGAATAGAAAAGAGGAAAATAAAAACTAGTGACACTGAAGAAGAGTGAAAAATAAGCTTGATTTAATCACAAAATTCCCACAGATTGATTTAATTCATGCTAATCATTATTTATACAATGTCCTGTGAACAAAATAGTAAAAATACAAACCAAAAATAAACAAATAGACAACAAGCTCCATGTTAATCGCAATTGCAATATATTTGCTTATTCAGTTAAGGAAAAACAGGTCTGAGAACTAAACTATGATTTTCTTAATTTCAGTGTTATCTTTGGATTCATATCATCTCAAAAAAAATAATATGTTGAAGAACATTGCTATTTCTTAGTTTCCCCAAATTATAACTACTGTTGGGATTCCTGGGAATCTCATGATAAAGAGATTCAAGTAACATGCTTACAATATGAGCCCTACTCCATACAATTCAGATAAGGCTCCTCTTATCCCTGATACCTACTTGGCATTGATGGATATAATATACCTGATTCTGGGATAATTTCTTGTCCCTATCCCTGGTACAGATTGAGTTGAGGATTAAAACAAATCTGCACTATTTATGGAAGTATTTTCGAGATGGCTTAACTCTTATCATCATAAGTGGATTTGCCCCTGGTAGCCAGCTAAGCATCCAGGGAAGATAGTAGGATGGGGAAGAGGACAGGTGGTAGAGTAAGTAACCTTGGCTTGATCTGCCATGCAAGTATGGAGACCTTGGAAAAATCATCTTTCCTCTTTCAGCCTCAGTTTTCAGCAACGTAAAACTTACAGGCAAAAATGTGTCACAAAATTTCTTTATAAACATTAAAATTTTTACCTGCTTTAAGTAGCTCAGATAAAGCCTGGTATATAGAAATTGTATAACGCATGCTAATTAATTGCAGATCACTAAACATGGAGATTACCTTAGGTTTCCCAAAAGCAATTTTTCTATTACAGTCAATTTTTATTGGTGCTAGATTCTTTTTATATTGAAAGGAACCATAGGTTTAAGAAGCATCAAAGTCACATTTAGACTTGTAAATTAGGTTATAAGCTCTACTGCAGTCAAGGACAAAGCTTGATTTGATTTCTTCATCCCAAGTGCCTAGCAAAGGACCTAGTAAAGAGTAGATGTAATAAATGCTTGATGAATGCATCTATTAAAGAGGAAAAGGAAGAGCCCAGAAACACTTTCTGACCAGCAATTGTGGCAAGTGGGAATAGTCCGATTTAGATGACTTGACTTGTTAAATGAGAAGCCCGTCTGAAGGGCTTGACACAGCTGGCTTTGAATTGAGCTGTGATACTCTTCAGTACATTGGGGACCTGAAGCAATCATACTGGGCTGGGAAGTTTTCAGAAAACCTCCCACCCAAAGTAGCACTTATCTATTGCGACCTACAGCTATTGCTTCCTACAAGTTTTCTTTTTTTTTTTTTGTACTTTATTGTGCCTTGATATTATTTTTATAAAATGAAAGTGATTTCTTTCTGAATGCATTGAAGGAGAAATAAGACTCTTTTTTAAATATTAGTCACAAGAAAAAATGCATATTTTTATCCTTCAGATATAAGAATTCAGATATAAGAAAATTATTATACATACTCCATACCTAGATAACAATTTTTTAGAAAGATAAATATATTAAATGTAAAAAGTTAATGTGTCTAAATGGGACATATTAAAGATGCAATTTTAAAGTATATGATTTTCTCTGAAAGTGGGATATTAATAAAATTTAAATTCAGTGTGATCAAATTACTATGCTTTAGATAAGTAGTTGCACATAAAGAAAAATATCACATGAAAGGGAATGAATGTGAATTAAATATACAATCAATTCATACACGTATATATACGTGTGTGTGTGTGTGTGTGTATTCCTTGTAACACTAAGAAATCATTTGTCACTTTGTCACTGCTAATATTTATACTGATGGTGATGAAGCAGTTATGGCTGAAGTTACTGGTTCCTTATCAAAAATCAAGGCAGCAACATATCAGAAGGTATTAGTAATCATATTGCACACATTTGCTATAGACTTAGGGGTTGGGATATCATTTAGAATATCCTTGATGTAGGAGTGAAATTATTAGTTTTTATGCATTCTGGAACATTAGGAACATACTGTTTTTCAATATGTGGTATAACAAATTAGGATGGCACATAATGCATTTTTCAAATGTTAAAGTGTGGAAAATACTGTATTTTGAGAATATATCCCTGTGTTCAATTGTCTAATGTTGTGTTGGGGAATTTTTCATCTATAATGATTAGGATGTTGATGTGTATTTTTTCTCCATTCTTTGGTCTTTAGATTTAAGATTTGGTTTTAGGATAACCTTTTTCAATTATAGAAGTAATTCTGCAAATCCATAAATTAAGCATGGTGTTATTTTAATCAGATATGAATATACTTAATTTTAGAGTTATTATATTTTATCAATTCAATATATGCACATGGGCATACATGAAATGGAAGAAATTACGATTAAAGAAAGATTCCTTTACCTCATTTTTCTTGGCCCAGGTTGCAGATTCAAGAAGAAAAGTATTTCTCATGTTTAAACTTAAATTACATTTTACTGTAAATGAAAAAATAGGAAAATTAATTTTAAAGACTCATCAATTGTACAAATATAAACATGCTGCCATACTAATATCAGATATTTTTTTGAAAAATACAATTTAATCAAAGCTCTCCTGCCAATTTACTTACATTTCTTCCTGATACATAATTCCTGATATTTGTATATTTTCAATGAAAGGTCTTTATTTATTGATTTATTTGCTTTTAATTATTTATTTTTATTAAGAATTCTTTGATAAATATCCATGACAGTAGAGTGCATTTTGACATATTGTACATACATGTAGTATAACTTCCCATTCTTGTGAATGTACATGATGTAGATTTACAGGCTTCTGATCCTCTATATGTAGTGTTTCTATTTTCTGGTTTTGAGATCTGCTTGTTATTGATTTTAAGAAAAGTGGCTGTTATGTTTTGGAATATTTCCTCTATTTATCTTTGCATATGCATGAAACTTTATATCAATAAATTTATAGTATTCATTAAATTCATTATATTCATCAAATTAGGAAATAGTTTGTTAAATTCTTCATTTTTTCCCCCGGCATCCCTCTCTCTGCAGGGATTGCTTAGATTATTTTCCTTACAGATTTCATAGAACTTACTGTTCTATTCTCCGGCATCTAATCTGATACTAACTTCTTCTTTTGCTTCCTTATGTTTACATAGCAAATTATCACAAAGTGAGTGGCTTAAAATGTTTTTATTCTGCATGATTCTAGAGGCCAGAGTTCAAAATCAAAGAGTCAGGAGGGCACACTCTCTGGGGGTTCTCCAGGAGAATCATTCTGTGCCTCTTCCAGCTCTGGGCTTGAAGAAATCTGTGACTCATGGCCATGTTTCTTGTGGAAACTTCTTTTCTGTGTGTCTCCTATAGTAAAGGCGTCCATCTTTTTAGTGTTCACCCAGACAATTGAGGATGATCTTATCATCTCAAGATCTTTATCTAAATGACACCTGTAAGAAGTCTTTTTCCAAATAAGGTAACATTCTCAGGCTCCGGGGATTTGGACATAAATATATCTTTGGGAGATCACCATTTAGACCACTGTCACCCAAACCATTCTAATTTTCATCTCAAAAATGCAATTTCATCATCAGAAGTGTGTTTGATTATAACTTTCTTGTTCTTACTTATTATATTTCTCATTTTGAACATATGTCATATACTTATAACAATTTTATTGCCTCTTCTTAATAATTATATTATTTGAATCATTTCCTTCTTTATTAATTTATTTTTTTGTCATAATCTTTTTTATTACATGCCTAATAACTTTTGATCAAATGACAGATATTTTCAGTTTTAACTTTTTGGATACTTTATTGATATCCAGTGTCCCAATAAATCTTTGTTCTGAGATGCAAGTCTGCTATTTAAATTCCATTTGGTAACATTAAGCTTACTTTCAATTTTCCTTTGGGTCAAGTGAAAAGCATAGGGAGCAATCCAATATAACAGGTATCCTCATAGGAAGAGAAAGAGATATTAGAGATTGGCAAATAGAAGAAAAGGGCATGTAAGCATACAACTAAAAGATGGCTGTCCTTAAACCAAGAGACCTCAAGTGAAATGGAATCTGCTGACACCTGTATTGTGAACTTCCAACTACTAGAACCCTAAGAAAATAAGTATCTTTTGTCTATGCTACCTACTCTGTGGTATTGTTTTAGGACAGACAAGCCCTCACATGCACTATCCTTGGGGAGTTTCCTGTATAGATCATGGAGCTTGCTTCCCGTGCAGCCATCTTTGCCCTAGGGCTTTTCCCAGTGAACTGTTCTTGCCTTTGATTCCCTAAGTTTTTAGCTGATTTTTTGAGAAGGAGACTCAATAGTATACAGGTGACAGTTCCCCTTAGTTTACTCCATCAATTCAATGCATTTCCAAAACTAATTAAAAGTAATCGTTTTCACAAATAGACAATTATTTTAAGTGCATCTTGCATAAAAATTATATAATAGTAAAATATGTATTAAAGACGGTGAAGGATTGGGGTTGTGTGATATATTATGCCTCAAAGCTCTACACAAGTCTCTCTTGATTGATGTCACCATGGAATTTCTTTCTTTCAAATTCAGACTGTGTTATTTTCATTATGTAGTTCTCAGTATTTTGTTAGCCATAAATTCCATGCCATTTTGCCTGGAGAACAAACTATGTTAGTTCAACCTGACACATGAATCAGGACTAAAGCCAGATTTTCTGATTTTTGTTTTTTTCTTTATCACTGCTATCAGCTATGGGTCCACAAATTTATACATTGCTTTGTTGCTACCTGCAATATTTAACTCAGATTGTCCTATGTCTTCTCCATACTTCATAACTATATTATTTGAATGTTAATATTGGCTAACTGTGTACTCTTCAATCATAATGCTACATTCAATGGCTTAACACCAGTGTAAGAAAAATATGCTTTTTAAAATCCTGAAATTGGTCATGGGACTATTTATTTTCACCCAATAACCATTGCCATCAATATTGTCCTTTAGTGTTTGGGGTCTGTTGTAGTGTGTTTACTGTGTGCCAGGAGTGGATCTTCTGCCCTCACCTGCTTTTTGTGCCCTATCATCTGTTCTGCTCATAATCACAGAGTTGAGCACCCTCACTGGCTGTTCTATAGAAGTCCTTTTCAACTCATTTCTGCTTGGGTTTGTCCATGAGACATGCTGGCAGGTCACTATAGAATGAGGGAATAGGAGAAGCTAGTAACTTCCTCTCTTATCTAGCAGATTTGTGTCATCACTGCCCCTTTCTGGATGCCTAGCAGACTTCCAAGTGGTTACAGGCTTTTTTCCTGTGCTCCCCTAATACCCTCATGCCTTGTCTTTCCTGGTCTATCATCTATGAAATCAATTATCTACATCAAATACCCACTGTTTTAAATTCTTGTAACTATTTATTTCCTCCTGGAATAATTCTCATTAAACAATTTATACTGAAGTATCCTTATTACAATGTTATTTTCCACATTTTTTCCTAAGGAAATGGGTAAACTTAAATTGATAAATTGAGGAAATAAAATGCATTTTAACATCTCAATGGGTTGAGACTATTTAGCCTGAAGAAGAATACGCAAATGAGTAATATTAAGTAGCTCAATCATGTGAATATTAAGGAGGACAACAAGCATCCATTATTAACCTAGATATAGAGAGAGAATAAGAAAAACACTCAAACTGTCTCAGAATGAGCAAACAGCTGCTAGCGAAAGAAACCAATTTAGAAGAAATTGTAACTGAAAACCAGAATGCCCAGTAGGGTATGGCAATTATCCAGTGTACAGATGAGTACCGGAAACAGCCCATCTTAGAGAAGTTGGAGAAAACTCTATCGGAAAGGAACAAAGCACATAACCATAGTGTAAAAAGTACCAGTTAGTAACCAGCACAGAGCTAATTAGGGGATTCCATTTGAAAATAAACATAAGGGAATAACATTGTAATTCCTTAAGTAAACTCAAGAGTATACAATCCAATTTGTTCATCCTATTAATAAATATATAAAATGACATAAGTTAAATAAATTAAGTTAAAAAGTCAAGATACCTGAAGTAAACCTGGCAAGTATGGACTCAGCCTAGAGGCCAGACACTTCCCTCTTTCTTTATTCCACTACTTGTTTATGTTTGAAAACATGGTGGACAAGATGATTTCAATTGGTACATTGAAAATGTTGTTTTTATTCAATGAGTATTTGAAATGAATAGTAGCACTATATTTATTTAATTTGTACTCATAGAGGAACTAAAAAGGGAAAAATTATATTACAAATATTATAATTTAGCAATATTTTTAGTCTCATTTCCCTTCCTATATGTGTTGGAGACAGTGATTGGATTGCGATTATTTGAAGAAAGACTGGAAACATAAGTGAACCTATGCTTCTGTGAGGTTAAACGATCATGATATCTAAAAAAATCAGTCTAACTATAGAGAGGACTAGCTACTACCAGGGGCTCCCCCTTTTCTCAGCAGGTTACATTTCACTTCCACCATTTGTGACTTTCTCTATTTGACTTCCACTTTTAGTGACTTTATTTTATCTAGCCAGAAGAGTTTCTAGTTCCCATATACTTGAGTATGGACAGCTGGATTTCTCTTGATAATACCTGTAAACAGCTAAGTGCTTTGTACTCAAGTTCTATTAATTTTGTGACAAATAGGGTTTCTATCTTGCCTGTCTTTAGGAAAAGTGCGCAATGGTATGGAGGAAGATTCCTTTTTATTGAACATCTGGCCTAAGTAAGCCCCTTGGGGTTGAAGTATGGATTGAAGGACCTGTGTCATCACTTTCTTATCCTTGACAATATACTTTCTCCTATGAATTTCATTTATAGATCCAATTTTATAATTTTGAGAGCATCACCTCACCTAACTTACATTATATTGATTTAGGATTAATATCAATTACAGTAGAGGTTCCATGCAGATATATAGTATGTACATGGAATATTAGGATTTTGCTTTTCTAATAGCTGGGGAGATGTTCAGGTTTTTTTGAGAGTCACGTGAGGAGTGCTGGGGTATGGCACTTCCAGGATCACAGGTTTTCAATGTTTATTACCTGTGCATTGATGGGGAAGGTCTAGAGGTCATTGAGTAGGACTAGGACATACAAATCCAACCTTACAAGAGAGTCAAAATGGAATTCAAAAAGGAAGAAAGATCTAAAGTTCAAGAAAGAAGAAATCCTCTTCATAAGTTTGTAGGGACACAATATTTACATTGGAAATAGACTACAGACATGCAATTGATTATAAATAGGGAGAAAACAACATCACAGCAATAGCATAAGGATATAGAGCTAGTCTGTCCCAAAGCTAAGTAGCCAGTTTTGTTAATTTGTGCACTTTCATATATACCCTGAACTGGTGTCAGAGTTTTTCTAGTTTTTATAGCATGCTTGTGTGGACACCTGTTGGAAGTAATTGAGTGATTTAGATATGTAGTGTGGTAAAATGTCATAGATGTCATAGTCAGGTTTGGCAGGTTCATTGCAAAATGTTTTATGGAATTTTATTTACCCTGATGTGGTATTTTGAAAAGCATAGCCCACACACCAGAATCATTTGGGAAGTTGTTTCAATACCTATTTCTGCATTCTCCAGGCCTTTCAGTGAAACAGCATTCTGACAGTGGATTTTTAAAATCTGCATTATTTGCTAGCTTCTCAAGTGACTCTTACACGTACTGACACTGAAGAAGCTTAGACATAAGAAGATATTATTGATTGGATAGTTTACTAAAGAGAGGGTTATGTTTCAAAAGAACAGCATGTGATATCAATCATGGATATCTTTAAATATAAAATTTAAAAAGTCTGCTACAAGTAGATAAGCATAGTTATGCCTGGAGGTGACCTTCAGTTTTGAGACTCTGTATGCTTTTTCTTCTAAAACAGGATTAATCATCTATCACTGAATGGATGAGAAGCTTAAAAAAGAATTTCATGCATTCTAACAAAAAATTTTCATGTATATACAATTTTTCTTGCTTTGAACTTAACTTGCATTTCATTTGTAAAAATCATAATTAATACATAACAGGTGTCCACGTATTGCATAAAATTATAAGTGGTTCAGAGTGCTGCCACAGACAGTCTTCCTGCTGTTTGTATTTTATCTTCCAACTTCATTAACAAGATATTTCTTGTGTTAATTTCATATGTTTCAAAGGAATTATATATGCAGGGCTTGAGAACCATGGGACTCTCTGTGGCTTTTCGATACACCTCACTAGCTTGCCAGTGTGAAAATAACTTAAAAATGGACCTTGAGGGAAGTGTAGCAGAACAAGTGAAGCCGAGAATGTGTAAAAGCAGGAGAAAATACATTAGCTATGGCAGGACATTTATTAACGTATTCTAAACTGCTTTTTAAAATATTTTGTTGGAAAACTAAATATCTGTCACATGGTCTAGCAAAAACAAACAAAAGCAACTGCTTCTCTTACAGAGGAAAAATTCTGCAAGCTTTATCCAGTTTAATACAAAGACACTGAAGTAGGACACCTACGGATACTTCATAGTTCGTTGATAGTACGATATAATCTGGTTTCAGAAAAGATCAAACAAATTCAATGAGCTAAATATAGTTGAGGAACAAAATTCACTGTTATATGAAATCTTACAGTAAAAATGGGGAATGTATGGAGTATAGCTAAAGACAAGGATGTCTTTGTGAAGATTATGAACTCTTAAACATTTACAATAAAAGGATGCTATGTTCGAACATATTCTGCATTGGTGATATAAGAAGAAATAATGACATATAATTTTAAATGAGAGACTTCATAAAAATATTTTTATTGTGTCATGTATATTGATTCAAACCCTTTAGCTGATACAAAGGCACTGTCCATTACCAATGATAAGGACAAAAACATTCATTTTCTTGTATTTTGTCTGGAATAAGACATTTTTATTCGTTAGTTGAGACATCTCTTCTTTTGAGGTGTGCAACATATCATTTGCTGATTCTTTTTAACAATACCCTAGTCAGTTACTGAAGGAATTCAATTTTATTTTGAATCCATGTAACATACAATTTTTAAGTATTTTCTTTCTGTCTGTGGATTTTAAGAACATAATCTCTCATGTTGTATGCATTCAGATACTTTATGTATTCTGGTAGAAGCTTCATTTTTGATATATATGATGGATTGAATTGCTACTCATTCAAATTCCACTACATAAATTCATACATATAACCTTTGTGTTTGCCTTCAGTTTTACATATTACTTTTTTAATTGATCTTTTTTCAATCACACATGTTTATACAAGTACACAACTGTATATATTAACTTTGTTCCTACATTCACAAATTTTGATTTGTTTCCTGAGAATTTTAAATTACTCCTCCAGAGAAAAAAGTTTTCTCTGAGAGATATTATATAGTCAACATAGAAAATGTACTCTTGTATTAGTATTTTTCTGAAATACTGTTATAAAGTAGAAATGATTTAATCACACATTATATATTTGAGTTTTAGGTACACTCTATGCTAGAAAATATTTAGCTAAAATTTTGTAAAGGAATATCCACAAATATTTAGACCTGGATGATATAGATATTAAAGTCACGGTCACATACAATTCTATAGCTTCTATGACTTTAAACAATAAATATTTTAATGTAGCCCTCTAGGCACTTGTAACATGGGGAACACAGTAGTAATATTTATTTTTCATATGTATTTTAAAGAATATATTACATACAAAATGCTCAAAACAGTTGTTAGGTATAATAAATGTTCACATATATGATGTTACATTTTGTTATTAAATTTCAAACATTAGTTTTTTTGTTGAATTTTGTTTACAAAAAAAAATATGCTGAAATCTAACCTGTAGTTCTTGTAAATGCAATGTTACTTCCAAATAGGATCTTTGAGATGCCATTAGGTTAAGATGAATTCATACTAAGTTCAATATGAGTGGTGCTCTTCTAAGAATAGAAGAGGGTACACAGACCCACAGCAGGGAAAGTTGACAGAGGCAAATATTAGGTTGATGCATTCTACAAGGAACACCAGGTTTTTTGTCAGCTTCCATAAGCT
Source organism: Ictidomys tridecemlineatus (assembly GCF_052094955.1). Classification (NCBI taxonomy): domain Eukaryota; kingdom Metazoa; phylum Chordata; class Mammalia; order Rodentia; family Sciuridae; genus Ictidomys; species Ictidomys tridecemlineatus. Next base: position 178,704,600 of record NC_135482.1, on the reverse strand, counting down.
AGAAGAAAGACATGGAGTAGATTCTCCCTCAATGTTTCCAGGAAGGGCCAATCTTGTTGGCACCTTTGTTTTAGATTTCTAGCCTTCAAATCTCTGTGATCAAATAAGTTTGTTTTCAGCCTTTCGGATCATAGCATTTGTTATGTAACTCTAGAATGTTGAAACATATGCTATTAAAACTATAGCTCCACATTCAGTAACGATTGAATGAATCAATCAGTGAAGCTCACCAGGAGGAGCTCAGGACAAGTCACATGTTCAAAGGAAAAATCAAGAATAGCATAGTTTAGAACCCATTCAACAGGCTGCTTAGGGAACAGGACAAAGACATAGAGGTACAGAGAGGACAACCAAGTAAATAGTCAGTTCAGGTCTCGAGAAGACAGTCAGACAATGAGTCACTAAAACAGGGGTCTTATCAAAACAAAATGAAACAGGTGTTTTGCTAATCAGAAAAGTACAACACAGGGATTTACCAATTAGGCAAAATCACTAAGGAAACTATGAAATATATTAGTTATTCTAGCTTTGGAAAATACCATCAAAAGCCATAACTTAAAATTGCATCCTAAAATAATTTCTTTATGAATATTTCTTTAGTTTAGTACAGCCTAAGAGCTTGATAAGACAGGTAAGTTTAGGGATGGGGGGAAGGTCTTTGTCTGAAATAAAAAGTGATTTGAGGGCAGGTTATTTTGCAGCAATTTAGATTTCTAGTCTCTGAATGTTACTCATTATCTATTGAGAGTTTTTTGTACCTCTGTCACAGTCCTTTCCCCATACCATTAAAATTCTAAATTTAAATAATTACATATATATATATTTTTTCAAACTCCTTATCTGTCACATAGTTTGCCTTTATTTTGTAGACTTCTACCTATTCTTCGGTTTTGGGATTTTCATTCAAATTAACATCATAAAGTAACTTAAAGATTTGCTTAAATATATCTAGAAATTAAAAATTCAGATGCTTTAGATAGTAGGCATGGTTGTTAACACAACTGACTCACTAAAAGTCATTAATTTGGGGTTTTAGTCAAATATTAGTCATACTGATCTCTTTTTATCAAGTTAGTATTATCATAGAAAGCAGAATCATTCTATTTTCTCATTTTCAGCATGAATTTTTTTCATCTTTTGGTTTTAGCTGAGACTAGATATAGTAGATATCTCTACAGCAATTGAATAAATGAATAATTTGGGGATTATTTCTATCCTCTATAAGGAAACACTCATTTCATTCCACATTGAATTTTTGCTATATAGGAAATGTGAGTGTACATGTGCTATATGACAATAAATTGCATTCAATATCATGTGCTCTATGTAATAAAATATTATGCATTATTTATAGAAATTAATTGACTCACACTTGGCTCTTAATAATCACAGTAGTTTATAGAATGAGAAATGTGCATATGTAAAAAAGGTAAGTGAAATTAATTGAATATTAAGACAATTTTGACTCGACTTATTAATGAATATTATATTAGACCACTAAGGTTTTCAGTGTAAATAGAAACATTTCAACCAACAATATATTTTATCTGTACAAACATGAGCAAGTTTAGTTTACTAATGGGAAATCAAGAAGATAGGCAATCTTGCACAAAAATAAACATGTGAGTAAAATACATTTAGAAATGTCCTCTACACTTTTTTTTTTATATTCAGAATACAGTACTCTTTAAGAGCCAGCTCCAAGTTAAAAACAAACAAAAAAAAAGACACATGTTTGTCACAGAGCTTAGTGTCATCCTCCCCTTAAGCAAGTATTTAGAATGTTCAAACTTCTCATGAGTACTATGTCTCTAGTAGAGTCAGGAACCAGGATGGTGAAAATTCATCCACATAGAGAAATATGAAGCTCTACTATATCATAAATGTGGACCCCTGATCCCCATTCCACACCTTTTCTTTTCAACAAATCAGTGAATATGACTGGATAAGTCGCTTGGCTGTGTGATCCTGAGCAGCAGTAACTGTACCTTGCAGGGCCCATTGCTAAATGAAGATGCAGGATGTTCAGAAATTACTGAGAAGTGCAAGATGACAATTGTATAATATTAAAACAAGTGCGGGACTCTATGCCACTGCATAGGTTTATCATGTGTAAAGCCAGAATTTGGGGAATTTTCTTGACTTGTTTGATTGGATTAATGATATAGCCACCACAGGGTCTCCAGTCTTTCAAAATATTCCATTTTTATTCTTCTGCCCATAAAAGCAGAAGAAGCATTACACTGACCTGTATTTCCTAAACTGGTTAATGACGCGATCAACTGCCTTCCTTACAGTCTCCATTGTTAATTTTTCCATAGATCTATGTGGAGAAGAAATCTAAACCAATCAGCCTCTTTACAAGGACTAGTTCAATATATTTCCCATTATTGGTGTTTAGTCTTTACAAACAGAAAGATTTGACATTTAATTAGAGCTTTATATGTGCTAGGCATTGTTCCAGGGATTTACATAACTTCTTATTCCATTTGGTTTGCTATAACAAGCACCACAGATTGAGTGGCTTGTAAACAACAGAAATTTATTTTTTCACAGATCTGGAGGCTAGGACATACAAGATCAAGAAGTCCCTAAAGGATCATCTTTTGAGGGTCTCCTTCCTGGTTCATACATGGAGACTTCTCATTGCCTCCTCACATGGTGAAAGAGGCAAACTGAGCTCCCTGGGGCTCTTTAAGGAGAGCACTAATCCTGTTCCTGAAGGCTCCACTCTCATAACTTAATCACCACCAGAAGGCACACATCCTAAGGCCATCTGATTGGTGATTTCATTTACACAGACTTTTGGACTCATTTCATCTTCAAAACAGGTTGAGTTTCATGATTTTCATTTTCTAAATGGTGAAGCAGAGTTGAAGACAGGGATAAGGGAGTAAATTTTTCATATTAACCAGACAGTAAATGGCAAAACCTTGATGAAAATCAAGGCATTGTCTATCAGGAATCTTCTTCCTCACATTTATTTTTGTTAATAAGTGATGAATTTTCTTCTTGTTTTATTGACTATTTTTATTGAGATAGAATCTAGATGTACAAAAGTACAGAAATAAGTGGACATCTGAACAAATTGACATGAACTACCACACAGGTTCAGCAACCTAATAGATCCAATCAGAACTCTCTCAATTGGCAATCATTCCCTTTCTTCAAAGACAATTAGTTCCAATTTAGAGTTATCAATGTGTTTGCCTGTTATTAAAAATGGATTCATGCGGCTGGGATTGTGGCTCAGTGGTAGAGCAATCGCCTTGCACGTGCAATACCTGAATTAGATCCTTAGCACCACATAAAAATAAATAAGTGAAATAAAGGTATTGTGTCCAACTACAACAAAAAAATAAATATATATATATATTTTTAAAATGGAATCATTCAGTATGATCAATATGATCTGGCATCTTTCTCTCAAACTGTCCTTCTGAGTTTCATCCATGTTTTTTTGCCCCATAGTAGTATTTTACTGCTGTATAAATGTTCCACTGTGCAATAGTCAATTTATTTATTTTATTTAGTTTTCATTATCAAATTGTTCCAAGTTTTGACCCATTGTAGATAATGTTTCTTTACCCATTCTTTTAGATATGTTTTGTGGCTCTGGGAATTTAAAAAAGAAATTGCAAAATAAGAAATAACAAGTATGCTAAATTTCAGTAGCTATGCCCAAAATGCCATCTACATTTTGAAAAAAGTAGCCCGGTAGTTCAATAGTCTAAATAAAATTATTTTTTAACTATATATTTTTCAGTTTAGTTAGCTACAATACCTTTATTTTATTTATTTATTTTTATGTGGTGCTGAGGATCGAACCCAGGGCCCCTTACATGCTAGGTGAGCTCTGTACTGCTGAGTCACATTCCCAGCCCAATAAAATTATTATTGTATGTAAGTAGTGGTGTTCCTTAGTTTTTATTTTGAATTGCCTTGAATAATAGGTTTGAGCATGTTTTCAAATATTTGTTGGCCACTTGAATACCTATATTTGTGTCACGCATGTTTATGATTCTGAATTTTTTATTTGATTGAGTTTTATTGTTTATATGTAAGGTCTCTCTATGCATTGCAAATTAGAAACTTATGTTAGCTATCAATTTACACCTTTTTTTTCATGACATCAAGACATACTGTTCATTTTTCTTATTCTCTGTTGAAGAATAGAGGTACCTAATTCAATCTATCCAAATGAATAATTTATTTTATGGTTAGAGGTTTTGTAAAACATTTAAAATCTTTTCTTACATCAAATTAATGAAGATATTCTCATGTATTATTGTAAAGTATTTCCATTTTAATTTTTTTTATATCTAGGGTTCAACTTGATTTAGTACTTTATGAAATACATAGGGGCCAATGTTCAATATTTTCTTCATATATGGATATCCAATTAAATCAGAGGGTTTAATTGAAAAGACTGATTTTTCCCTAGTTTTATAATGCCATCTCTGTTTTAATTTATGTGGCCATACTGGTATAATCTGTTTGGTTTCTCCATTCAGTATCATTGATCCACGTTTCTAATCATGCTACAGTACCACTGCAGCAGGGGACACAAATAACATTTCCTTGACTCTGGGTTCATGGATGATGAACTTTAACAAAAGACAACAAGAGAAAACATACACATTTTTTTTAATATAAGAAGATGTGACTTGGGAGTCTTCATAAGCCAAAAAGAGGGATAAAACTCTATATGCTAAGTTTGGTGAAGAGTGTATATGTGGAGAAACACAACAGGGCAAGAAGATGAGGGTGGATTTAGTAAGTCCTGCTTGTTGAGAGTCTTCTTTGTGTATCCTGTCTTCAGCAGTAAAGGTGTTTATTTTCTCTGGGGATGAGAATGACACCTCTCAAAAGAGGATCTTATGACCTGGTTCAAGGAAAAGTCATAAGACCTTTCCAAGTTTTATTACTTCAGGAGTAGCGGACCAGAGTGTCAGAGGTGGCTTTCCTACTTTTCCTGTGTTCTCCATAGCCAATGTGCCATATAGTGTAGCATGTCCTGATTTCCCATCACCACTCTACTTAATCAATTGATTTATATATTATAGATGTACAGCAGGCATCTTCCCGGCTTCCCTTTAATTCAGATGTATCATGATTATGTGGGAGGCTTTTAATCTCAGTATATATTTTAGAATTGATGTTAACTTTTATGAAAAATCTTATTAGGGAAGAAGAGACATGTGTGATGTTGAGTCTTATTCTAGAAAATTACTGAAATTTTCTAATTAATTTAGATCTTCTTTGAAGTCCTTCAATAAAGTTAAACAGTTTTATTTATAAAGAAATTGCACATATCTTAATAGATTAATAATGAATCTAGTGATGTAAGTCATCTTTTTTTTGTCTCTAAGTCTTCTTATATGATCTTTCTTTGCTGGTATTTTCAGGTGGATTTTAGAGAAGGCCTGCAAATCTCACACTTTGCTCTCCCAAATACATTTTGACACCTTTATTGGGATTTTATTGAATCTATAAATAAATTTAGGAGAGAGCAATTTTTATAATAATAAGTATTCAAATACACAAACATGATATGCACCTCAACTTATTGATATATTTTTCATTTTATCTCATTAATGTTATGTTTTATATGTGTATATCTGGTATGTGATTAAATTATTTAACATTTAAAAATTGATATTTTCAGGGGATGGGGTTGTGGCTCAGTGGTGGAGCCTGGCATGCACGAGGCACTGGGTTCAATCCACAGCACCACAAATATGTAAAATAAGGATATTGTGTCCACCTAAAACTTAAGAATAAATATTTTTTAAAATTTGATATTTTCAAACTTACTGTATTTTTTTTACTCTAGGTTGCATAAAAATGGACTTTTTATGTTGAATTTGATCCAATGACCTTGATAAATTCACTTAATGTCATCTATAATGTATTTTATGTTTTTTTTTTATTTCTTTTTTTTTTTTTTTTGTCTTACTGCACTGGCTAGTTCCTCTAGAAAAAGAGTGAATAGAACAGTTGGCAGATTTCTTATTCCCAATTTTAGTAAAAAGTTTTAAGCATTTAACTATATATCAGAAGTCATGAATCTTTTTCTCTGAAGAGACAGTAATAAATACCTTCAGCTTTGCAAGTCATACTCTCTATCATTAGTCTTTGATTAAACAGAGGTGTGTGGGGAGGGAACAGGGTGGGGGAGGCAAGAACCATATTAGAATGAATCAGACATTATGACCCTGTGTGTATACATGATTACAAACAGAAAAGTGAGAAGTTATACTCTATTCATGTATGATGTGTCAAATGCACTTTACGGGTCATGTATAACTATTTAGAAGAAATAAAAAACAACTTTTAGTGTAACGACACTTAGCTTCTTATTGACTCTGGAAAAATCCACGTTAGTTGTGGAAAAAATGCAGTATTGGTTTACAATGATATTATTAATCACTTACTATCCACTATTGTAGCCTCTGGCAATCTGAGATGGGTTTACATGGACACTGAAATGACCTCTTCTTCCTTTGGTTCTCTTTAACTACTTTTCATTTTACCACATAGACTTATTCCTGTGATGCTCACTTACTCATTTAACTTATGCAGTCCATTGTATTTTGCTAGAGAACTTAAGCCTAACATATGGATTATGCTAAAACCAATTCCTTTTAAAGGTTCCTGGTGGGTCAAGTGTAAAAAAATATTCTGCGCTCACATATATTTATTTTCTCCAATAATCTTTTATTCTTATCAGACATTCCCAATTTTAAGAGAAGGGCTAAAATGTCTTAGGTAGGCAGCCACAGAGAGAAATCTCTAAAGGTTGGCAGTTCAGGGAAGGAAGTGGAATGATGCACTTGATCGTGAGTGCGGGCCTGATATAAATGTGTGTCTACACAGAACGAATTTGCAAATTGCAACTTGGAAAGACAGCAACTCAGAAACTCAGTATTCGTTTTCCTTATGGAGATTAATTTACATTTTGCAGATAAATGGTATTTAAAAACTGTGAGAGGTAATTTTCTACTTTGATTCATGCAGAATTTGATTTTTGCATTTTTTAACATAATTACTTATTTTACTTCACAGTACAATATAGATGTATCTGTAAGTCACACTTGTGCAACCTACGGTTGAATTTATATTAGATGATCTTGATCTTAATTTCTTGAACTACTTTTCCTATAGAATTTTTCCCAATCACTTTCATCTCAGATTAATTAACAGTATCTTTGATCAAATATTCTCACTATTTCTGAATATTTATGTGTTTTGCAGTCCAGGAATAATTAATAATCAAAAGCCATCTACATATTTATCTTTGCTTTAGTGTAGAGGAGGAGATAGTACAGAAAATAAAATCCAATGCTATCTCCCAGCACATCTTTTATTCCACATGAGAAGTATAGAGAACTATTAATAAAAACAATTATTTTCACGCATAAAACAAAAGTAAATTGTCTGTTTATGTTAAAATTGAATTCGTTCCATATACATATGACAAACATCCACCTTGTGTAAAATATATAGGATGATAGATGGGACTACAATTAAAAGCATTTTAAACAAAAATGTATGTACTTTTAACATGATGCTATTTATCAAAAGCTTATTAATATGTGGTGAAGAACTTAGTATTCCCATTTACAAAATATCTCTCAGGTCCATAGGAAGAAGTCATCCTTGGACTAGTTTCATAAAAGCTATGCTTTTATTAGATCAGAAGCCTACTAGCGCATGTGTCTTTGCTATATCTTTTAGCCAATTACAAGCAAATCTCATACTTTCAAGAATTTTATGTTCACTCCTTTTGGAGAGGTGGTCCTGGGATTTACACCCAAGGCTTCACACATCCTAGGCAAGCACTCTAACACACAGAGATTCCTGGTCCTTTTATTAACACAGTTTATTAATTTGTATTTTTCTTTTTATCATGAGCACTTTTTATGTTTGTTTGTTTTGCTTTGTTTTTACAAAAGTTTGACACTAGTTTTAAATCTGTCCTTGCTGGGTCAGTTCTTCTTGCTAAGAAAGAAGAGAGAAATGAATTTTGCATAGTAGTACACAATCAGTAAAATAAATTTGTATCTTTAGTAAGACTCAGAATTAGATAGCTAATCTTAAAAATACTATATCAAGAAGAAAACTTAGTTTTTCTTTCAGGAGAGGCTCATGAGATAAATGCATTTTCTCATACTTTTTCTTTCTTATTGAAAATGTTATGAGCAATGACTTTTCTTAATAAAATAAAGAATGAAAATACACTGAGAAAAACTGTCAAGTGGATTAGGACTTAAAAACTAAGTCAATTCTTATAAGAAGACTAACATTAACAATGTTAAAACATAAACAAGTATGTAAGTTACTTCTGAGGATAAAATTATGGTATAACAGCCCTCAGTTTAAAGTTATTTAATAAGAAAAAATATTCACTAAAATACATTTATAGAAAAAGTATACAAATTAGTAGTTAAAAATTAATTTTATTTGGATAATTTCCTTAATAATAAATTAATAAAAATTACTAATTCACTCATTAGAGTACTAATCATGCAAATTTTACATTAATTAAAAAGGAGGAGGTTTTCCCTACGAATTTAAACATTAAAATACAATTTGCTTTGTTCTGTAGCTTCATCACTAAATCTAATATTTCTATTTAATAATTCAAATGTATGTGATAGTCTATGAACTATGGCCAGTTTTTAAAAAAAAATTGGGAAAATTCACAGTGTGTAAAATATAAAAAGACTCTACATTATTTGCATTTTTTAGGTCTTTTACAATACTTATTTCTTTTTTTTTAATTCTTTTTTTTATTCTGAGTTATATATAACAAGAGAATCCAATTAGGATATATCTTATTCTAGTTAGGACCTCATTCTTGTGGGAATAATTATTTTTAAGTTAGGATTATTTATCATAAGAGAAATGGTATCTAGGACATTTTGTTTTGTCATTCAAAAAGAACTTTTACACCATTGATTAGGTATCTAATTTGAAGTGTGCTTAATTTGATAAGCATATATATTACACTATTCAGTTTGTTACAAGAAAACTGACCAAAGGAAAATCATATCTTTCAGAAGACAAAGTATGGTGAAAATGCATTCTTGTCATGAGCCTCTCCTGAAGTTCCAGCTATGATCCACAGCACATCAACAGTACTGTCTCCAGCCTACATATTGACATTAACTCAGGGTCATTTTTCAAATATATCAAACATTTCCTCCCACTTTCCTTTACTTGGTGTTTGGTTAGGTGGCTCTGAAATAGAAGGACGATTTACCACACATATTTGAGAATTTATTGCAGACTTCTTCCTACTTTTACCTGGCCTTCATTTATTTCAAGGATCTCTGTTATGAATTTGGGTCTAGATGAATCATGACTTCTATATATCAGGTTGGCCTAAGCCAAATATCTTTTTAGCAGATTCAAATTAGTTTCATTACTCAGATCTTGTGAGACTTTAATAAACTTCCCTTATATTTTAATCATGAGTCATGAGGATGTCATAAACAATTAGCTACCATCAAAATCTCTGTGGCTAAACCAATTCTAATTCCCAATTTGACAGCCAATTACTCCTACTATTCCTAGTTTACCTTTGAAGGTTAATTCCAGATGTTTGGATTGTTCTCCCTAGGTATCTCACATTCCCTATTGAAACTAAGGACACTATTTTCATGATAGAATCATCTCTTGTCTCCATAAAGATCAACCAAAAGTATATTTTTCAAAGAAACTTATCTTTTTTTTTTCTTACCAATATCCCTTTCAGTGCTCTAATAAGACTTACGGCTGTCCCTCCCAAAGGCCATAGCCAAGGGATGCGTGAATAATTTGATGGTTTTCCATTTAGGATAATTACTCAAGATTATAAACAAACATTTCCAACATCTCACCTTCATTTACCATTGCCCACCATAGAGTATAGGTCTTTAACAATAACAAAGTTTGGACAATGCAGGAATGTTGGAAAATCCCCTACAACCTAAACTTATCCCTAATACTCTAAATAATAACTTATGATGTAGTCCCTAAAAACATGCCCCCAAATGCATCATAGTGACTATAAAAATCAAAATTAATTATATAATTCTATTTATTTGCTGTATTTGCCATATTGGATTTCTCTTATTCAATAGTGTTTTAAGGGGCCAGGGGTGTAGCTCAGTAGTAGAGCACTTGCCTAGTATGTATGAGGCACTGGATTTGATCTTCAGCACCACATTAAACAGCACCACATTAAAATAAATAAATATATATATATTTTATTTATTTTATAAAATATATATATATTTTATATATATATATAAATATATATATAAAAGTTGTTGTGTCCATCCACAACTAAAAAGGATATTTTTTAAAAAGTAGTGTTTTAAATACCACCTCATCACTATGTTTATAAGGGAGGATTTACACTCCAGATTATGGCTCAACATACAACACTTGAAATTGTTCAGATAATATTGACATCAGTTTTGATTCACATTTCATGTAGGATACAATACAAGTCATGCATGACAACATCGGGGTTGCATTCAGGAACAAAATGGACAATTGGGGGCTATGGCCAGTAGGGCTTGTAGCTTGCAGAGAATGGCATGTCCTTTCATTCACTGGGAAAAATATATGATTGACTAATATGATCCATGGGCTGGTAGAGCACTAACCCTCACTGCTCAGGGGTAAGCAGTGGTCCTTTTAGTAAATAAGTAAAGTTGTTCAGCTAGTTGACATCACCCATGTGATCCAAGTAGGAAGAACTTGTGCTTAGACCACTTAAAACCCTACTGATTTCATCAGATGTCAACATTGCATGCAACATCAGACCCTAATTTTAAACTCAGCATCACAATTAGGCTTCTGTGGTTGTTTATGTCTGAAAGAAAAATTTGGAGTTGTGAGAAATGAGGGCACTTATCCTTCCCTTGAAAGTAAACTCCTCAAGCGAAATTGCTACAAGTCCTCACACAAGATGGAGCCATCTGCTTCAAACAAAGATGGAAAGACTTCTTTGAAAGACAAGGAAGGCTTTATATAGTTTGGGAATTAGGATGTTTTCCATATCCTATATCCTTCCTGCAGTCTCTATTTTAATTCTCATGTTTCATTCTTGTATTATCAGTGCTTTTGTTTTCATTTAAGGAAACTGGTAACTTGAAATCATAATTTTATAACTTATACGGTCAAATACTGCATTTTACTTTGACTTTTTAACTTCACACTAATAAGAACAACATTATCCCTTTGGAGTTCTTATTTAAATACTGGTTTTCCTTGAGCCAAAAATTCTGAATTTTTGGAACATCATGTATTTTTTAAAGCTCTTAGTGCAATGAAGAGAATCGGTTCAAAAAAGCCCTTATAATTTCCCTGTCTTAGATAATGTTCCATAGCAAACCATTTGACTGACTAAATATTAGCTTCAAAATGGACTTTTTGGATCACTACAGGTGATTGTTGAGATAGATGTTTTAATGTTCTGTGCCATGGACTGCCATGTTGTATCTATTCATACGAACTATTTTTAAACCAATTTTTTTAGCTCACCAATCCATATGCTAATTTTCACGATGATCTCTTTTGAAATAACTGCATTTGCAAATTACTATATCAATTAGAATTCCAACTTGCTGACAGTTCAGGCCATTCTGATTTGCTACATAGAACCATTAATTAATTAATATGCATCAGAGATCTCACAGAATAGTGATAAAAAAGGATTCATAGATAACATTAATAATGACAATCAGAATCATACCACAAAGTGATTTCAGAAGCAATTTGTCCATTGACAACTGGAATTCCCCTAATATGACTTTAATAACATGCCTACACTTACCAGAAAACTTGATGACACTATAATCTCTATTGATAACTTTGGATACCAGACCTCTCTTTAGCATCTTTTACATGAATGCCCTATACAGTGTTACTTCTCTTTGTTCCCAAATGAGCCAAAGTGGAGGTAAGTCTGACTGAAAGAATTTTGGTTACATTCCTTTTTTTGTATGTGAGAGATTTAGGATTATCTTATTATATTGTGTTCTTTATTGAAAAAACAAGCACGCTGATGTTCAATTGTATTGAAATATTGTATTCATTACAAAAGAGGTTAGAAAACTGTGCATGTGGAAACATCCATTACATGTCACTATGATGTGGGTCCTTAAAATGGAATGTTAAGTCCTCCTATGGAACTCTACTAGATTGAAGAATGCATCCTTTTGAAAGTGGAGACTGTGTGGTGTGTGTGTATGTGTGGATGTGCATGCTGCTGTTGCTGTGTGTAATTATGTAGGTGTGTATTTGATACTACTTACCTTCAGGACTATTGGAAGAACAAGGTGACCTGAAACAATTCTCCATATTTAGATGGTGGACATCCCTGACTACGCTAATCCATACCAATTCTATCAGACTTGGAGAATCCTTCTGAAGCTGCTTAAGGAAAATTCTACCACAAGTAGCGAAATTATGGTATGAAGGGATTGAAATGGGAAGGCAAATTGCAGGAGGGGGCGCTCTGTGTTGGTTGGTCCAGCTGAGGTCAGGAAAAGGACATGATTTCAGAGAGTCCTCAGAAAAACCCGTGGACAAAGTGCAGTTGGCAACTGAGATATTGCTGAGAATGACAGTTTAACATTGAGGGTTCAATTTTTCTAGATTATAAAGGGAGTATTTCTTAATTAGCAATTACCTTTTTCATTACCTATACTAAAAACTTTATGCTTTCTCCAAACCTCAGTAAAGTCTGAAGCACAGTCTTCCTTCATGCACTGTGGAGAACAGTGGGAGGCCACAGCCAAGGAGGGTCTGCCCTGCCCAACACTAATTTCTCTACTGACATCTTCTAAGATGGATCAGCATTCTATCAAGGGCACTCTGTCCAATAAATCGAGAAGATAAACAGCTACAGAGTGAGTGAGCTGCTGTCCATGTCAAAATTGGGACACCAGTAAAAAAGAACAAAACAATACAGAGAAAGTAACAAAATGAAAAATGAAACTGCATAACTGACAACTAGCCCTGACCCTGTTTTGAATAAGCACATATTTTATATCCCTCAGCTGCAAAGAAAACTAATGCACTTCACTTACTTAGGTAAACAATAACATTAAGTGTTTTCACCACAAAAAAAGGATAACTGTTTGGGGTTCTGTGTCAATTATGATTAGTTTTAGTCATCACATAATATATACATAATTAAAGTATGTATATATATATATGTATATGCATATACATATATATATATTCTAAAACATTATTTTAGAATACTGTATTAGAATAGAGTATTATACATGAGAACTGTATACCAAAAAAATGGAACAATTAAAACCAAAAAAATGTTGTCAAAGTATATATAGTTAGTATCCAAAAAAAGAACCTTGACTAAATTTAATGACAAAATATAAACTTATTCTGAAGTGTTGATGCTCATGGATATATTACAAACTTTACAGGTATCATAATTATGGAAGGAAATCAGAAGTTTTTCCATTATAAGTAGACAGAATGCAATATAATAGACTCAATAATTCGTTTTCTTCCACCCAGTAATAAAATATGGACTCTTGATAACCTTCATTGTAAATTAAGTTTTTTTTTTCTTTTACTTGTCTAATTTTCCTATGGCAATCACAGTAGGAAAGTCATACAATCTCATCCTATTGTTTTCCCATAATCGAATATAGGAAATTAAGTATTTTAAAAAGGGATAGTAGCTCGGTGCAGTGGCACAGTCTTGTAATCCCAGTGACTTGAGAGGCTGAGGCAGGAGGATTGCAAGTAGGAAGCCCTCCTCTATTTCTTAGAAAGACACTGTTCAAAATAAAATAAGATATATTGGGGATGTAGTTCAGAGGTAGAGCACCCCAGTGCTGGGGAAATAAAAAGAGCCAAGTGAAAGAAAAAGACTGATAAGAGGTTTATTTTGTGAAGGATATATTTACAATGATTTGCAATATGGGGTAAATCATTATTCTAAAGTAGAACTGTGCTTTTCTATTAAACCCTAAATGCATATTCAAATGACTTCCAAGAAACACAAAAGAACTTAATGAGTATTCTAAAGAAGCTGAACAGTGTACACAGAATATGGTTAGCATCATGGTAAAAATGTAAGTCTATGCTACTATAAGCTGGATAATATGACACAAATCACTGTGTAAGTGCAATTGTTGAAGACACATCTGCATACATGTGGCTTTATGACCTCGACATGTCTGTCTGTGCTTTCCATAGCTCCATGTGACACTGACTTAAAATATGCACTATTTCCTATGTGTTAACACTGCATATGTGCATCATTGGAAAATAACATGTCATGAATTCAATTTAGATAGAAGTTATGAGGAGGCAATTTACAACTAAGCCCATCTAAACCAAAACAATCAATCACTATAGTTTGTATAAAAAAAGCAAGTATATCCAGGAGTTATACAAAATTTTTTTAAAAAAAAGAATTACTGGTTGGCCAATAATTCAACTTTATATAATGAAAATGATGCTTCTAATGTAAATAGAAAAGGTATCAATAGAAGTCTTCCAAGATTACATTTTCCAGGGGAAAGAGACATAATTCACAAAAATATTAGTTAAAAAGGAAAGGTTTCAGAGATGATATTTTCTCTGGACAACCTGAAAGATATGGGGATTCTATTCCATTTAATTACTTAAAGAAAAATAAAATCCTCCAGAACTAATAGCTTGAAGATAACTCTAGTTGAAACAGGAGGCCAATATAAATCTGCCAAGATAGAACTAATATGTTGTCTCTTCACAGTGAAAGTTAAATTATGATCCAACAAGTTCTAGACATGCTGTAATTTGGAGATAGCCTTATCAAAAAAGACATAAAACTAAATTTCATAGTAATACATTGCTGTAGCAACTGTGATGTGAAATAAATAATGAGAAATTCAAAAAAGCAAGTTATACAAAACATGCAAAAGTACTGTATAACTCATAAGGCATTAAATTCACATAAATTTTTAAAACCTTTTTGAAATATAAATGCTTGCACTCTTCCTTTCAAAGTGTGAGATGCTTAAAGCTTAGAGATACATATTAAAAATGCAAAATGAAAAAAGTTTATTGTTGTAACACAGAAACTCCCATTCAGAAGTAAAACAAAGGTGGCCTTTATGTTCATATAAGTTATGAATCTGAAGATTAAATATAAATAACACCATTCAAGCACACTTAATTCTTAAAAATTCAGATCTTACTATTTGCAATGACATGGATTAAATTAAAGGACTAAGTGAAATAAATCAGAAATAGAAAGACAAATGAAAATTTTAAGAAGTTAAATTTAAGAAGTAGAGAGAAGAATGGTGGTTATCAAGTCTGTGAGGCAGTAAGTGAGAGGGCTGAGAGAATGGATAGGTATTGGTGAAAGGGTACAAAGTCTCTCTTAGGTACAAGAATAGTGTTTGAGATCTATTGCACAGAATAGTGACCATAGCTAATAATGTGATATTTCATATTTCAAAATTGCTCAAACATTGTATTTCAAAAATTCCACCACAAATAAATGTCTGATATATGAGGGGATACATATGTTAGTTAGCTTAGTTGAATCATTCTATTTCATGTGAGTATATATCTATATAAAGGTACTTAAATAAAAATGTACACACTCTACATTATCAATGAAGTATTTTTTAAAAATTAAAAATTATACCTTCTTAAAATAATACCCTTCTTTCCTGCCTATCTCCTAATCTTTTTTTTATTTCCCTCTCTTCCTCTGTATTTCAATCCTCACCAATCTTCCTTAAAATTCAGCATTTTCAAAATAATTTTTATTATATGCCACACTGCAATTCAGTAAGTAGTTTTCCTTTTACAAATTAATGAACATAAGATCTAATAATACTTGAGATTGTTACAAAATTTTGTGTTCAATAAATCTTCCTATATTTTTTCTCAAAGTCACAAGAAATGGTCTTATTGGTCTTTATTGCCTAGAGTTACAATTTTCTTGAGAGAAGGAGATAGTGGATTAAATACATGCAGAAGAGTTAGTTTATTAAGGAGTAAGTAGCAATGCCATTTCAGAGATGGAGTCTAAAAAATCCAAATATACATTGAGCATATTCAATATAATCCAGAATTTAATCTAATTGATTTAATTCTTGGTTACTAGATTTTCAGGTACACATGTTTTGACATTATATTTTGACTTCCAGCCAATGAAATCAGAAATCTCAGAAACTTAATCAAAATTTAAGTAGTTTTAATCTTAGATTCAAAAACATAATTAATATGATTCATGAAAAAATACAATTTTAGATTAAGTGGGTGCTAACTACACTGTGTCTAAACTTACAATTCAACTAACTTAGAATTAACCTTTGAAAATTAAGAAGAAAAATCTTGCTAAAGCTTAGAGTGAGATCAAGGTTAACAAGAGAATGAAAGAGAGAGAATATAGAGATTGACTAATGTAGAAGGGATAAAATTTTTAATTTTATCACATGAAAGCATTTATTTGCTGTTTCATTCATTTTAAATTTTTATTCTTATGCATGTAAGATATTTTATGTCAAGTCTAACAAGACACTTTCATAAAAACCCACTATTCTTTATTCTTTATCATTCGAATCCCAAATTTCTTTGGGAAAGTGAAGAGTTCAAATGAATGGCTAACCCTCAGAGTCCCATGAGTACAGTGCACATCCTACATACTGTAAGAGACAAGAGGTGATTCTGCTGGTGGGATTCCCAACAAGCTGATTAACATTGAAAGAGTCTGGTAGTGCCTACATTTTGCTCTTTTATCCCCTTAATTTGCCATTTTCTTTACTTTGCTCTTCTTGGCTCAGAGTGTGGATGAAATGTTACAGGTCTCAACCACTTTAAGAATATAAGGATGTGACTTCAATGTGGATCTAAATGGTCTGTCTTAGATAGTTCAACACCAGAGCACTGCCACTTTTATGTGAGATCAAGAAACTTCTATGGTAATTCAGTTTCCTGTAGCATAAATTTGAAATGAGCGTATTGGTGCCCTAAATATTCTAAGTATATAGAAATTTATTCATGTTGGTAAAACACAATCTTCTTGATCATTGTTTCTTATGAGCCACATTTGTCTGTATAGTATAAGCCACATCCATGCTATCTGAATATGTGAATGTCTGTCCTTTAACAGTGTGTTAATACAGATTATACTAGTATTTATATGCTCTATCTGATCATAGGCTACACTACTTCCAGATTTTCCATTGCTTTACTTGAGCATAAATAGGAAAAAAAATAATTAAAACAAAGTTTTATGTAGATGAGGGCAACCATTTTAGTTAATTTTATCCTGGATGGCTGTGGCTAATATATAAAATACTTTAAAAAATTCTGATGAAAATCTTTGATTGAGAAATCTAGATTATCTCAGAATTGACCAAATTATATTATTATATTGTGCACATGTATGAATATGTAACAATGAACCTCAATATTATGTGTAATTGTAATGTGCCAATAAAATTCCTTTTAAAAGTTTAATAAGTTTAAATACTTTCACCTCAATTTGCATTTAACTTTTTAATTTATTTTTCATAGTCACACAATTTTAACATGAGAAAACATCATTACAAGGAGTGCATTTACACTGGTAATTACTTTGAAAAACATTGTATGTCCACAGCTAATTTACTAATGGGAAAGTGTAATGTAAATAAAATTGATATATTTAAGCTGTAGTATATTAAGTTTAAAATTACTACAATCAAGTCTCCAAAAAGACACACATAGATTTGAAATTCCTGAAAGTTTCGCAAGCTAGCTCAAGCAAAATTTCAAATCTCTTTACATTTTTTTTTTGTAAATATTATCATGTGGATTTATTTTTTAGATCCATATGATACATGGATACTCTGGAATTCCAGCAAGGATTGCATTGATTTCCATTTTATCTAGAAGAGTCACATTAAAAGAAATAAAGAAAACCAAAAACATTTATCTGTGTGTATGTATGTACACATATATATGATGTCTTAAGTTTATTTTTATTGCCAGATATTACACTTATAATAGAAAAAATCATGTTCTAAGGATTCCAAAGTAGAAATATGACATGTGAAATGTGCCTTTTTAGCAGAATGTGACATGGGCTATATATAGCATGACCATTTTGATAGAGTTTATACCGGTGCAAGCCTTTTCATCTTATTTATAAAACCAATTACATGCTGATTCAGAAATCACATTTCACAGTTTCCCTTGTCAGATTACCACATGACTAAGTCTGGCGATGATTCTTTTCTTTTTTTCCTAATCAAATGACTCACATTTCCCAAGGTCAGTTGAGTGTGAAACCGAGGTTCACGGTTCTGGCATTCATCTCCATGCTTCTGTCACAACTCCTCTCCCACTACTTAACCATGACCTTCATCCCTTTCCTCCTGCTGATCCTACTTTTCTCTGCCCCAACCACCTGCATGCTTTGTACAGATGATTGCCTCAAACCTTTGGGAATAATTTCAGAGTTTAGGGCTTAATGAAATGGATGCTTTGCAAATAACTTCTAAAAACACTATATCTGCACTATTGGGCTTTTCTCTAACAAAATAAAACATAGCATCAGATTGCCTAGTTTCAAACTTTATTGGCTTCACAATCTTGCAAGTTCCTGAAATTGTATGTGTCACACAGTCATGAATCACATAGTTTATTTGAGGATAATAATAGCGCTTACCTTAAAAGGTTGTAAGATTTGAATCAAATATTAGGTATAAGACTAAAACTAAGCAAGCATGGTGGTTCACACCTGCAATTTTAGCCCCTGAGAAAGCTGAGGCAGGAGGATTCCAAGTTTGAGATCAACATGGGCAAATTAGCAAAATCCTGTCTCAAAATTTAAAAATAAATAAATAAAATAAAATATTTAGGGAGGTTGGTGACTGGTAAAATACTCTAAGTTCAATCCTCCTCAGTAGCCCTCCAATAATAAATAAATAAATAAATACGTCTAAAAAAATTAAGAATAATGGTTCTCAAACATAAATCAGATCATTATTTTACCCATCAGAACATGGGTATTAATATATCATAACAAAAATTATGAGTTATAGATATTTTAGTAATATTAATTCCATTATTCTTTTGAAATATACATTGTGAAAACTCAGTCAATACTTAAGTTGTGTCAAGGTCTACATTTTGTTTCAAGCCATGAAGTTACAAAATGAAACATGTATGGTGGCAAATGAAAGGAACTAGAGAACACTATGCTAAGTGAAACAAACCAGTCTCAGAGAGTCAGAATTAAAGTTTACTCTTGTATGTGGAAGCTAGAGAAAAAAGGAATTAGAAAGGGGATGGGGTGGTCTTAAGAACGTACATGGAAAAATAGCAAGGGGATCAAGGGGTATGTTGAAGAAAAGGGGAAAAGTACTGAAGATTAATTTGATGAAATTATGCCACTTGCATGTATGAATATAGTACAATTAGTTGCACTTAATTATAATGTACCAATTAAATAAATAAATAGAAAGGAAGGCAGGTAGAATAGAGAGAGAAAGTAGGACAGGGAAGGGAGGTGAAGAGAGAAGGGAAAGTACTGAGTTAATGAAATGGAGAAAATTATTTTATGTGCATTTATGAATATGACACAATACACACCTCTATACTCTATAATTATAAAAATGTAATAAAAATTAAAAATAAATGCATGAAAAAAGAGCCATATATTATTAAAGAGAAGTTAAAGGACTGAGGAAGAGGAACATTTCATAATTTTAACCTCCTGGGTATCAATACCAGTTCTTTTCTGGGTCTCCATTGACTGTAGATTTATTACTTTGTTACTGAGATCTTCTATAAACTGAGGAAAATATCACTTTCTGTGTTGTGACACATAATAAGTGTTCCACAAGCAACAGTATAATTACAATTATTTTATCATCGTATTTTGTTATTTTCTTGCATACTGGCCTCTTGTACCTTTTATATTCTCTGTAGAACCACAAGACACTTGGTGAGTAAATCTTTAGACAGTTTACCTGATTTCTCAAGGGTAACATTGTTACAAACCTTTCTAATTGTCTGTTTTTTAAATTCTCTCATTTAGCTGGGTGGCCCGCACCTGCAATCCCATTGGTTCATGAGGCTGAGGTAGGAGGATCATGAGTTCAAAGTCATCCTCAGCAAAAAGCTAAGGCACTAAGCAACTCAGTGAGAACCTGTCTCTAACTAAAGTACAAAATAGGGCTGGGAATGTGGTTCAGTGGTCAATCAATCCCTAGTTCAATCCCTTGTAGCCCTCCCCAAAATAAAAATGCTTTCATTTTATTTTATAACATGAAAACTATAAGATTAAATTCTTCTCATGGCATTTTAAGATAAAATCTCCTGTTAATGTGGAAATATTCAGAGATAAATGATTAGATTATGACTTGTAACCGTACTAGTTCATCCTAGTTTTAACGGGCTGCCTGGGTGTTAACTATAGCCAGGTGCGATGCTGCTGGAGGGGGTGGGTCACCTGGCCGTGCAGTGCGGTGGACAGGTGTGTCTTGTCTGTGTCTCTCCCCCACCTCTGCTTCCTGACACCTCATGAGTTGAGCAACTTTCCTCCTCTGGGACCTCTCCCCATGAGGTGCTGCCTCACCTTGGGCCCAGAGCTATGAAGTTGGCCATCTATGGACTGAGTCCTGTGAAACTGTGAGTCCCAAATAAACTTCTCTAAGTGGTTCTGCTGTGTATTTTGGTCACAGTGATGAAAAGCTGACTACACCAGAAGATATTTTTACTTCAGTAAAACGAGAATATAAATATATTCTTCACATGGGAGAAAGATTAAAATGTAATATATACATATGAGTTATGTGACAGACATTCTCAAGTAATCATCTCATCTTAATTCTTAGATAAATATTTACAAAGATTTTAAAAATTTGGAAAGAGTGCGATGGAATTTTTTTTCAATCACATTGAGTACTTATCAGATATACTTTTTATGAGAAATGATTTTTATTGGTTTAATATATAATGTTGTATTGTGATTAGCTGTACACTATGTAAAACAATTACAAGTAAGATACCTAGGGGAATTATTCCCTTTAAAAAGTGACCTGATTAGGGAACTCAAGGAATATAAGTGTAAAAGAAAATGTAGATATTACTCAGGTCATAATGTAGGGAAGCTAAGGAAGGTACATTTCTGTCACCAAGGCATGTGAGCATTTGTTGACAGGAGACATAGAAGCAAGATAGTATGAGTGACTTTCAGGAAAAAACAGGTATAAAGCTTAAAGACCTGGGTTTTTCAATCTTTTCCTTAAGCCATCAACTTATTCTTTAGTGTTTCCAAAAGTGTGGTGAAAGTGCCCTATTCAATTAAAAAAAAAAAATCTTTGATCATTAGAAGGCCAGCTAGTTTAATTTCAGTTGCTTTTTACTCATCACATATGAATAGAATCATTCTTCTAAAGAATATATGGTATAAACTAGTATTATTAAAGAAAAAAAAACAGTGATACTTGTTAAAGCATAAGGCTGACTTTATTCAGGCCTATTGCAATGCATATAGGAACTACAGTAATGGGTTTTTGTGGTGGGAGAGGATAGGTTCAATGCCAAACACAGCCCAGACTAGTGAGAACTTACAGCTAAAGAGCAGAGTGGGATCAGTGGATGGAAAATCACTGGTGAATTACAGGGATACTTCAGGGACAAGGAAAATTTTGGTTAACAGAAATTCTGCCCTAACAGGATTCTTGCTTATAGACAGGCCAGGGTGATAAAATATCACTGGAGGGATGGCAAAAGATAAGGTACCTGAAGATGATGGAGGTATGGCTTCTTCCAAAACCGACTTCACGAGGTTTTAGGCTAATGCTGGGTTTTACAAAGAAGTACACGAACAGGCTTAGAAGAAGTTTCAGGAGACTGACTAAAGTTTTATCAAGCAAAGAATATTTGTCAGTATGAATATGATCTAAATTTATGCACACCATATGCTTTGGACCTGCTTTATGGTAAAAGCTGAAAATTATCGCAGCCTAGTGGTGATTTGTGATCAGAAGAATCTTCAAAGGGCACAGGCTCAGCTAGTTTAAAGAAAAGGATGAATCTGCTGAGGACCAGCCAGGAATGACTTTAGTCACCTGCAAGCACAGGAAGAAAAATGACTGCCATCCCAAGACATTGCAAAAGAGATAATATATTTCTTTTCGGCTTTCTCAACCAAGCTGGCACTTTTGTGCCTTAATCCTGCCACCTTCTGGTCTCACATAGAACTGCAAAGAGATGACAAAATAGATTTTAATGTGAATTTTATAGGAAACTCATAAAATTAAGATCCAAAATACTATAAATAAAGTAGCCCATATTTTGTCAATGTAGTGTTTTTTCTTATAAAATTATAAAAATATACTCGGTGAAGGTAAAGAAGGAAAGTTAGCAAATGGTTTTAAGCCATTGGTTTCCCTTTAATCTGTAGCTTCTTTAAGGACTTGATATTTAAGTAAAAGATTACTTCCTAGAACTGAGGAAAGTGTGCACAGTAATGAAATATTTTCATAGGAACCCCAAATACTTCAAGTAATGAATTCAAGTATGACTTTAATATTCTTTTCTTTTTCTTTTCTTTTTTAGTAATATATCTGCCTGGTTTTTCTAGACTTTTTGGCTTCCCATGCCTTGTGTGCAAATGTGTGGCAAGAAATCTTAGCCACAGCAGAGTCACATGAGGAGATGCTATTGTATTTTTGCTATACAATGATCATACAGAAGACGAGCTAAATCTGTACTGAGAGAAATTATAGGGAGAATTTAATTATGGTTTGCAAGGAAACCTATATGATTATAATTTGGGGAATTTAAAGAAGTTGTTTTTTCACATTTGGAGACGAAATCTTTTTCTCATGAAAACTGATTCTTTTTCTTTTCTAGGCGAGCAAAGACAATTATATACTCAGAAACATAATTTGTACAATACTGATTAAAGGCAAAAGGCACTTTAAGACCACTTATTAGTCATGCCTTTTTGCATTTTATCAAGAGAATGTCTTGGAATAAACCAAAAAATGCAAGTAAAAAATTCAAGGAATTTAGTTTTTTCAGTATAGAGTTTGCCTTATTTTTCGGTCTTTTATGCCAAATTAAATTATTTATGTTTATTATATTTACATCAAAAATACATAGTTTGCCATGTTTTCTTCAGATTGATTTACAGAAAGCAGAAACTCAGTATTTTGTAGGAGTTTGTTCAGCAATGTAATCCCAGGAACTAGGGGAGGACACGGGGAGGAATTTTTTTTCTCCATTAGCAATGGAAAGTCAACACACTGCTTTTTGGAGTCCAGGTGATCCTCTCTTAGGTGACCAAAGGGAAGATTGTAAGATTATCCCCTAAGAGTCAATGAAACTCTCAGGAAACTCTGCTGGGGAAGACCTAATTCATCAGTTCCAATCTCAAAATCATGAATATCCCCCAGGGATATTACATTTCAGGCATTTTGGAGCTGTAGATGCACAGGCATCGCAAACCATTGTGTAAGAGGCAAGTGGTCTAGGAGTGAGGTGAGGGATCTTCAAGTCACACCTGCCTGAAAAGGTGGGAGCATACACCAAGTTGGTCAATTAGTAGCAGCTGAACTAAGACAAGGAAGGGTAAGTCCAAGAGTTTCCAAAGACATATGTAAGAAATGTCTAAAAATCCATCGATATTCAGTTCTCATCCATTTAAACTGCATACATTTGTCATGAAATTTTCAAAAGGCAGTTTAAATTTTCAGTTACTCATTCAGTAGAAGGTGAAGTTCCTAAACAAATCAATAACCAAGAGCCCAGAGTTTTGCTGTTCGTGCATTTGTTAATTTTTTTTAACTTTAGTTATTTTCAAAAATGAACATTTACATTGAGAACAAAAAGAAAAACTTACTCTTCTCCTAAATAAGTCTATTAAAATACTAAGTTGAAAAATTATAAATGCATATTGTTTCACTGTGAAAGCATACTGCTGAGTTTATTTTTTTCTATTTTAAGGTATATTTTTGTTTATTTGTTCCTATGATGGCAGTGTAAATACAGAATTTTAGGTAATGAAAATACCACTCATGTCATTTCTATGTTTGCTACTGATTTTGTTCTGGCTTGCTTCAGTTTTGTGTGCTCAGAGTCAAGGGAACGTGATTCTGAAAACCCCAACATGGGCACTACTGGTGATGATTGTTAGAAGTGTCACTATTAATGGAGGTGATTACAGAAGCATTATGTGTCTCTCCATGTTTGTATCAAGGCAATCAGAATTTTATGTCAAAGGAACTAGTGTCATGCAAGTGATTCATTCTTTTATTGCTGTTCAAAATATTGGCCTTTTTCTCTTTTGATGTATAAAATATTGAATCAACAATGTGTCATGACATCATCATGCATTTGTCTCTGGAAGTCAAAGAGCTCTCTCAATTTTTGGAAATATTTTTTTGCATTAATTTTTTAAAAAGCATTGCTTTTTTTTCTTTCAATTACCATTCAATTATTTCAGCTTTTTATTTGCAAAGTTCTACACCTAGACTCAAACACAATTCATAAAAGCCAGGAAAGAATATAATTTCAGCAGATACATGCTGAGTTATCACATAACAAACAGTGTTCCTCACAAATTTAGCACCGAAGTAAGAAGCATCACAATGTATTATCCTACTCACGAAATAAATAACAGTCCATTAGATATTAAAAAGGAATAAAGAAAGGAAGGGAGGGGAAGCAGAAGAGGGTTTCTTATAATAGAATTGAGAACTTTATATAAATGTGTATCTACTTATATGAGAAAGTCTGCAAACGTAGGCTAAAGTTACACTGATGAAAAAGTTAACATCAGGGTTAAACTGATAAAAAAAAGACATTTTTATAATTGCAAGTTAGATACCTACATTATCTAATGCTTATCTGAAATATTGATTAATTAATTGTAATTATTAATTAACTTTAATGGAGGAGAAAAATTTAGGCAACTGCTTAATCAAGTTATCTAAGTAAATCTTACCAATATAGGGGGAAAAGGACATATGTTTTCAAAGGTGATGTACTGTGAAAGTCACCTTCAGCTGTGAAGGTGTGGTATGCCTGACAGCATAATAAGAACCCAGCATTCAGAAATATCAGACAAGTTCTCTTTAGAGAGACTGTGCAAAATGGCTGCTTTGACTTTTTGTGTCATGGTTAAAAAATAGAAACAACTGTGGAAAGGCTGAGGGGGGTAAAACTAAATGCCCTGCATGATTCTATATGCTATTCCAGAAGAGAAACAACTAATGCAAAATGTAAAGGAGATTATTTGGACAACTGACATTTAAATGTAAACTACATACTATATGATTTTTTTAATGTTTTATTTTCCAATTTTAAGCAACTGTGAATATGTAAGAGAATTTTCTTTTTCCTTGCACATACAAAGTATTTAGGTGTAAAGGGCATCAGAACATCCAAGTTGCTTTTCAATGATTCTGACAAAGGAAATGTGAATATGTGTAAGCTTATAGAGAGAATGAGACAAGATTTTCAATTATAAAACTGGACAAAATGTATATGGAAATACATGTTACTATTCCTGCAATTTCCATATAGGTTTAAAGTTAAATTAAAAAAAAAGTCACTTTCTATATGCCATTTCATTCTGGTCTAGTCTCTTCACATTTTGTAATTCTTTTTTCTTTCTTGTCCCTTAAAATATTCCCAGAGTCTTTTCAAATATATCTCCAGAAATCTGGTCCCATATACCCTGCTCAAAAACATGTAATCATATAAAAATATCTTACATTTTATAAGCAAAATGTAATTGATGAAGCAAAAAAAGGTAAGGGATAACTAATATCCTGTCATGGATAATGAACAGGTGCCTTATGTATGCCCTAACTTGAAGAATCATATTAAAGTAGTAAAGATTTTTTTGTAGAATACTAATAAAAATTCACAGCCTAAAGATAACACTCAGTAGTATTAGGCCATCCATATGTATTCTGGAGGAAAATGTGAATAAGCAAATGCATATTAGACAAAAAGTTCTTTCTCCTAAATTAATAAAAAGCAGTCATGCTTTTTTTTAATCAACTTTGGTTTCCACCATGAGGGGAAATTAATTGGGCTTAACACTTCAAATTACAGGACAACATTCTCAATTATTTAGTTTTACTATGTCTAGATTTTACCCCAAATTCATAGGTACATAAGTTACATTTAGAGAATAAAAGATGCTAGAAACCTATGTTGTCAGCCAGTGGAATACATCTTCATAACTTGTATAACAAAATATGTATATCATAATAGTTCCACATAGAGTGACATCATAGTTATCAGAGAAAGAGAGTGAATGGCTCATTTTTATCTTGCTGTTGCTTTGTTAAAGTGAATACTTTAAACCAAAACTCATCTTCAAGCGATTTGCTTGTTTCAGTATATTTAGACTTGAAATATGCTGGGCAACCCTTATTAACATTTCACAAATAATAACCTCTTCACCATTGGACTCATTTTCTTCATTTTCATAATTTGGAAATGGAAGCCCAGTGACCGCAAGTTAATTTCCTAAGGTACCCAGAGATTTTGCTTTTCATATCTATTGTACCTATACAAAGATTAATCTGACACATGATTATTCTTTTGTTTCTGTTTTCTGGAAAGATGTAATATGTATTCAGTTGGATAGTGTAATTTTAAATGATATAGAGATAATTTGAACCAGACTTTAGTCTTCATAATACTCATAAGTTTTTGCTTGTTGTTTGTTCATTGGTTTGTTATTGGTTAATATGATTGGGGAAGAGCTCTAGAGATCTCCAAAAAATGTACCTATTTCCCTCTTTGTAGGGACATAGTAATAAAGTTTACAATAATGACTAATAAGTCACTTGTAGATATCTGTGCTCTGTGATGAGTATGAATCATTCTACAATCAGAAACAAAAAAATATTCATTATAGGAAACTGTTAAATTGACTCCAATTATCACACTGAAAACTGGAAATAGTATATTCACGAAGTTTAGAGAGTACAGTTATCACTGAGATTTAAGCTCACTTGTTAAGATAATCAAGGAACAATTTTGCTCTTTAAGTAATTTAATCAATACTGAATTATATAAAACAATTGATACAAAATCATAGCACTATCATAGCTAGCAGAATTTGGATTTTAATAGTAAATGATAATTCATATATTTTTTGTGCAAATGATATGTTTAACAAAAGTGCAGAATAAGATGTGTGAACTCAAATTGGAACAACTAATTTCCCTGGATTCAGCAGCTCAATGTCCATCATAAATCAATAACAAGGAATACCCTATCTGGCAAGAAAAAATATGCAAATATTTTATTAAATCTTTATGCAGTAATTCAATTGTAAATCTTGTCCATTTTCTTTTCAGTACATTAAATGCAATTAGCATTGTTGTCAATCTCTGCCCCAACAAATAAAAGCCAACTGAGGATACTGAAGTTAGCTCACTCCAGCAATGCTGCCAGGATCATCCCCTAATTTATATCTTTGACCATTTATTCTCATTTCCCAAAGGCTCTAAATACTGCAGCTTGTGACATATAACTCTGACCTTTTTACCTGATTTGGACAAGAGCTCAAGCTCTTCAATAGTTCTAAACCAATTCTGGATTTTTTTATACTTTTCAATCCATATTCCTTGCTTTAAAATATAAGCTCCTTTGGCTCTTATAAAACATAATTTACTTCCAACAATTCTCTGTAAGATTATCTGATAAATATTGGGAAGCTCAAAACCAGTTAATTTCATTTTAGCCTTATTCATGCCCCTAATCTGATTGCTCAATCAAAATTCAGGGATAACTCTTTGCAGTGGCCTATCTTTGGTATTTTCATTTAGCATTTTAATCACCTCATTTAGCTCTTAGCAGTCTTAAGCTGTTTCCTTGCTATAAAAACTTCTTCTTTCCATCTCATCTAAAGGAACTTTTGCTCACCATTGTGTATTGCTTGGAAATACCCTTACTAAAGTTGAAGAAAGTCTTGTACAATACCTTTTTGCACTTCTATTAAGAATTGTCTGAGTGTCAAATTATTCTGCACCAATAGTTAAATACAGAACAACCAAAATTATACAGATAATTTCATACATATTTGTGAAATTTGGAAATTAAAACTTAAAATCCAAAAATTTATGATGACAAAAATAAAAATTGTATTAGTTAAAATGTATTCATTTTTTTAAATGAGAATATATTTTTAACACATGAAGTAGAAGAATTTTTTTTAAATGAAGTTAAAAAATTAAATGTATAACAACACCAAAACAAATAAACAAAATCTACTGAGGTATAAACTCAACAATGGCTAAGGCTTGAAATGAAATTATAAAGTACTTCAAAAAAAGTTAAATAATATCAAAATAAATAGAAAAACATGGTGTGATCGTGTATTAGAAGACTTCACATTGTTGAGGTAGTAGCCTTCTTGAAATTAATCAGCAGATCTAATGAAATAAGCTATCAAAATACTATAGGGTTTATCTGCAGAAGTTAAAAAATCTGATTCTAAGAATCATATGGGAATTTGAGGGATCATAAATAGACAAAACAATCCAGAAAATATTAACGAATTCAGAGGACTCACAATCTGGTGTTAAAATCAATTAAAAATCCATAATAATCAAGAAGGTATAATAATAGCATTAACAATAAATACACAAATCAGTATAATAACATTCAAATTACACAAATTTGTACTTTAACACTCAACTGATTTTTGAAAAGGAGTCAAGAAAATTGAGTGGGGGTAAGTATAGATAGTCTTTTTAACAAATGCTGCAGATACAGCTAAAAGCCCATGTGCAGCACATTAAAAATAGGTTGTATCTTACACCAAATAAAAACTATCTCAAAGATGATAATATATAGACATGTAAAATATAAACTTATAAAATTATTAATGAAAATAAATACATGTACATTTATGGTCCTGGGTTAGGCAATGTTTTCCACAATAGGACATCAAAAGTACTAAAGTATACATGTGTTTGTGTGTGTGTGTGGGGGGGTGTGATTTCATCAAAATGTAGTACTTATATTGCTTCCAAGCACATTATTAATAAAGTGAATATATAACTAAACACCTAAGAAGATACTTGCAAATCACATGCTGGGTAAAGGTTTAGTTTTGAGAATATATAAAGACTAATTAGAGCTCCACAATTAAAAGACTAATAATCTAATTGAATTGGGCAAAACATTTGAATAGGCATTTCTTCAAATCAGATGTATAAATGAGTAAGGAGCATATTATAAGAGTCGAAGACATAACTAGTCATTAAGGAGACAGAAGTTAAAATGCAATAAAATTAGTTATATATTCACTAGTTAATAACTAGTCATTAAGGAGACAGAAGTTAAAATGCAATTAAAATTTTAAAATGCATTTAAAATCCACTAGAATGACTAAAATAAAAATGGCAGCAAGGACCAGTGACAATGAGGAGAAACTTACACTTTCATGTTGCTGGTTACAATATAAAATGGTGCAGCTAAATGGAAAACCATTTAGAAGCTCATCAAGAAATAACATATAGACTTTATATCACCTAAATGTTCTTTTTATAGTTATTTAACTGAAATCATTGAAAATATTTGTCCAGTAAATAACTGTACAGGAACATTTATAGCAACATCCATTCTAGCTAAAAAAGGGAATTAACTCATATGTCCATTGACTAATGAGTGGATAAGCAAAGTTGTGTATATTCACACAAATTAATAATATTTGACAAAAATAAATAAAGTATAAATATATGCTGGAACATGGGCAATATTTGACAATATTGTGCTAACTGCAGGAAGTCAGTCACAAAATATGACACATTCTTTGGTTCCCTTTATATGAAATGTTTAAAACAAGAACATTTTTAGGCTGGAGGGTGTGTTAGTGGCTGGCAGAGGCTGGGAGGGATAAAGGAGACAGGGAGAGCATGCCAATGGGCACAGTTTTCTTATGGTTATGATCAACATGTTCCAAAATTATGTATCTCGATGATGACTGCAAACTCTATAAATATGCCAAAAGTCTGTTACCTGCCATGCTGCACATAAGTAAAGGCATTTTACCTCAATGTTGGTATTTCCCAGTAAAATATTTTTTGGAAGTAGGGCAGACAGGATAGACTTTGTCACCAAACAAAAGGAGACACTAAGGACATAGGAAACACCAGGAGATGCCTTTTGTAGCTTTATGTGTGTTGTCTCAGCTTAATTACAGAATCCTGTTTCATTTTTAAAAAATGTACTGGGTTAAGTGACACATGATGTGATCATCAGAAAAATGAATTATATCCTTTCTACGTCAAGAAAAGTACAGAAGGAAGTTGAGGGTAATAGGAGATATCCTTCAAATGTTAAGTTTAAACAAACTATTAGATATCTTTGGGGAGATATCAGATAGACTATTATACATACATGTTTGATAATGCAGCAGAGACAATTTGAACCTTGGCTGTTTTTTTCTAGAATCATATTTGGTGAATGTAAGGACAAGGAAAACATGAACTAAAGTATTAAGCTCTTGATTAACAAAACACTGAAGTCGATAGAAATAGTGGTCACGATTGTGAATGCAGGATGAACTCAAATGATGAAATTACATTTTAAACCTCATAATTTATATTATAAAATGAAGTCCTAACATTGAGTCCTTCACAATCATGCTGATGAAGAGCATGGTGCATTCTTTCAGCGGGTCTGTTTGTACACAGCATGATTCCTTCCTCTTGTAATCGTCCCAGTCACACAGAGAATGGATGCCTTGGAATTGCCTTTCCCTGAAGGTTTGAAAGCAGCATCCAAGTTTATGTTCTGCTAAAGACAAACGTGTTTTTGAGATTTGAAAAAAATCAGGAGTCATTCATTTTCTTCCTCCAGTTGAGGCCAGCCGAG
This sequence comes from Ictidomys tridecemlineatus, assembly GCF_052094955.1. Lineage (NCBI taxonomy): Eukaryota > Metazoa > Chordata > Mammalia > Rodentia > Sciuridae > Ictidomys > Ictidomys tridecemlineatus. Next base: position 178,673,709 of record NC_135482.1, on the reverse strand, counting down.
TAGTGAGTTTCGGTATATGTGTCGTTTTACAGCAGTCCCCAGACATTACCCTGCAAATCACTAATCACTCCTCTCCTTCCTCAGCTACTTGTATCCATGAGCAGCTAAACAGAATATTGAACAAACCAACTTTAACTGAATTTCAAAGAAAAATTCTCTGGAGCAATGTAGCATTTACTTTTGAAATAGTATTTTGCTGTACTAATAGTATACATAATAATATATGTATCTTCATTAGCCTTAATAGTTCCAATTTATTCCTTTATATTTTATCAAATAATAATTAACAAATAAATAATAATTAACAATTTAATAATTCACTTATTTATTTTGTAAGATTAGAAAAAAATTATATAATCAAACTGGGAACATTAATCTATAACAAGAAGAAAGCTTAGGGGATACTATTATGGTATTTTTAATTTTTATATAGCATAACGATGCCTTAACATGTTATATGATTTACTTTAAAACCTACACAGCAATCTCAGGTCTTCTGCTTAAATCAAATGCCTACATATATCACTAAAGTGTTCAATTCTTTTCTACAACTGTAATGACCAAAAAAAAAAAAAAAAAAAACAATTCTGATACTCTTCTTTGTTTTTTCACTTCTTTTCTCTGATTTTACTACAGCAATTTTTTTACAAGTCTCAGCATGCAAACAGATAAGTATATGAGAATTCTATAAAGCTTTTTTCAGAACTGTAATTCAAATTGTTTAATAATACTTGATATAAAGACGTGTCATTCTGCACTTGCGATTACAATGATGAAAACAATGAAAGGCAAGATCGAATTTAGAGTGAGCAAGTCAGAGTTCTGATGTGCACTATTTGTAGGAAATAGATTCAAACTAAATTCGTGGATTTGAATTGAGAATGTAATTTTATGAAGTAGGAAAATAATTATTACAGTTCTCCAAAGTATTGATTTTTTAATGTTTTTTCCTAAAATTGATTATTAATATAGAAACATATCAGACATTAAATACAATGTCTTTTAAAATGTTTAAAAATCCACCACTAAAATTCTTCTTCATAAATCATTCAATGTGATAGACAAGAGAGAGAGGTTTTCAGAGATAAATTAAAATATCTTTTTTTAACAATTCAAAATCTAAAGGATGAGATCATCCTTTAACCAGCACAGAATTTTGGAGATAATGTTTATTAAATATTACGTTGTCCTTAGACAATTGGTCACCTAACATCACCAAAGGACTTTTTAAAAAAATAACAAGATTGAATTTAGTGCTTACATTTATTGGGGAAACATCACTTCCCAAAGCTCTGCCTGAGAAGGCAAAATGAGTTCTCAATCCATTGAGATTTGAAAATCCAGTTAAAGGTAGGTCTTTGATGAGAAGATTGGATTGGGTTTGATGGAGTTTGGGAGGATAATACAGTGCTACTAATCTAGGATTGGTAGGAATGCAAGAAGAGGGTTTTGAGAGGAGAGATTCAAAGAATATTAGCCCACAAGTGTTGATTCTTTCTATTGAAGAGGCATAGATGGATTTCTCAGGAATCTTTTATAAGTTATAGTGAAACCATCTTTTCTGGGATAGAATAGTTCAGAAAAAAAAAATAAAAATAATTCCAACGAACACCACAGAATAGCAAAACCATGCAAATGCAGACAGTAAGATGTGGTTTATGTCAACAGTCTCTAGGCTGGCTCAGGAGGGAGACAGTTTGGCTCCTCAAATGACATCATTTAAAAAGTGTACACATAATAGTATAAATGTACCATTTAAAAATCATCTGCAAAGTAGACTTTTAATAGGATATGGTAAAAAATAAATTATATGAATTTAACTACACTCTCCAACTAACAGCTAAGCATGTTTTCTACCTACTGAAATACACACAGTTCATTTAAAGATCACCATGTTCCCTCCCAAATTAGATGACACCAGCAGAAGTTCAGAGCTTTCTTCAAATTTGTACAGCTAGAGTGAAAACAAGACACATTGCTATTATTTTCTAATATATTATGGATTCTGGTCAGTTTCCAATGAAGAAAAAAAAGAAAAAGGTCATAAAGACAGTTAAATATTTTTAATTTACCAGTCCAGAAATATATATGTGTACTAAATTTTTATATTTTTATTTTTGTATTTTATATTTTACATTTTATATTTTTATTTTTAATTTTTTCTTCATTTAAACATACATGTATATAACATAGGACACATATTATGTATGTATATATATATATATATATACATATATACATATATATGTGTGTGTGTGTGTGTGTGTATGAAATTATTTAGGAAAGCCAACCATAGTAATCAACCAGAGTAATTATAATTACTATAATAATTAAATTAGTTTTCTATATTTACACCACACATTCCCTCAAACCCAATTGATGTAAACACTCATATTTCTCTTCACAGATTCCTAGATCATGTATGAGGTTGTACAACATCTCCCAAGCTGCAAGTACACATGGGTGTCCGCAGAATTCATTTCTTTACAGCTGCAGAAATCAGGGAGAAGGTTTTTGTTGTTGTTGTTGTTGTTCAAGATCAGTGGTAAAAGAATCTCCTATTTCCAGACCCTCATTTGAAGGGCTAACTTGATTATGTCCAGCCTAACAAAGATAATTTACTCTCTATTAGTTTAAAGTCAATTCATTAAGGGACTATATTACATTTGCAATATCCGTTTATCTTTTCCATACAACAAAGCATAATCACAGCAGTGATGTCCCACAACCTTTACTGAATTCTGTTGGCTAGAAACAGTTTATAGATTCTATGCATTCCAGAGGATTTTTGGAGTCATTTTGAAATTTTTCCTAGGATTGTTACTGATTTCAAAATATGTATAAGAAAAGTACAATTTACTTAATATCAGCTATTATTCATGGTTCTTACAGAATCTTTTTTAAATAAACATTTTATGTTCTCTTTTATATCAAAGAACTACTTCTAGGTCATAACTTCAGGTTTGTGATTTCTGATTAGTTTCATGGCCTGAATTCTCTAGATATTTTTGGCTATTACAAGGAATCAGACCCACTATCGTGAACTATTTCAAGAACACATGGATCTGTACATAATATAGATTGCATTCCTGCCACTCAAGAGTTGCTCCTGCTACTGGAAAGAAAACTTACCAGTCATAATTAGAAAGTGTGAAAGTGCATAATTTATTACTCTGATGTATAGGGCTACTAGGAATATTTTTGCACATATTTCTAGACACATGCAATAATTTTAGATGATGTCATCGACTGCAGTACCTGAATATCAGATCACACACATTTTAACTTCATTAAATACAAATGCAAACATTATTCCAAAGCTGGTAATGCAATGTACACACCAGTCAGTGATGTGTAATGTTTCTCATTGTCCTAGTTATTCCCACAAACCTTGGGTTTGAACATTTTTCTTTCTAATCAATTTTATCATGTGAATGTCATTAGTTGTTAGATTTCTACTTTCCTTATTACTAGTAGGGTTAAGCATTATTTTCTGTTTAATTATCATTTTACTTCCATATTTGAGAAGTGTCTATTTGTCTTTTGCCATTTTTTTGCAGGTCTTTATTTTTTTGTATATATTGCGTGGTGAGAGATATTTTGGTATCAAAATTTAACTTTTTATAAGTATTATAGGCATCATAATGAGGCGTATAATTTTTTTCCCTTTTTTAATTTTTAAAAATTTGTTCAAATTAGTTATACAAGACAGTAGAATGCATTTTGACTCATTGCACGCAAATGGAGCATCACTTCTTCCTCTGGCTGAACATGGTATAAAGTCACACCAGCAGTATAATCATACATGTATAAAATGTACTATGTATATCATTCCACTATCCTTCCCATCTCCATATCCCCACCCCTCCCCTCATTCCCATCTGCACAATCAAAAGTTCCTTCATCTTTCCCCACTACCTCATATTATGGATTACCATTCACTTCTCAGAGAAACATTGAGCCTTTGGTTTTTCAGGTTTGGCTTATTTCACTTAGCAAGACATTCTCCAGCTTTATCTATTTACCTGAAAATGCCATAATTTCATTCTTCTTTAAGGCTGAGTAATATTTCATTGTTTATATGTACCACATTTTCTTTATCCATTCATCTGTTGAAGGGCATCTAGGCTGATTACATAGTTTAGCTATTGTAAATTAAGCTGCTATTAATATTGATGTGGCTGTATCACTGTGTATGCTGATTTTAAGTCTTTTGGGTATGAACCAAAGAGTGGGATAGCTGGGTCAAATGATGATTCCATTCCAAGTTATCTGAGGAATCTCCATTTTACTTTCCATAGTGGTTGTACCAATTTGCAGTCCCACCAGCAATGTATGAGTGTACCTTTTTCCCCACATCCTCACCAACACTTATTGTTGCTTATGTTCTTGAAATTGCCATTCTGACTGGAGTGAGATGAAATATTAGAGTAAGTCTTGATTTGCATTTCTCTAATTGCTAGAGATGATGAACATTTTTTCATATGTTTGTTGATTGAATATATTTCTTCTTATGTAAAGTATCTGTTCAGTTCCTTACCCCATTTATTGATTGGGTTATTTGTTTTTTTTTATTTAATTTTTTTGAGTTCTTTATATATCCTGGAGATTAGTGCTCTATCTTAGGTGAGTGTGGTCAAGATGTTCTCCCCTTCTGTAGAGTCTCTCTTCACCTTATTGATTGCTTCCTTTGCTGAGAAGAACCTTTTCAGTTTAAATCTATCCCATTTACTGATTCGTGATTTTACTTCTTGCACTTTAGGAGTCTGGTTAAGGAAGTCAGTTCCTAAGCTCACATGGTGAAGATCTGCTCCTACTTTTTCTTCTGTTAGGTATAGTGTCTCTGTTCTAGTGCCTAAGTCTTTGATCTACTCTGAATTGAGTTTTGTGCAGGGTGAGAGATAGAGGTTTAATCTAATTTTGCTACAGATGGATTTCCAGTTTTCTCAGTTATTTTTTTCTGCAATTTAGATTTTTGCTACCTTTGTCTAGTATGAGATAATTGTATTTATGTGGATTTGTCTCTGTATCTTCTATTGTATACCATTAGTCTACATTTCTATTTTTATGCCAATGCCATGTCATTTTTGTTACAATAGCACTTTAGTACAGTTTAAAGTCTGGTATTGTGATGTCTTCTCCTTCACTTTTCTTGCTACAGATAGCTTTGAGTATTTAGGCTTATATGTTCTATTCTTATGTTGTTTTCACTTAAACTTTTTCTTTACTTTTAATATATTTGAGCATTTAAGTCTGTATTCATAGTTAGATTTTTTTAAAAAATCAACCATTACCTAGGTGTGGTGGTGTATGCGCATAATCCCAGTGGCTCAGGAGGCTGAGGCAGTAGGATCACAAGTCCAAATCTAGCCTCAGCAATTTAGAGAGCCCTAAGCAACCCTGTCTCAAAAGAAAAAAACTAAAATGGGATGAGGATGTGACTCAATGGTTCAATACTAATACCACTACTACTACTACTACTACTACTACTAATAATAATAATAATAATAATAATAATACTGTCTACCTTCAATTTATGATAATCCTTTCTTAGATTGTCTTTAGAAAGATTTATTGCCTTGCTAGATATGGTGGCACATGACCTGTAATTGTACTGACACAGGAGCTGAGGCAGGAGGATATCAAGTTCTAGGCCAGCCTAAGCAACTAAGCAAGACCCTGTCTCAAAAGAAAAAGTAAAAATTGCTAAAAGTGCTGGAAATGTACCTCAGTGGTAGAGCACTCTGGGTTAAATTTCTAGTACCCCCCCCCAAAAAAACCCTCACTTTTAATAAATAAGTCTTCAATCTATTAAAGTTATTTTGTTATAAGCATGCAGCTCATTTTTTTATATGAATTTCCAAATGAATGAACACCATTAGTGAATATTCCATAATTTCTCTTACTGTATGTGCAAAACCACCTCCGTCTATACATTATGTGCTCAGATGACTTTGTACCTTTGGGCTGCTATAACAAACTACTTCTCACAGTTCCAGAGACTGGAAAACTCCAAGATCAAGGAGTCAGCAAATTTGATGTCTGATGAGGGCTTTCACTTTGTAGACTTTATTTTCTAGCTATATACTCATAAAGCAACATAGCTCTCTGGATCACAAATCCTGTGACCCAATTATTCCCAAAAGATTTTACCTTTTAATGCTATCTTTTTGGAATTAAGCTTCAAAGTTTAAATTTTTTGCTATATGCAAACATTCAAACCATAGCAGCAGAAATGTGTGAATATATTTTTATACATTATAGTTTATGCTAATGGTAGTACTACACCATCTTAATTAATACACTCAGTAATTATTGGTTTCTAGAGGAGCAATACTCCCACTGTGTTATTTCCACTCCAACTGTCATGGAAATTTTTGTTCTTTGCATGTCAATATACATCATAGTGCCAGCTTATTAGTGTCTAGGAGAAAATAGTTTGAATGTTGAGAGAGCCACTGTTCTATGACTCATTCCAAATTTGAAGCACATTTCTAAAATGTACCCAATATATGTAAATTCTCTTTCTAGAGAGAGATTTCACAAATAAAATTCTTTACTAAAAGATCAAAATTGGGGGCACCATATTTAGTAGTAAATAACTATTTACTGATATGGGTAATATTTAAATTTTAATATTATGAAGCACTGTATTATTTACTCCTTTTTAATGCTTACATATAAATTGATATGGGAGAAAGTTACATAAAATTGAATAAAGCCAAGCAAAGTTGTAAACACCTATAATCCCAGCAATTTGAGAGGCTGAGGCAGGAGGATCTCAATCTTGAGGCCAGTCTCAGCAACCTAGAGGGGTCCTCAGCAATTTAGTGAGACCCAGGCTGAAAACTAAAAATTTTAAAGAAGGTTGGGGATGTTGCTCAGTGAGAAGTGCCCCTGTTTTCAATCCCTAGTATGGAAGGAAGGAAGGAAGGAAGGAAGGAAGGAAGGAAGGAAGGAAGGAAGGAAGGAAGGAAGGGAAATTGTATAGAAATGCATTGTCTGGAGCTGCGGATAAATAATTGCTTTGAACCATGTAACCCTGAAGAGTGAGATGCCTCTCCTGGGAATTTTTCTGCATTAGGGTACCAAGAGAAACACCCATTAAGGAATTTGGAGCCCGACCCCACAATATGTAGATCGGAGCCAACTTTTTCTTCTATCAGATGCAGAGTCTCTGATTTGATATCTAGCTCCTTGATCCACTTTGAGTTAACTTTTGTGCATGGCGAGAGGAGGGGATTCAGTTTCATTTTGTTGCATATGGATTTCCAATTTTCCCAGCACCATTTGTTGAAGATGCTATCCTTCCTCTCCATTGCATGCTTTTAGCTCCTTTATCAAATATAAGATAGTTGTAGCTTTGTGGATTAGTCTCTGTGTCCTCTATTCTGTACCATTGGTCCACCCGCCTTTTTTGGTACCAGTACTATGCTGTTTTTGTTACTATTGCTCTGTAATATAGTTTTAAATTTGGTATCGCTATACTGCCTGATTCACACTTCCTGCTTAGAATTGCTTTTACTATTCTGGGTCTTTTATTTTCCCATATGAATTTCATGATTGTTTTGTCTATTTCTACAAGAAATGCCGTAGGGATTTTGATTGGCATCGCATTAAACCTGTAGAGAACTTTTGGTAATATCACCATTTTGATGTTAGTTCTGCCTATCCATGAACAGGGTATATTTTTCCATCTTCTAAGGTCTTCTTCTATTTCTCTTTTTAGGGTTTTGTAGTTTTAGGATACCCATAGCACAAAAGTTAATAACAAGAATCAACAAATGGGACTTACTTAAACTGAAAAGTTTTTTCTCAGCAAGAGAAACAATAAGAGAGGTAAATAGGGAGCCTACATCATGGGAACAAATTTTTACTCCTCACACTTCAGATAGAGCCCTACTATCCAGAGTATACAAAGAACTCAAAAAATTAAACAATAAGAAAACAAATAACCCAATCAACAAGTAGGCCAAAGACCTGAACAGACACTTCTCAGAGGAGGACATAAAATCAATCAACAAGTACATGAAAAAATGCTCACCATCTCTAGCAGTCAGAGAAATGCAAATCAAAACCACCCTAAGATACCATCTCACTCCAGTAAGACTGGCAGCCATTATGAAGTCAAACAACAACAAGTGCTGGAGAGGATGTGGGGAAAAGGGTACTCTTATACATTGCTGGTGGGACTGCAAACTGGTGAGGCCAATTTGGAAAGCAGTATGGAGATTCCTGGGAAAGCTGGGAATGGAACCACCATTTGACCCAGCTATTGCCCTTCTCGGACTATTCCCTGAAGACCTTAAAAGAGCATACTACAGGTATACTGCCACATTGATGTTCATAGCAGCACAATTCACAATAGCTAGACTGTGGAACCAACCCAGATGCCCTTCAATAGATGAATGGATAAAAAAAATGTGGCATTTATACACCATGGAGTATTATGCAGCACTAAAAATGACAAAATCATGGAATTTGCAGGGAAATGGATGGCACTAGAGCAGATTATGCTTAGTGAAGCTAGCCAATTCCTAAAAAACAAATACCAAATGTCTTCTTTGATATAATGAGAGCAACTAAGAACAGAGCAGGGAAGAAGAGCAGGAAGAAAAGATTAACATTTAACAGATACATGAGGTGGGAGGGAAAGGGAGAGAAAAGGGAAATTGCATAGTAATGGAGGGAGACCCTCATTGTTATACAAAATTACTTATAAGAGGTTGTGAGGGGAATGGGAAAATAAACAAGGATAGAAATGAATTACAGTAGATGGGGTAGAGAGAGAAGATGGGAGGGGAGGGGAGGGGGGATAGTAGAGGATAGGAAAGGTTGCATAATACAACAGTTACTAATAGGGCATTATGTAAAAATGTGGATGTGTAACCAATGTGATTCTGCAGTCTGTATTTGGGGTAAAATTGGGAGTTCATAACCAACTTGAATCTAATGTATGAAATATGATATGTCAAGAGCTCTGTAATGTTTTGAACAACCAATAAAAAATAAATAAATAAGTAAAAATAAAAAAAAAGAGAAACACCCATTTGCAGGTGACTCCTGTTGATAAGGGAAATTCCACGCTTATCATGGAATTTACTAGTTCAACAACCTTGAATTCAAATCCCAGCTGCCTAGAAGTAAAAGTGATGGGCATAAACTGATAAGTCCCATTTAAGCTGTTTTACTAGCAACTTCTCCTGTTTACCTCATGAAGCCTTTTCAGAGTGAATCCCTTTGATGTTTAAAACCTATATAATATACACAGAAGCCCACCAGGGCTGATTCACCTACTGAGTCCCACTTATGGAGTCTTTGATTGAGTCTTTGTCTTTATTTCAAATAATTTCTTATTTTCCCAATCTGCTCACCGCCTCCATTAGAACTGTTCACTCGAGGAGCAGATTGGGGTGATAATACATCAATTATTTTTCTGGATTGATATTTAGTAATCTATCTTCTATTATGCATGCAGATAGGATTATTTTACATCCCAATTTGATTTGATTTTATTTTTTTCATGTATTCATTAATTCATTACATTTTTAATTTTTTTTCTTTTGTAGTTGTAGATGGACAGCATGCCTTTATTTTAATTGTTTTTATTTTTATGTGGTGCTGAGGATCGAACCCTGTGCCTCACATATGCTAGGCAAGGGCTCTGCCATTGAGCTACATACAGCCCCAGCCCCTAATTCATGAGATATTTTATATTAAAACACTTTTAAAGCAGCATTACATATTTGTAAAGGAAAATATTACTTTTTGTGTTTTCATATTCTTATACCTTCTAAATTCTTAGAGATTTTTCTTTAATATTCCAGTTTCGCTGGCTAACCTTGAAATTCATCATTCAGATATTTAAGCTCAAATACTTGAAAAATGTTTATGCACTTAACACTTCTGTTTAAGAACCTATCAGCATTTATCCAGTTACACCTTTGATAAATATTTTATCAAAGTTTAGTCAAATCTCAATCTTGCATAGTTAGTTTCTTGGGAAGATAACCATGTTATATTAGACTATAATGTTAGATTAGGCCCTTAAGGGATGACAACATATTTGTGTATTTGTAGAGAGAAGCTAAAAAATATGCTGTACTGCTGGACTATGTAGTCATGAATAAGATCATGATCAATAAATGATAAATATATAAGAAGGACAAAGAGCCTCACCAAGGAACTAAAATTTTAAAAGTTTACAAAGACCCAAACAATTCTGACCTTCATCATGCTGGTGACAGTGATAATACAGTATGTTCTAGGTCAGATGGAGAGAGTACAGGCAGTTTTATCTGCATTTGTTCTCCTTAGTTATCTGCATAAGTTATTCTCAGTTTTTTGATGTTTATTCATCTTTGCCTTAGCTCAAAGAGATATTCTTTTACTTTAAGTTCAAGTTCTAAGGAAAATCAACCACTGACTGATATTTGGGCTGATATTTCAGTTAATTTTACAAGGACTGGCATACAGCTCCAGTATCTACTCCTGTAGCTACAGGAAAAACATTTTCACAATTGTGATCAGAACTATAATTTGAAGGTCAAGGGTGAAGATGATTTGGGTCTCTGCAAAACTTAGGGGTCCTTTACCTGAAGTTGCTAGTACTTCCCAAAATAGGATCAAGGGATATTTACCACTGTAAACTAAAGCGTAGCTAAGGAAAATATTTTGTTTTTACATTCTCAATAGTTTTTCATTCTCTGATCCAATGTATGAAAATACATATTTATGCATTATTTTATCCATATGAAAAGAATACTGTGTTTGAATTTTGTGTTGAAGATATTTCTACAAGAAAAAAAATTTATGTTAGCCAAGGTGAAAAATGTTCCGGTGACTCAGGTCACCATTATTTTCCTTTATTATTCTTTAAGTATTCTGCCTTAGTGGTATGTGATTACATCAATCATCCGACATGAAATTCAATCCTAAAACATTTCAACACCTTAAAGGTAACTTTCATTTCCTGTTTTCTTATCTGTTTCTAGAGGTTAATATATATCAGACTTTCAATTTCATCATAAAGGAGCAGTGATACAAATTTTCCTAAATTATACTTTATGCAATAAACTACCCACAAGATAATTTAAATGCAATTTGTTGTGCAGAAAGTGTCTTCTTTAAAAATGTTAATTGATCTCAGTGTACTGACATTAATTTAAAAACACAATGCAATCTAATCAAGGCTGAGAAGACCCTGCTTATATTGTCCCTGAGATATGATTATCTCCCAGTAGTACAATGATCTCTAATGAAAATCAAAAGTCATAAGACTTGGTAACAGAATGATTCTTCAGCTAGAAATAAAAATTGTAAAATAGAGAAAACAGGACTGATTAGCCCTTTCAGTGGGGGACAGAAGCACATGACAAAAACTGTAGGTGTCAATGGAGACTATCACGGCAGTTATCTACACATTTGGAAAATGCCTGTTTGTACTTTACAATTAACTGATATGTACTTTATTTCATTTAGTACAGCTGTCAGAAGTATATTGAATACATTAAGAAAATTACTGTTATTTTAACATTATAACAATTACTCAAAATGATTTAGTGCTGAGATTATTTCAGATTAACATTTTTGTGAGAGAAATATCATTATATATATAATATTGGAATGTCTTTTGACATTTCTTAAATCTCCCAAATATAATTTTTAATTATTGACATTTCTGTTGTGACTAAAGCAATATAAAATGCATAATGCCTTAGAGCAGATATTATCATTTCAGAATTTATTAATAATTAGAATAAGTCAAAACTAATCACAACTTCTACTAATTATTCTTAGTTAGAATTATTGCCTATTTGACCTGTGAATACAAAAAAATAAGAAGTATTAAGAGATGTGCTGAAAACCATAAATATATTTATACATTATATATTTTATATTCATAATATCTTATATATATACAAATAAATATATATTCATACTATCTTTTAGTATTTAGACACCAGAGCAAATACATTTTTGAGGTCAAAGACTGGAAAAGAGATATGCAAGGAGGTAAATTATGCAAAAACAAAGCAAAATATAATAGGTATACTGGTAGTTTTTTTTACCCAGTATATAATTCAATGTAAAAATGTGATGAAAAAGGGACATTTAAAAATGAACATGTTACAAAAATTGAATTTCACTGCAGTCAGAGCAGAGATTAATAATAGTTGAAACTATATTTAAATCTGCAAGCAGAGTACATTTAGAAATAGCACTAATAATAGAAGAGATGGTCTTTCTCAAGGGAGATATAAGTAGATCAAAAGGAAATTCATATTCTGGAAAGGCAGAAGACCAGACATACAAATAAAGCATGAATTTACACAGAAAAGAGTCAGGAACCTAACTATCAAGACAATATTACAATATTACAACATACAACCCAGGTCCATCAATTTAAAAAATATGATATGTCATTTACTTACACTTTGTCTAAACAAGATTAATATAGATGTTGACTTTAAACTTAATCTACCCATCCCTTTTCCTTAACTACCTCCCCTTCCTTAACATACACACAGATAAGACAAATACTTTTTAAAATTTGAAATAAAATGAGTACTTCTCAGTGTTTAGCATAAAGTAAGTATCAAATAATATCTTCTGTTTGGGAGACTATCATAACAATTGAATGTAGGTGGAGAAAGTGAAAGGAAACATCAATACTTAGCTATGGAGTTTTTCCATTTCCCTTAATTATACCATCAATAGCTCTTGCAAAACAGGAGCTGAGTTCTTCACTGGAAGCCAAGGAATAGTTTCACTCATTGTGTGTTTTTAAATGATGTTCAATAATTCTGAAAATTAAATAGCAATTGATATTTTTACTATAATTTTCCGTTTGTGACTTAATTACCAAGAGATTGCTTTCATCAGCTATTGATAACAATTATTGTTAATGCAATACTTTAATACATAGAGTGATTCACATTCTAAGTAATGAGGCACCTAACTAGTAAGTAGATGATTAATTATGTTGATCTCTACTATAAAAAAGACATAATACATGCAATTATAATTCCACTCATTATGAATTGTTTAAAGTATATGCTTTATATTCTTACTTTAAAGCTATTAATTTACTACCAAACAAACCTACCAATATTCACATATTAAGAATATGAAATCAGGTATTGAATTTCCCAGGTGCTATAAAAATGTTTATTCCTATTATAAATAATAGAAAATGCAGGCAGGCATATTAGTTTTCAGTTGCTACACACTAAGTTCACTTGATGAACTTGGAGGTTTAAGCAACACTAATTTATCTCACAATCTCTCTCTGTGGGCTGAGAGTCTGATCACAGTTTGTGTTTTCTGCTCAGAGATTTACGGGGCTGATACTGGGTGTAGCCTGACTTTCTGAAGACACTGGAGAAGAAGTCAAGTTCATATAAAAAATTAGTTTATGGCAGTTGCAAGACTGAATCCCCTGTTTCCTTGCTGATTTCCAGCTTGGTCTCAGCTCCTAGAGGCTGGTGACATTTCTTGTCATGTTGCTGGCCCCCTTGCTAAAGGCCAGCATTAGAGAATCTTGCTGTCATTGGCCTGTCTAAATCCTTTGATCTCTTTCATTAGAAAGCCGAGTTACTTTCAAAGGTTCTCATAGTTAGGTTAGGCACCCCGAGAATAATTTCTTCATCTTAATATCAAACTAGCAAACTTAAATATGTCACAAAACCCCTCACAGCAATACCAAAATTGTCATATATATATATTAGATGTTGATGAACCTTATTTTCTTTATTCATTATTTATATGTGGTGCTGAGAATTGAACCCCTGTGCCTCACTCATGCTAGACAAGTGCTTTACCACTGAACCACAACCCCAGCCCCTAAATTGGTGTTTTAATAACTTGAAGAAAGTGTTTAATGAAAGAGGATTGATTCCTTGAGTGGACATTTCAGAATTCTACCTCATCCAAGAAATTGTTGGATGGTAGAGTTAAAAAGGTCTAAACACATAGGTAAGCAAAGGGAAAGCATCCTTCCCTGTCCACTAACAGGGCACAGAAAACATTTGCAGTGACCTAACTTCACATAGAGATTGAAAAAAAATATGAAATCATGAATTTCAACTTTAACAGAGGTTTAAAAGACTTTGTTACCTCTTTAAACAAACTCACAGAAAAATGATTTCAAAAATAGATGACTAAATAATTTTGGAAAAAGGCTAACATATAATGCTGTGAATGCTTCTTATAAGATCACACTGAGGCTTCCTTTCAAAAAACTGTCCACCACTCTTAACTATAGTATAAATGACTCTTGATATGCCAAATCATCATTATTTCTTAGACATTCTACACTCAGTAATGTCTGCTCCATTATGGATTATAGTCTAAAGCAGAACTTCATATGCTGTTTAGGAGGACCCAACAGTAACTTGCATATATCTCTATACTGAAGTTTATTTCATTATATTTTTGGCTAATCTTACATGAATTCTCCAAACTTCACTTTGTCAAGAAGGGATTTGGAGTCATCTGGAAGTAATAGATACCTGTCACACTGCCTGCCTCAGGGTGATGATTCAGTCAAATATACTTGAAATAGTAGAATAAATGCATATATGTCAATTAGAATAAAATGTTATATTTCCCCTACATGCCATGATTTCATTTTCCAATTTTATTGAGGTATATTCAAGAAATAAAAATTAATTTATATATTCATGTGTACAATAAGATCTGTAGACACACATAGACATTGTAAAATGATTATTATAACCACTCTAACAAACCCATCATCTCACAAAATTGTATGTACTTTTTATGTTGAGAACACTTAAGATCAAGTTTCTAAGTAAATTTGAAGTACCCAAATACAGTGTTATTAACTAAAGCCACCATGCATACACCTTCTAGATGAAGCTTTGTATCTTGATAAATGACTCCATGTTTACCCCAACCTCCAACCACTGGTAACCATGATCCTACTTTTTATAACGTTATAAGTCCACAATTTTTAGATTACACTTTTTTATATGAGATCATGTATTATTTGTCTCTTTGTGTCTGGCTTATATCACTTAGCATAATGTTCTCCAAATTCATCCAAGTTGTAGCAAAAGGCAAAATTTCCATCTTTATCAAAACTGAATTATATTCTAGTGTGTGCATGTGTGTGTGTGTGTGTGTGTGTGTGTGTGTGTGTAAATAACATTGACTTTATCCATTCATTCATGGACAGAAACTTAATTTGTTTCTATAACTTGGGTATTGTGAATAATGCTGCAAGTAACCTGCAAATACAAACACCTCCACAGGATAGTGATATTATTTCCTTTGCATGGAATTGCTGAATCGTTTGGTACTTTTAGTTTCAGATTTTTTTCCATACTATTTTCCACTACGATATTTCAATTTATATTTAAACCATAGTTTCAAAGTGTTATTTTTTCTCCACACCCTCACTAGCATTTTCTGACTGTTGACTTTGAGATTATAGCCAACAGTATGGAACACTATCTCGCTGTAATTTGTACTTTCTTAAAGATTAGTGGTGCTGAGCTTTTTTTCAGTTCTTGACTATTTTATGACTTCTTTTGGGAAATATTTATTAAGATCTGTAACCCATTTTTTTTTAGTCTGGTTGCTTGTTTTATTTGCTGTTGAGTTATTTGAATTCTTACATTGCCAACAGATTTTCATCACAATTTTTTTTAAGAGAGAGTGAGAGAGGGGGGAGAGAGACAGACAGAGAGAGAGAGAGAGAGAGAGAGAGAGAGAATTTTTAATATTTATTTTTTAGTTCTCGGCGGACACAACATCTTTGTTGGTATGTGGTGCTGAGGATCGAACCCTGGCCACACGCATGCCAGGCGAGCGCGCTACCACTTGAGCCACACCCCCAGCCCCACAATTTTTATTATAATGCCAAATTTAAGTAAAAGTCAACTTCGTATCAAAAGAGCTTTAATATTTTTCTTAATGCATTGGAAAAAATATTTGGATATCAAAGTATCATTTCAGCACCCACAAAATCATTCAAATTTGCCTGATAAATACAGTTGTAAATACCTGTAATTCTAGCCATTCCCGAAGAGAAGGCAGAAGGATCACAAGTTCTAGCCTCAGCAATTTAGTGAGGCCCTATACAACTTAGTGAGAATTTTTCTCAAAATAAAATAAGATAAAAATTAAAAGGATCTGGGGATGTACTTCAGTGGTTAAGCCCACTGGGTCATTCCCTAGTACCCCCCCCCAAAAAAAAACATTAAATTTCATTGACCATAGTATTTGCTAATTTGATATGCTTTAATAAAATATTACTTTCAGAGGCAAATAAACAATGTATTTTGTAGGT
The DNA here is from genome assembly GCF_052094955.1 of Ictidomys tridecemlineatus. Lineage (NCBI taxonomy): Eukaryota > Metazoa > Chordata > Mammalia > Rodentia > Sciuridae > Ictidomys > Ictidomys tridecemlineatus. Next base: position 178,657,391 of record NC_135482.1, on the reverse strand, counting down.
ACAAGAACATAGTTATTTTGGATCATTCATTATATTTACCTTCTAAAAATAAGCATCTAGAAAGTGAAATAATGAGCTAAGCCTAGAAGGGCAAATTTCAGTGTTCAGACTAATAGACATACAAGTAGGGAAAAATGAGACTACTTTTAGATCTTTTAAAAGGCAGAATTTTGAAGGCATTGTATTTTATTGAAATGTTGAATGTCATCCAATGCTATATGAATAACTGATTACAATCAATAAATTTCCTCAGTAAACTATATGGAGTATTGTTCATTCAAGTTAAAGTCACACAAAGAATAATAACTGTGCTTCTAACCAAAATGCTGTGAACCATTTCATGAAGAATGCAAATTACACTTTTTTCAGACATAATGTTGTCAGGAAGGGACAGCCTATTTCAGATTTTTAATATTCCTAACAATTTTTAAGAATAGAGCAAAATGTTCTCTTTCAACATATAATGTGAAATATTTATTAAATACAAAGTAATCATATTTAACCCACTCATAAAAAAATCAAAGTAAATTATTATATTTTCTAACTAGCCCAACAAATAGAAAGCAAAAGATTTCTGAAATTCTCTTGCTAATAAATTTCAAGGTAAAAAAATACCCAAATTATCTAACATTAAGAATAGTTGTTAACATTTAAAAGTTACTTATATTTGCTCAATTACTTAACTAATAAGGTCTTATTAATTTTCTTTCTTCAATTTGCATGAAATGAACTCATTTAATAATCATCATAGAAAGTTTTGAGTTCTATGTGCTTAAGGTGTTTAATTTTTTATATTTATCTCAATTGATTCTGCTAACAGTGAAAACTGACCTTGGATTTTATTTTATAAATGAACTTTGTTATCTGTTGATATATACATAAGTATGACATTTATACACACACACACACACACACACATATGGATACGCACAAATTACATGTAGAAGTAATCTCTGTCCCTCTCTCTTGTTTTCTTTCTCTCTCTCTCTCCCCCACCCCCTCTCTCTTTCTTCATTTTTTTTCTTTTTTTTTAAATCTATTTTCCTCTGCTTTCTTGGAGTGGAAAACTGCATTATATTCTGTTTATTTCATTTTCTAAATTTATAATGAATTCATTAATCAAAAAATTCTTTCCCAGTTATCTAAAATCTTCTCTCAATATTTGCATGTCCTGCTCCTTGTCAACTTCATCCTCTTGGAAACATCCTTCACACATCTTTCTGCCCAAATCCAACAAAAATGTAGTCCCCTGTTTCAGGGAAGTCATCCTGAGGTCTCCCTTCATCATTAATGTTACAATTCCATTGCTTTCATTCTAGTATAATCTGATCCCTAGATCCAGTCACTTCCTATTTCTTGGCTGTGTAGTATATTTTGAAATGAGGTATTGTGACATCCTTAGCATTGCTCTTTATTCTCGGCATTGTTTGTTATTTGGATATTTTTGCTTGCATGTGGATTTTAGAATTACTTTTTCTAGATTTGCAAAGAATGTCATGGATATTTTGGTGGGGATTGCATTGAATGTCTGTGTCACTTTGGGTAATATGTCCATTTTAGCAATATTAATACTGCATATACAGGAACATTGAATGTCTTTAATTTCTTCCTTCAGTGTTTTCTAATTTTCATTGTAGAGGTCTTTGACATCCTTGGTTAGGTTTCTTACTATTCATCTGTTTGCTTGCTTGCTTTAGTTTTGTTTTTGAAACTTTTATAAATGGAACTGATTTCCTGATTTTTTTTCTGAATATTCTCCTTCTTGGCAGATAAAAAAGTTGTTGCTTTGTGTGTTGTTTTTGTATCTTGTTTCTTTGATGACTTAAGTTTTCTGATGGAGTCTTTAGTGTGGTCTAAGTATAGGATCACAGTAGGGATCATTTAACTTCTTCCTTTCCTACCTGTATCCCTTCTATTTGTTTCTGTTGTTGCTGTTGTCTTATTGCTTTCTATTTTTTGATCTTCTTTCTTGTTTCTTACTAATGACATCTGGGTGAATTCATTGAGCTTATCTTTGAAGGTCATTAATTGGTTCTTGGCAACCATTCTGCTTCTCAACCTAACCATTGAGTGCTTTATAATAATCTTGTATGGGTATATCATTTCATTAGCTAGCAAGCTGGATTTTCTTAAGGATATCCTTTTTTGGTGTTGTTATTTTCAGTACTGAGTGCTAGAATGGAACTTAGGGGTGCTATAACACTAAGCTATATTCCCAGCCACCCCCTTTTTTTCAAGACATGTTTTCACCAAATGTTGAGGCCAAGGCTGGCCTTGAAAATCTAATCCTCCTGCCTCAGTCTCCTGAATAGTTTAAGTTGGAATTACAGGAATACATCACTATGCCTGGCTGCATTGTGTTTCTTTTAACTGCATAACAATTTCTGCTTTTGAGCTCATATTTCTCATGAAATGAAAGGGATTTGGGTTGTTAAGGTATACCTGGTTAAAAGTCAAACCTCAGGACCTCATTTTTGTTATTTCTGCTAACTGTAGAGAGTATTTCTAGAGTTTAAGCTTACTTTGCTTTGAAACTTCAATAGTAAATAGTAAAAGCTCTCAATACACAAGATCCTGGAGTGATACGAGAAACATACTTAAAGAAATCATGAAGTAGGAGAAAAATCTGCTTTTGGATTCCTTCTGGCATTTCAAGAGTTCTATTTCTGTTTCTATTCTTCAATAAATCCTATTCTTCCACTCAAAAAAATGAGGTTTATAATTTTAACAATATTTTAATGTTGAATATTTTGGTGATAAATTAGTGATTAGAACAGTAAATCAATAATTAAATATGAAGTTAGTTGTATCTATGAGGGAAACAGTTCATGGTGATTCATGAGAGAGGCTGTTCATTATTCATTAATTGTAGTTAATATGATTGACAATTCAAAGCTCAAGGAATACCCATATAAACTATTGGTAATATAGAGTACATGGAACATAAAAACAGTTTTCCATCTGCAAGGAAAAAATTGAAGATCACAGGAAAGTTTTCATTTTAAAATTTTCTGATACTACTTTATTTTAAATGTATCTATATACATATTATCCAATAAAAAATAAATATATACTTGGATGAAAAATCTGTGTAGATTCATGCAGTATCCTTTATTCCAGCCAAATTTCAATAAAAAGGGAACTTGCCTGGTAGATTTTTGAATGCATGAAATAATATTCCTTTGCTTTAAATCACACAAGTAAGAAAAATTAGAACATAAGCTAAAATCTTAGGAGAAAATGACATGAAAAGAGCACGGTACTAATTCTAAAATAAATGGCTACATGTTTTATGTAAATTTTATTTAATAAATATGTAAATAAGAAAGAATTCTTAGTAAAGAGAAAAAAATCCATATAGACTGCAAAACTACCTGTGAATATTTAGGGCAGGTGGAAATTAAAACTGTAATAAACCCCTGTTGTATAAAAGATGAAATAAAATAATTTAACAAATTAAAATTTATTAAGTAAACTTTAAGGAATAATTTTTAAGGAGATAGTATTTTAATTTAAAACAGACTACCTCTCTTAAATGATTATATATATGATTATATTTGATTTTATTTTTAATTACTTATCTGTGCACATAGATATAAAATAGAAACCAACTCATTAAGATGAGAGAATAAGCATGTCAAGATATTCAAGACATACAAACTTTAATGATAAAAAAGACATCAAAAAAGTATTCAAAGAATATATTTAAAATGGGCTAAAATAAGCATCTGATAATAAAACATTAGCCTGTTAAAATCAGCTACATAAGAAAAGGATGGTTTTTGATAAAGTAATTACTTCTGAAAATGAACAAAGCACATACTAAAAGTACTCATAGAATATAAAGATATAAAAGTAAAAGCTGAGTATGACAATATATAAACAATTTGGGGGAAATATAATTTTTTCATTTATCTTTTAAAATGATTTATTAAGGACAATGAAGAGGAAGAAAACTACAGAAGGTTTTAGTACATACATTTCTACATTTGTGTATTTGAGCACCTCAATTAAAGGAATCATTATTATACATTATTACAGTTTTTATTAAAGTTTTTATAATATTATATATTGTATTATATTATACAACAAGAATATTAGAATGGATAAAAGAAAATAGTAAGTTAATTTTCAAAAACTAATTCAAAATAAAGGTTAGTACTAATACCACCATGTACACCTCTCTTTTTCCTCTTTCCTTCCATCCCTGCCCTTCCAACTTTCCTGATTCCCCCTGAATTGTTTTTTCATCTCTCCCTCTCAGGTTCTCTCCCTCCTTCCCGCTCTTTCTTTCTTTCTGTCTCTTTTTCTCCCTGCTTTCCTTCATTATTTCTTCCTTAATTGTAAAAAAGATATTTAAAGTGTTGAAACTCCTAGAGCATATGTGTCGCTTAGATTCTAAGGAAGTATTGAAGAGCAAAATAACCCCTGATGTTACTGGGGAAAATAAGATTCCTGCAAACAAAAGATCCCTCTGTATCTACATAGAAGAGAGACCCAGAAACAATTTGTTACTGTGTAAGTATTAACAAATTTGTAATCAAAAAAAAACATGGAAATAAATAAAAATAAGGGTAGAGAGAATATTACAAAAAGTCAGGAGAACAGAAGCAAAAAAACAGCTAAGACCTGTCTGTATTCTTAAATGACAAAGCAACTGTATCATCTGACAATCTCCTGGATTAGGGACCCCTGAGATACTTCTGGTGACTTATATATTTTTTTAATCTAGAGATATCTTTCATGGTCAGGGTCAGATTCACTACGTCTTCAAGGAACACTCCAAGAAAATGGAGAAAAAGAAAAATGACCTCATCAATTTACAAAGGAAAAACATAGTTTTTATAAATGAAAAATGTTTTTCATTCATCCTTATAGCATCTGCAGTGGAAAATTAAATATTGTTTAGTGTAAGCACACCCTTCTGACTTCATTGTTTCTAGTCTTTCATTGGCTTCTGTCTATTTCAGGGTTATGCTATAGAAATCCAATGGTAAGACAAATGCAAATATCCTGTACTGTAAAGAAACTCACTGTTTCCCAAATTGAAAGTAAAAGAGCAAGGGGGTGGGGGAGAAAAATTAAAAAAGAAACAGTTGGCAGGCATTTGCATATTTATTTTAATAGACTTGATCTATAAATGAATGCTCTTTTCATTCTCCTTTAAACCTGGTACAAACACCTGCTTTATTCCCACATTAATAATGTATTAAATAAAACTTTTAATATTTTGAAGTCATAGGCTTATCCTTATTAAAAAATTGAAATCATATGTTTAGTAGCAAAAAACATTTTGAAAATGAATTAAGTTGAAATTATTTATATGTACACAAGTATATATATTAACTAAAAAAGGAAAAATCAATGATAAATAAGACTGGTTCTTCACCTCAAGTGTCCTAACCAAGTGTGTGTGTGTGTGTGTGTGTGTGTGTGTGTGTGTGTATGTGTGTATATACACACACACACACGTATATATAACTGTGTGTGTGTGTGTGTGTGTATGTGTGTGTGTATAACAAGTAGGTTCATGTGTCTCGGTTAAGAAGGTTGCTTTCACATTTCCAATCTGTTTCCTTTGGTTTGACTTCTTCCTGAGGCTGGCTAATTTTATGGTCTCAAGAAACAAATGAACACAACCTGCTGCTTCCTAATGGTGTTCAGTTTGAGACATTCTAAAGTACTGGATGGGTATATTAGGGTTCTCTAGAAGAACAGAATCAACAGGAAGTATAGTTATAAAAAAGGGACTTATTAGATTGGCGTACACATCCAGAAGTTGGATAGTACACAATGGCTGTCTGCAGGCTGGAGAACCACAGTAGGGGTTTCCTGAAAGGAGACAGAGAGGTAGGCTGGGGAGGGTCCCATTAGAAAAACACTAATCCCTTCCAAGGACAGCACCTACCAATGACTTCACCACTCCCTTCCACTAGGCCCCACCTCTTAAATGTACTACCACAATGGGGACCAAGCTTCCAGCACATGAACCCCTAGGGGACTAAGCAGACCATATTTGAATCCTGACTATCAAGCTCATTTCTTCCTGCCTGACTTCATCCATTTCTGTCAGGAGCGAGCTGGGAGAAGAGGCTGCCTCTCTAAGATGAAGTGCAGGAGAGTCTCCTTGGAGCCCTTCTGTGCCATCAGCCCATCACCAGCCCCATCTCAACCGCAAGGGCAGGAAGCCAGAGGGGACGAATGCCCATGGGCCCACTCTCTGGCCTGGAACCTGCTTTGTGATACCATGGCCACTCTGGTCTGGTCCTGCCCTCTCATGTGAAATCCAGCTCCTTGGCTTCAACCAGGTCCTCAGACAACAGCACCAAGGGGTCTCCATGGTTAGGAAAGCACCCCCAGTAGCTGAGCTCAGGACAGAGGGATCAATCCAGTCCCAGACTGAAGGCTTCTGGAAACTCCCTACAAAATCACTAGCAAAGTCCCCCTTAAGCAGAGTGAAACATTCAGAATCTGATGTCCTCAGGCAATCACAGTAGCAAGCGAGAACCAGTTCAAGAAGAATTTAGTTTGCATCTGCTGCTGCTGCTTAATTTAGTTTGCATCTGCTGCTGCTGCTTTCTTATCCTTGTGACTTTGATTCCATCCAGGCCTCTAGCCCATGGGATGATGCTACCTAGGTTTAGGGAGGGTCTCCACTTCAGTTCATTATCCCACATGGCAATCATTTCTAAGCATACCCTCATTTACACACCAAGTCCTATTAATCGTCTGCATCTCTTAATCCAATCAAATTGACAAATTAACCTTTACAAGGTGATAATCTAATATTCATCTTATTTTATGTCAGGTATTGTATCAGGGTAATTATGTGAAACAGATAACAGTAAGTGAAACTATGAAGGCGAAAGAAATTTAAAATACCATATAAAAGTAACTGAAATTTTAAAAGTTGTTCTATTGGTTTTATCAAGTTAGAATTGTTTTTATTTATAAATATTACTATTTATATAATTAGATATATATATATACATATATATATGACTTGAAAACATATAATTCATATATAGGTTTTTAATAAGGTATTTTATGTATTATTTTTTGCAAGAATAATAATATTATAAAACACCATTACTTAATTTGTATATATTTTTAAAATATAAGCTGGAATATCTTCCCTCACGATAATCTGGGAATGATTTTAGGTATTAGTGTATTTTAATTTTTGTCATTGTCTGAAATGACAAAAATTTTATCTACTTTTCTTCTATCTTCCCCAAATAATTTTCATTCTTTCAGTCATGTACTTTACCATATACATACCAACCTGAGTATCTACGAGAATAACAATATTGCATGTGCATATAATAGTTAACTCTCTTTACTTGCTTGACATCTGGTTTCCATGAAGATAATATCTTTGTGAGGTAAGACTCCAATCAGTCAATTAGTTATTAGGGTTTACAGAAATTGTGCTATTTGGGGATTTCAAAATGTGATAGACACTGGTTTGTTCAAGATAAAAATATAATTCATTCTTTCATCAGAAACAAAATTTTTAGGTTGCTGCAGTACTCAGAATTTCATATGCACATAATCAAATAATAAATTTATTCTAACTTTACTTACAAAGCATATATAAAATCAAGCAAGAACAGGATACAAGAAAAAATAAATAAAAGTTGTTTTTTTTTAATTTAATGACAAATGCATTCAAAACCTCTGCTGGTACTTTTTTTTTTGTTCAGCAATCATAATAATTAAAACAATTTTCTAGAAATATCTCTGACATGTTAAGATCTTACAAGTCAACATTCCTGTTCTTGCAGAAAGCAAGAAACAGATAAATTAATAATCAATGAGTTTTCTTGGTCTATCAGAAAACTAAGGCCACAGGGCAACCCATCATCCCAAAATATAGACAGCTGAGTACAACCAGATACATTAAAATTGATACATACTTATTTGAAGCAAAAATTGCTGAAGCTATAAAGTAAGTTCATTTTAAAGAAAACTTAAATTATAATCTTATGGAAGATAAATGAATACTAAAGTTAGAATCAGAAACTCCGGGTGGCTTTGACTTAGAGGGTCCCAAAACTTTCATGAGCATTACCTACAGGAACTCCACCAGGTTGTCATGCTAAGCACCCAGAAAAATATCTTCCTTATTATAGAGGGAAGAAGGAAATATTACCAAGGTGAAAGAGGCCCAGTCTTCTGGATAACAAAGTCTTGCTCTCCCTGGCAAAAGACTTCAAGCTTCACCTACCTCACCTAAGGGTAAGAAGGGAAATAACACTCAGCAGGAGACAGGATTTCACAGAAAACACACTGTGAACACTGCAACCAAGGAAAGGAGTAGTGATAAAGGGGGAGAGAAGTCTATTCCTTTAGCAGACAGAGGAAGGCACTTCTCAAAGCCATCATCTCAAGAAATAGATTTACCAAGGACTGAAATTTAATCAGAAAATTACAGATTGATTTCCATTCCACATATAGTACCATCATGCCAATAAGGCTCCTGTATAACACTGAACTATAGTTGAAAGAGTTTTGATATATTGACTCTCTTTGAGTAAACTTAGGGAATACTAGGGAAGTTAAAAAAAGGAAAAAAAAAAAAGCATGCGTGGTAGAGAGGGAGAAAGAGAGAAGACAAACAAAAGCCACTGAAATAATTGAAGCCTCTCTTATACCTGTAGCTCCAAAAACATAAACAGAAGCAAAAACAAAATAGGAAAACAATTTAACTCCAAGCTAGATTAAAATAAATTTTGCACTAAAATTTTTACTAATGTCTTATTTGTAAGAAAAAAATGCAAAGCATATCAAAAGGCAAGAATAGATAGTCTGAGGAGAAAAAGTAAATATGAGAATCATACTCATTCTATAGCTATTTTACTTATAATACAAGACATTTGAAGTAATTCTCATTAATGTAAAATGTAGATAATATGAGAAAAAGTAGGAAAGGTTCCTAAATACATGAATAAGTGAAGAAAGTATAAAGGGCAACCCTAGAAATAAAAATAATCCTTTGAGTGAAGTGAACTTTACCATTAATGAACTCATTAGCAGACTGGACAATGTTCAGGGAATAATTAGAAAACTGTAAGAAAAGCCAATAGAAATTTTGCAAATGAAATGCAAAGATAAAAAGAAAGTGTGAAAAAATAACACAGAATATTCAAGAACTGTGGAACAATGTTTAAAGTTGTACAATACATATGATTAGAAGATGAGAAGAAAAAGAAAGAATAGAGAAGAAACATTTGAAATATTAATGACTCATCTATTTGAATTAATAATAGACACATAGCTCAGAATATACTAAGCATGATAAATACCTCAAAAACCTATTTATCAAAATATTATACTCACAATGAAGAAAACCATAGACAAAGGAAAAAATCAATACAGGCAGAGGAACTTAAAAATAATTTTAGAATGAAACTAACTTATGAAGGAACAACAGTATGAAGTAGAGTATACTTGTGGTTTCAAACTGGTTTAGTCAGCTTTTTCCAATGCTGTGATCAAAAGACTTGACAATAATAATTAGAGGAGGAAAAGTTTATTTGGCTCATGGTTTCAGAAGTTTCATTCCATAGATACCTGATTCCACATCTCTGGGCCCAGGATGAGGCAGAACTTCATGGAAGAAGGACAGGGCAAAGGAAAACAGCTCAAGACAGCAATTGGGAAGCGAGAGAGCTCCACTCACCAGGGACAAAATATAAACTCCAAGGAACATCTTCAGTGACCTCCCTCCTCTAGCCATATCAGTGGATTAATCTTATAACCCAATCATTTCACCTCTGAAATGTCTTGCATTGTCTAATATGTGAGCTTTTAGGGGACATCTCACATCTAAACCGTAACAATAACCATGGAAGCAAGAAGAAAGTGAAACTTTCAAAACTTCACAGACAGTGGAACTATGCTTGTAATTCATTTCATATTTTCAGTCCTTTTTGAAATTGGTTTTACCATTTTAAATGCAATATTATTTGAAAATGAATTCATTTGAAAAACGCACAGGTGGTAGTAATTAATCACTTGGAAAACTTTCATCTTTGACAAATTTGGGGAGATTAGAAAGAATTGCAAATCCCTTCAGATGCAAACTTAGGGACTTTTAAAAAGTAGCAGTATGGTTGACAGCAAAAATGAGAACAGTCATGCATCGGGACATTCAAAAGCAGGTATGCAGGAATCCAATACAATGCTAAATCCACACCTGGGTATTGTTTGAACATAGTCACATTTTTGATAATATATATTTATTGGCTTATTTATCTAAACAAAAACAAAATGGACTCAATACAAAATAACTAGAATAAATCTGATTAGGTCATCTTAGTGGGCAATAACATCAACAGACTCAATCCTTGGTGATAGAGGTTTGGAACTGAAAAATTCTTAAAGAACAAAAAATAGTTGTTTGGTTGATGACATTTTCTTTAGTCTCCAAATTTTTCCAATCCCTATTTTCCAATCTAAGATTGAAAAAATAAGAAAGCACATCAAAACTATGAGAACAATAATATCTGTTCATATTATTAGTCTATATTTATAATATCTCCATGTAAAGAGATGGGATGACACACAGTTAATTGTGTTTATTTCCTAAAATTAAATGTTTGGCAAACTATGGTGTCTTAATAAACAAAGTTTAGTTTATCCTGGCATCAGATAAGTACTATTAGCAGAAGAATTGAGCAGATAATGAAAACTGAATGCAATCTAATGCAGAACTAGAAATAGGAGCAACTGTGCTAATTCTAAGAAGGGCTAAAAGGAAATCTAGTCATTTTAGGGCATGTAGATCATGCCTCCCATTGCAATTCCAACACTCCTAATAAAACTAGGGTATATCTTAACTTTCACAAAGGAATTTTTTTCATTTTCTAAGACCTTTTTGTATCAGAGTAAGCCGGAGATTCAGGATAGATCAGATACATTACTTACACATAGGCATTGAACTTGATACCAGTTTGACTAAATGTAAAACTGTCATTTGAAACTATTTACTAAAAGGAATTATTTCCTTTTTACTAGTTTAACAAGTAGACAAGTTTGAAAAATCTGTTTTCTTTTTAAGGCAACAAACTATGAAAATTTGAAATATAATGTGGGAAGAGAGATTTAACCTTTTGTTATATTCTACCCAAGTTTCTAAGAGAGCTGTGATTTTCAAGATTGCCTTTTCCTAGCATATGCAAAATGAAACATGGTATTTCTCAAAACATTGAACAGGTACATTATTTAAATCTGTCTTTATATAATTTCATTCAAATTTCATGAAAATGAAAATGAGTGTGTTATTATCTAACTTGTGGAATGAAAGAAATTGTACAGAAGAGAAAAATGGGTAGGTTTAAAATAGTTTCTAACACTGACTTATACTATTAAATATGTCCTCTAGAATATGCATAAAAATAAATTGAAAATGAATTATTATCTGCACTTTTTTTCAGCATCCAGGTTGATTTCTTCAAAGCATTGTGACAAAGCAAAACAAAACAAAACAAAAAAACAATAACAAAAAAACCCCTCCAACATCCTATAGAATGGCACATTTAATTTTGATATAATCACTAAATATAATGAAAATATTATAGGTAGATTAAAGCATAAGAGATAATACATAGTCAGAGAAAGGAAGAAGGGAAGCAATTGGAGAGGTAGAGGAACCTGTCAAATAAAAATAAATAGAAATTCTCAGAAGCCAAAATCAAAATATTACAATGAATGCTGAAAAAGAAGGTAGTTCTGATCTTGATTTTATTTTACAAACATCTGCTAAACCCTAGGGAACTCCAAGTTTTTATTTTGAAGTTCACATAAAATTGGAGACAGTGAGGTAGAAACTGGGATCTAAACAACGCTCAGGATCAAATAGAAATTTCCACATGATTATGAGCCATAAAAGTCTACAACCTCATATAAGGAAGAATTGAATATAAAATCTCCCGGCAGAATGATCCCACAAAGAGAGTTCCTCCTTGATGAATGGATGGTGGGTGGAAAGAACAAATTCTTAACAAAGAATATGCAGCATAAACTGGATATCAAATGCATTTGTGTACTGAGTTCAAACTACTGGACTCATTACAGAATTGTCAAGCCACAAAATGCATTTGCTTTAGTCATCTGTACATTACTATAATGAAATGTCCGAGATGATTAACTAATAAAGGAAAAGGTTCATTTTAGCTCACATTTTAGGAGGTTGCAATCTATAATATTGTGCCCCTAATTGCACTAGGCCTCTTACAAGGTTGCACATGATGGTGGAAGGATGTGCCAGAGCATACAATTTATCTCTTAAGCCAGGAAGCAAAGAAGAATAAAAGATTGGTGTCCAACAATTCATTTGGAGTGCACTTTTCCAGAAATCCAAGAACCTCCTCAAAAGCCCTACTCCAGAAGGTGCAGCCCCGCCCAGTAGCACCAATGGGAAGAACAATGCCACATGGACATTTTTTTTTTTTTTTTTTACTACATGCACATTCCCAATGGAAATCCCCAATGGGTGACATAATCCCCAAGTGGGAGACACCAATCTAAACCATAGTAATGCTCATGAGCAAAAACTCAGTAATTGTTATTCCACAAAGAATACATTGAGTTTACAATTCTAACAGCTGATAAGTCTTTCTACTTATTACCTAATAAATTCCTATCTAATCCTGTTATTATTGAACCTTAGTTTAGGGGTGATGAGTTGTGTTAAGAGAAAGAATGCCTGGCCTATCATATCCTTTTTTCACTAGTAGCTTTCAGAGTAGAACTGTGCTGACAACAAGGGAAAAATTCTTCTGTGGAATGATTTTTCATGATCATAACTTGATTACTGCAGTAACACTGGAATTGTAACTTAAAATTACACGGGGTATGCCAAAGACTTGATATACCCAAATTCCAATGATACATGGTTCTGTTTGTACAATTTTCATGTGTCAATGATACTTGCTTACAATTTCCATAACTTTACAATAAATTTGAATATCTTATTCTTTTTATAAACTCTCTAAATATGCTTGCTTGTGTTAGAATTTTTTTAATTCAGATAAATGTTCCTGACATGTTGGTATCAAAATTCTGTGGATTTTGACATCCTGTTTATTTTGTGGGATAATCTGAAGGACTATCATAATAGCATTTCACCATCAGTGAACATGTCACAACTTATTTTATGTTGTTTCTCTTTTCTCTATTGTATTTAAAAGATAGTCTCCCTAACAAAACCAATCAGAACAAGTGATCCCCCAATTTCTCCCCCTGTTGTTTTAGACCATTCAGATATTCTGTTGGTATGATGAAAATGGAATAATTGAAATTATTTGTGAGAAGATACTAACTTTATAGGCTGCTGTTTCTTACTAAAAATAAATTAGTAAAAAAATTATGATAAAAGCTGCACATATATAACTTGCTTAAATTTGTAATGGGCCTCTATAGATTTCCACTGCTATATAATTTCTAAATAACTGTGAGTAGAATTCACTTATAAAGCAAACTTCAAACAAGTTCCTGAGAATGCAATTCTGGATGCCTGGGGTTGTGGATTTTTGGTCAAAAGTTAAAAATTTGAAGTTGGTTTCTGTCTGCCAGAATTTTATTTAATTATTTATTTCTAATCTGTAGAATGCCTTTGTACTTCATCTCAAAGGAATTTTACGCAATTCTAACAACCAACACAGATGAAATTTTTGTACATAATAAGTTTGGAGAAGTATTGCTTTTCAATTATTTTTTTAAATTTTTTTTCCTCAAAATGACATTTTTTTTAAAGCCTTGTAAACCAAATATTTTCCTTTGGAAATATTCTTGAGATAGCTGTGTTTTCTTTTGTTGTTGTTACTGTTGTTCCCTATTTAAAAAAAAAAAAAAAAACAGGGTAAAAGATAAAAACATTTTAAAAGATAAGTCTCTACAGGGATTCTCTTTATACACACAGCAGGGTTTGACCCCAGGTGGATACACCCCCTGGGAGGAATAATGGCTCAGCTGGAGGAAAAAATGGCCTCACAGCCAGAAATCCAGAGAACAACCACAGAGACTTGAAAGTAAAAAAGAAACCAGACTCTATCTGCTCTTCTCTTCTTCATACCCCCCATCCCCCCTGCATGACAGTGATTATATTTTTGTGTTCCTGTACATTTGATGTACTGGTTCTTACCCTTTTCCCTACTGCAAATCAATCTCATGTTGAGGGGATAGGAGATTTTGCTATATATAAATGCACATAACATTTTAACTCAGGGTATCTAAAATCATTTAGGAGTTAAATAGAAATTATACAAGAGGGAGAAAGGAAAATTGACTTTTCCTTTTTTTCTTTCAAAATTTGTAACATTTCACTCTCTTGTAATTCTATATCAGCTCAACTCCATCACCACTTGGATCAAAGAAATCTTGTAAGAAATTATTTATCAAGTGTCTGTTTTACCTACATTACCATTTAGCAAAATTCAAGAGCAAAACAAAGTTAAGTCCTGTGTGTGTTTTTAAAAGTAGAATGGAATTGTCTAAATATTCTGTTTGAATTATTTTCTGTGTGTTTACGAGTATGCAGGTGGTATGTCTTTTCTTGCACAACTTCAGTTTGTACTTTGCACTCTAAAATAGTTCTCTCAGGATCACACCAAAAACCGTAGCAGATTTAAAATTTGATTGTAATTTTATCAAAAGTACTTAGGAATAGTAATAGCTTAATAACTATAATTCTTGATAAGTCAAATATGTCCATTTCTTGCAGTGCTTTCAGTTGTCAATGTAGTATATAATTTTATTAAATTTTAAAATTATAACACAATCTTTTAAAAACTTTTAAATAAACTTAGAAACTTGTGTGCCTTTCTCTACCATCAATGACCTCTTTCTTTTAGAACTGCTTTTCATATATTTAAACTTAATGAGCTTTCCTTATGAGACAGTCAGGGAGAGAGGGCAAATAAATTCATGGGCCTCAACCTGTAACTTGTTACCAACTCACCCCCCTACATAACCCACTCTTTCTGGGGTATATAGAATCTACCTTTCCACACCATCCTGTGCTTCATGAAGTCAACCATGGGAACCAAGTACAGGATAATACCAAGATATCTCTGAAATTTCCCAGAGGGAAGAAACTTCTCAAAAAAGAATCATATTCCTGATGAGTGGAAAAAGTGTCAGATGCTAGGTGCTACCTTAACTGCTCAATAAAAGACTACCCCTTCATTTGTCTGGGGGCCAGCCTGAATTGTCTCTTCCTTAGAATTGTCTCTTCTGTAATTGGGGTAAAATTCCACCATTAAAGTTCTGCCTGTGTGTTTGTATGTCTTTGCTCAATTTGTTATGTATTTTTTTAAATTTATATATGACAGCAGAATGCATTACAGTTCTTATTACACATATAGAACACAATTTTTCACATCTCTGGTTGTATACATAGTATATTCATACCAATTTGTGTCTTCATACATGTACTTTGAATAGTAATGATCATCACATTCCATCATCATTAATTACTCCATGCCCCCTCCCTTCCCCTCCAACTCCTCTGCCCTATCCAGAGTTTGTCTATTCCTCCCACGCTCCTACTTCCTATCCCATGAATGAACCATCCTCCTTATATCAAAGAAAACATTTGGCATTTTATTTTTGGAATTGGCTAACTTCACTTAGTATCTTCTCTAACTCAATCCATTTACCTGCAAATGCCATGATTTCATTCTCTTTGATTGTTGAGTAATATTCCATTATGTATATATGCCACATTTTTTTATCCATTCATCTATTGAAGGACATCTAGGTTGGTTTCACAGTTTAGCTATTGTGAATTGTGCTGCTATAAACATTGATGTGGCTGTTTCCCTGTAGTATGCTGTTTTTAAATCTTTTGTGTATACACTGAGGAGAGGGACAGCTGGGTCAAACAGTGGTTCCATTGGTTCCATTTCCAATTTTCTAAGAAATCTCCATACTGCTTTGCATATTGGCAGCACCAATTTGCAGAGGTTCTTTTCTCTATTATCACTTACACATGGGATAATTATGGGTTAAATAGTTAAAATTAGTGGGAATTTTCCCCCTACATTCTGTATTTTGATTTTGTAGGTTTTGTTTGTTTTGTTTCTGGTTTGGTATACCTTTTTTAAGGGTGAAAAAATATATTTGAAGAGTAATAGAGAATACATGCATGAAGGAAGGTTCCAAGAATTTGGACAAGTAAGGAGAAGTTATATCCTCTGCATGATACCAAAGACAGGTATAAAGGAATGAATAATTTTTTCCTCTGATATATATTTTCATACAAGATTACAGGAATTACTTAATCTACTTTTAATTAAAAATTTGTAAATATTGTGCTCCAAACATTTTCACAAATACAGGTGTGTTTTGTTGTTATTGTTGCTGCTGCTGTTGCTGTTGTTCTTTCTCCCTTATTTAGGGTATCCTTCTTTAGCGCGCAGCTGCTGGACTACATTTCCAGCCCAAAGCTAATAGTTTTTTAAAAACTGAATTTATCAAGAATTTTGTCACTATTTATAAATCTTAGATTATATTGTAAAATGTATATACTGCATTATACTACATTATATATCAAAATGTAAATATTACCAACCATTTTTCTCATTTTCAGTTCATTCAGATAAAGATAATCTATGTAATGAAACATATGAGTCCATGTAAAGATTTTATTCTTTATGGCCATTTATTCCAAAGTGCAACTAGCTAAATTTTAAAATTAAATAAAATCTCTTTTGTCAAATTTGTTTAGGTTGTCCTGCTTTTGGGGGGATGAATATCAGTAGATCCTTGCTTGTATGTTTGTTTCCATTAATTGTGAAATAAGTAAAGCATTGAGTATTTTGAAGCATCATTTGTCAATTTTAGACAAAATTCAGAACAATAAACACATTTTTTCCTTTATGCCTCAATGAAAGAATTAAATAACCATATAAGCCATTACTTCTTCAAGTTTTATATGGTAGACACCCCTTCCCTGCATTTTCAAGTAATATATTTCAAGTCTGTCAGTGCATGCCTGAAACCATGCATAGTACAAAACTCTATGTACTGCACTGTTTTTCCTAATACCTACCTGTAATAAGGTTTAATTTCTAAATTGTGCACAATACAGCTCAACAACAATAAAATAAAAATTATAAAAGTATACTGACCTGAAATTGTAAACACTACAATTCTTGCTCTTTGCAGCCATTATAAGTGAAATAACAGTTATTGAGAACAAGCACTTTGACAATGCAACAATTCCTCTGATAACCTATGTGGTTACGAAGTGACTAACTGGCAGATCACATGTACAGAAAGGATGCAGCAGAAAAAATGATGATTCACAGGTAGGATGTTAGGAGGTTTTATCATGCTTGTAGAACCATTTAAAATTTATGAATTGTTTATTTCTAAAATTCCCCATGTAATATTTGGAACATAGTCGAACATAGGAAATTAAAATTGGAAAGAAGAATCACAGGTAGGGAAGTCGTCCTCCTCCTCATCTTGCTCCTCTTCCTCCTCATTTTTAGTACACACATTGAAAACAGAGTGCTTTACCACAAAGCTATAACCCCACTTCTATTTTTAATTTTTTTTTTGAGAGAGGGTCTCCATAAGTTGCTTAGGATCTTGCTAAATTGCTAATACTAGCCTTATATTTACTATCCTCCTGTCTTAGTCTCCTGAGTTGCTAGAATACATGTTTGTTCCTCTTACCTACCTGGCTCTACTGCACGATAATCTCCATCAAAGAAAAAAAAGGATATTGTTATGCTAGTGTCTTTTGCTATATCCAGCATAAGAATCAGTCTTATTAAAAAATTTGATATGAATGTGTGAATGTATGTAAATTTAATAGCTTTAACTTCTTGTTAATTGATTGAACATTTCAATTTGGATATACTTATGAGTCCCATATTCATCACAGTTTATTGCAAGTTTATTCCAGTTTTGTAGTTTTTTTTTACATTAATAAACATTGTTGTCTATACAATGACATTTTGTCAAATCAAACTGAGAATATTTTACTTTGACAAAATATGAATATTGTTTGAACTGGATTTATAAAACAAATTTTAAAACTGTCTTATCTTCCACCTTTAGTGAAGTGTACTTTTAAAAAATTACTTTTTTTCATAAATTGGATGAAAACATTTTTGGCAGTTAACTGATTTTTTTATTTAATGCATTAGATGCTACTCTTCTAAAAGCATAAGGCTATAGAAGTCTGAAAGCCTTTACTGGTGAAGCTCATGAAGGCATGAGTATTAATTTATTATTTATGTACATAAGAAAATATAGATGAAATTGTCAGAATTTATTTAGAAGAATTATTTTACCAAAAAAAGTAAATCTTCAGAGTGACATGTAAATGTTGTTCCTGAATCTGCATACAAAAAATTATAACTGTCGTCCTGTAGGATCTACTCAAATTTTAATTTGATTGTGCTACTGAAGAAGATTTAATTTCTGTGATTTCATGTATTCCATAATGTCACACACCTCCACCTGTCATGGCAGATGTCTAGTGCCAACACATATTTTGGACAGTTATGTATTTATCGTGAAGATTTTTAAAAGAATATAAAACAAAATTGCATTAAAAAGGCACTTTCTTTTGTTAGTTCTTTACTACCAAAGATGTTTAGAAACAGAGTTTTTAAAATTTTTTATCAAACAGTAAAATTGCAACTCTAAATTTGTGGCATAGAAGAAATGAGAAATTGCTATCATAGGAGCTTTCAAACAGATTTTTTTTACATTTATAGTGTGATTGTTTAGCCTCCTTTTTCTATGCTAGTAGATAAATAAAACCATCTCCCAACAAAATGACTCTGTGTACCAGTACTGAAGAAATAAAAATTATTATTATTGAATAATAAAGTGTTGCAATAATTGTCCCCACTGTTGGATGCTATATTAATGCAATCAGTGGCTTAGACAGTTTCAGTTTATTCTCTTAAATTCTTTACCTTAGAAATCTTAAAATGAGGATGTCAGTAGGGCTGCATCCCTTCTGTCTGCTCTAGGGAGGCATCTGCTTCATTACTTTTCCAGCTTTTAGAGGCTGCCAACCAACATCCCTTGGTTTATAGAAACACATCTCTGCTTTTTTCATTATCTTTTGCTGAATCTCAGTCTTCCTGTAACCTCATTTTTTTAAAAATTATTTTTTTATAACAAATCTCATGATTTTCTTAGGCTCATTTGGATAATCCAGTTTAATGTCCCAATCTCAAAATCCTTAAACACATCTGTGTAATCCTTTTTAGCAGGTAACATATTCGCAGGTTCTAGGGATTAGGACTTAGATGTTGCTGGGGAAAGTGTCATTCTTCTTACTCCCCTAAATATTAATACTTTTACCCACATATAAGCTAACACTAAAGGGAGGTTGTATAAAGTTAGGGGAAACATCTTACAAAAATTTCCCATGCAAAACAGAAGCAATAATAATTTCATATATCTCCTTTAGAGAAAAAAAATTATTTGTTCTAACAGCTTCTTCTATGTCTTGTGAGTTGAAACTGAGTTAACTTAGGTGGTACATTTCTAAATACCTAGAGAATTGGGGGTTTACAAATTTGGAATTATTACTCCATTTCATAACCTAGAGAAAAAGATTAATTCCTGGAGAAATTTATCATTGTTCCATGGGTAAGGACTTGGGCTTACTATGTCTCCACAGAAACTTTCTAATTAAAAGGGAAATTAGTACGTCAAAGAGAAATTGTATCAATGGAGTCCAACAGGTGATAAAGATCTTCTTCAAAATTTATTTTCTTCCTTCCTTCCTTCCTTCCTTCCTTCCTTCCTTCCTTCCTTCCTTCCTTCCTTCCTTCCTTCCTTTCTTTCTTTCTTTCTTTCTTTTCTTCTTTCTTCATACTAGGGATTGAACCCAGGGGCACTTAACCACTGAGCCACATCACCAACCCTTTTTTTGTATTTTATTTAAAGACATGGTCTCGCTAAATTGCTAAGGCTTGCTTTGAACTCACCACCCTCCTGCCTTAGCCTCCAGAACAGTTGTGATTACAGGCATGTGCCACTGTGCCTTGCAATATAATTTCAATAAGGGAGAAAAACTCAATTCAAGTGTTGGAGTGAACTGTTGCAAAAGTCTTGGATGTTTTTAGTTATTAGGAAAGAGTAATGCTATCAGGCCAACAATGTTTGTTAACTGGTGCTTAATTGAAGTTAGACTCCTACATTCCCACAGAGTTTAGGAGAGACTGGCGTCATCTTTCTGGAAGATAACATTTCAAAGATGTCTTCCAGGTCCTCAGAAAGCATATTCCCAGTTGTATAGCTGACACGAGGCCAGGAGAAGACTTACATTTCAAAGGGGCAGGGAAAGAATTTACAATTTTGAATTTATAACTAAATGCTCTAGGTCAGGGACATAGAGTTAGGAAGAAATGTCTAAGATTAGACATGCTGAGGGAAAGGTTAAGGTATCTTTGGGAAAATGGTCTACTTCCACTTATAAATGAGGTAATACATTTTTATTTTATCTTCAGTGAAACTCTAAGTTCTGCTTTTCTTGCTGACTTCATAGACCTGAGTCTTAGCTTCTGCTCAGGTCAACAAGTGACTTTCAGTGACAAAAATGATTCAATTTTCCTGAGCATGTTGGATGGTATTGACTTCATTTAGCTATTTCTACCTAAGAACATTCCATTTTGTCAGTGAATAAGTACCTTGCTTGCAGCCATTGTAAGGAAGTTTTTAGTTATAGCTATGACTTAATATTTGGGTCCTCCCCTGAGTTATATTTTAAAATCATAGCCCCTCAATGTAATGGTATGAAGAGAGGAGGCTTAAAGGTAATTAAGATTAGATGAATTCAAAAGAGTATAACCTTAATAATAACATTCTTATGAAAGAGATCTCAGAGTGGCTCCCTGACCTCTTCCACCATATGAAGTTACAGACAAACTGTCCATCTAGCAAGTGAGCTTTTATCATATATTGAGTCTATCAGTGTCTTCATCTTGGAAATGAAGCTTCCAGAACAGTAAGAGTTAAGTTTTTATTTATATGCACCACCCAATATGTAGTATTTTGTGGTAGAAGCCCAAGCTCACTAAGGACAGTGAATTGAGCCAAAATCTCTCCAGATAAAGAGGGAAGAGTAATTTATAATATTTAAAATTCAACCATGTGTTAAAATAAGGACTTAATTTACTGAACATGCACCTTATACTTTATCAGACAAGATCACAACAGAAATTGGAAACACAATGCAAACCCACCCTGCTTAAATTAGTGTAACTTGATAATGTTTCATAAAGAAGATGTTTTTGAGGGCTGGGGATGTGGCTCAAGCGGTAGTGCGCTCGCCTGGCATGCGTCCGGCCCGGGTTCGATCCTCAGCACCACATACCAACAAAAATGTTGTGTCTGCCAATAACTAAAAAATAAATATTAAAAAAATTCTCTTTCTCTCTGTCTCTATCTTTCTCTCTCTCTTTAAAAAACAGAAGATGTTTTTGATATAAATTCTGAACAAGGAAGAAAAATGGGATAGCTAGATTAAACTGTATGTCCCATAGACAAACCTGAAATTGATAAGGCTACTTTTGTGAAAGTGAAAATTGCAAAGATGTTTTAGGAATGAAAATATTAATCTGTAAACCAAACCAATGTTTGATGACTGAGACTATTCAAAGTTTTAAAATATTCCAGGTAATGGCTTACTAATTTATTTTCTCTTTTTGGTAATAAGAAAATAAAATGTCTGCTGAATAAAGGCATATTAATATCAACAGGAGAATTACTAGGTAATGATTCACACAAATCTTTTATAAAACTTGTTTAAATTGTTCATGTGATAGTGTAAGATACTGTTGTTGTTAAAGATAATTTGTTTATGCAGCTATATTTGTGTGTCTATAACCAAGCAGACATGTTCAGAAATATTGAATGCTTTTCAACATTTGACATTTGTGATACATTTTCAATGTTCTTTTCACTGATACTTAGTAATTCATTGTCCTTCAAAACTTTTGCTGTTGAATATATACACATAATACATAGAATAATTTTAATACTAAATCATTTTATCATTTAGATATGGACTATAATAAAACGATAAATTACTAATATTTGTGCTTTAATATTTATTTGTGTTCATTAAAAAGCTACGTTGCAAGAAAATACAAACATGCATGGTGATTTTAAGTGGAAAAAGAATAGACATAAACTATGATATGCCTTATGGCTTTTGGAAGATAGAACTGTATGCCAAGCTTTACTTTATCTTCTATAACTAGAAAGAAAATGTCACCTTGGGGCACGTCCTCTTTGTTCTCTTAAGAAGTCATATGATTATCCCCTTTTATTCATGCAGATATTATGCCAGGAGGCACATTTGCACAGGGTCAGAGTATGGTATTGTGTTGGGAAAAAGCAGCCCTTTACAAAAGCTTCTTGAGGTAGAGCTGTCACTAAAGCTAGTGGGACAGCCTGCATGAAGACCAAGCAGCCTTCTGGGAAGATAGGGTACCATACCATGCTCTTTCCACCTCATAGGTCACACTGTCAAAACCCCTCAAGTAAGCTGAGGTGTTTGGAGTAAGAAAAGACATAGAAAGAACCCATTGTTCTTAACATTTTTTTAACCCCAAACTGGGTTCTTCTCCTTCTAAGAATTGTGGAACCAATAACAAGACCAAGTGTTAATTAGATAAGAAGGAAGAAAAGGCTACCGATAGGAAAAACAGAGAGAAAGTTTCACAGATGAGCTTCTCAGCTGGTTGTTTGTGTGTCTTAGGTCATAAATATAGGGTAAAAGGAATGAGGGGGAGAGTAGGTTGATAAAGGAGAGGAACATCCATGCCTTTTCTGGGATCAGGCAGAGATTTCCCTGATATTTGAGTATCACCTCTTTTCATTGCTTTTATTGTTCTTTCAGGTTGTCATGGCAATCGTCAACTGTCACCATGCAGTTAGGATCATAATGAAGGTAAAGATTGTCTGGTGGTCACTTCAGTAGCCATCTTAGATCTTACCAGTTTCCCCTAGGAACTTCTGGCCTTCTAGGATCCTGAACTACAAGATAAGCAGGATTAGGGTGAGAGAGAAATTCAGCTAGGTGACCTAAGCAGTACTGGATTTAGAAAGGGTAACACTGTGAAGTATGAGACCCTCTGGCTGTCATTCAGTATCAATATAATGGACTAAGTTTTATGGAAGAGGCCTGGCTTTAGCAGCACATATGGCTAAAGATGTCTATAGGGTTTGGGGAAATATAAGAATAATTCAGAGATGCACATGGGCTGCTTTGTGCATAAGAGCCAATGTGCTCCCTCAGTGATTTGGACCAAGCCAGGTGAGGGCACCTCACAAAGGATAAGGTCAGTGGACAAACCTGCTAATTCAAGTTACCCAGAAGTAGGAACTTTGTCAATTTGATCAAAACCCCAATTTTCTCTTTAATGAATATTTGGAAGTAGGATTAATTTTAATTGGGTATTATAAAAGCCCCAAAGACTCTAGTCAATTAAGAGAGACATTTAATGAAAAAAAAATTATCTTTAAGAAAAAGAGAAGGCAGAATTGTAGTGGAGAGATAGAAATACACAACTATAAAATAAGGCAAAGTTGGTTTTTGTGCTGCTGGGATGTTTTCACTGCATGGTAATGTGAGGAGGTCTCCAAGAGGGGAGGAGACCTCTACTTGAATCTTTCAGACCCTCAACCACATTGCAGAAAAGAATTTAAGGTTGTATTGGGCATGAATAGCAAAGGAAGAGATTATAAAGGGACTGTACACTACAAAGTGAAAGTGTGAGCTATCACAGAGAGACAGGCTGAGTCACCTCATCTTGGTCTGGGGTTTTAACATTGATAGAGGGACGGTTGCTAGGGGGATGAACAAGAGGTAGAGTCAGGGCAGGGTTAGGCAAGCTCACCGGTTTTCTTCGCACTTAGGTGTTGCCCTTGCATGTTCTAATATTGCTGCTTCCCATGTAGCATGTCTTCTTAGCTTCTTACATCACCATTAGACTGTGAATCTTACTATTATAATAAAGTTTGGGTCCTTTATCAGTCACCAAAGTACTTAATGTGTGTACTCCCTAATGGAGTAGCTCCTCTGGATGCTTTGAGATCATTATACAGTTTGTTGCTTTTGTGTCAGTTAATTGGCAGACTGAAGACAAGGATGTAGGTGCAAGGACCTGGGCTGGTTGCTCAAGAGTTGTTCTGCATTCTATGGCTTATGGGAATTTCTCTTTTGGTACTCAGTGCTCTCTTCATATCCCTAAACTCCTATTCCCAGATGACAGAAGACAAAGGGCCTGCTCAGAAGTAAAACAATTTTTAAATTCATACTGTAAGCTTTCTTCCCATGAACATGCTATCAGGTAAAATGAACAAGTGAAAGTCTAGCTCAGACTGAATTTTGTCACACATGCAAACATTTATTAGCAAAAATTAAGGAAACGACTACAGAACCTGCTTCTCAAGCTTGATATAAACTAGTTTTCTGGTTCTTTAGTGCTCTAATAGGATTTGTATGGTAAATCTAGTGACAGCATTCAGTTCCCTTCCAGCTTTGGTCACAGAGCAAATGCTTCATATCTGTAACAGAGAAGGGGCATCCCAGTATCTAGGTTATCATTCCCTAAGGAAGAAATTCTTGTTTCTTTCAAAAGTCAGCTAAGCTTTCCTCATTATGTGAACTAAAAGATTTAAAGCTAATCACAAACCATATCAGGTATATGGATGACTAAGCAGGTGTAATGATACATTTTTAGTTTTGTTTTTATTTTCATTTTGTTTTCAATTACTCAGTAATAATTTCTTATAAAGCGTACAAAAAGCATTTGGAATAAATATCTGTAAAAATTCCTGCTAGGTATAGGAAATTTCAAAATGAATGGGGATCATAATGTAGCTGTACATTTTAGAAAAAGTGGAAAAAAGCTAAACTATGTTGCAGTCTCCTGAATTATTAAAGGAGATGCTATGCCCTTGAAGACAGAACTTCGGGTCTTGAAGAAAGGGTCTGTGACCTTGGGTACACAGAATGCAGTAAAGAGAAAAATTATTCAAAAAAGGAAGATGCTATGGTTTGAATATGTCCCTCAAAAAAACACACTTGTAAGAAACTGAAATGCCATAATGCCATGGGAGCAGTATTAAATTAACAGTATTAATTTTTGAATGGGCTTCTTGTAAGAGACAAGTTCAACCCCTTTTGTTCTCCTTCTCCCAGGGGATGATACTTTAAGAAAGTACTCACAAGATGTGGGTCCCTTGATCTTGGACTTGCCAGAACTCATAATCACAAGGAAGTAAATTTCTGTTCTTTTTACATGACCCAGTCTATGGTATTCTATTACAGAAATGCAACAACAGATTACAATAAGGAATGGTTGTGCTGCAGTGATCAAATGCTGACAGAGATAGCAAAGGGACTTGCAGAAAGTGTTGTGGGTGGTACATGGAGGCTAACAGAGGTTCCTGAAGGTGTGCACACACCAGTCTTCAACTGACCTTGTGAATTATACAGGAAGGAGTGGGCACACTTCATTCAGGAAACGAGGAAGGATTTTTGTTTGCCTGATGACATAATTCTCTTAAAGAGATTTAAATGCAGCACATTTTATGGAGTAAAGGTGAAAACATTTATATAATCAAGATATGTATGTTAAATTTATCCTGTAGCTGGGTATGATGGTGCATGCCTATTATCCCAGAGGCTCTGGAGGCTGAGACAGGAGGATTGACAGTTCAAAGCCAGCCTCAGCAAAAGAAAGGTGCTAAGCAACTCAGTGAGACCTTGTTTCTAAATAAAATACAAAACATGGCTCAGTATGTGTCTCAGTGGTTGAGTGCCCCTAAATTCAATCCCCAGTTTTCCCCCCAAATTTATCCTATAAATACCTTGTTTTTAAGATTTAAGTAAAATCTATGAAACAAAACTTAATTCACATTCTCTCTTAATAAAATGACTATAATTTTAAGAAAAATAGATATCTTCAGCAACTGTTGTTTTGCAAAGGAAAAGTGAAGTATATGCAGGTTATTAAATGCTACTTGATTGCTCGCTTCAATATGAATCAATGGAAAACATAGTATTTAATTGGATTAGGATTGCAGATCATTTTTCAGTGTCTCATAGCAGCTATGTGTTGCAGCAATATACTCAACAAAAGATGCACCAGTGATCAGAGTTTTGCTGTATAGATGAGGGACTGTTATACCAGGGACATAAGTGCTTCATGTGATCTCCATTTGTGAATGCTCTCAAAATAGAGATAGTGGGCCACTAATTCTGATTGCTGATACACACACAGCAGCAGCACCATTTCTGAAAATGTTCATTTTCATCATTTGAGTGATCCTTTTAAAGGGATTTAATAAAAAAGAAATGAGTTATTTGTAATAAATTCATTTGTAATCATTGTATCTTAGATGAATCACTACAAAAAGTACTTTTTTTAGGTGATTTGAGTCAGGTTTCCAGGTTCAGGCTTATAAAAAGATTCAGAATTTTGAATTTATAATTCTGATAGAATATTTAATTATCATATATGGAAGCTCTTCTGTATAAATTACACTGATGCTTGTAATGTATACAAAATATCCCAGGCAACCATTTAGCAAAGATAAATTAATTTCAGTAGAGTCAATTGATTTCTAAACACAACCCACAGGGTTATGTTAAACTAACATGAAAGTACTGTCAAGACAGTTTTATTTTCAGTTTAAGTAAGTATAGAAGAGTATGTATATGAAACATCTTGTTTATGTAAAAATGTGCACACATGTATGTGTTAAGTATAAACCTGCATAAATGTTAAAATACACAGGGAGAAACAGAATAAGTATCTCTTGTTTTAGCTATCTGCCCATATATCTCTGGATAGAGTGACAAAATAATTCTTAAGTGTGTAGAAGTTTCCAAAGCATGAAATTAGATCACAGGATGTCAGAGCGAGATGAAAACTTCTTTTTTGCATTAAATCCTTTTGTGTCTTGGCATTTTCTGTCATACATATGTATTCTCAATTAATATAATAATTAATATAATCACCCCCAAAAAAGAGATGCATTAGTGCAGCTTCTGGAAATCAATCTTCTAATAGGTTAGGAGCTTACATCTAACTCTGGAATTTTAGAGATTAATAAACATTGTGCAATAAATATCATAGCAAAAATAATGAAATTGCAATGTTAAGAATACAGAAGCTATAGGCAGATAAGGGTTAGTCAGAAACACTAATGGTTTCAGTTGAAATGATTAAGTTAATGTCACTCATGTTCAGGGAAACAAGAACTTCTTTTTTATCCCAGTGGAAGGAACAGAGTGATGTTTATATTTTTCTTGGTCTAGTATTTTGTTTGAAATATTTTTTTCAATAAATTATAGCAGTGAAGAGATATTTATTCTACCATTAAAAAATTAGTTATTCTCCAACTATTACTATATTTATTCCAACCAACACCAGCTTTACTAAGTTATGTAATTGCCTGGAACCCACTTCAATGAAGACTCCAATGTGAATAGAAATGAGACTAAATTCTTATGGAATATTAAGTATGTTACACTTAAAATTACTTTCTTAATGTTAAGTAATTTATAACTAAAGAGACACTTAAAATATCAGTAGAAACATTCAGGACACATTTTTAAATTTTAGTTTTAATTTAGATATTCTGTTTTGATAATTCTCTTTTCAGCCAAGAAGCATAATCACAGTGTTTAAGCATCAATACTTACAAGGCAGTTGGACCTAATAGGGTTCTGAGAATAGTAGATTCTCCACAGGGAAATGATTATAATTATTGGTAATGCCAAATAGATCTCTCTTAAAGAAAAAGAGAACAATTAAGCAATGTTCTTAACCCCATGTATCATATCCTTGTTTTTATTCATGGTACTTTAAACATTTTCTATAACTCATACATACTTACAGAAAGATTCAGTGATTTGTTACTATTTTAATCATAGAAAACTTGAATGCAATAATATGTCAATAGGTATTTCTGAACAATATTTAGATATTTCCATGAAAAACTCTCTTTGTTCTTACAGCAAGGATTTTCCATTGTGAAATAAAAATAGTAAAAGAAAAAATATTTTTGTAAAGGTCATATGTGAAGGTGATTTTAACCACTGTAAAGTAAAATATTTCTTGTTAAAATCATAAATTCATTATAAATGAATAATCTTAAGTATTTCTTTTTACTTTACATTTATTTATTTAGTATGTTATTGTTACACATTTTAGTACAAATGGCCAGTTCTAATGTTGTCAAGCCACATTAATACAAGCCATATGGTTTAAATTTATGGCTTCCATTTCAAAAGTAATGTATATATACACACACACACACACACACACACACACACACACACACACACATTTTCCATCAAATATATATATTTGCCAAGTGAGTCATCTAACCAGATCATTCTATATGTGTCAAAATTATGTTAATTTTCAGTTCATCCATTTGAGCTTATTCTGTTTGTCTAGATTGTTGATCAATATTTTAGATCACTGAAATAAATGCAATCATATTAGTGTGGTAAATGTGAGAAAGCAAGTTTTACACGAGCATGTTCTGTTGACTAAAACTGAGGTATTGAAGAACTGTGAGAATTTTCAGCATTGTCTTTTAGTCTTCATAGCATTGCTATGTTCAACTTTTTACCTCTGAAGTATTAATTAGATAATAACATTAAGTAATTTATTTATACATGAACAAATGCAGATGAACAAATTAGTGGACACAGATGAACTAGTGGATTGGCAAAGAGGAAAATTGGATATTGATAGGATCATAAAAATTGCTAAAATAAATTACACATGCTTATTTGTATTTTTCCCAATATTTTTGCTATGCTCATAATGCATTAGATCATTATGATGTATAGTTATAGTCTTTTTCAATGTGAACAAGTTGCTCGAAGTAATTTGCCAGCATACATATATTGGCAATAACAAAGGATGTTATAAAGGCAAACCATGATTTGTTATTTGCCCATATATGTCAATTATGTATAAGATGATTTTCTAGAAATGTGGCTGATGAATCATAGCATATATGTATTTTAGAAAGTATCAAAGATGGCCAACTCTCCCTGTCCTCCTATTGAAAAAAATCTTAGAAGGAACTTCAAGTTTAAAAATATATGAGAATATAAGCTTTCTTACACTCTGACCTCGTTATAAATTATTTGGCTTTGAATACTGATATTTGAAAAAAATCATCTTATTGTGATTTCTATCAACATATATTTTATGTGACCATAGTGACCAAATTCAATATGATGTCATACCTTTAAAAGTAATTTTCAATTTATTTTGTATAGAAAACAACTGATATGTACTTTGAAAAAACACTATTATTGCTTTGTGAGAGTCTTTAAATATATCAAAGAATTTAATGCAGTTAATAAGCATAAATATTACAATTTTTCATAATAGTCATTTAAATTCTTTTAGTTTATTGACTGTATTTTTTCATTCATATTTAACAATATTTTATGTAAGAATTTTAAGCTTTTAGCATTTTTTGCCTAATTTAGAAAAGGAAGATTTTCTTTATTCCTAGCACATAAACTGCCTTCACATTACATGGTTAAGATATCTTTAGTGATATTTCCATATTTATTAAGATTATCACATGCTCTCCCAACTTATCTTTCTTATTCCCCTCCTTCTCCTTCTCCTTCTTTCTGCTCCTCCTTTCCTTTTCTGTCTTATTCCTTCTTCTCCTTCTCCTCCTTCTTCTTTGGTCTTCTCACTTTGTAAGGAACTTGGGTATAATATCAAACAGCAGAAGTGGCAATGAAAATTCCCCCCCCTTGGATGGGAACACCGGCGATCACTCACGCATGACCGTAATATTTGCAAAAGATTTTTTGTCAATAAACTTTGCTCAAAGTTTATCAAGTTTCCTTTTACTTCAAATTTTTATAAAAATTCTTTTTTGAAATAGTGTATGTATTTTTTCTGAAGTATTGAGACAATTATATGGTTGCTTTTCATTAATTTTGATTAATGTCCACTTTCACAGACAGACTAATACTAATGTGTTGTTAGACACACAGGATAAACTCTACATTGTTCTATATTCTTTTTAAAAAAATTCATGTCTGGATAAATATGATACTATATTGTCTTTTTATGTTTGCATGTCTTTTTAATGCCTGAAAAAAGGTGTTGTCTTATAGTGATTTAGATTGTTTCGGGCATCATTAATATGTCTCAAAAATTAGAAAAAGTTATAGAGAAACTCCCAAAAGTCTTTTTGAAACTTCTGTGTCAAATTATTACAAAATGGAAAGTTAAAAAAGAAAATAAAGAATGAACTCTGACTGATTGATTGCAGTACCATTAAGCTACATCCTCAGAACTCTTTTTGAAATTTTGAGACTGGGCCTTGCTTAATTGCTGAGCTGGCCTCAAGCTTGCAGTCCTCCTGACTCAGTCTCCAGAGTAGTTGGGATTATAAGAGTGTGCGACCAGGCCCTGAAAGAATAAACCCTCAATTCCTACATGCAGAAACATGGACACACCTCTGAATATAATGTTGAGCAAAATATGTTTAATACAAATAAGACACAGTATAAACTTTATACATTGGATTTGATTTTTAAGAATCTTCAGGTTATAATCTTATGTTCCCTTTTCTATATGCTACTGTGAATCTTTCTATATATGTTAAAATGTAATAGAACTTAGGTTGCGCTCTTTTCTTGTGATTATTGATCCCTTGAGTGGAATAGGGAGTGTGTTCACAAATGGTTTTATATATTCCATTTTAAAGACTTTTTTACTATTAAAAAGAGAGAAAATGAGTTAATGGTCCTGACAATTGAATGACTTGAAAACTACAGATCTATTTAATGTTTCCATTTATTTTTCGGGCAATTTGATTATATTTATCTGACAAATTATACAATTCATCTAAATTTCCAATTTATTTAATTAAAATATTACATTTATGAAAGGATTTAACCCTCAGAATATTCTTTTTTAAAAAACTGTTGTATTTGTGCCTTTCTTCATCTTTCTTGTGTCAGTTTTATGAGAAGCATTTTGGTCTTAAGGTGTAGTTTCAGGGAAGATATATAGCTGTTATTTCTCTTATTCCATAGTGTTCATTTTCAGTTACCCTGCTTTTTTTTAAGTTTATAGCTTTTTTTTTGGAAAGGAAGCCAGATTACTCTTTCTCTACTTCTGTCTCTTATTGAGTCTTTCTGTCTCGCTTTTATTAACACCTCGTATATTTCTTCTAAATACATTCATGGTTGTAGTTTTCTCTTTAATAACTACATGATTTCCATTATAAGGTAATTGTGCTGTCTGTGCTTTACTTTAATAAAAAAAATACTAGCGTTCATATATATATATATATATATATATATATATATATTAGGTTCAATACGATTTAGATTTGTCAAAAGGTTTACCTTATCTTTCTTTTTTTTTTTTTAACAAACATTGTTACTCAAAAACTTACCTGTCATTGAGCTTATGTTTATACTTTAGGAAATCTATATTATGGCATATAAATATGGCTAACATTTTCATTATATATCTGAAAATGTCTTTATTGGGCAATCAATCTTGAATGATAATTGACTTAGCTAAAGAATTATAAATTGCCAAGCATTTCCTCAGCATCTCAAGAGACTGGTTTCTGGTTTTCTGCTGTATCTTTTTCTTGATTTAAAAAATAGACATTCAATTGGACTGCAATTCTTTGTATGTACTTTTTAAATTTATATATGACAATGAAATGCATTACAATTCTTATTACACATATAGAGCATTTTTCATATCTCTGGTTGTATACAAAATATATTCACACCAATTCATGTCTTCATATCTGTACTTTGGATAATAATAATTATCACATTCCACCATCATTAATAACCCCCTGCCCCCTCCCTTCCCTCCAACCCTTCTGCCCTACCTAGAGTTTATCTATTCCTCCCATGCTCCTTCTCCCTATCCCTCTATGAATCAGCCTCCTTATATCAGAGAAAACATTAGGCAATTGGTTTTTGGGGATTGGTAACTTCACTTAGCATTACTTTCTCTAACTCCATCCTTTTGCCTGCAAATGACATGATTTTATTCTCTTTTATTGCTGAGTAATATTCCATTGTGTATATATGCCATATTTTTTTATCCATTCATCTATTGAAGGGCATCTAGGGGGTTCCACAGTTTAGCTATTGTGAATTGTGCTGCTATGAACATTCATGTGTCTTGTCTTTTTTCTGCCTGAAGTGCACTGCCCTTTCTTTTTTCTGACAGTTTTAGTGTTTTCTCTGTGTGTTTCATAGTGTCTAATTTGCCTGACTTTTCCCCCTAAGTGAGAGTTAGGGGAATAGTCATTTTTTCCAGGACACAGTTTACATTTCAGTTACCTTTTACCACTTTTATTCTTGTCTGCCACCCTTATAGTTTTTGACCATGTGTCCACCAAACAGAAGCAGATAATTTTCTTGAATTGACAGATGGTGCCAAATTAAGTTACCTTATCCCGTGATTTAGAGAATGTCATTTCTTTATCAAAACAATCAGTTTCAACAATCATGGTCAACTGTACTTATCTCCAAACTTCATAAGTTTATTTGGGTTTCTTTACTGCAACAAATGCATGTTGCTTTTTTCTTAGCTCTGTCTCTTTTTAAAATACAACCATAACTCTGCACGTAAGGCAGGGCAGAGGGTCTTTTGACTCATTTTGATGAGAACTGCAAGCTTTGGGGAATCTACATAGGACAGTGTCCTTCTTCAACCAGGACAGATATTCATGGCATCTGGTGTTTCTACATTTTGTAAGAATTGAAGGTATTTCTAGTTACATTGAAGGCAATGATTTTGTTTTGAAATATTGTATTTGTTTTGATGTGATGAGTTAGAGGGTGGTATTGAATTACTAAACTCAGAAAGTCCTAATTGAGTGTCATAGACCTGCCTGGAGATCCTGACATCACTGACTTCTGAGTATATCAATAAAATAGAACTCCTAGGGGAACCCTTCTCTCAAACACTCATACATGGGAATTTAAGTACTTCCATATTCAAAAATTTATTTTAGGAGTTTTATAAATGAAGTTATATATATATTTTTTTCTTTATCTCAGTATCTCTTATATCAAAATGCCCAACACAACTTCCATTTAAAATGTTTGAAAATTGACCTTTAAAGGTAACTATTCATCTCTAACTGAATAACCAGTTTGTTATTACTTAAATAAATTTGAGTAATGACCACAAACTATGCTTTTTAGCATTGATAAAATTATATATTATGTTATTATATATGTATTCCTTTCAAGCAAAGTATCCATTTTCCACTAGGCTTATCTGTTTTGATATTTCTCCACTTACTTTTTCTACACATTAAGACACTTCTTTCCCTATTTAAAAAGGGGACAAAAATATCATGGAGATTATACAAATGAAAACACAAAATATAAATAGTAAAATTTACAGCAAGAAAAAATTAGGAGCATAAATTGAAAAGACTAACACATAACAGATTTCCTTTTCATATAAGTGGATTTTAGAAAGATAAAGAAAAAAGATTCTTTAGTTATATTTTTTGTAGACAATAAGTTAAACTATTTTGTTCTCAGGGACAATGACAAAGCCAACTATAAAGGATAAAACAACACAAAACGCATAATGCTTTAAATGAGTTTACTGATGATAATGGTTGTTGTCCCTGAAAATTTTTCTTGAAATGATCATTTATATGTAACCAGAAAATTAAAAACAAAAAAATCCAGTAGCTTTTAATGTCACATTCAAAGAACTCCAAATAGCCAAATGGGCAAGAAGAACACATAGTGTAAATCTGAGGGATCAAGATGAATCATCATTTTCCTTCCATTGTTCTGGAAGAAACTTCTCATCATTGGTCATTTGCTAACACTGGAGAACCAAGGTAATTAACACTCAAGACCTAAGGTATGGTCACAATTTTGTAATATGAAACTACAAATTACAGAGTCATAAAAATTAAACCTGCACCTAAGAAAAGTTATATCTCAATCTTACATGAATACTGTTTACTGAAACAGTCTTCCAGGAAGTAATCGTTTCCAGATTAGCCTAAAATGTTACGGAGTGGTATTCTTGTGGCATGTTTATATATCCAAAATTTGTCCTGTGCTACCCAGGACACTGAACTCTGATTCTTTTGTGATTATTAAAACATACAGTAATTCTGTTCCATGAATGAAAATGAGTGGAAACAATGAAAATATTAACTAGAGATAATTTAAATTTAGTAGAGAATTCTTAGATGAAGAGTGTCTCAATCATTAAAATAATCGGATGGTTTCAATACAAAAAAAAAAAAAGAATATATTTAAACACATGAGACCCTTTTGCCATAATCCTTACACCTCAAAATAATAGATTGGCTTGTCTGATTTTCAGTTGAGGAATCTGGCATTGCAGATATTTAAATTTGTGCAGGGAGTGAGTTATGAGTATACTTTGTTCACTGAAGGATATAGAACACTTTGCTCTTAAATATTTTTACTTTGAGTGTGTGTGTGTATGTGGTGTGTGGAGTGGCAGAAGGGATGGTTATATTTGCCTCAAAAAGATAAAATGTAAGCCCACACATCTTAAATAAGTAGTAGTTTATTTATTTTTCCAGCTTCTAAGAATTTAGACAACTGACAACAGTTTGATTATACTGAATTTATTTTAATAATGTAGCTCACTATATACAACTTATATTCTGCAGTTATATGGTCATTTAAAATGAAATTTGTTTATGGAAGTGTCCAGAGTTCTTAGTGTCAACATTTGCTCAATTCTTGCATTAACCCCTATTTTTTTTAAAGTACATAATACTAAAGTAGTTCTGTAGTATTGAGTCATTTGAAAGAACTTAATTTTCTTGCTTAAAATCTAATGTCCACTGTGTTTCCATAGAAAGAAAATTTCACTTAAATAAACAGATTCAGTCAAGTGTGACAGTGAGAAGGTAGAGACAACACCACTGTGGAATTTGACCATAGACTTGTATGATTGAAGTGGCAGGTAGGTACCAGAGGGTGAAGAGGTTGGTAAAAACCGAGACGCTAGACATGAAACCTGAACTGCAAGCCTGGGAGTTCCACGGCATTTCCAGGCAGTCATCTTACTCTGTGATTTGAGAAATAACTCTCAGATCCTTCAATTGAAACAAAGCAGGAAAACTTTACAGCAGCAACCTGTTCCTTCACACCACGGCCTTGGAGTAATGAAAGGTCAAGAGCAGTGATCATCTATCTCCATAATTTCACTAACAATTGACAAACACAATTTAGAAACTGCCAAAAAATGAAATTGATCTTGTTCTTAGAGAAAATTGTATCTATTTGTTTAGATTTCTCCACTATGGTACGATAGCAACAATGATAAAGAATTCGTTCACATCCATCAATAAGAGTATGAAAGCACTACTTTGTAAATGGTTTGATTCAATTTATAGAACAGAAAACCCATTCAAATGATATATCTTTGAGAGAACAGGAAAATGCTTTAATATTTTACTTTATTTTATATTTACTACATGCAGCTATAATTTTGAGACTGACATCATCAAAGAATGTACAATTGTGATAAAAGTTCAATGATGCTAATGACTTCAGACTTCAGTATATTTAGTTCCACTATACTGCAATCATATCTTTTCTAGAGATTGAAAATGTAATTAAAGGAAGACAAATATAAATGTTGCTTAGTACAGAAAACATACCTGTAAAACATGAGAAAAATCATTCTTTCATGGTTTAGCTGAAATATTAGGCAAACAGTTTTGACAATATAAGATATACATAATTATGGCTAGAGCAATTTGGGACACTTACACAATGAAGAAATATGAAAAGCATATTATGGTAGAAGATGCTAGCAATTTGAAGACTGCATCGGTAAGGGTTTTGTTTGTTTTTTTGTAAAGTTGCTTTTGAAATGACTACATTAAATATATGTACAAACAAAACACAGGATATATTTTAGGTAAGGTAATGGATTAGCAAATAGAATTAAACAAATGCTTTTTTCTCAGTTACTTAATAAACAACCATGGAATTTATTTAGAGGATGGTTTTTGAAACAACATAAATGTTCAAACTCATTCAACCTTTCAACTCCTCTCTGATCTTGAAATATATAAATCTTATTAGACCTTGAAAACACATAATAAGCATAATATTAAATATATTGGAAATTAAAGTAAGGTCCATGTTTCTAGTAGAGTATCTTAGGTTTTTTGTTTGTTTAAACAGAAAAAGACTTATATATATATAATATTTATATATTATATTTATATTTTTTTTATTGTTATAGCTTTTAATTTTTTGTGTACGACCTAGCATTTTCAGAGTTGCTAGCATTACTTAGCAACTTTAGAGTTGTGAATGCTATATTTATCTTTCTTTTCTTTTCTTTTCTTTTTTTCAAATACCACAAGTAATTCTTCCCATTCTATTTAGTTCAAGGTTGGATTTTCAGCGCACTTAAGATGATGTGTACCAAAATTATTAATTGCTATGGCCAGAACTGGCTACCTAATTTGCACAACTCGGTACAAAATGAATATGTCAGATCTCTTCAAAGAACAGAGGGGAAAAGTGCCATTAAAGTAGTACTAAAATGTAAAACTTTTTCTTTTTTTTTCTAGGCGTCTCTCTTGTATTTTATTTGCTACTCATTGTCACACATCAGGCTCCTTCTGGAATAGGATGCTCACAATACTGGTGGTGTGAGATATATCCTGACCATTGTCCTGGTTGGCCTGCAGTGAGACAGCCTCTGCTGGTGTTAGGACCTATGTGCTGTGCCTCCTCCTGGGATCAAGATGCCAGTTTCGCTTTCTACTGTCTGCAGCTTCAAACAGAAGGTGGCGACACCCAGGGATTTGCAAACTCGACAACAGAACATTCTCAGCACCTACATTGCAGTTGTGCAAGAGGCACACCTCCCCGTGGGCTCAGAGCCTGGGGTAGAGTGAGAGCCATGCCCCTCCCAAAGACATTCCATTGCAGTGGTTGCAGGCTTATGAAATTACCCTGGTTAGACAAGATATTTCCTTGTTATTCTGAAGCTGCCATTAATGGGATAGAATATTATATAAATGTGATATGAGGAGCTGCTGCTGCTGCCAGCCAGTGAGATGGTGGGTGAAGGTCATATATAAAGAGTGAATCTAGACATCATAGAGGCTGAGCTTTCTACATGGAATTTCCAGTAACATTCCTCATCTTTGGATGCTCCAGTTACAGAAGCAAAAACATTTTAAGATAGGTTAATACAATTTAAGATAGGTTTCCTCTCCCAACAAATTGGAAGTACTCAACCTGAGACTCATGACTGTGTATTCCCTAAAGTTTATGTCTATATTTTGATTTCATAGAATTTCTGTGAACATTGTTCTCTAAGCTTAGGGGGAAAGTTTTGAGTATATAGCTTAATCGCATTTTTTTTTCTCTAAATTATAAATTCTACTTCTGGTTTCTAGGGTTTTTTCAATTTCTTTACTTGATTTTCCCACAGCATTTCATCTAAAAGAATTAATTGACACATATTAATCATTCCAATGTATGAGGCACAATGTGATGTTTCATTACATATATTCATTGTGAAATCAGATGAATTTGCATGTTTAGCATTCTAGTTTATATATGGAAAGTCTCCTAAAGGCATATGTGATAGGGGTTTGGTCCTCAGTGCAATAATGTTTAGAGATGGGGCTATTGGGAAGTGATTGGTTCATGAGGGCTCTGACCTCATCAGTGGATTAATCTATTGATGAATTTAGTAATTTGATGGCATTTTGGGGAGATTGTGAAAAACATAGGAAGGGATGCCTAGTTAGAAGAAATGGGGAACATAATCTGGAAGGGTATTTTTTTTCATCCCTGGACCCTTCTCTTTCTCTTTGTTTCCTGCCTATCATGAGGTGAACGTCTTTCCTCTGTCATCCCTCCACCATGTTCCTCTGTCTTACCACAGGCCCACAACAATAGAGCCAGCCAGTCATGGGCTGAAACCTCTGAAACTGGAAGCCAAAATAAATCTTTTCTCCTTTAAGTGGTTTTTATCAGGTATTTTGTCAAACAAATGGAAAGCTGACTAGAACATTTAGCATTTCAAACATTTATCATTTCTAAGTGGTAAGAATATTCAAAATCTAGTTTTATAACTTTTGTGAAATATAAAATACATTATTATAATTATAATCATGCAACTCTAGCATTTTATTTTTGGAAAAAAAAATCCCAAATACCTGAGTATATTGATTGGATTTAATTTTAGCTTATTTTAAAAATTCCATTTTCCTAAATTGCTTTTGGTTTCTTTTGGTTTTATTTAATTATTTATTTGTTTATTAAAATATTTTCTTAGTTGTAAATGGACACAATATCTTTACTAATTTACTTTTATGTGGTGTTTAGGATTGAACGCAGTGCCACATGCATGCAAGCCCCAAACCTTTTGGTTTTATTTTATTTTATTTTTTATTGTAGGTTTGGCTTTGCTTATTTTTTCTCTGATATTTGTTTAGTTGCTACTGACTATGCTTATGTTTCTTCTTTAAGCATAAAGATACTTAGTTTTCCTTACTTCCTATATAAATCTCCAGGGTCATATAGCTGTTGTGTCTTTTCTTTGCTATTAGGTAATTGAATTTTACATGCTAGTTCATTCCTTTGAATGAGAATGTTAACTGTGAGCTCTCTAGCTATCATTTTTGGAAAGCAAGTGGAAAAATGCACTTCAAAATTAGGGCATTTGAATGTGAAGGACACCACAAGTGTTACAATATGGAGACTTTATTCATATTAACATTGGACACCTGGGGATAATGTAGGCTCTATTTTTTTTTTCCTTTTCTTTTCTGATGCTCCTGGTGAGATGGTTTAGCAATATGCACTGAAACAGGTTTTTAAATATAGAATCTTAAGTTAATTCCTTTGATTTTAACCTGAATTTTATTTTAGACTTCTGTCTTCCAGATACAGAAGCCAGAATCTCTGTGGAGACTTCTTGAGGCAGACTTTCTTTTCAGTGGTCAACATTGAACAATATTCTTTTGTCTTACTTGTTGTTGTTGTTGTTGTTGTTGTTAGGATATTTTTGAATCAATCCAAGATTGATTGTCTCTGTCTCTCTCTGAAATAGATTAATATCTTTCATTTCTTTATTATATGTTCATTTATCTATTACTGTAATCTTATTTCATTAGTGTCTTGGGAGGTAAAGATGACAAACAAAATGTTTTGACTGGCATTTTCAACTTTAAATCCTACACTGAATTTCAGAAAGCCATCTCAGTGGTTTAATACTGTACATTTTAAATAAAATTAATTATTCACTCAATAATTGTTTGAGTAATTCAGTAATACATTCTAATGTATTGAATTTAGTGCCCACCCAAAAGAGCAATAAGCACA
The DNA here is from genome assembly GCF_052094955.1 of Ictidomys tridecemlineatus. NCBI lineage: Eukaryota > Metazoa > Chordata > Mammalia > Rodentia > Sciuridae > Ictidomys > Ictidomys tridecemlineatus. The sequence goes on along the minus strand of NC_135482.1, from coordinate 178,617,970 downwards.
ACTCTTAGTGTTCTTCACAGTTTGAATTGTTTTTTTCTTTGAAATACAATAGGTATGTATTTCAGTATTTGTAGATTATCTTCTTATTGGTGAGACTTAGATACTGACTTATACCAAATAACTTATGTAGGCCCTTGGTAATTTATCACTTGATAATTTTTCTCTTAAGAAATGGGTTGTGAATGCAGACAAGTAAAATAGTACCTCTTCTTCCCCAAGAAATCTGAGTGCTCTCTGCCACTTTTATAAATGCATGAATACACTCACATGCACACAATGCACCCCTAATATGATAAAATATGCTTTAGTCTTCATTTTTAATTTAGAAAAATATGGTAAATTGCTATGTATTACCTAGAAATACGTAATAATAAATAAATTTTGTTAAACTATTATGGCCAAGATAATATGAAAATAGTAGTAGAAATAAAGTTTAATAAAAAGTTATCCTTTCAACATCAGTTAGTTTACATTCCTCAAAGAAACAAAGAATACAGTTACATTTATGGTAGTTCTCATTATTAAACACTTGTTAATTATCAGTATGTTAAGTAGTAATGGTTGGCTCATTCAACCGAGGAAAATGTAAACATTTGGAGAGTGAGTTCTTATAAATAGGAGATATATCTCATGCTAATCAACACTGAACTCAGTTTTAATACATCCTACTTACTTAACCTCATCCCCTTTTTATTACATATTCTTTGCCATTGTCAATTAAACTCAGATCTTCCCATTATAGAAAAACAACAAGTATTTCCCCTACTAATATACATCTTTACATTTCATAAATAGCATAGTACTAATAGGAAGTTCTACATTCTCAGTAAACATTTTCATGTGTGCTCCAAAGATCCTTGCACTCTATTCATTGTCTAAATAAAGTTGAAGCACAACTGAAATAAAAATAAAACCCTATGTCTGTCAGTGTTTAGCTGTAGGCCCTCTCTCCAACTTCAAGTTCTATCCAACTTTGTTCCTTTCTGTTTTAACTAAAAAGAAAAAAAAATGAGTAGAGCAGTATATGTTGCCATTTGCCTGATCAATCTTTTCATTAAAAAAGAAGTCTATTTTTCACATTTAAATCTTTGATACTTTACACACTATATTACTTAGAAAATTATCAATAAATATATATTTATATGCAAAGAAATATGTTTGATTGGAATACCTTCTACTGTGAATTACATTTGCATATCCCATTACAAATATGCTATAAGAGAAGTGACTGCAATGTTCTGGTCCCTCTAACACTTTAAGCTACATTATTGCTTTAATTATAAACATCAGAAAAGCCTGTGACAATAACTAATAACCAGTCTAAACAAAGCCACAATATGTACCAAATTCTATATAAACAAGAAAAGTAGGAGAATTAAAATACATTCAGCTTTAATATTAAATTAATACTTAATTATCCAAGAAAAATGCTACATATTTTAATCATAAGCATATTGGAGATTCTGTCTTTAGATGATCAAATTGCTCCCTCCAAGCCCAGAAAACTCAATTATAATAAACGAAATGATTTAGCAAGCAAGTCATTACTGGCAAAGAGCACTGTGAGGCTTTTTCTGGAAGAAAGAAAAGAAAATTTTATCAGATCCTGTTAAATATGTCAGCCAGGAGAAAGAGAACAATAAAATTAATATTGTGTTCCCTGATAATACAGAAGTAAGCTGAATGATGAAGCAGATAGAATGGCAGATTGCAAACCTGAAACCATTGCAACTGATAACAACAAGACTAAGAAGAGTGTTCCTGAAAGGCAAACAAATGAAAAAGTGAAAATAATAATGGACACAATCATGGTGATTTAGGTAATGCTGGGAGGCTTATCTGTAAGAAAAATGAAGGAATGATGAATGCCTAAAGTTTGCTCCAAGTGAATATGAGCTAAATTAGAAAATAAAAAGTGGGAAGAAAACCACATTATCTCATTGTTGTCAGTGCTACATATTGTAGATCAAACACTGAAAGAGGTCTTAAAGTTTTAAAGTAACAACCTCCTCAGAACCATTGATAAAGAACTGACCCTTCTATCTCCCATGCAGTCACAACATTGTTATATACTTGTCTACATTGAAGCCAGAATTTTATAACTACGGGAAAGATAGCATGGTATCAGTAATTAGCCTAAGAATTATCTGAAATTATTCTGAGTTATTCCCCTCTTTTGAGGTTATTGTTTGAAGAAAACATTTGGGGAACTTATTCTTAGGCACAAACCGAAGATGGGGTTCAGCTTCATATAGCCCAGTCATTTCCCTCCCATAATCCTAGGCAGCCCATGTTTCTGAGTCCATGCTAGTCCATACTTGGCATCTTACTCAGTTGTAATTAAAAAATATTATATGGAAATTAGCAACTCTAAGTAATTCCATTCCATGCATGCCTTCCTCCCCTATAAGCTTAGATACAAAAACAGGCCAAGACACCCTCTTTGCAAAACTTTCCTACTTATATTTCTATACAATTTCCACTACGTTTTTGGGAAATGTACAACTGTTGATCTAAAAAATCATAATTTTACACATAAGATTAGTTAAAATATTGGTTCATAGCAGAGACTATGCTTCTCTTGTAGTGACTTATGTTATATACAAAACAAAAGTGCTCATTTCAATTTAATGACATCAGTATTGGACCAACGAAATAAGGGTAGACTACTGACTTTCTTCAACATCCCTCATACTGCTATTTAATTTTTTATCTTTTCATTATCAAACCGATTTCAAGGTTCCTGACACACAGCTAGACCTGTTATTACTTTGAAGAAACCTGGGGTTTCTTCATGCCTATCCAATTCTATCATGATGATCATATTTTTTTCTCTCTTTACTACACTTGTCCTTAGGTATATATGGATTATCTAAATTATACTTCTATTTCTTAATTCATTTGATAAAAATATAAATTTTAGTGAAAGTGAAGACTACCAATTTATTAGGAAGTACAAAGCCCAGTGAGTGAGGGAAACAGGTGGTTAAACAGAGAAAAATGAGAAGGAGACACAGAGAAGCTCATTACCAAATCGTCATTTGGCCACTGCTTGAAAATAGTCTAAGGGAATGGTAGAGGCATCTAGACAGGTGGTACAGAAACAGTCTATCAAATTTGTATGCAGAGCTCATTTTTATCTTCTGTCCCAACTTGGTAAAATTTTATACTGTATGAGGTCATTTGAAACATTCAATAGCCACTGAACAAGCCAGCACTAAAGTCCTATGCCTTGATATTAACATATTGATATTACTTTCATAAATTGGTTATTGTGATTTATACTGTTATAAAATATTATGTGCCTATATTACTAAAGTGTGATGATTTTATTTTAGGATAAATACTTATGAGTTGGATAGCTGGGTCATGTGGCAGTTCCATTCCTTAGCCTTTTCAGGAATCTCCATTCTGTTTTTCAGAGTGGGTGTACTAATTTGCAGTCCTTTCAACAGTGTATGAATTTACTGTTTTTCTAACATCTTCCTCCAGCATTTGCTATTATTTGTATTCTTGAGGATTGCCATTTTATCTGGATCAAGATAACATCTCAATGTGGTTTTCATTTGCATTTCCCTGATTCCTAAGGATGTTGAACATTTTTTTTTCATATATTTGTGGCCTTTGAATTACGTCTTTAGAGTAATGTCTTTGTAGTTCTTTCACCAATTTATTGATTGGGTTATTATTATTTTATTTTTATTAGATGTTAAGTATTTGATTTCTTTATAAATTTTTTATATTAATCCTCTGTTAAAGTATTAGCTGGCAAAGATTTTCTCCTATTCTGGAGCCACTGTCCTCATGGTCATAATTATTTCCTCGATGTCCAGAAGGCTTTTAATTTGATGCCATCCCACTTATTGATTCTCAGGGTATTTCTTCAGTTTTAGTGGCATTGTTCAGGAAGTTGATGCCTTTGGCAATATGTTGGAAGTAGACTGACCTTAGGCTTTATTCTAGGAGTTCTAGAGTTAGTAGTCGAATTCCTATATCACTCACGCCTCACACAATAAGAACAAGTAATTTTTTTCTTTCCCTAGAAATCTGAGATTCTTCAGTGTCATGCAAAAGTGTATATGCATAAATCTTTAAAATATAAAATCATAAAAGTATAAGATATATAGAATTTAATCTTCGGAGTGAAAAATTTATTCTCTAATCAAATTCAATCCTGAACAAAATTGTTTTGATATAGAAGAATGAACAAAATTAAAGTGAAGATGGGAGGGGGTAGAGGGGGAAAAAGGATGACATTCATATTTTTTAATCCATTAAGTCCCAAGTTTTCAATTCTATGAAAATATCAATAAAAGTGACAGAAGTACATTAGAATCAGTTGGAAATCATAATCTATAACTTACATATATTATTATGCTAATAATATTGTAAGTCTATTATAATAGCTAAATATAATGATGTAAAATAATTACAGTATACTTATGCAATTGTACTATTATATATATATATATATATACATATATGTATATATATATATATATAGTTACAGTTATATTTTTAGGGCTGTAACACATCTGGAATGGTAGGATAAAATGGGTTAATGATTCATGGAAAATCAGATGCACTATTTTATGTGAATAAGAGATACTTAATATGAATAAGAGATACTTAACTCTAACTCTTTTTGTCATTTTAAAACCTTACAAGTATACAATCTATGCTCTTTTTATATCTAGTAAGTAATTATTTGTCATTATGCCACCATTAAATTTTTATAATTACCTTGAAAGCCCACATCTCTTTGAAATTAAACATGGGTGAACTAATTAATATCCATTATTATTTAAACCTGTTCTGATGAGGTATTCTTTAATCTAGGCTATATATGTTTGTCATTGTATTATTCCCCAATATATTACCTGAAGGATCACCAAAATCAAACAAAATATACCACAAATGTTCGTCTTTTGTTTTTGAAACTAATATATATATTTGAGAATACTGCCCACATTTCAAAATTTATGGACCTACATAAGACTTTAGGAAAATACTTTGAAAATACATGCATATATGAATTATATTTCCTAACTATTCACTTTCAAGAATTGCATTATATTTTCAAACTATCTGAAATAACCCAAAAATAAATTTTTAAAAAATGCAGTGGAATGAGGATGATGTATATCAGAAACAACATTTTAAAGATTTGTAAGCAATATGTATCTAATTATAATCTTTTAATACATTTAAATATATAAAATACAGAGGTTATGTATTTATGTATCAATTTATGTATGCATTTCAATCTAAATATAGAACCTGATTCTCAATTTTTCACAAAATTCTGAAAAATGGCAATAACAGTATATTTGAGCACCAGAAAAATTAAAAAGTAAAATTTGCACTATAAAATGTATGTTTTCTTTCTCATAGTAAATTTTGAGATGATGTTTTTTGAAATGCTTGGAAAGCACAATTTGTTTCTAATTCTCACACCAACGAAAGATTTAATACATTCTGAAGACGCACCTTGAAATACTAAATACCTGATTTGTTAGCCATCATTATCCATAAATTTTATTTCCCTTAGGTCATGAGAAAAAGACATTTAGCTTGGAAATACCAACTCTATTCCTTTATGCTGAGTTGGTTTATATTTGAATTTTTGTCCTCCTGGGCTTTTTATGTCACTCCTTCTTAACTGTCCTAAGTTGTCTTCAATTTCAATGAATGAGCTGCCATTCTCCCAGATGGAACAATTAGAAACCTGTAGATCATACTGTTCTCTTGAGCTTATATCATACCACATCTAGTCTTTCTACGGAAGTGTCAAAGAAAGATCCAACCTGCCAGAGCTGGGCAAAAAAGGTTTTACTCAACATTACTTTAATAAACAGAGAGAAATTGAACTCACTTTCTCTGAAACAAAAGGCTGAAAGGCATTTTCCTTTTGGGGGTAAAGTACTTGAGGATGCTAAGGCAAGTTTGGTCAGTGGGATATGTGAAGTGTTTTGAGCATTCTTGAGTTTTCCTTCCCAATCTTCCCATCTGTTTCTGTTAATAGGAGCTTATGAAAACCAGGCCATTTATTTCCTGCAAAATGTGGGAGAATGAGGTTCTGTCTTGCCAGAGGATTTTATTTCAAAAAGATGGCTCTCAAGTACTTGAGAAAGACTCCAGGTTATAAACTGGCATAAGACATGGAAGATTTATGTACTTTTCAAAGGGGTCAGAGTAAAATTTTACAATGATAACTTTTATAAAATGAATGCTCTAAAGAAAAAGAGGTCAGGTTCTTGCAGTTAGGAAGAAACCTGTCTAAAGTTTACTCAAGCTTAGTGGGATTTTAAGGCTCTTCTGGTCACAATCACCATATATATATATATATATATATATATATATATATATATATATATATATATATATAATGTATTTGGCTTCAAAATAACTCTTTCCTTTGTTGTTGCTGTTGTTCCAATCTCGTTGCAATTGCTAAAATTCTGGCCACCATTGTCCACCACTTGGCTTTTTGCTATACCCATACCTAAAATAATGTAAATGTTATGTAAGTACTTGTTACACTATATATTGTTTAAGGAATAATGCAAGAAAAAGTCTTAACATGTTAAGTGTAGATGAAATTTTTTAAAAAGATATTTTTGATCAGGAGCCCAGTGGATACAGGGCCAATGGTACTACTCCAGATTCTAAAATTCAAATTTCAGTCGTCTGAAACATCTTTCAGTTACCAGAATGTCATTATCTTCTGACCATAGTATACATACAGGATTGTCTGAGTCTATAGTCCATCAAGGCCAGAGAGTAGATATTACTTCCTGGGCAAAGCAAATGTATCCATGTGGGGATGACATAGATTTCCTTAATACAGACTCCTAGTGCGCACTTTAGTTTCCTTTGTGAGGTCCTTAAATGCTGAATTCTCATGGCTTGTCTAAGTTTTATTTTCCAGTTAAATCCTGTCAGAAGTAATTGTGATTAGATCTCAGTCCCTAGTAAAATGTTTTTTCACATAATAGCATTAGTGCTGAGAGAGAACTATAACTTTTTTCTGATTTTATTTGACCAAAATGTTCTAACAAAAAGAATTTGCTCAAAGAAAAAAAAATATACTTTGACATCATTTTATATCTTTTTATTTACTTTTCATTAAAAAAGAATCAGAAAACTTTAAGGCAAGTTTTGGTAGAGAACATCTTCTTCTGGACCAAAACCTTGCCTCTTCCATCCTATCTCTGCTCCTGATGTTCACTCATATTCTGTCTCTCCCCATCTGGCTCCCAGTAAAATTTTCTTCACTATCTCTAGGTGGAGCTCTCCTTGTGGGAAAGCAGATTGCTCAAAGCTGATTTTATAATATTGAATTATCATTGTGGATCCTGACATTTGAGTTGTTCTGGGGTATAAGATCCTTCATAATGCTTTATATAGTTTTTACGTACTTTCCTTAAATTGGGGAAAATTGAAAACCATTGATGGTAGTAAAATATCTGCTGAGCAATAATGGAATTCACTACATGTTTCTAAATGTTAATATGAATTTTAGAAAGTGGAATATTATTTTCAATATAGAAGTAAAGCATGAGCCAAATAGCTGGAAGAGAAGATTTTACGACATGTCTATTACTATCAAACTCAGTAAGCATTTGATGGAATTTAAAAGTCTGCTATTCTGCTTTGTCAACATAAAAAATGATTTTTAATCATAAATGACTTTCATTTTTGAATACAAAAGCAATTCATCCTGTTTAAAATTGCATTGCTCTACAAATAATTAAATCATAGAGTCCAAGATCTTTTATTTATTCTATTGAAGAGAAGTGAATAGCATATTCTCTGTGTGTGTGCACATGGGCATGCAAGCTTGAGATTTTTGTTATTGTTGCTGGAGACTAAACCCAGGTTCTTTTATAGGCAAGGCATATAGCTTCACCACTGAGCTAGTCTCCCAGCTTATGAAGATATTGTTTTAATTTACACAGTATATATACAAATATCCCTGAAAGATACCAACTTAAATTGGATAAATATGTTGCATATTTGAAAAAAAAATACTCTAAAGATTCACCAGTGGTGTTTTAAGTCAAGACATAGCCATAAATCACAAGTAAATATTTGACTTCTTTACTTCTATACATTAATTGGTTAGCATTACTGTAGAAAGTTGCAAACCTATGAAAATGGGTGCCCCTCATTCACAGTCATGGTTTAACAATTATCTGTATAATGTTGATGCCCAAATCTATACATTTAAACTATATCTTCAGTTACACATCCACATTTTTACATAATACGATGTTCTGCAACTTGTATTTGGGGTAAAAAATGGGAGTTCATAACCCACTTGAATCAAATGTATGGAAGATGATATATCATGAGCTTTGTAATGTTTTGAACAACCAATAAAAAAATAAAAAAATAAACAAAATAAACTATATCTTCAAACCAATATCTAACTTAGAACATATTTTAATACTTTATTTCTTCGTTTGCTTGTATGTGTATGTGTGTGTATTATATATATATAATTGTAATCTAGAAATCTAGATTATCAGCAACCAAATGCACCCGGAGCATTATATATTCAACTTGTCCAAATCTAAAGTTGTTATAATCCTTGAAAAATAGATCCTCCTTCCTTTTTTCACCATAGATATTCCCAATATCCAATAATTGTAAAAAATAAACCAGAATTAAATTTCCTACTTACTGTTTGTATTAAAGAATCTAAAAGTGCATTTGATTTTACTTTCCAACTATTTCATAAGTTATTAAATTCTTTAAATGCTTTCTGTATTTCTTTAGCTATGTTTTTAATTATTTCAATGCTTCAATTATTTTAATGGTTTCCTAACCAAATAAGGCAGTCATTAATATGGAGATATATCCTAGAATTGTAACTATTGCTTTAAATGTAAATTTTATTCAATATTTTGATAAGAAAAAATATTAAATATCATTACTTATGTTTTGAAGAATTTATAACACCAAAATTTATTCCAATATGCTATACTTTTACTTTCTTGTATTGGTTTTCAGTTAATAATAATAATAATGCATAGAATAATGATTATATATTTTACCTTTAAACATTTATTTTTAATATTTATTATTAAGTAGGTATCAAATTATGATATAAAAGAGGGCATATTTTTCTTATTTCTGAATAGAGGGGGTATCTCTTGAATTCACTTGATGAAAGAATATCACTCAACATAGATTTTTGGTTGTTCATACACAGCCAAGTTGGAGGGTTTTTAAGCGACTGTTGATCCATAATGGGGCATGGGAAGAATGGAGAAACTCTGATTATGAAAAAGGAAGGAAGGAGAGGGGAGGGAACATGGGGGTAGGAAAGATGGTGGAATGACATGGACATCATTACCCTTATGACTGCAGATATGGTGCAACTTTACATCATATACTACCAGAGAAATGAAAAACTGTTCTCCATTTGTGGACAATGAACTGAAGTGCATTCTGCTGTCATGTATAACTAATTAGATAATATTTTTAAAATATCCCCTAACTACAAAAAAAATTAAAAAGTCAATCGTGATATTGCCTTCTGAATTGATAGAGCTATTAGCTTCTTTTGAAATTAAATACAAATTAATTAATTCTACCACCTCCCTCTTGAAGAAACTGGACAAGCATATCCATGTGATAAAATCACATTTACTTAGATTTACTGAGTTTCCAGTGGTTTATAGTAATTTTTTTCTTTCTTTCTTTTTTTTTACCCTTCTGAACATAACATCAACCCTCAAATTAATGGAGATGAGTCCATTATACAAATATTTTGTTCATAAAAATATATTTTGCCCTGCATAGTTATGCTTACAATATGTTTAATAAATATTCTCAGTTTATTCTAAAAGGACAAACTGTTTAATCACATAAATGTATCAAAATTATTGCTTTATTTTTAATTCTTATATATGCATATGTACACAAATATTTCTATAAATCCTTTGAAAAGGACTTTGTAGAATTTCAGAAATAAAAAACTAGCAAAAATACATTATTCTTGAAATACATAGAAAGTATCACAGTACTGTTGGGAATATAGTAAGTGATCTTTATGAAAAATTAACTCTTATTTTATATTTTCTGCTCTTTCCTTCTTTGACTCCTCAATAATTTAAATTGATTGTTTTCATATCTCATCTTTCATTAAAAGATGGAAGTATTCCAGTTATATTGTGAAATGATGACTACAATTTCAATTGGTCAGTAGATTGAAAAAAGATCAAAAACATAATTATAGATATAAAACTAAACATATTTAATATATCATATAATATATGAGGAATAATATCTACAGCATGTTTCAATACAGGCACATATAGACATATAAAATGTCTTACAATGGCAAGTTAAAGGAATTCTTTACATTTGATTTTATAATGCCTAAAATTTGGATAATGACATCATCTATTTATAATACAATTTTGATGGAATATTTGTATTATGGGTTATACAATGAAATATATAAACATTTAGGAATTATGTTATATAAATACTAGCTAACTTCTCCATATTTAAAGTTTTGCAATTATAAAAGCACATGCATCTGATTAATCTTATATATAATATTATATAATCTAATATAATCTTAATTTTATATAAAACATTTAGGAATAATATAAATACTAGCTAACTTCTCCATATTTAAAGTTTTGCAATTATAAAAGTACATTCATCTGATTAATCAATGTCTTGACAAGGACCCAATGGACTAAAGCAAGAAAATATTATTTCTCATTGCTTTTTACTATTTTTTCTAACAGTTACAATGAATTCTGCTGAGGGCCATTACCAAGTAGGAATGACGCATCGAAATCCTTGCCAGTGTACCCCATGTTAAATGGACTTACCTTGGAAATTTGCTGCGACCTTGCTTGTGTGTTTGAGAAAGGTGACCCTGCTCAATCACCAGGGTGGATCCAGGATTAGGGTGTATTTTGCAGGAAGTATCCCTGTCCTTGAGTTTAGGGCATGACAATAGGAGTTTTAGGGAAGTTGGAGGTTGAAGATTATTTCTGCTGGCAGTAGGGCGTGCCTGCTGCCTGAATTCCCCCTGAGTTCTCGCGGAGAGAAAATATTTAGGACTTGAATTGTGCGGGAGATTGGGATTGCCCCTTGACCTGTGTGGAGGCAGTGTGAGAGCGGGAATAAAGAATTGCTGTTTGAACCTACAAGGCAGCCGAGACATTGGCATTTGGCAGAATGCAATTTGCAAACACATAAATATTAGTGGATTTTAATATAATTATTGGGACATAATATTATTTTTGCTTAAAATATAAATATATAGTAGCAAAGTCCTAAAATATGTAATATAAACATTATAATTAATAACATTTATTATTAAGTTACCTTTCATAAATAATACTTTTCCTGTTGATTTAGAGAAAATACACTTAAGAAAATTTTAGTGGAAACATGATGCTTATAATACATTCTTAATTGATAATTATAAATAAGAAAACTAAGAAAAATCATTACATTTTACTTCTAAGGAAAATAAAACTAGTTGTCTTGAATGATTTGAATAATTATGTAACAAAGTTGACAAATTGATTTGGAATGCTTAAATTAAAAAATATTCTAAATTATTTATGTATGAATTTGGTTCATGTAAACCACATTAAAATATTAAAAGAAAATATTTTATTCATATGTAGATATTTTAATTTATTAACAATAAATATTTCAATCTTTGCTTTGAGGTCCTTTTTTATTATTCCACAATTTTTTTATTCATTAGTATATATACAAAGTTATCTTAATATCAAAAATTCATTGATTAATTCTATTTCTTAATGTATAATGAATATAGATAAATGAAGAGGTGATTTTTAGGCGAAATTTACCTCTTTTACATAATTATTCACATCTATATTTTATTTTTTATTAATATACATATTAATTGTGTCATGGTATGTGTAAGTCAATGTCTCCATGAGACATATGAATTCTGTGACAAACACAAATTTTACTCATAAAAAGAATAATGAAAGAGATCTTCAAAAAGCTCTAAGGCAGAGGACAGGATGAGGAGCATCCAGATTCCTCCTGATAACAAAAGTCAGAAGACAACAATTTTTTTTTCTTTTTTTGCTGCAAGCTATTACATTTTGGATAGTTTGTAGTGTACTAATTGCTAATCAATATAACCAATTATTTTGAAATAAAAGTGCTATAAATAAGTATAGAATTATGTCACATGAAATTCTCTTACTTATTCAGTGACTTCATTTTTGTTCATTAATGCCTATGGCTTAAATTTATCACCAATTGCATACTTTTTATAGCTGCCTGAAATGACCCTAAGTACATCTACAACCCTGTGCCCAAACAACAGTATTTCAGAGTTTTACATACAAATCTTAATATTCAGTTTGATTTTTTTTAGTTAAATAAAAGAGAACAAAGCAGATACCCCACAAGTCATAGCCTATATTAGTATTCATCTGACACATTTAAAATCATCTGACACATTTAAAATACATATATCTCCAAATATACAGATGTATTTCTTTTAGAATTTTAGTTAATGACCAAATTACTTAACATTTGAAGAAAAAAAGAAAAAATATTCTCCTTTTGGTACCAATCATATGTCATGTTAAATTACCAAAGGTATACGTGTATGAACAAACACACACACACAAACACACACATTCATAATTCTTGTGATTTTACAAACTTTGTTTTACTTCCTGTGATTGTGTATATTGCATTGAAAAAACAAGAACACGAATTCCTTGAATTTTACATAAACTACAAAATTGCAAATATGATAAATATTTAGTATATATATGAGGCATACCAAATTTGTGTTAATTTGTCTTTTAATTAGTATCCATTTAAAATAACAAAGTCATGTAACCATGATCATTCTGAAAGTAAACTATGCAAAAAGAGCTAAATATGACTTTTTGACATTACCAGAATCTAATTACCTACTACAAGTGGCCAGAATGATTATCCTTTACCTCATTGATTCAGTCACTCCTCTGTTAATGATTAATCAATGTGCATGTTTAGCTTGCCTGCACCTAGACTTCAATCAAATAATTATAATGATTTTTTATAGGAATAGACTAAATTCATTTAAACTCATGTTTAGTAACTAATAACTCATTTTGATGTTTTAAATTGAAAAAAAAAATCTCTTTGATTCAAATTACTTAATTTTTTCTGTCCAAGTTAATTCATAGGGTCATTTTAATAGGTAAGGGAAAAAAGAGAGAGAAGGGAAAATGTAGAAGTATCATTTCAACACAAATGATAAATATGACAATGGGAATATCTTGGTAAATTATGACAGTAAACAAACTAAAATTTAATTATAGAATAAATAATTCAAAAATTTCAAATGATAATGGATTTGAATGTGTTCCTTCAATTGTTTACTATACTCCTGAATTGAATTATTTTTTTTTCTTTGTGTATTTTAAATGTTATATTTTTAAAGGCGATAGTTCTGGTAAATCCTGTGAATTGACATATATTTTTTGCTTTATTATTCTTCATAACACACTCTGAGTATGTGTTTCTGTATGTTTATTAACTATTTCTCAGGGAGAATAGGAGTGGGTTGATTATATTTATTGCTCCATCCAGAAGGTCTGGCAAATGATCAGTATTCCTTAAATATTGGGGGATGCATTTTAAACATAATACAAAACTTAAATACCTGTTTCCTCTTCTAGACTGCCCACCGGGTCTGGCAGGGAGGAGTAATGTTCATTGTGTTCTGTCTAGAGATACAGCTGGCTTTTATTAACAACTCGAGAGAAGTATCTCAACTCAGTTGAGATACTGCAAATGGCTGCAGAAATGGATGAACTTAATGCTCCATGCTAACTTCTATACCCATGGATTTGAATTCTTGGGAGAGATAATGCCAAATGAAATTGTGAAAAATATTTTTTCACCAAAGAATTCTGTAAATCATTAGAATCGTACAGTCACTGCTGGGAAAGAATTAATCCATTGTGGGTGCCCTCACACAGGGAAGACACCAGACACCAGGGAGCAACTTCTGCACATCTCTCTGACGCTGTGGGCAAGTCTGCAGGCATCAAGGTAACAATGTTTTGCAGCAGCTTCCAGCAGTAAAGACCTGTACTCTACAGTAATTATAACCACAGGGAATGGAGCTGGAACCAAAGAGAAATAAAAATAGGAAAACAGTGGGTCCCGAATGCTGGTGCTGACAATAGTTGAGAAATGTTTAAGGTGGCTTTTAAGTCCCCAGTGCCAAACAATGGGGGAAAGAAAGAGAAATTATATTTGCTACAGTGCAAGAGAATATTTTTCCCTAGGCAACTGAGAGCAGGATAAACACAGGCGGCATATACATATTAGGGGAAATGGATAGTCAAGGACTCTAAGGTACATAGTGTGTAATCCTTGTTGATTTTCAGTGCATTTTAAGGACTCTTCAGGTGAAAAAATAAAGACATTGAACAGAGGAGTTCTTTCTTGAAAAACAGTTCCTTTTAATGATATCATGAGTAACTACCATTCACCTGAGATCTGTGCCCAGTTTATTAATTCGCATATTAGTGATTCTCAGAAGGATTGCTCAAGATTTGTCTAAATATTCATATTGAACATAGAAATAGAAAATTTAGTGATATATCAAAATAGTAGTGTAGCATAGGCTTGTTCTAGGTAATACACTTTAATTTTTTTTTTTTTTTTTGAAGGAACAGTAGAGGAGAAGGCTTTTTGGGAAAAGTACATGAAAGCCGGAACATGAAGGATGAGCAAAAGTTAGCTATAAAAAGGAGATGCATTTATGAGGAATGTCCTAATATGCACCATTATTCGCTAAAAGACTCAGAGATCACAGATTGCATGGCATAAAAAGGGAAATGAAAGGTTCTAATCATGCCTTTCCTATAGGATAATTTCAGTTCTGAGGCTTGAGGGAGGCCTGAGCCTGAAGGTAATTTTTATTCATTAAAGTGTTACAGAAATTGTTCTTTCCTCCATTGACACCCCCAGATAAATACAGCATTGTCAATGGATTAAACTATTATCATCAGAGAAGCATATAGGGAAAAAGCATATAGGGTAATTCTTCTCTAACTGTATAATGTTAATCTAAGTTTATTAGATATGATGTGCTCCCGGAAATCTTAATTTCTTCTATCCTATTCCTCAGGAAATATCTTATTCTATTTATAGCCTACTTTTGTTGTAATCCAACATTACTTTTATTCCTTGGCTATCCTAAAATTCATTTGATCATTTCTAAGTTTCTTAGCATCATCTACAAAATCCTTGGTTTTCATCATCATAATTATTCCTTGCATGTGTTATATCATCAAAATGAACTCAAATACTATATATAATTATAATGCCCAAATTTTAAAAATTCCACACACTAGAACTAATCTATTGTATCTTTTTTGCTATAACATTTTCATGATGATACAATATTATCCCAAATCACATAACCATACAAATAGGTTGTACAAATTATGTTTTCTAAATCCTGAAGTGGTCTTCAACCTCAGACTTATATCTTTCAGTGCTAAATGAACAAACCAGAACTCTACTCTCCAAAGCAGAAACAGTAATCCATTTGAGATTTTTTCAAACATCTTGTATTCTTTTATTCCTTGTCATTATTTTCATGTTACTTGCGTATGAAATATTTTATGCTGCATCTTCTTCCTCTGAGAACTACAAATCATCTATTCAAATGTATTTCTGTAATCAAATTTTCTAAACTGCATTCAGTGAATATCTGCCAATTTTCCATTTACATGTATATCGAATGCCAATTATACTCTTATTTCATTAAATGCATGTGTCTATGAGAATACATAAAAGGTAATGTTAAACTTGCCATGCTGTTTTTCTTTTTTAATAAAAGGGATGTTAACCATGTTGTATTGTTTTAAAAATCCATATAACATAAATAGTATATGATACCAAGTCATCGCAGATGTTAAAATTTAATCAGGAAAAAGTTATTGTGTGTGTCGAAATCTGGATATCCACATTTTGCTTCTCCTATACACAGATATAAAGTAGTAAAATGGATGGAAAGTAGCACTTAACTTGGGACAAACATAGACTATCAGAGAATGGATTTATCCTCCCCATAAAAATAACCAATATGATAGAAAACAATTTTGAAGATACCCCAACACAGATAACAGAGAAAAGTGCTACCACAGAGAGAAAAGAAAAATGAAGTTAACCCTACAAATTCCTAGATTAGAGCCCACATAAGGTTTATGAAAAGAAGAATGTAGGAGGAAAGGATGGAAATATTACATTTAAGAGAAATAGCTGAAATTCCAGAAAAACTGAAGCAAGTCGTCTAGTGTCCACAAAACAGAGAACTTCAGATAAAAGAACCACTCAGTGATAACCCTGGTGTTCTTTGGTGGGTGTTCTCCCCGAGTGTTCAGTTTTAGAGTAGTGCATAGAAAAGAGGAACTTAGCTGAACACTTTGAAGGAACCATCTGAAAGGATAAGAGGTGAGATTGCCCAGGGTTCACACTTGCCAAGGAATACTGCAAGTCCTCACTCGCCACTAAAATACTCAAGATTCATGGGATATTAGGAAGAATATGTAGAAGATTTTAACCCAGTACGGAGGAATAATTAACCCTAGACTGAATATATTTTTTTTTCAAGTCACTGAACTCTGTCACACAGGAGAGTACAAAAATATTTATGGGAATACAAAACTCTCAGGCATGAGAAACAGAAAAAGTATAACACAAAAAACGAAGATCAAAAATTGACACAGGTGTTTGAATTAGTAGAAAAGGATATTAAAACAGTCATTTTAAGTACATTCTATGTATTGAAGAAGTACAAATATGGAACACATATTTATCTTCTAAAAAGCTCATCAGACATTAGAGATAAAAATTACAGTGTGTGACATAAAAATATACTGGATACAGATAATAGCACATTAGGAATCATATAAGAAATGATTAATGAATTTGAGGTAAAAATTAGAAAATACCCAAACTGAAACACAGGGAGAAGAGTGGAAAAAAATGAAATGGTCACTTCTGAGTAGGACACATTTAAAAAGTCGAATGAAATTGTAATTTAAAGTACCAAAATAGAGATCAGAGACTACAGTAAAAATAGGTGGAATTATGGGCCAGATTTTCTCAGCACTCCACTCAGTTTTATATGGTTAGAATTATAAAATTATATATTTGAGATGTCTAGTAAAATTTTAATACAAAATTAATGAAAGAAACTTCACCAAAGCATACCCTAATCAATTTGATGCAAACCAATGATACAGAAAAAACATTTAAAGTATCCAAATTAACAAAAACATATTTCATACAGAGATCAAATATAAGGATGGTAGCATATTATTTTAATGCTGCAAAAATACAATTAAATATATTATAAAAGAATTTAACCTTAATTCTATATGTGTTTTTGTTTAAATTAAGGGAAATTAAAGAGTGTCAGTCAAAACTAAAAGAATTAATCATAAGTGACTAACACTACAAAAAAAAAAACTCTTTATTTTTATAACTAGTGAAATATATTACACAGTGAACAATTTTATGATAGTCAAAGCAAGTATAATGAAAAGAAGGATCGTGTTAGCTTTTCATTGCTGTGACAAATTCCCTGAGAAAAAAATATTTATTGGAAACATTTATGTTTGTTCACAGTTTCAGATATCTCAGTTCATGGTCAGCTGGCTTCATTCCACTGGGCTTGTCATGAGGCAGAATGTCGTGGAAGAAGGGCATGGCAGAGGAAAGCTGATCAGCTCAGAATGCAGGACGCAGAGGAAGACTGAAGGGGCCAGGAACAAGATATAGTCCCCATGGGCATGTCCCCAGTGACATGCCCTATCCATCTATGCCTTATCTCCTTGTAGTTCCTCCACTTCTCAGCACTCCACTCAGTTTTCAATGGATTAATTTACTGATAAGGTAAGAGCCCTTGTTATCTAATCATTTCCCCAAAGCCCCACTTCTGAATATTGCTGCAATCAGGAAAAGCTATCAACACATGACACTTTGAGGACATTACAGATCTAAACCTTAACAGAGCCTTTTTTTTTTTAAGGAAAGACCTAGCAATTCTAAATGTTTACAAACTTAAAAGACTTAAAATGAGTGTGAAGCAAAAACAAAAACAAACAAACAAAAAAACATAGCATTGAAATTTGAAAAAAATTCAGTCATTTCTGGATATTTCAAAATGCTGTTAATGATTGTTAGAATAATATAAAATAACATTTATGATATAGAAAGTTTTAAAGACATTTTACATTTAATATTTAACATACAACATTCAAAATCAGCAGATATTGAATATAGATTTTTTTCAATTAAATTTGGTACATTCAACAAGATAGCCCTTAATCTGGACCTTAAATGTTCACAATAAGTATAAAACAATTGAAATAACACAGGAAATTCTTGACCACAGTAGAGTTGGATTAGAAAGCAATAAAGTAATCTCCACAAAGTACCAAAGTATTTGGAAGCTAAATAACACTTTCCTAAATTTTTAAAAGAGAAAATTAAAAGTAAAATGTGAACATATTTTAAACTGAAAAAAAAACTCACATCAAATCAAAATGTGGATGATGTATGTCAAATAATACTTGTAAGTTTCATAATGCCAAACATTTTAAGACTGGCCTATAGTTAATTTTCTCTCTATATGTGTTATTCATATTACCCATATAGAGCATAATTTTTCATATCTCTGGTTGTACACAAAGGAGACTCACACCACTCTTGTCTTCATACATGTACTTAGGGTAATGGTTTCTATCTCATCCTACCGTCTTTCTTACTCCCATATACCTTCCCTTCCCCTCCCTTGCTCTCCCAGAACCGATTATTATCCCCTAAGGGGTGGTTTTACCCACTTTAAGAATGCATCACATAGATGAATTTTAATAGTGTTAGGATCTCCGACTGAAGTGAAGGTGAGGAACCAGAAAACAGCAGAGAGAAAGTATGGACAGAAATAATAAACCTGGGGAAAGCATAGCATACAGAAATGAGTGTTAAACAATTTTGAATATTTGCTGGAGGTGAGCTACAAATTTGACTGTAAGGTTCTTAGAAATCACTTTTCCTTTAAAAATAAACCCATTTGCTGGGAAGATGCAACCATAAGGCCGAATTGGAAGGAACTCTATAGATACGTGTATATTACCAATGCCTATGTAAGGGAACTATCTGGATTTTAAAGGCAGTGAGAGATGCTGTTTGGACAGAACAGTGAGGACCTGGATCTGTCTCTACTCCATCATCGTCTCCTCTCCTGAACTCAGATCAGGACTGGAACTTGGTTAAATACCTCCAGGAGACCCGGTTCACCTTGACCTCTTTTTCAGGAAGCAGTGGCCAGCTCTGTGCTCATAAACAAGTGCCTGCCAGAGCTCAGCTGATCATAAAACACCAGAGTGGGAAACCAAGCACCTCTGCGCATCAGGGTGATGGTAAGAGTAGAAAGAGTACAGACTTTGAAGCCCGGAGTTCTGGGTCTGGTCTTCTGTTTAATTCTCTAAGTCCTATAAGCCAGACTTGATATTTAATTTGGTACTATCTTTCACTGACTGTGACCTCAGGTAATTTGCCTAGCTGCTAAGTTGTTCTTTTGTCTGTAAAGTGGGGATAATACAACCTATATTATGGCATATTTTAAATGAAATATTTCTGCTACAAATGTAATATAGTAAGTGCTTAGCAGCTTTAGCCATAACTAAAATCATTCATAATATTTTGCATCCTGCTTTTACCCAACACTTTATCAATGTAGTTTTAATGGTGAATCTTCCATTAAATTTGAGATGCTACCATTTACTGAATCATTTTGTTGTTGTTGTTGTTGGCAGTTTATTTAGGTGTTTCCCAATATTCCCTTTTATAAATTAAAATTGGATGGAATGGACTCCCTGGATTTCTGCCTCTACCCTTCTGACTGCCGGGTACTTGTAGACCCTGTTGGTGCCCCTCTGGTTACACAATGAGGAGGCCAAGCTGGAGGGCAGATGCAGCCTTAAGTCTAGATAACTATCCCAGCTCAGAGAGTAGGTTGGCTGATCCAGGGAAGAGCCAGGGCTAAAAGAAGCAGTGGAGAGAAGTGCCCCAAACTGACCCAAGTGAGTTGGAATCTCACGGTCCAGGGAGTTGATGGGCCGTAGTAATTGGTACTGTGTCTTATCCCTTTCCAATGGTCGTACAAGCTGAAGACTACCCTTTGGAAAGCACTTGAGCTGAAAAATTTTCAAATCTTTTGTTCCGTTCATCTTTCTACTGCCAACTAATCAATCCCCAGAAAATCATATTAAATATGAAATTAAAGGCTTCACAATCCTATACCTTTTAAAAATATTTAGTAACAGGGGCAATGACCATCATCTCATTGGGGGATTCTTCTTCCTGCCGAGGAGGGTGTAAGTTACCTGAAAACTTACAGTCTAAAATAATTAGTAAAGAATAAAATACAAAGAACCAGAAATATATTTGCAAAAGCATAGCTCCTGATACATCTAGTCCACACAAGAACTGGAACTAGACAAAGCAAAATGGCTCTTGTGGTTTATTTAAGGTGGGTGCATCAAAGGCAGGGATAAGATAAGATTTCAAGGGCAGAGTCTTGTTTCCAGATGTCTTGCTGTCAGCAGGTTGATTGGCATCTTAGCAAGTCACACCCATCTCAGGTGTTGCATGGGTCATGGCAGAGCAGGATAGAAATTCACAATGTCTCTGGGCAATTGACTAGAGAGAAAATGTCCACTGGTCATTCCCAGACACCAAATGTTTCTATCCAATAGGCTTCAATATATGGTGACCCACATACAACCCATGGACAACTTCAACAATTTAGTTCATTATTAAAATTTTTCACAATGAAAAATTTCTCCCTCAAATGCCTATGATTGTGACAATTAACAATATTTAGTAATAAAGAATATCAACTCTTCAAAAAAAATCTTACTAAATATTGAAAAAAATGACTCATACTACCCTCTACAAAAACTAGGAAAGAAGAATTTATAACAAAAGAACACCACATATTAGGTCCCACTATAACACATGAATAAAAATGTGGAGAAACAATGAAAGAATACCACAGACAAAAGTGTCTCACAATGAAAAAAAAGTAACCAATACCACCACCACCACCAACAACAACAACAAAAACCCACTAAAATTTAGGAAAAAGAAATAAAAAATAAATAAATGGTTATATATCTTGATTAACTGCCATTTCACTCAGAAATACAAATTTAGTGTTGTCTTCAAATCTTTTTTTATTATTGTTCAAAACATTACAATGCTCTTGACATATCATATTTCATACATTTGATTCAAGTGGGCTATGAGCTCCCATTTTTACCACGTGTACGGATTGCAGAATCACATTGGTTACACATCCACGTTTATACATACTGCCAAACTAGTGTCTGTTGTATTTTGCTGCCCTTCCTATCCCCTACTATCGCCCTTCCCCTCCCCTCCCCTTCCCTCTCCTCCCTTAATCAATGTAACTCACCATATATTCAAATCTTAATCAATGTATTTCACCATATAACCAACTTAAAAAAGAAAACTCTATGATTATATCAATAGGTACTGAAAACATTTGGAAAAGTCAAACATTCATTTCAGTTAAAAATTATCAGAAAATTAAGGCTAAAAGGAAACATCATCAACTTATAAAGAATGTCCAAAAATCACATTTTATGTTAAAATCTTGAATTTATTTTCCTTTAACAATAGAAATAAAGAAATATGCCTAATTTCTCCCATATATTCAATAAGATCTTGAAGGTTCTGACCAGTTTAATCAGGCAAGAAAAAATAAACACATTCAGACTAGAAATAGAATACTAAAATAATATTTGCATAAGAAAGCATCTCAAAAATTACTCATAATCAAAACATAAATCTCAAAATAATATTAAAAATATACTTATCCATTATAAAAAAAACAAAAATTACAAAATAAGCACTTGAGCTTATTTGCTGGAAGGAAATAATGTAGAAACAAACACTTAAAAAGAATATATTATCACTAATTATTAGGAATATGTAAATTAAAATCTCATTGAGATTAAACTACATTTTTATTTAAATGAATTAAAGCAAAAATCTAATAATCTTAAGTATGGCTGAGGATAATGAAGGATTGAAATTCTTATACACAACCAGTGCAAATACGAAATGATAACACCACCTTGAGGAACTAAGATTTTCTTAAAAGTTAAATGTGTTACTAGTGTATGATTCAGCCATTCTACTTCAAGATATTTATCCAAAAGAAATGAATACATATTTTCTTAAAAATAAACAATGTCCAAGTATTGGAAACAACCCATACATCAATCAAAGACAACTAGATATTTAGTGTTATGTCCATGTTATGGTATAAAATTTATACTGGGAATAATTTTTCAGCACATGAGACTTTGATGAACATCCCAAATCCAAACCAGCTCTTCATACATTCTACGACATTCATTAATCTAAAAATAGTTAAGCAGTCAAATAAGCCAAATGCCAACAAAAAACAGTTGCTGCATTACTCATATAAATGAAATTCTATGGAACATAAATTAAGTAAGCTCATAGAAACTAAATCTTGTGATGCTCTGGGAGTGGGAAGTGGACTTAGCATTAAAAAGCATTAAAATGGAAGCATTAAAAAGTTGCAGGAATCACTTTTGGAATAATGTGAATGTTTGTTATTTACTGTGATAGTTTCATATGTGTTGCATGTGTCAAAACTGAACAAATTGAACATGAATTCTGTGCAATGTGTGTCAATTATCTTTCTATGAAAATTAAACACTACATTCTTTAAAGTTGATAGACCTAAGTTCAAGTTTTCAATTCTCAATAAAATTGCATGTTTTTCTATTTTACTCCGAAATATGGACAATAGTATTTTCCCTAAGGAGCTATTTTAAAACACACAATATAATATGCTTAAAACACTCAACAGGGAGAAAAACATAATAGTTCTCAAAAATAATTCTATTACGGATTACGCTAGCATCCCACTCTACCCACATATTCCTCTAGCTTTCTTTGAGATTTATGCAGGTTCCTTGACTAAAACAAAAATAAATAAAATTAGTTCTGATCAGATAATTAGAAAAATAGCATGCCAATCTGTGCATTAGATTTGTAATGAAGCATTTCATAAATTTAAAAATAATCAAAATGTAATAATAAAATCTTGAACTGCTAAGTCTTAACTATATACTGTTGTCTGTGATAGACACTTTTTTCTCATTATTTAATTTGTTTTTCCCAAGGACATTATAATATTAGTTGTATAATTATCGACCTTTTATGATGAGGAAACTGCAGCACAGAGAGCTAAAAAATATGATTACACACAGCTGATTTGCAAGTTCAAGATCTTTGGAACAAAATAGTCTAAATATCTGATTAGGAAGGTCAGGTTAAATAAATTATGGTAAATTCTTAAAATGAAATACAGTGCAGGCATTAAAATTCTAATAAAGATGATAATGATTCTTTACTGATTTCCTGCCACTTAGAAGTTTTCTATGCTAAGTGCCATTTTATATCCATTTTTATGGTAATCATGAAGGCATTCACGGGAAATGTATGCCAGGCGTTAAGTGTTAAATGCACTGTACAAACAGGGTTCATAGAATGATTTTTATCATTCTCCAGAAAATATATGTTTGCTTAAATATATAATTTTGCTACAATATTTGCTGAAATAAATTACTATTGTTTCTAAGTGGTGGAAATTTAAGTAAATTCTTTTCCAGTTTCTATGGAGCAATTTATGATGATTATACATGATACTTCAAATTAAAAAGTGTTTTAGTCAGGACTGCTGTAACAAAATAATATAAACTGGCTAGCTTAGGAAAACAAAATACATTTCTGAATTTTAGAAATTAGGAAGTCCAAGTCAAGACAGATTCAGTGTCTGAGAAGTTTTCTGGCTCACAAGAGGCACCTTCTAGCTGTGTTCCTCTCTCACATGGTGGAAGGGAAGAACTCTGTTCTCTTAGTTTTCTTCATAAGACACTAGACTGACCACCATACCTAATTGCCTTTCTAAGGCAAAAGTATTGCAAAAATACACATTTTCTTCATAAGCCTATTTATCAGAAGCTAGACAAGCAGTACTAAAATATTAAATTCTTAGAATAATTTTGGCAAATTGTATACAGTAATCTTGAGCTCTGACATAATTCCACAAGCATTATAAGCTGGAGTGTGGATAGGACTGACATACTTTGGCATCTCTGGGAAACATTCTAAGGAATGACACTACAGATAGTCATTAACTTCGTGTCACCAAATGTGTGGATTGAGTTCTTTCCACTTCTCTGGAAATCCTTCCTGTTTAGCCACTATCATATGTATTTACCTGACTCTATATAGATTTGTACATCCTACCTCTAACCTGATTTCTTAATTCTCCTACAGCTTTTCTACTAAGGCATCTAGAACTCTTACTCCAGGTTCTGTAGCCTATGTTTTGATTTATGGTTTTTAGTTACATATAAAACCAAGATCTACACTGACATTATCATAAAAGCATGGAACACACTCTGATCTGATTCAGCCCCAGCATTCCCCCACCCTTAACCCACTCCCCTTTGTCCACTCCTCCACTAATTATTCTTCAAT